>NC_072382.2:127107500-127743571 GCF_028885625.2 Pongo pygmaeus | reverse complement strand
CTTCTCAACTGGAGCAATCTCAAGCAGGCTGTTTGAAAACATTTTGAAAACCTCCCAGCCAGAAAGAAACCTTGTTCCAGCAGTGCAGAGCAGCTCAGGGAAGAGGCAATGAGTGGTGTGCCCCACATGGCCTCTGTGTGGCTGAGAATGAACTGCTTTTTTCCCTTTCGCTGATTTTCTTTGCAGTTTTTATTCTTTGCAAACACTTCATAGCAACAAACACGTGAAAGAAAGTCACCCACACTCTTATCAGCCCCATAATTTGTCAAATGGCTTTGTGTTTCTAAGTTTCTTGCCTATACACATACCTTTTATTTTTATTTTTTATTTTTTTCTGAGACTGAGTCTCACTCTGTTGCCCAAGTTGGAGTGCAGTGGCGTGATCTTGGCTCACTGCAACCTCCGCCTCCCGGGATCAAGCAATTCTGGTGCCTCGGCCTCCCAAGTAGATGGGACTACAGGCATGTGCCACCATGCCCAGCTAATTTTTGTATTTTTAGTAGACAAGGGGTTTCACCATGTTGGCCAGGGTGGTCTCAAACTCCTGACCCCAGGTGATCCACCTGACTTGGCCTCCCAAAGTGTTGGGATTACAGGCATGAGCTCCTGTACCTGGCCTGTACACATACCTTTAAAGTATAACTGTGACTGGGATTCTAGCACCCCTAACCCCACTCTCCTTTTTTTCAGCCAAGAATCCTCACCTAGATCCGTGTTCTAAAACTTTGCTATTCAAAGTGTGGTCTGGAAACTAGTAGCAGCACCACCCCAGACCTACTAAACCAGAAATCTGCAGGTTAAGGAGATCCCCAAGAGATCATATTTATGTTAAAGTTGGAGACAGAGTGCTCTCAAACAGAGATCCCCAGCCTTTCTGCCACCAGGGACTGGTTTTGTGGAAGACAATTTTTCCACGGACAGGGGTGTGGGGGGAATGGCTTAGGGATGATTCTGGTGCATTGCATTTATTGTGCACTTTAATTTCCATTATTACGTTGTAATATATAATGAAATAATTATACAACTCATCATAATGTAGAATCAGTGGGAGCCCTGAGCTTGTTTTTTTGCAACTAGATGGTCCTATCTTGGGGTGATGGGAGACAGTGACAGATCATCAGCATTAGATTCTCATAAGGAGCACGCAACCTAGATCCCTCACATGCACAGTTCACGATAGGGTTTTGTGCTCCTGTAGGAATCGAATGGCGCTGCTGATCTGAGAGGAGGCAGAGCTCAGGTGGTAATGTGAGTGATGGGGAGTGGCTGTAAATACAGATGAAGCTTCCCTCGCTCACCTGCCACAAACCTCCTGCTGGGCAGCCCGGGACTGACCCGGGGGTTGGGAACCCCTGCTGTAAAACACATTAGCTAAGACAAAACTCTACTACAAATTGGGGTTACACAATTTCCTCCTTCCCTCCCTCTTGCCATAGTTGTGGAACATCTGGGGGGTGCTAGGCACTGGGTTGGGTGCTGAGCCTGACAGAGAGCCAGGTCCATTACAAATGGCCTTTACCTTCAAGCCATGTAGGCCTGTCAGAGGCTGAAGCATTAGCACTGTGGTGTCACGGAGGAATAGGATTGTAGAGCTGGAAGAGTCCTGGGGAGGTGGGGCCCGGGCAGGTGATGTGGCTTTGTCCATGGCCACAGAGCAGGTTCATGGGCAGGCAGGACTCGAGCCCAAGCTTCCTCCCCTCATGTGCACTCACTCTGCCGGCAGAATTCGGACCCCCGGCAGACAAGTTGGCATATGGGGATGCACAGAAATGAAATGCCCGAGCTTGCTGCCAGGTCCTCCTCCACCAGGCACGCCCCTAGAGACCACCTCAGCGCCAACCCTCCCTGCCTCTCCCCTAGGCTAGCACAGCGTCTTGCTCAGCTGTCTAAGGGGCTTTGCTCCTAGCATATCTCCTGACCCTTTTGAGACAAGAAAGATCTAGCATTTGATTCAAAACTGTAAAGAAATCTATTCTCCACAAAGTAATGTATGGACTGAATACATTACTCCTGCCAAATGGATGCCATCAAATAAAATATCAGAGGAACTTTTGGAAATTGGTTAAATGGATCTAAAACTAATCTTGAGGAATAAACTGAGTAATGATATTTTTTCAAATATGAGAGATAGTGAAAATAGCCAAGAGGGGGAACAAGTCCTTAAAATAAAACACATTGTATAACAATAATACATAAAACTGTGGTGTTGGCCCAAGAATAAACTGGAATTAAGTAGATACCCAGAATCTTGTTTTATGTGTCGAGGTATGTAGAAATTTAATATGATAAGGAAGATATAAGAACAGGAAATAGAGGTTTCTCAGTGATACACCTCACACCAGAACAAATTACAGATGGACTAAAGCCGAGTATCTTTTTAAGGATAAAAATCACAATAACTAAAAATAAAATTAAACATGTTTTCTAGAGCAGTGCTAATATTCTAGAACCAGTAGACAATTATTGATATATTTCATTGCAAAAAATTAAATAATTTTGTGTGAAACAACTACAACACATTTTAAAATGCAGTCAGACTGAGGCAGACAATATGTTGTCAGTAAAATAGAAGGTTAATGTCTTTATTTGGAAAAATAAATTCACACATGTATTTCACACAACTTGACAAGGAAAACATTAACATCCCTCAAGATAAATGGGCAAAGAACACTACAGATGCTTTTCAAATGATGAACCACTTTAACAAACATAATCTTGTTTGTACTAAGAGAAACATAAACCAATAAAGTTACCAAGCAATTTTAAAATGAAAATATCCCTTGCTGGTAAGGTGAGGTGAATTTGGTGTGAAACTATATATTGGTACAGCCACAGTCTACTGAATGCAATGTAGCTCTAAGAAAATCTGTTAAATGCTGTTAAAATGTTTCTAGTTTTTGACCTGGTACTCGCACTTAATGTCTCTAATCTTAAGAAATAATTCGGAATATTGGGTGAGAAGATATTTGCTGCAGCATGATTTATAATTAAAGCTTTGGAAAAATGGACATTCTATAAATGTTCAACAAAGTCAGCTATATGCATATTCACTAGATAGGACAATCTGGTCAATTATTATTTTGAAAATATAATCCCAAACACTGTGTGGCAACATGAAAAAAAAACTTGAATGTTTCAAATAAAAAGATATAATACTATAATTAACCACAGATGTTTATATTAAGAACAGGACTATATCAAGCTGAGAATTTTTATGATAAAGTCATTGGATTGTTGATGTTTTGCTCTACTTTGCTGTTTCATTGCTTTTATAATATGAACATTAAATTAAAAAAATCCACATTCAGCATAAGCTTGGTGTAAAGAGATGGTCACATGGGGAAGGAACTAATGCATCTGAACGCTAAGACAGGGTGCAATTAGAAGTCAACCACCCCATTTTCATTTGTGGAAAACAACCTTCTTTTGTGCAAAGCTTCTCTGACTCATGTTCCTCCACCTGGGCAGCTATTCTGTGTAGTCACGGAAACATGGTACCTTAGAATGGACAGAGTCTCGGAGATCATTTTATTCTAAACTCCTGGTAATTCTAGGACCAGAACTACAGCATCTATTACAAGTAATTATTCATCTTCTGATTGAACGCTCTCATGAATGGGGAGTTCACCACCTCACAAAGCGGCCTACTCAGTCTGTGCCTTCTAAATCATGCCTGAGGCCATTATACATGACTATACCTCCGAATATAACAGAAAGCAGAGATTTCAAGCCATGATCACACACTAAGGAACTGGAGTGAGGCAGTACCATTCTTTCTAGCAATAGAAAAATATTAAGCTCAAAATAGGAGACCATTCTCATTTATGAAAATTATATTCTAGAAACTGGAATAGAGAAACCCATGGTTATTCTACTGAATAGAAATAATTATGGGCAAAGGTTAATTCCCAAAGAAAAATGCTACAGATAGTTGCCATGCTTCTCTAGAGACTTATGAAAACTTTCAGTTCTTCTGAATACAAGAGGGAGAGAGAGCCCCTCTTCAGAGCTCCTCTTTATTGTATCAGAGCCTCTGGCTGTTTCTAACCTCAGCAGAAGTGGAAGGCTGATAAACTGGTAAAGGAGGGCCAGGCAGTTCCAGACATGGGCCTGTGGGTCCCTCCGTGGGTTTGCCAAACACAGCGGGACATCTCTTAGCCAAGAATCATCCCAGTTCAGGTGTGTTTTCTGTATTTCACTAGAGGAATCTAAAAGTTTAATGTTTAAAGGGGGATGGAAAATCCACGTTAAAAATGGAGAATGGTGCTTCAGCCCCACCCACATTTAAAACTGATAGTTTGCAAAGCAGTAAGAGAAACCAGCCAATGGCTCAAACAGTGTCTCTCCAGGCAAACACCAGGCAACACAGTGAGGGGCAGCAAAGGAGGGTGTGGGAAGTCCAGGCCCATCCTTCTGAGGGATTCAGGGGGCACAGGAGGGTGGCAAGGGATAAGGCAGAACCCCGAGGGTGAAAACATCAACCTGGAGATGTGAGCAGCAGAACGGGAAGAGGAGTCAGCAGACAGAAATGAGAAGGGGAGGCTGGGTGCCACGGCTGACGCCTGTAATCCCAGCACTTTGGGAAGCCAAGGCATGTGGATCACCTGAGGTCAGGAGTTTGAGACCAGCCTGACCAATACAGTGAAACCCCATCTCTACTAAAATAACATACAAAAATAAGCCAGGCGTGGTGGCATGTGCCTGTAGCCCCAGCTACTCGGGAGGCTGAGACAGGAGAATTGCTTGAACCGGGGAGGCAGAGGTTGCAGTGAGCCGAGATCACGCCACTGCACTCCAGCCTGGGCAACACAGTGAGACTCCATCTCAAAAAAAAAAAAAAAAAAGAGAAGGGCAAATGTCAAATTCTCTCAGCCACAGATTAGCAAAAGTATAGAAAATGTTGGGGTTGAGTGCCTCTTGGATTCCTTCTAGGGCAAAAAGTTGGTATTCCCTGTAGCACAGAACAAGACTGTGATGATTTCATAGTCTGTGGGTTAATATGATATGAGGGTCTTGGATATACATCATTATTCCGCAGAAGTAGTGGAGAGTTGAAGTGAGAGGGTTAGGATTGAAGAGGAGCTGACCTTTCTTGTTACTCCCTTGGGAAAAGCAGTATGTGCCAGATGGCTGGGCTCCTGAAGACCCTCCTGCAAGGCTGAGCATGATGGGCTGTCTGTACAATGTGGGTGAGAACATAGTAATGCCCCCCCGGTTCAGACAGCAAAGTGCAGGCCCATCCCAACAGCTAGACTCTCTCTGCAGGGGTTCTCTTTCTAATCTAGGTCCTGACTTGAATCAAAAGGAAGGAGACTGAGCCTCTCAGAGGACCAGGAACCAAGCCAAGGCTTGACAAAACCAGCCTCTCTCTCTCTGGTGTCTGGAAAGGTACTGCTCACCACCCACCACCCCCATCACTCCTCTAAGATTTTCCACTGTTGGTCATATGTGCAGAGACTGCCAGCAGCTTTCATGGTGACCGAGCTTTGCTGAGGAGGATCAACACTTTCTCATGACCAAAAGCAATAATGTCTCTTGAGAAGCAGCTGTCACACATCCTACCAGACTATGACCAACTTATTTGCCTTTCCTATTATTAATGGTTGCCTTAGATCCAGCACGTAACATCATAGCAGCCGTGTTCCAGGCGAGGTGTTCACTCACCCACTGGAAATCACAGTCCTGCTCTACGTAATCATGAATTTCAATATGCTAACAGTATTAAGCTGGCCAAGATAAACTTAATGGATTTGGTTTAGTATTTGGTGCCAAGAAACATACAGCTGATTAACCCAGCTCACAGTTGCACTGAAATCACCTGGTGTTTCCTTGCCTCTCTATCTACTTTGTCCTCAGGCAGGCATTGAGAGAGATGACCTTGGCCAGGCCGCGCAGGAGACGGGAAAATTGCTTACAGCTCTGACAAGGAGCTGCACCCTGCGAAAACAGCCTTTGGATTGTTGACTCACCAAACTAGCCAGTTCGTGTTAATGCAGCTGTGATACAGGATGGCTTTGCTGCCTCCTAGGTGGCAAGACAAAGGGACGTGAGGAGGGGACAAAAGGGAACGCAGAAAAATACCTGGTTCATGCAGACCCGTGGGAACAGCTGCCAAACAAAAATTACTGAGGACATTTGTGAGGGTAACTGGTGGAGATCTTACCAGAGATTTGAACTGGAAAGGTAAGTGGTAAAGTTTTATTTAGGACACCCCAAGGCTGAGCTGAGCACGGTGGAAGGTCCAACTCGATTCTCGAATAGTAAGAGAACAAAATATCTGGATACACTTCCCATGCTCATTCATCCTGTGCCATATAATTGGGGTTCAAAACTAGGATGGAAAACCTAAAAAAAAAAATTATTAGTGAATGAGGAAGTGGCAAAAGAAAAAAAAATTTACTCAACAAAGACAAAGGTTCCTTGGGCACCTAGAATGCACTGGGCACTGTGTTAGGGGTATTGAGCAGACAAGAGTGATCACCAGCTTCCAGTCCAGAGAAGAGGGCAGATGTAGGATAAGGAGAACCAGGATGGACACCGAGCAGCGGGAGTTCCACGTCTTACAAGTTCTGTCCCCGAGGGCCTCTCTGCCTGAGGGTCTCCCGCTGGGACGGCCGTCTTCATTACCACTGCTCTACCTGCGCTTGCGGCTCCCTTATGGAAGTGGGTATTTCTGGGCTCTGCCCTCGGAGAGTCTGCTTTCATCTGCATGGGGAAGGAAATCTGCATTTTTTTCCCCGGGCTCTCCAGGTAATTATGATAAGCTGGGTCTGGAACACTTCCTCTCATAGACTCAGGTTAGAAAGTTGCTGGGTGGTACAAAGTCCATGCTGAGAAGGCACAGTTGAATACATCCTGCTCTCCTGTAGGAGATCCTGAGTGTCCTCTCCTCTGGGAGCCGGCCTAGTCCCTCCTCTGTGCTACACTAGTGATCTGGGCCCGCTTGCTTTAGCACAGTCTATCATGCTGGCTTATTCTAGGTCTCTGCCATTAGGCTCTGAATTCCAACATGGCTGTTGTATCTCACTCACCTCCTTTTCCCGGGTGTTTAGCATAAGAGGTATACAATAAATACCTGTTGCTAAAAGATGGAGTGTGTTTTTTTTGAGATTGAGTCTCACTCTGTCACCCAGGCTGGAGTGCAGTGGCACGATCTCGGCTCACTGCAATCTCGGCCTCCCGGGTTCAAGTGATTCTCCTGCCTCAGCCTCCTGAGTAGCTAGGATTACAGGCACGCACACCACCACGCCCAGCTAATTTTTGTATTTTTAGTAGAGAAGGGGTTTCCCCATGTTGGTAAGGCTGGTCTTAACTCCTGACCTCGTAGTCCGCCCTCCTTGGCCTCCCAAAGTGCTAGGATTACAGGTGTGAGCCATCGCGCCCAGCCACATGATGATTTTTATGTATGTCTGAGCCCTGCTCTCTGGGAGAAAACATGGGCAGGGTGACATGGAAGAGGAATATCAAAATAGATATGCCAGGAACCACCATCCCACCGATGACAGGGCCACTCACTGCAGCCACTGGTGCAGTTTGGTGCCGTGACAGAGCTGGTATCGGCGCTCTGGCTACAAGATCCGCTCCGGCTTTCTGGGAGACTCTCCATTTACCCCATCTTCTCAAGCTCACTACACTTTAAAGTAGGAAATATGAAAAATTAAAAAGTATCTCAATGGGACTTGGCGGGAAAATGTCCAGGATTCTCAGACATACCTTTAAATTCTTAAAAGCAAAAAACTTTTGTTCTCTAAAATGTTACTTCTTTAATAGGGTATGTGGGGTTTTTTTTTTTACCGTCCCCTGACTGCTTTTAAGAAATGCCCATAATACAGCCACACTTTTAGAGACTATGAAATAACTGATGAGGGAGTAAATCTTCTCTAATTTGAAGAGAAGCAAAATAGGAAAATATTCTGAAATTCTGTATGTCCCCTGAAACATTAAAGAAGCAAAATACTCCTCTTTCAAATGGTTTCACTTGTTAAAAGTTTTAATCTGTACTTTCACTTAAGAACATGCATGTGCGTGCATGGGGGAGTTTAAGGCGGGGAGCGGGGAAAGGCATAAATGGCTGGAAAGGGCACCTGTGAGTGAGGTCTGACGACATGGGGCTTTTTCCTACCCGCTCCGCTTCCAAAATCAGCGAAGCTCTACCGCCCTCTCGTGACACAGTAAGATGCTCCCAAGAGGCACAATCTGCTCAGATTGCATAAACCAAATCCAAAAACACCCCCACAGCCCACATTGAGACATTACCTGTACAAAGATTAGAATAAGAAATAATCTTGCCCTTTTTTTTTAATTCAAAAGGATCACAAGCTTCACATCAATTTGGTTTCAAAAAGACCTCATGTCTTAAAACTAAGTACCGTGACATTTATTTTGCCATCTGTGACAGTTTCACGTTGAAAAAGCCTCAACATAAAAAAATTACCTTCAAAACCCACTGAGACATTCTCACATAAACTAGGATACTGCACAAACAATAAAGTTCTTTCTTCAATAGTCAATCTTTTCAATTTCATCCATGTCTTCAGCGTTGAGTTGCTTAATACTGCTGTCTAAAAGAACAAAAGAGAACAGAACTAGTCTTACGTCAGGGTCTAAATGGAACTTCATTCCATCCATATTTCTGAAGACGGTGATACCTTGTATAGAAAGCCTTGGTATAGGAACATAAGGAAGGAAGGGTGCCAAAGTCACTGACCAATACTAACTCCAACAGCATCAAATGCACCAGACCATGGAATGTATATATATCTAGATACGCTGGGGCAGAGAAGGCCAGAATGGAAGTGAGGAGAGCCTGGGAGGGACTGAGGCTCCTCTACTGCAGTCGCTTCCTGAGACCAGGGCCTTAGGAGCTCACCATAGCGACAGTGGCCTTAACGCATCTTCCTCGCCCTGTCCTCCCCAGTTAGCCTAACACAGGGGCACTTAACCTACTTCCCTGGAAGGTCGGTGGATGTGCTACACTCAGTCTGCCAACCTGTGAGAATTACATTCCAAATGGCATGTGCGTGCCTATGTGCACTTCCCTGGGGACAGCGCTTATTGCTTTCTACAAGGTTAAGTACCACTGTCCTGGAAGGTGTTCCTCCTCCCCTGCTCCCCAGCCACATCCACGGGCTTTGGGGCACGAGACAATTTGAGCCCTGGGACCTTTTGAGTTTCCATCAGAGAAATCTGCCAGTCCAGAGTTCCAGCAGGCCATCATCAGAGCCTGCCTTGTTTAGGTGGGGGCTGGAGGAAAGGTCGCGGACTTCAGAATTTAGGACTTTCCTGTTTGGGAGGGTGGGTAAGAGGAGGGAAAAAGCGTAAGTAAAAGAGGAGAACTGAAGAGAATCTTAAAGGATGTTACACTTTGCTTAGAGGATTTCTTTATAAGATATGAAAATCTGCTCCTGTAATCTGCTCTGCCTTCACAAGATGTGAAATTCTGACTCCAGAATGAGTTATAACACGTAAATCTGAACTCATTATTATTATTATTTTTTTTGAGATGCAGTCTCGCTCTTTCGCCAGGCTGGAGTGCAGTTGTGCGACCTCAGCTCACTGCAACCTCTGCCTCCCGGGTTCAAGCGATTTTCCTGCCTCAGCCTCCCCAGCAGCTGAGACTACAGGCATGTGCCACCACGCCCAGCTAATTTTTGTATTTTTAGTAGAGATGGGGTTTTACCATGTTGGCCAGGATGGTCTGGATTTCCTGACCTCATGATCCAACCACCTCGGCCTCCCAAAGTGCTGGGATTACAGGTGTGAGCCACCACACCCGGCCTGAGCTCATATTAATTCTACTTGATCAAAGTAATTTTAAATTACCATATAAGCATGATTTAATCATCTGTCTCATATTAGAACCCTGGTCCTGTGAATTAGAAGCCTTCCAGCTCATGCGTTCTGCTTCTACTACTCTCATGAGCCCCTGGACTCCAGCTCCCCAGCACACATCATCGCTGTCAGACCGGCAGGTCTATAGTTCATATTGTGAGGGTGCTGCTACTTACTAAAGTGGTCCTGGATTTTCATGAGCGAGGGCAGCTTATCCACTTCAATCATGTTGAAGGCAAGGCCTTTTTTCCCAAAGCGCCCTGTCCGCCCTATGCGGTGGAGGTAGGTCTCATAGTCTGGCTCCTCTCCTTGTTTTACAGGGAGATCAAAGTTCACAACAATTGTGACCTGCTTCACATCAATCCCTAGAAGAAGAAAAACACTGTAGGGTCCTGCAATGCTTTCCTCAGTACACGGGCCATTCAAGTACCATGTCTGCCAAGGGAATTCCTATTTATAGAGAAAATTTAGAAATCCAACCAGGGCTTATGTAATTGAGACAGATACTTTGGTTAGGAAGTTTGCTTGCGTGCTGTGATGTCTATGATGCTAGATAAGAGTGTCCATAGAGAATGCTACAGAAATGTAAATATACACAAGGCGTGTGTGTGTGTATGTGTGTGTGTGTGGTGGAGAGGTGCCCTCACCCAGCCCACAGAGCCACCCTCTCCTCTCCGCTCCTGCTGTGCCAAGTCCCCAGCAGGCCCCGTAGTCTCACACCCGCTTACCCATCATGGGGCTCTGGCTCTGCTCCATTTAGTGGCTACTGTTCTGGTCAGGTCTTTGTAAGCCCTTGCCTCAGTGGTTACAACAACTTCCAGACTGGTTTCTCACCACTCTCTTCCCCTACTCCTCTCATCTCTCCTACAATGGTTACCACAGCAATGTCCGGCACACTTATGTTCAAAACCCACTGCCCAAATTGTACAGGAAAAGTACAAACAATTCAAGACCTCAAACCACCTAAAGTCTCATCTCTTTCTCTCCTGACTCTCAAATACAACACTCCAGTCAAGGTCTGGCCATTTCCTGAACAAACGTAAATTTTCATTCAACTGAACTGCTACCCTTCCTGCAAAACTTTTTTCTTTTTTTTTTTTTTTTGAGATGGAGTCTTGCTCTGTAATCCAGGTTGGAGTGCAGTGGCACGATCTTGGCTCACTGCAACCTCTGCCTCCCAGGTTCAAGCGATTCTCCCGTCTCAGCCTCCCGAACAGCTGGGATTACAGGTGCCCATCACCATGGCTGGCTAATTTTTGTATTTTTAGTAGAGACGGGGTTTCACCATGTTGGTCAGGCTGGTCTTGAACTCCTGACCTTAAGCAATCCACCCGCCTCGGCCTCCCAAAGTTGGGATTACAGGCGTGAGTCACCGCCCCCGCCCCTGCAAAACCCCTTTCAGATTGAAGGCTGCCTCGGAAGACTTCTGCACTTCCCCTCCCCACTGTACCTTCCTTCTCAACATTAACAAACTGTCCGGGTCAGGATCCTTGCACTCCTTGCACTGTGCCTTGACCTGGAGCTCTCTGCACCTCCCTCCCTCTAGGGTCTAGAGTTATGCTGTCCAATATAAATGTTAGCACCATGTGGCTATATTTAAATTAAATAAAATTAAAAATTCAGTTCCTCAATCACACTAGCCACAAATGCTCAAAAGCTGATATGGTTAGCGGAAAAATTCAGTTCCTCAATCACACTAACCACATTTCAGTGCTCAAGAGCCGACATGGCTAGTGGCTACCAACTGAAGAGCACAGAATAGATCATTTCCATCACTGCAGAAAGCTCTATTGAATAGTGCCAGTGCAGACAGGCAAGAGCCTAGGCTGTGAGCTCCTAAGGGATAGGGATATCATCCTTTTTTCAGGATACCCTTCCCAAGAGCAGAGCTCAGCATCCACTCCTAGCATGGCAGGTTGTCAGTTCTGTGTGCTAAACTAAGAATGAACTAGGAAATGTGGTTTGAGTATGGGCTCCAAGCAATGATTTAGGAGGGATAAAGAAAGCAGGAAGGTCCTTCTCTTGAAAAAACAAAGGATTTTTTTCACCAGTAGTCAACACTTTTAAAATTAGAAACTCCAGAGAGATGCTCAACATCATTAGTTATCAGAGAAGTGCAACTTAAAACCACAATGAGATCCCAGTATACAGCCACTAGAATGGTTAAAATTAAGAGTGACATTAGCAATTGCTGGCAAGAATGCAGAGCAACTGGAAAAGTTTTACAGCTTCTTATAAAGCTAAACGTACACTTATCATAGGACCCAACAACTCCACTCTTAGATACTTACCCAAGAGAAATGAAAGCATATCTCTAAATAAAGACCTGCACATGAATTTTTATTACTGCCTTGTTAAATATAGCCACAAACTGAAAGCAATCCAAATGTCCATCAACTGGTGAACAGACGAACTATCAATAGAATACTATCAGCAATTAAAAGGAAATGAACTGCTGGTGCATGTAACAATACTAATGAAATTCATTAGTATTATTATGAGCATTATGTCAGGTGGAGGAAGTTACACAAAGGCTATATATAGTATGATTTGATTCTGTGTCTCCAAAAATATGGAGACAGAAATCTTATCAGAGTTGCCAGGGGCCATGGAATGGAAAGGGAGACTGGCTGAAAAGGAGTGTGAGGAAACTGGGGAGATGGAGATGCTCTGTATTTTGATGACAGTGATAGCTGCGTGATTGCATGTTTGTTGAAACTCATGAAACTATACACTTAAAAGGAATGCATTTTATCATATGCAAATTAGAACTCAAGACCTGACTTTAAACACACACCTCGAGCGCAAACATTGGTTGTTATGAGAACCTTCTCTTTCCCATCCCGAAACCTCTGAATGATGGAAGCTCGCTGCTCCACGGTCAGCTCCCCGCTTAACAAAGACACCTGGTGGCCATCCTGTATCATCTCCACGGTCAACCACTTAGCGTTTTGACGAGTCTATGTAAAAAAGCAAAACCCACCACAGCACCCCAGGATTAAGCAAAGCAGCCTAGCTGTGCTTGTGACAGCATGCATGCAGGGCAGGGGTAGGAGAGGGCTGCAGAGGAGTTGAGCTTCACCTCTCCCTCAGTCCTCGAGGGCCTTAAAATGGGGCAGGGCATCCTCCCTCCGTCTGTGTTTCTAAGGCTCACATCCTCTCCACCAGTCAGACCTCTGGCTTTCTCAAGCATGAAATGGAGATAAATGTGCTACAGCTGCCTCACATGTGCTATGATGACAAAATTATATCATGTAACAATGGCAACAACAGACACTCTAAGAGTGCTTGCTTCCCATGTGCCAGGCATCTGGCTGAAATCTTTATGTGCATT
This sequence comes from Pongo pygmaeus, assembly GCF_028885625.2. Taxonomy (NCBI): domain Eukaryota; kingdom Metazoa; phylum Chordata; class Mammalia; order Primates; family Hominidae; genus Pongo; species Pongo pygmaeus. Next base: position 127,730,406 of record NC_072382.2, on the reverse strand, counting down.
ATGGTAAGGGTCATGTGTTTTCACAACAAATTAATGAAGTAGAAACCTAATTTCATTAAAAAAATTAAAAACAGGCCAGGTGCGGTGGCTCACACCTGTAATCCCAGCACTTTGGGAGGCCAAGGCGGGTGGATCACCTGAGGTCAGGAGTTCGAGACCAGCCTGGCCAGCATGGTGAAACGCCATCTCTACTAAAAAAATACAAAAATTAGCCAGGTGTGGTGGCAGGCGCCTGTAATCTCAGCTACTCGGGAAGCTGAGGCAGGAGAATTGCTTGAACCCAGGAGGCGGAGATTGCAGTGAGCTGAGATCACGTCATTGCACTCCAGCCTGCGCAACAGAGTGAGACTCTGTCACAAAAAAATAAAAAATAAAACAAATTAAAAATTAAAAACAGACAAAACTCCCAAAGCTTAAAAATGTTATGTAACTTGCCCAAGGTTGCATGGTTAGCCAGTGGCAGAGCTGAGCTTTCTTTTATTCTACAAATATGCTTTTGGTGCTGTCTGTGTGCCAGACAGGTGCTGGTCTAGTGCAGTGGATATGGGAGTGAATGACAGAGAGGAGACCCTGCTGTCATGAAGCTGACTGTTTACGGGGTAGTGAGAAAATAAAACAGATGAACATGAGAATGTCAGAAAGCAAAAAACAAACATAAAAATGGGGTGCTGTTAATAGTGAATAACATCCTTCACCTGATAAAGGGTGTCTGTATAAGGTACAATAAACATAAGCTGAAATGGGGAAGTGCTAGAAGCAGTCCCTCTAAAAGAAGGCCCTGTGTTTAACATCACTTTGAAGATCTATTCCATTACTTAAACTTCTTACGTTTCACCCATAAAATACAGGTAATTTCTGTTTAGAGCTGTTCTGAAGATTAAACTGGAGTCACACAAGAAGTGCTGAACATGATGTCTGGCCCTAGGGCACTTAGTATCGTCCCCCACCTCGGCCTGTAGGCATATCTGGGCTTGATGAAGACACATCCACAGAGTGTACCTGGCAGAAGATGATGGCCTGACCAATGGTGATGCTGCCATAAATGTTGCACAGAGCTTGGTATTTGTCCTTCCTGTGCTCACACAGCACGTAATATTGCCGGATGTTGTTCAGCGTGAGCTCCTCTTTGCGTAACTTGATAACATTAGGGTCAGGGATGATTCGCTCAGCAAAGTGCCACACAGAGTCCTCAAAGGTTGCTGAAAAGAGGAGCATTTGGCATTCGGAGGGTAGAGCTCTGTGACAGAGGAGAGAAGGCTGTCACCAAGCTGCCATCCCGTCACTCTTCTTCAAGCACTTCATGCCACTGCCATCAGCTGCTGCACGCACCCCTGTTCCACATGAGGTGCTGCCTGCAATGACCAGCTGTATCTCCAGGCAGATAGCCAAGGTCCTGCCCCTCCTTGCCACCAAGAATTTAGAAAAGTATATAAACCGAATGTGGAACGTAGGGCAAAGTTTAGGCATATATTGTGGAGGGTCTGAGGTTTCTCATGCCAATTTCCTCCTTAGGAGAGGCAGACTCACGCAGCCCCAAGAAGGGTAGACTAGATGCTCTTTACAGTTATAATCTCACTCAAAGGTAAATGGAGATGAAGGAAACAGAGCCAGTTATTTGACAGCAGGCATTATATATCTTGGGAGGGAAAGAACAGCCACAACTAACTTGATTTAGAATGGGAAGAACTAGATACAAATTAAAGGGGAGCAACAGGGGAAAGTACAGTGACTAAAATGTACCCATTCTGAACCCAGAATGAATAAAGGGCCGATTCACATAAAGTTAAAAAACAGGTGAAATAAATCTGCGGAGTTAGCAGTTAGGATAGAGGCTAATCCTTGGGAAAAGAGAGGGACCAGTGAGCAGAAAGGGGTTATTAAGGAAATTCTATGGTGCTGGTAAAATTTTATTCCTTCATCTGGGCTGCTGTTACAAGAGCATGGCTTCTTGTGATATATCACTCAGTGGTACACTTATCACTGATGTATTTCTCTGTATATATTTCATACATCAATAAAAAGTTAACTTTTTAAAACAAAATAAATGAGAGAGACCAGAGGGAAATCGGCTCTTTTGAGAGGGAGACAGAGCACTTTGAAGAATAAAACTGTTAGTGCTAAAAGGGAGTGAAAGAGACCATATAGTCCAGTGATTCTCAAACTCAATTTTAAGCCTAGGGTCTCGATCATCAAACAACAATCTGATAGACCTCTGGTCAATGATGTCAGACTGTCTACCTGTGTTATCTTCTCAGCTGCCCAAATCCCACTAATGTGATCATAAAGAGATAAAAAGAAAGAATCCACAAAAAACATGGAGAATGGGAGAGGAGAAACTGGTGGATAAGTTATCTAAATACATTTTTGGAAGATGGAAGGGGTGGTACATGAGAAAGTGGATGAAGCTACACCACGAGCACTGCAGAACAGAGTGTTGATGAAAACACAGCTAACTGTTCCCTCAGAACCACTGGGAGGTCTAGGATCTGCGAGCTCCAGGAACCAGATAATCGGGGGAAAGAACTGAAAACAGGGCATATGTTAGAAAACATGAGGAAAACTCTGCATTCCACATGCTAGAGCCTCTTGGCCACCTGCTGGGTCACAATCCTTCATCTGGAGAAAGATGTAACAAGGATTTATATCCTAAGGCTTGGGCCATTTTACTGGGATAAATATTGTGGAGAAGCAGTCTAGTTTGAAGCTTAGCGAAAGTTTAAGAGTTTGGATTGTTATTCACAAAGAAAAAATTTATACAATACATAAGGAAAGAAAACCATGGCTGTTCCGTAGAACACACTGGATTTTGAAGACTTAGTATGAAAAAGGAATGTTAAATATCTCAATAATTTTTATATTGATTACTTGTTGAAGGGATATTTTGACAGTGGGTTAAATAACATATATATTTATTAATTTCATCTCTTTCTATTTGGATGTGGCTATTAGAAAATTTAAAATTATACATGTGGCTTGTATTAAGTTTCTGTTGGACATCACTGGTTTAACCTGTTTTAAGCAAATGGAAGGAAGACTATAACAATGGAGGGCTGATCAACCAACATAAATGCTCTATCTAATTATTACTTAATATTCTCTTGAGTATAAAATAAAAGAGACTTTCTTAGAAAGCCCTTTTTGGGGCCAGGCATGGTGGCTCACACCTGTAATCCCAGCATTTTGGGAGCCTGAGGCGGGTGGATCACTTGAGGCCAGGAACTTGAGACCTGGCCTTGAACTTAATGTCACCCTGATATCCAGACTTTTGTTTATTAAAGTTTTTTGGTCATAAACAAACTTGCCAACATGGAGAAACCCCATCTTTACTAAAAGTACAAAAATTAGCTGGGTGTGGCGGCGTGTGCCTGTAATCCCAGCTACAGCTACTCTTGAGGCTGAGGCAGGAGAACTGCTTGAACCCAGGAGGCAAAGGTCGCAGTAAGCCAAGGTGGCGCCACTGCACTCCAGCCTGGGTGACACAGTGAGACTCTGTCTCAAAAAAAAAAAAAAAAAAAGACAAAAACCACATGATTATCTCAATAGATGCAGAAAAGGCCTTTGATAAAATTCAACAACCCTTCATGCTAAAAACTCTCAATAAATTAGGAATTGATGGGACGTATCTCAAAATAATAAGAGCTATTTATGACAAACCCACAGCCAATATCATACTGAATGGGCAAAAACTGGAAGCATTCCCTTTGAAAACTGGCACAAGACAGGGATGCCCTCTCTCACCACTTCTATTCAACATAGTGTTGGAAGTTCTGGCCAGGGCAATTAGGCAGGAGAAGGAAATCAAGGGTATTCAATTAGGAAAAGAGGAAGTCAAATTGTCCCTGTTTGCAGATGACATGATAGTATATCTAGAAAACCCCATCGTCTCAGCCCAAAATCTCCTTAAGCTGATAAGCAACTTCAGCAAAGTCTCAGGATACAAAATCAATGTGCAAAAATCACAAGCATTCTTATACATCAATAACAGACAAACAGAGAGCCAAATCATGAGTGAACTCCCATTCACAATTGCTTCAAAGAGAATAAAATACCTAGGAATCCAACTTACAAGGGATGTGAAAGACCTCTTCAAGGAGAACTACAAACCACTGCTCAAGGAAATAAAAGAGGATACAAACAAATGGAAGAACATTCCATGCTCATGGGTAGGAAGAATCAATATCATGAAAATGGCCATCCTTCCCAAGGTAACTTACAGATTCAATGCCATCCCCATCAAGCTACCAATGACTTTCTTCACAGAATTGGAAAAAACTACTTTAAAGTTCATATGGAACCAAAAAAGAGCCCGCATCGCCAAGTCAATCCTAAGCCAAAAGAACAAAGCTGGAGGCATCACACTACCTGACTTCAAACTATACTACAAGGCTACAGTAACCAAAACAGCATGGTACTGGTACCAAAACAGAGATATAGATCAATGGAACAGAACAGAGCCCTCAGAAATAATGCCACATATCTACAAGTATCTGATCTTTGACAAACCTGACAAAAACAAGAAATGGGGAAAGGATTCCCTATTTAATAAATGGTGCTGGGAAAACTGGCTAGCCATATGTAGAAAGCTGAAACTGGATCCCTTCCTTACACCTTATACAAAAATCAATTCAAGATGGATTAAAGACTTACATGTTAGACCTAAAACCATAAAAACCCTAGAAGAAAACCTAGGCATTACCATTCAGGACATAGGCATGGGCAAGGACTTCATGTCTAAAACACCAAAAGCAATGGCAACAAAAGCCAAAATTGACAAGTGGGATCTAATTAAACTAAAGAGCTTCTGCACAGCAAAGGAAACTACCATCAGAGTGAACAGGCAACCTACAAAATGGGAGAAAATTTTCGCAACCTACTCATCTGACAAAGGGCTAATATCCAGAATCTACAATGAACTCCAACAAATTTACAAGAAAAAAACAAACAACCCCATCAAAAAGTGGGCAAAGGACATGAACAGACACTTCTCAAAAGAAGACATTTATGCAGCCAAAAAACACATGAAAAAATGCTCACCATCACTGGCCATCAGAGAAATGCAAATCAAAACCACAATGAGATACCATCTCACACCAGTTAGAATGGCAATCATTAAAAAGTCAGGAAACAACAGGTGCTGGAGAGGATGTGGAGAAATAGGAACACTTTTACACTGTTGGTGGGACTGTAAACTAGTTCAACCCTTGTGGAAGTCAGTGTGGCGATTCCTCAGGGATCTAGAACTAGAAATTCCATTCGACCCAGCCATCCCATTACTGGGTATATACCCAAAGGACTATAAATCATGCTGCTTTAAAGACACATGCACACGTATGTTTATTGCGGCATTATTCACAATAGCAAAGACTTGGAACCAACCCAAATGTCCAACAATGATAGACTGGATTAAGAAAATGTGGCACATATACACCATGGAATACTATGCTGCCATAAAAAATGATGAGTTCATGTCCTTTGTAGGGACATGGATGAAATTGGAAATCATCATTCCCAGTAAACTATCACAAGAACAAAAAACCAAACACCGCATATTCTCACTCATAGGTGGGAATTGAACAATGAGAACACATGGACACAGGAAGGGGAACATCACACTTCGGGGACTGTTGTGGGGTGGGGGGAGGGGGGAGGGATAGCATTGGGAGATATACCTAATGCTAGATGACGAGTTGGTGGGTGCAGCGCACCAGCATGGCACATGTATACATATGTAACTTACCTGCACATTGCGCACATGTACCATAAAACCTAAAGTATAATAATAATAATAAGAAAAAAATTAATAAAAAAAAGAAAAAAAAAAAAAAAGAAAGCCCTTTTTCACTACTAAATATTTCCTGGAGTTTTGAATTTTTCATTTGCTATTATATAAAACCAACTTATTGGTAAGAGGATGACAAGAAGGGAACCTCCTTTGATCTCTGCTCAAAATTATTTTAAATAGGAAGGCTGAGGCAGAAAATATGTATAAGAGCAGGTGGATCCCCCTAGTTTAGGTGGCTAGGCCTGTGGAAGCAGAAGATTAGATGTTTATTCTGTGCAGAAATTCCAGATTTGGGGTACAAGCCCTAGTAGAAAGTGGGGGCAAAACATGGCTGAAAAGACAAGATCAAGTGAAAATATGCATACTGAATGGGACGGCCCTCTCAGCCTGTTCCCCTGCCTTGCTCCCAGAGTGTCAGCAACCAAGGGTCTATCCCCCAGAAAAGAGAACAGAGACATTACATAGTCCTAAAGACTTCCAGATGACAATCGTCACACAGTAGGGCTTCCCAAGTTACAGCCCCAGCCATGCACACAGAGCTGTCCATTGGAATTTTAGCTTCTCACCCTAGATCATGAAAGGCTAGCCAAGCGTCACCATATATGAAGAGGAACGTTCTGCTGTGAAAGAGGCTGTAGCAAACAAAAAGGAAACTTGGACAATTCACAATGTTAAAACAGAAAAAAATTTTAAAATACTAGAATTAATGTTCTCAGAGAGACAACAGAAGATACTGCATCTGTAATGCAAGAAGAGGAAGCTCTATAAAAAAAATCAGAGACCACCACCAGTGTGATTGAGACAGACAGAAACGGAATGCTCAATGACTGTTATTTTAATGACAAATGGAAGGAAACACACAACAAAATAATAACCCTGTGTATGATTATTTCTTCTATTTTATATCATTATTTTTTTGGATTGTTATGATTGTGTCCCAGGTGGGTTCTCTAAAAAGTTGGTCACTTTGGGGAAAGAGATAACTGAAGAAATTTTCCCAGAACTGGCAGGCCCAGGTTTTGAGAATGAAAGGGTGCAGTATGTGTCTAGTATGATGAATGAAAAAAGACCTGAACCAAAGTATGTCACTGAAAAGTTTCAGAATACCATAAAGAAAGAAGACTCGAAAGGCTTGTAGCGAGAGAAAAATAAAAAGGTCATAAACAAAAGCTTGGAGATCAGGGTGACATTAAACTTTTCAGTAACAACAGTGGAAGCTAAGGATATTAATTATATATTAAAGTTATTTTTAAAAACTTTTCTGTTTTCAACATTTCTCTGAATTTAGAGAGAGAATGACACAGGATTCCTATCCGGGCAAACTATTAGTCAAAAGATCAAATTTACAGGTATAATAAGGACATCTTCAGACACGTAAGGGCTGAAAAATGAATCTCTTTTATATTATTTTTCAGGAAGGCATTAGAAAATATACTCCAGCATACTGAGGAAGTACTCCAAGAAAAATGACCCAAGATATAGGAGATTTAAAACTTAAGTGAGCAAAGGAAAGACCCATGATGACAGCTGTACAGCAGATCTACCAGACTGAAGCTGGAGAGAGGGAGCTTGGAATATTGGCAGGAAAAAAGAGAAATGGATGGATTTTTTTTTTTTTTTTTTTTTTTTGAGATGGAGTCTTGCTCTGTCACCCAGGCTGGAGTGCAGCGGCGTAATCTCGGCTCACTGCAAGTTCACGCCATTCTCCTGCCTCAGCCTCCTGAGTAGCTGGGACTACAGGCGCCCACCACCACGCCAGGCTAATTTTTTTGTATTTTTAGTAGAGACGGGGTTTCACCGTGTTAGCCAGGATGGTCTCGATCTCCTGGCCTTGTGATCCGCCCATCTCAGCCTCCCAAAGTGCTAGGACTACTGGCATGAGCCACCGTGCCCAGCTGAGAAATGGATGGATTTTTCAATTTTATTTTACTATTTGGAGATAACACAGACATACGACACACACGATAGAATAGCTAAGGGAAAATTAAAGATCCTTACACAGTGATACTAACAAAATGAAAAAAAGCAAAAGCAATGATTACTTCTAGAAGAAAAAGCTTTACAAGAAAAACAGCCCTTTATATTAGTGCCATCTGTATCTGTGGGCTCTGCATCTGTGGATTCAAACAACTGTGGATCAAAAATATTTGGAAAAAAATTGTGCTCGTACTGAATGTATACGGCCTTTTTTCTTGTCATTATAAATAATCTAGAAATGATTTAAAGTACACAAGATGATGTGTATAAGTTATATGCAAATACTACAACATTTTACATCAGGGACTTGAACATCCACAGATTTTGGTATGTGCAGGGGGTCCTGGAACCAATCCCTGTGGATACGGAGGGGCAACTGTAATTATAATAATACGCTGTTTGGCTCAGCAGTGAACAATACTTACACTGTCACATGATATCAATATTGACAGTTACTGTAACCTAACTCATGACATAATTACAGAGAGGTGACGGGGGGATAGGAAAGGTAGAATGGGTGGTGTTTTCAAAGAACTCAATTCCCACTTCCTATAATGGGAAATCAGTTGACAATGACTACACATCAGGAAACAGCAGTACGAAAATATTATTTAAAAGCATGAAGGTTAATATCAGAAAAGAGAAGTATTCTCTTCAGGTTGGAGCAAGGGGTTACTGTTTTTCATCACAAGTCTTTCAATACTAATTGAATTTAACATTAAGTATGTAATACTTCATTAAAAAATACGTGATACAGATTCCTAAATCCCACTTACAGACACTCTCATTCAGTAAGTCTGAGGCTGGGTCCGGTAATCTGTAGTTTTAAATCCCTCAGGTGATCCTGATAGAGAGGCCTAGGAAAATGACACGGCTTTTTACAAATTAGAGGGAAAGTCAGGACTAGATTACCAGTCTCCTGATCCCACATTACTGTGTCCCCTACTCTATCTCAATTATCCTTTGTATTCTCACCAGGCTTTAACACATCCTCTTTAGAATTTTGGCCAAAATATAGAACATATTGGCAAATTTGGTGCAGATGCACTATGTATTAATAGAGTCCGTCTGTAAGCTGTGTTGCAAAGTAAAGCACTCAGGCAAGATTACAAACTGAAGAAGCTGGAAAACTACAGCAGTCTGAGGGACCCTTGAACTGGCGAAAATAATGTAAAAACCCAAATTTATTTTAGAGGTGAAGGTGGTGAGGAGTTAAGCAATAAAGATAATGTGGAGGAGTAAACAAATGAAATTCCCCATCTGGACAGAAGGCTGAGGAAGAGAGGAGGACTCTGAAGATTACCTTTGAATACGAACACTATGATCTGAGAATCCTTGAGTGTCAATCATCACATCTGCTTCATCCAGGACAAACACACGAATCTTAGTCAAATCAATCAATTTTAGTTTAAAACACCAATCTAGGACAGTCCCAGGAGTGCCAATTATAATCTGTTTAGTGATGTCGGTGCCTCTGGGAACTGGGGAGAAAAGGGTTTTAAGCACTCCTTCAGATGCAAACAACTCCAACAGGTCACAGTTCAGGGCAGTACAATATAAAGCTCATAAGCAAAAATACAGTTTGTAATAATTTTCCAAGTGGAAACCCTGAGGGTCATTGTGGTTTTTGATCCTGCAGAATTTTTAGGATAAATTTCTGACTTTTTCTTAACTGTGAAAAATGGCACTTCCCCAAACAGAAAACAACCAAAATGTCCATCAATAGGTTACATTAAATAAATCATGAAATATCAGGCAGCTAGTCAAAGGAACAAACAGTATGAAAAAAAGTCCTCCCATTTTTGTAAACACTCAATGAAAACAAATATAAATATGGGCATTTGTATGTGCTTGTATGAGCTCAAAAAAAAAAAAGCAAAAAACAAAGGCTTGCCTGTTTACTATGTGATCTTTGGGATTACGTTTCTGGAGGGCAATGAAGAACAACTTTCACTTTTAATCTTTTTGTCTTTTAAAGTTTTTTCCCCCTTATAAGCTTATAATAGTTTAATGAAAAATCCAAAAATAAAAGCTGTCCTGCACAAAACAACCAAGTGTCGAAGTAAGGACAAAGGCATCCTCTTGCAGGATGTGGAAATGATGTGGCTAACATTTACTGGGTCCTTACTACATGCCAGGCATTGTGCAAAATGCTTTACCAACATCATCTCAATTCTAATAAAACTCTATGACATGAGTGGTATTATTTCCCCCATTTAGAGATGAGAATGCCAAGAAGTTATATAAAATGCTTATTAGTGGTGAAGCCAGGATTTGAAAAATCAGCCAGGACTGGCTTACTGGTACGTACTTCGATTCCCTCGAATGGCATACATCACTTGAACATCCACACAGAATTTTCCCATCTGCTCAACCACACGGCCAGTTTGCAGAGCCAATTCATAAGTAGGAGCTAGGCAGAGGCACTGTGGGATAGAGAGAGAAGAGGGGAGGAGAAAGGTTCTTACAGGCATCTTTCAAATTTCAACTACAATAAAAATTTGTACAGGGAGAGGCACAGAAAGGAGATTGAAGGTTTTGGTTGAATGAAATATTTTTAATTGGATACAGTTTAATAGTTGACAGATTTGAGGTAAATGTTGAGTATGAGAAGGGGAAGGGGCCGAGGAATGGAGAAACAGCTACCTTTTACATATTCCTCTCTAAAGGGTTATTTAGAAACACAAGTTACTAGTCACCCTTTTTGGAGTGGGGGAGGCATAGGAGGGGGAAGAATGGGATGTAGGGAAGCTGGGAATCAATGAATGCAAGGCAAATTACAGTTTGAGCTCTATCCCATAGCCTCTCATTTGCTATTAAAAGTCTGTCCATTTTTGAGGTTGGGCACGGTGGCTCACACCTGTAATCCCAGCACTTTGGGAGGCTGAGGTGGGCGGATCACCTGAAGTCAGGAGTTCGAGGCCAGCCTGGCCAAAATGGCAAAACCCCATCTCTACTAAAAATACAAAAAAATTAGCCAGGCATGATGGCAGGCGCCTGTAATCCCAGCTACTTGGGAGGCTGAGGCAGGAGACTCACTTGGACCTGGTGGGGCAGAGGTTGCAGTGAGCCAAGATCATGCCACTGCACTCCAGCCTGGGTGACAGGGTGAGATTCCATGTCAAAAAAAAAAAAAAAAAAAAAAGACTGCCTATTTCAGGAATACTCCTTGCTTGATCCAATCTGTTTATATTATCTATATCTTTACAATACATAATATGATATATATAACATAATATATAATAGGCAGAATATTCCCCCAAACTCTGTTATTCCATACTCCATAAAAATGGTGGTTGCTGATGAATAAAGATGCTGATGGAAAAAACCGGTGATATCTAATGCATTTATATGTGTCAATTAGGAATCTGTGATAGGGAAACACAGTCAAAGGGCTAAAAATATCTTTCACACACATTTTTCAAAATGTGCTCAAGCTTAACTTATCATATATAACTTCTATTGATAATATCAAACATAAATTTCACTGAACTTGTCTAAAATGCATAAGATTTCCTATGCCTTACCTATAGCTGACCTGGCTGATCAGAGTGGAAGCTTACTGAGAGAGCCTTGGTATTCCCCACAGCACTTAATGCATATGGGTACTCAGCTTGTCAAGCAAATAGGGAGAGACGACCAGATACTTTTCATGAGTGGAAACTACACTAGGAGAATGGTAAACCGGGTACCAGTGCCAGTCTTGACTCAGCCACTCTCTGGGGACCTCAGGAAAGACACTTCCCTCTCCAAGCATCAGCCTCCTCATCTGCTAGAGTGAGGTGGACTACATGACCTTCTGGTCCTGCAGTTAGATGGCTATAATTATTGCATGCTTAATTTATGCCAGGCACTGTGCTAAAAACGTAAATTACTTCATTAAATCCACATGATGACTTTATTCAATGTTTAATGAGTGGTTTCTACAAGCCAGGCACTGTGCTAGCTAGGTATTAGGATTTAAGGGTGAACAGATCAACTATGATACATTCCTTTACAGATGCTATCTTTACAGACAAGGATTAACAGACTCAGATTTATTAACTTGCCTAAGACATTCAGTTAGTAAGTGGGAGGCTAGCATTGAAACCACTCAAGACTATAAAGTCTGTCCTCTCCATCACTGTCCCATACTGCTGCCCAGTGCTCTATGATTTTATGAAAACATGTCTTTTCTAAATATTTTATCACTGTAGTAACCATATCATTGCACAGGAATATCACCTATTACTAAATTAGCACTGGTAGTGCAAGCATTCCCAGTCTTCTCTCAGCCTTCCCTTACCTGTGGGAACAATTCCAAGGCATTAACTCTGCTTAACATTGCCAACACAAATGCCGCTGTCTTTCCTGTTCCAGACTGGCTCTGTGCTATGAGGTTCTGGGGTCTGTAGAAAAGAGAAGACCACTGGGCATAAACTGAATACAAGAGAGTGGACATAAACTGAAAATAAGAAACTAAACATAACCAAGTTAGAATACCACTACCCTGGAAACTCACGGATGTGCCAGCATCATAGGGAGAGCCATCTCTTGGATTTTAGATGGCCTATTAAATCCCATTGCATAGATTCCTTTTAGTAACTCTTCCTTTCTGTCAAAAAAAAAAAAAAATCAAACACTTACAGATTATAGTTGGTCAGTAGCATCAGAAATACACACCTTGAAAGGTGCATTTCTAAATTAAGTCACTTTGCAGCTGAGCTTTAAAACTAGTATTTGGAGATAGATCATTCATACCTCAACTTCCAAACATAAACAATCATGCCTGTAGAGCTGGACCGCTAAAATAATAAGCTACGCCATAAGCCTAGGCGAAGGACAGTGGTAAAGGCCTTAAGCCAAACCTTCTGTTGAACAAAGCAAAAAAGGAAAAACTCATCGGATAAAAAGAATATATCCGTTTGCCAAGAGAGTTACATTTTCTGCCTAAGCAGAAAACTAAGTGACATTTACTGTTTTGTTCCTTTTCACGAATGATACTGACGTTTTTAACAGTAATTTTCAGAGAAGACAAATTTTTATTTAGGTGATTCTTATATTAGTTCTTTCTAGGAGTAGAAGACACAATATTACTCCATCCTTCTGAGGCAATATTTTAAAATGCAGCTTTCCTGAGGGTCTTAAGAAAAATGCCAGAATGAGGATAAATCAAGTGGACTACAACACTTCAACTTTTTTTTTTTTTGAGATGGAGTCTTGCTCTGTTGCCCAGGCTGGAGTGCAGTGGCGTGACCTCGGCTCACTGCAAGCTCCGCCTCCCGGGTTCATGCCATTCTCCTGCCTCAGCCTCCCAAGTAGCTGGGACTACAGGCGCCTGCCACCATGCCTGGCTAATTTTTTTGTATTTTTAGTAGAGACGGGGTTTCACTGTGTTAGCCAGGATGGTCTCGATCTCCTGACCTCGTGATCCGCCCCCCTTGGCCTCCCAAAGTGCTGGGCTTATAGGCGTGAGCCACCGCGCCCGGCCAACACTTCAACTTTTAATAACATGCACATTTGTGTGTGCTTAATTGGTAGAGGACTGGCAGCCCATCTTAAATCATGGGTAGGCTTCTTCTACCATTTAGAAAATGTCTGGGAACTAGGATTTTGGATTTTTACCTTTTACATAAGTAGGTTTCAGTGCTTTTCTCGTTCTGTAAAAATACATTTTTTAGCGTCAAATGATAAATCCCTAGGGAATGCAAACCCATTTGGGAAAGTTATTCAGTTTAATATCATTTGAAACAAAATATAATCAGGAAAGTAAAAGTTTGTGACTTATCTACAGTGGGTGAAGGAGGATGTCTGGGTCATCAGAATCTGGGTTCTGATATGGAGAGGGGCAATCTGGCTGTGCCTAGCTTAGCTATCTATCCCCCTGAGCACTGCAGGATGAAAATATCTTACTATCAAAAATGTTCTCAATTTGCCAGGCAACTTGGGTATCCTAATGTTCTTCTTTAGAATATCCTTTTTTTTTTTTTTTTTTTTTTGAGACAGAGTCTCACTCTGTCACCCAGGCTGGAGTGCAATGGTGTGATCTTGGCTCACTGCAACCTCTGCCTCCTGGGTTCAGGCGATTCTCCTACCTCAGCCTCCTGAATAGCTGGGATTACAGGTGCGCACCACCATGCCCGGCTACTTTTTGTATTTTTAGTAGACAGTGTTTCCCCATGTCGGCCAGGCTGGTCTCAAGCTCCTGACCCTCAGGTGGTCTGCCCTCCTCAGCTTCCAAGTGTTGGGAGTATAGGAATGAGCCGCTGTGCCCGGCCTGAGCTATATTTTGATTGCATGGAAAATGTACAAATCTTACTTTAATACTGAATATTAAAAATTAACTGGGTGTGGTGGTGCATGCCTGTAGTCCCAGCTACTCGGGAGGCTGAGGCAGGAGAATCGCTTGAACCTGTAAGGCAGAGCAGTGAGTCGAGATCGTATCACTGCACTCCAGCCTGGGGGACAGAGTGAGACTCTGTCTCAAATAACAAAAACAAAATATTGAATATCAGAAAACAAAAAGGAGATCCTGATGATTTTTACTATAAGCAAATGCGTTTGTTCTGTGGTTTTCAGCATTTTTCCCATATTAAAAGAGTCAAAATACTCACAGCCGCAGCTCTTCAAATGTCTTTACTGAGTAAAGTGGAGAGCTGGGATCCTTCTGTAAAACTTCCACACGGTGACTGGATTCTACTAAGGATTGACGGATTAACTTGTTTAAGAGTGAATTAGCTGCCAAATCCACTAGAAAAGCAAAAATAAAAAAGAGGACATCAAGCTTCCTGAATGACATCAAATAAGTTGCTCTTTTTCTTTCAGTGGTTGTATACCAAGCAATTGCACCGATGCTCATTTTTCCTCTAAAAGAGTGTTCCAGAAAGAATGATATAGCACTGAGGATCCGTTCTTTATGAGGATTCAGTTTCTTATGCTCTGTTACTTCACCATCCTCTAACTTCAAAGTAGCCTAAGTCCATCCCCATGAGACCAAATCCTTGACAGCTGGAAATTCTGAACCCAATCCCTGCATATTCCATTTCAACTTCCTTTAAATAAATACACCTTACTCCTAATTTAGTGTGTCTCCTGATAGTCACTATAAGAAAATAGAAGCAAAGACAGGCCTTTTCCGTTGAGATTATATTATTCACTCACACTATTAAAGTTATAAATGGAAACAGAATGCTAGTAGATACATGCAAATGAATTCATCTCCTACCTACATCTTCTTCATCATCCTCTTTGATGTTATTAATAGAACCATCTGGAAAGGAAGAGAAACAATACAAGTAAAGACAAATGCTGAGCAGAAATGTAAAGCATACTATTCAGTTTTTCCTTCCTGACTCTTCAGTGTCTACTGGCAAGAGTCATTTCATGGAGGAATGGACGAAACGATTGGGAAGGTAATGGAGAGTGTTGAATGTCACACTAATGAATCCGCGGTGTTTCACTTGGCAGGGACGTGATGAAAGCAAAGCAATACTTTTTAATCATTGAGGTCGCTCTGCTTTGCCCTAACAGCACTCACCTATGTTTCGGACTGCAGTACTCTTAATACCCCCAAGGTTCTTCCAGGGGTGGCTGAGGTTTGAAAACTATTGAGAGACACAAATTTCAACCAATATTAGCATGCAAGCCCTCAAGCAGCCCAGTGCTTCCCTACCACAGGGGCTGGGAGGGATTCAGGGAAGGACACCCGGGTATTGTTTCCTTTGCAATATTAGGTAGCAGCAGATTCCTTTCAAGGTTGGGTTTCCTGTATGAGTTATCCTAAAATTGGAGACTTTCTGTATTCCCTGCACATGAAGTTTCCCTTTCCTAGGCCTCTAGTTTAGAGTTGGGCAGTACTTGGGGCTCACGGCACCAACAAGGGGAGGGTGGCTAGGAAAGTGCGGTGGCAAATGGATGGAAGCGAGGTGAGGCTTAATGGGCAAATGGGCAGAGTAGAAAACTCGGGGTCTAGCTGGGACTACCAGCTGCGTTCCCAACCTGGATTTCCAGGGGTCGTCATTTTTGCCCTTTCTAACCAAAGGTCTTGCCTCTCGTGGGGGTGGGGACGGGGTCTCCCTCTGTGGCCCTCTTCCAAACCCTTCCCGCATCTCCCCTCCAGCATCTGACGCCCCACTTCGCACGCTTGCAGGCTCTCCCTCCCCTCCCAGCCGATCTCCCTCTGCGAGTGGGAGCTCCACCCCCGCGGCTGTGCCCCCCCGGCTCGGTGGCGGTTACGTGGCTGTTCAGCCGCTCGCTCTCCGCCGCCCCTGCGTCGCCTCCCCACAGTAACGACGCCATGGCTGCGATTGCTGCTCCCGCCCCCAGCACGTGCTTCCACCACAGGCGCGAGGCGGTGCTGGCCCCATCGGCTGGCCAATGGGCTTCCTCAGGGGGCAGGCGTCCGCGCCCGCGACCACCGCGGTGCGGCGCGCAGGCGCTGGAAGGATGGGTGGCGCGCGGAAGGGGCGGAGGGCAGAGAGCGGAGCGGAGGGCAGAGACCTGGGCTGAGGGCAGAGAGCGGGGCGGAGGGCAGAGAGCGGGGCGGAGGGCAGAGAGCGGGGCGGAGGGCAGAGACCGGGGCGGAGGGCAGAGAGCGGGGCGGAGGGCAGAGAGCGGGGCGGAGGGCAGAGAGCGGGGCGGAGGGCAGAGACCTGGGCGGAGGGCAGAGAGCGGGGCGGAGGGCAGAGAGCGGGGCGAAAGGGCGCGGACCGGAGGGCAGAGGGGGCAACCTCCGCAGAGTGGAGAGCGCTCCGCCCCCGCCCCGCGGCCCACCGCCCACACAGCCCTCCAGGCGGGAGCTCCCCGGACTCCCCGCCGCGCTTTGCGCCCCGTGTCCCTTTCCCTGGAAATTTCCTCCTCCACATCACAAGATGTCAGAAAGGTTAGCGAATTGGTTAGGAAAGTGGAGACAAAATCTGATGAATTTGATATGACGAATGACCTCGAATGCCAGTTGCGGAAAGGAAGCAGAACTGTTCAAGCTGTAACTGCTGTTCCTGCCCTAGGTACCTGTGATGTTCCACATAGGCTTTTTAAAGCTTTTATTCTGAAATGTGGTCTCTTGTTAAAAACATTACCTTTCGGTATAACCTCTACGTCCTACATGCGTTTGCATAATCCGGGATAGATCCCTGGATCCCTGGTACTAATGATTTAATGACTGCTCAATTTGGACGAAAGAACCAAATTCCACCTCCCCCCCTCGCCCCCCAGTTTTCTAATTGTAATTTTGAGATTTTGATCAGCATTTCTGGAATTGGGGGCAAAAATACAAAAATCCACACGAAACTGCAGTCATGATCTCTCCGTGGTGCTGAAGCAACGCTCCCCGCTCTGTTCGGTTACTCTCAGGGAACCTAGTCGTTTGTTTTGAGATTATCATATTCATTTCAGCTTTTAATTTGAATTCTAATAGTAAATGTTTTCGTCTCTCAATGGTAATTTTCTTCTCATTTAACTAGGTATAAAATCGAGCCAAGATGATCAATCTTTTAGTTTTCGTATAAGGATAGCAGACATTTGAAAAATTACCTTTTTTCTATTATTTTAGCGTAGCACTACAATTCCTCCTTTTATTGCTGTCCTGCCACAGGCCCAGATTCTCCCCTGTGGGTGGAGAAACGGTAGCTGGACTAGAAAACCTGAGGTAGATTCTAGCACCAAGCTCCGTTCTCAGAACTACATTTCCCACAAACTTGGACTACACTTCCCATGAGGGCTCGGGCGCGTGCGCAGAAGACGCACAGTGACAGCTTCCTGTCTCGGAAACGCGGGGCGGCCGGCTGCCGGAAAGTAAGTGTGGGCTTTTTGGAGTGGGTTACTTTCTGGGTTCCACAGGGGAAGGGACAAATGGACACACTGCTGAACGGTTGTATGTTGTCTTTTTGCACTCTTTCACATACTTTGGTTTTTTCAGGAAAGCACTGCTGTATGGAAATGAGACCTCGCTTAAGACCATGTATTTTTCTTTTGTGCCTGGTACTTTCTGGAGCTCTCGGCGGAAACTCGCCGCAGTAGGGCCGTCTTTAATTCCATTGTGACGGGAGCTTCAGTGGTCTTTGTACTGTGGAGTACAAAAGTGTTCTGCTGCCCCACTTAGAACTGGGTGCTCATAAAACAGTAGAAGTTGAGAACCCAGGAGTACGTGGGAGGCTGTGGCAGCAATTTTCAAATTATTCTGGGGATTCTCCTACATACAGACCACGATTGCTTTCTAGTGATCATAGTGCGTGTCTGCTAATCCTTTGGACAGTACTCCCTCTTCTTCCCTTTGGATTAATATAAAGTTTATCAAGAGGAATGCTATTTATGTGTTAACCCACTGGTTCCTGAGATTAGGACTTTTTTTTTTTTGAGACTGTTGCCCAGGCTGAGTGCAGTGGCGTGATCACTGCTCACTGCAGCCTCTACCTCCTGGGCTCAAGCGATCCTTCCACATCAGCCTCCAATTAGCTGGGACTGCAGGCGCGCGCCATCTTGGCTGCCTAGTTTTTTTTTGTAGACGGTCTCGCTGTGTTGCCCAAGTTGGTCTCGAACTCCTGGCTTCAAGCGATGCCCCCCCGCCCCACCCCACCCCGTCTTGGCCTCTCAAAATGTTGGGATGACAGGCGTGAGCCACGGCACCTGGCCTAATGTATGGAACATCTGATGATGGCTGTTTCAGTTTGTAATTGGTGCTTAGGGGACACACGAATTCCCTCTTTGTGGTCACTTCGCAGCCCTGGCCAGGGTGTTACCTTAAACGTCTGCTTGGGAACTACTGCACTTCTCCCTGAATTAGGGTAAGGTGTGCTGGAAAAAGCACTGTAATGTACCAAGTCCTGTTTTTGCCACAAATCTGCCTTATGACCAACTAGACTCACTCTCTGGCCTATTTAGTTAGCACGGGAGTTGAACTAGGTAACTTTGGAGACTTTGGTAATGTTGGACTTTGAGATCCAAATAATCACTGGAGTGTTTTGCATGTTAAAATCACCATGTAATTTTTGACCTCATAAAAAGTCGAGGTGTAAATACAAATTACCTTTAATCCCACTAAAGAGTTAGGTTTTGATCTTTCCCTGTGTACTGAGATCATCCTGTATAGTTTGATACATTCATGTCACTTAATTTTCACCTTCCCATATTACTTTCCCAAGACTCCCAGTGACTATTTAATATTCTAATATCTTTAAAGACATTTACTATTCCACTGTTGGTGGACAGTTTGCAGTTTCTACTTATTTGCGGTGAGTATATCCTACATGTACCTGAGTTGTTGATTACTTCTTTTCTAGACAAATGCCTAACAGATAGAACTCGGTGAATGTGTGAATTATGTGGCTTTAAATGTTACAGGGAAAATGATTTTCACAGATAGTAACGGTCAAGGTCATTCACCTTTACGTTAGAGCTTTTTCTCTGTGAACAAGCAAACTGTGCCGTCATTCTTCTGGCCTCTGGTGTTAAAACTGACAACTTTCAGATTTTAGATGGTCCCCGTTGGGTCAGAAATATCAAGAACAGATAAATTAAAGGTGAGCAGAATTCCTATTTTGATCTGCACCCAAACAGGCTAGGTTCATATCGGTATTTATGTTTGCATCTGATTCCAGATGTTACTAGTTTGAATTTCTACTGGAGTAGGAATAGCCTTCCAAATGATGCATAATTCCTACAAAAATCTCAGGGGCAAATCATAAAAAGCATGGTATTCCAGAAACAACAGCTGGCAGGCAAAATATTAATGAAATAATTCTGAAATAAAACAAGTTTGAATCCTGTATGTTATATGGTACTGTTTTGGGGCATTTATTAACAAGTATTTTAAATAAAGCTACTTGGATTTGTTGTACACCTTTAGTAATGAGGCTATGTTGTTAACCTCTCCCATCCTTTAGGACTGTGTAAAAGGCAGGTTTTTGTTCCTTCTTTTGAGCTCTCATCATAGCCCAGGTTCAAGATCATCTGAGGCAAGTATTTCATGAAATAATGTTCAAGTTCATGAATTTCCAAAATTCTTTAATTGGTAACTGTAATGCCCAGCAACTTAAAAAACACACATTAAAACACAGCAACTCATATCGATAGGTAAAAAAGGTTACAGGACACAAGGGGCCCTTACTAATTGACAAAATAGAAAGACCAGGTCTGTTGTTTTCTCTGATATGATTTATCTTGCAACTGCTGGATTTGAGTGGCAATTTGGAAGTATTATCTGATACCAATGTGATATATAGCTAGGAAAGACCAATGATAGGTGAAGTCCTTACCGTGAAATGTTTCTAAGAGCTTTTCAAGATAGTTGTTTCTATTTAAAAGGGAAGATATAAAGAGCTAGGTTATCTCAAACAATCCTGTGAAAGAAGTTTTTTAAAGATTTAAGAAGGAGAAAGAGGGAAGGGAAGTTTCCTGGGTATGACACCATTTGCAAGGTCACAACGAACACCCCAACGGAGTGCAGACCTTTTCTTCTCTGTTGGTACTAGATAATTGTTTGGGACATATATGTGCTGAGGTTTGGATTGGGGTTCTGCTCGACAAAGCATCTGCTCTCGGACACCCCAGCGTAATTCCTTCCTATGATCTTCACCAGGTAAACGTATTGAGTCCCAGTCCCGTTTGTACTCAAAATACCGAGCTACCCGGTCTGTCTTGCCCCGGTTTCGGCTTAACTGGTCCAGCTTTGGGAGAATAAAGGACTTGGGTCTGCTGGCAACAATCAGGTCTTGTTCGTAAGCTGGAGAGCCCATTCCTTCTCTTTGTAGAGAGCAAATGAGCTGATCTTGAGCAATTCCTTGGTATTCATGTGGTAGGTTAAATTTTTGTGAAACATCAAATGAAGATTCCTTGTCTTCCTGGAACTGTACATTCATCAGCCTTTGTCTTAAGTCCCAGAGATCCTGATCATTTTCTGTACCAGATTCTGATTCACTGATAATCGACTCATCTGTTACTAATACTTCCCCATCTGGCTTTCTGCGCAGCACCTTTCTCTTCATCACTGGCTTTCGGAGTCTTTGGGAGGCCTCAGAGACTGTTTCTGAAGGGACATTACTTTCTACATGTGGGTACTGTAGTTGCACAGGAAGAGTAGGTCGCTTCCCTGGGGCTACTGAAGCTTTACTGTAGGGATCATATTGGATAGATTGGGCTTCTCTCCTGACATCTCCTTCACCCTGCCCTGCACAGATGTGGGTAAAAGCTGTAGCAGCTGCCAACATTCGTTCTTCTGGATCCATATTAGCCCATATTTGTCCATCAGGTAGAAGTTCTTCCATTGTTTCCCCTACACTGTAGGACCTTCTGCAAGAGATAACATTGGTCAGTTTTATGATAATAAATTCCCAGCTCATTGCTCATTCCCTTATCTCCCTTTTATAGCAGTCAAATGGAGAAAGAATGGCTAAGGCCATCATGAATTCAATATAGGGTAGTATCAGAACAGTTTAGAGGGGCATTAACTCAGTTCTAGGGAACCTATTACCTGCTTTCATTTCCACTCTTACTCCTGCTTTCTACTGTCTTGCCACCTTTAGGTCCTAAAACAGGACAGTATAGTTCTGGCATAAGAAAAGCTTGAAACTACATGATATAGGGCATACTGCTTAATGTACATTATGTAACATGCACTTAGGGAGTACTTTATATGCCTGCCATTGTTCTATGTGCTTTACATTTATTAATTCACATAATTTTCAGCTGTGGGATTATCTGCTTTTCACAGATGAATAACATGAGGCACAGAAAAGTTAAATAACTTGCCCAAGGTTACGCAGCTAGTAAGTAGTGGAGCTGAAATTCTAACTCAAGCAGTTTGGCTTCAGACTGAGTCCCTGCTTTTAACCATAAAAGAGTGATTTGATCTAAAAAAAAAAAAAAATCACAAAAGCAGTGTTGTGTTCTCACACACACATATGTGTATATATATGCATACATATAATTTCTATGCTTTAATAATTTGTTTTTTTGAGATGGAGTCTTGCTGTCGCCTAGGCTGGAGTGCAGTGGCGTGATCTCAGCTCACTGCAACCTCCACCTCCTGGGTTCAAGCGATTATCCTGCCTAAGACTCCGGAGTAACTGGACTACTACAGGTGTGGGCCACCACGCCTGGCTAATTTTTGAATTTTTAGTAGAGATGGGGTTTTAGCATGTTAGCCAGGCTGGTCTCAAACTCCTGACCTCAGGCAACCCGCCCACCTCGGCCTCCCATTACAGGGGTGAGCCACCGCGCCTGGCTGTCTTAGTAGTTTTAATGCATCTTCACTTGCCAGCTAAATTTGTTTATTCTAGTGTCTGAAATAACTTAGTACCCACATCAATCAGCCACATACCCAATGCTAGTTTCCTGACTGGATCTGAGATAGGTATCTACTGTCCACTATTTCCTGTGTTCCCATTATTTTTCTTTTTAAACTGAAAAACTAATACATGCTCATGATAATTTTAAGCAAGGATTTTCCCTCCCCCACCAAGTTTTACTCTTAAAGGCAATTTCTTATGATTTATCTAGAAATTTTCCATATTCACATGTACTTTTTTTTTTTTTATACCATAAAGGACAACACCGTACAACTCTTCTGAACCTTAAAGATAATCTTGGTTATCCAGCTGTATCAGCACAGGCCGACCTTCTTCATTTTATGTTGCATGGAATTCCAGTGTATGAATGTATCATAAATTTAGTCAGCCATTCCCTTACTGGTGTAATTTAGGTTTATAGGTTTACTGATGCTAAAACGAGTATCTTGCAAGTTTTTGTCTATTTGTGCAAGCATATGAATGGATTAAATTTCTAGACATGGGAGAGGCGGGCCAAAAGGTATGTGTATATTCAATTTTGACAGCTGTTGCCAAAATGTTTACCTCCAAAGAAGCTGTACTGACCATACATTAATAGAGCTTGTTTCTCTATTCCCTCTCCAAAGTGGTATACTATCAAACTTTGTCTTTGCAGTCACTTCCTTGAAAAATAGTTCATATCCTTTTGCATTTATTTCAGCTGAGTAAAACTGAGCATTTAAAAATTTTTTAAAAAATATTTTTATAAGCTTTTTTCTTTTTGTTTGAAATGCTTTGTCTTTGCCCATTTGACTCTCAGGTTGCTGGATTTTTTTTACTTTTTCATTAAAACTGATTTATATATTCATGAAATATATATTAAGGAAGGTCGCATTTTACCATCACTTATTTTTTTCTTCTCAGTTTGTTGTTTGCCTTTTATTTTTTGCTGGCAGAAATTTTTACTTTTAGGTCACATTTTTTTCTACAGTTTCTGGGTTTCTAGACTGTTTTGCTTAGAAATGCCTTTCCTACTCCAGAATTTAAGAAAAAAGTTATTCCATGTTTTCTTCTAGTACTTTCAGTTTCATTTTTTACAATTTAAACTTTTAATCTATTATAGATACAGAAACTCAGAGTAAAAAACTAAGCTACCTACACTTAGATAACATAGCCTTGGAACAGATGTGGTGATGGTCTTCTCTAACTAAAGTAACCATCAGTCACAGATTGTCTAGGACCATCCCAATTTTAAGGATGTAGTACAGTTGTCCTCAGATTATTGAAATATTACAGGAATTTCTACACTGACATCTACATTACATCAGACTGACTTTTTAAACTATTAGAGGCACAGAAATCTTTTATCAAAATATGCATTTAATTCAGCTTTAAAAAGGGGTCAGAGTGCTTAATTACCTTTTTTCTCACATCAAAATTGCTTAAAGTGAGAAAATCTTGTCTCTAGCTTCTACTTCCAACGTGAAATACAACCATCGGTAAGCTTCTTCAGTTAAGCTAGTTTCTACTGCACCACCTAATATTCATCTAATAAATATTAGATGATGGAACATACAAGTCATTTATTGAAATAATGGAACACACAAGTCATTTATTTGAAATAATGGAAAGCAACAGAAACCCAGAGCAGACAGAAGTAGCCCATATAAAGAAATCTTATGACCAGCTAATTGAACAAATACAATGAGAAATCAAATGGAAATGTTTTAGAGAAAAAATATCTGTAACATCAGTCCTCAATCAATTCAGTAAAGATAGAGAAATGAAATCTATAGACATTCTCCCTGAATTTTGACTGCTTTAATGAAACCTTAATAATGACAGCTGAATAATAGTTCTTTCCCTCTGTGAACTGGCCAGACAGGATGGAAAAAGAATGCTATCTGTGGATGATCAACCCACAATAAAGCTAATGCTTGTATCCCTGGAAAAGCAAAAGTATATTCTTTAGGCATTAAATTAAACCTTATATACCACTGGAACATCATCAAAGGAACTAGCACTGAAACTGTTGTATCCCTTTGCTCTCTTTTCAGACAGGGCAGACCTGTATGATTCGTTTATTCCTGGGGTTGCCGTATCATGGCTGATAATGACACAGACAGAAACCAGACTGAGAAACTCCTAAAAAGAGTACAAGAACTGGAGCAAGAGGTGCAAAGACTTAAAAAGGAACAGGCCAAAAATAAGGAGGACTCAAACATTAGAGAAAATTCATCAGGAGCTGGAAAAACTAAGCGTGCATTTGATTTCAGTGCTCATGGCCGAAGACATGTAGCCCTAAGAATAGCCTATATGGGCTGGGGATACCAGGGCTTTGCTAGTCAGGAAAACACAAATAATACCATTGAAGAGAAACTGTTTGAAGCTCTAACCAAGACTCGACTAGTAGAAAGCAGACAGACATCCAACTATCACCGATGTGGGAGAACAGATAAAGGAGTTAGTGCCTTTGGACAGGTAAGGGCCAATACAGTTTCTCAAAGCAAGCAATACTAGGATATTCTAGGTATACACACTGAGTACTGAGATTATTTGTGTCTCTAAAACCCAGTATGTTTGTCTAACTCCATAGGTGATTTCACTTGACCTTCGCTCTCAGTTTCCAAGGGGCAAGGATTCCGAGGACTTTAATGTAAAAGGGGAAGCTAATGCTGCTGCCGAAGAGATCCGTTATACCCACATTCTCAATCGGGTACTCCCTCCAGACATCCGTATATTGGCCTGGGCCCCTGTAGAACCAAGCTTCAGTGCTAGGTTCAGCTGTCTTGAGCGGACTTACCGCTATTTTTTCCCTCGTGCTGATTTAGATATTGTAACCATGGATTATGCAGCTCAGAAGTATGTTGGCACCCATGATTTCAGGAACTTGTGTAAAATGGATGTAGCCAACGGTGTGATTAATTTTCAGAGGACTATTCTGTCTGCTCAAGTACAGCTAGTGGGCCAGAGCCCAGGTGAGGGGAGATGGCAAGAACCTTTCCAGTTATGTCAGTTTGAAGTGACTGGCCAGGCATTCCTTTATCATCAAGTCCGATGTATGATGGCTATCCTCTTTCTGATTGGCCAAGGAATGGAGAAGCCAGAGATTATTGATGAGCTGCTGAATATAGAGAAAAATCCCCAGAAGCCTCAATATAGGTGAGTTAAAAACAAAAAGTAAATGGCGCATGCCTGTAGTCCCAGCTACTCAGGAGGCTGAGGCACAAGAATTGCTTGAAGCCAGGAGGCGGAGGTTGCACTGAGCTGAGATTGGACCACTGCATTCCAGCATGGGTGACAGAGGGAGACTGTCTCAAAAAAAAAAAAAAAAAATTGCATATCCTCTCCACCATAACTGTCTAAATAACGAAGTCACTGATTCTGCCTTCATGAAGCTTTAATCTGAATTGTAGAATGTTATGAACATGTAAGAGGGAGCAGTATATTCTAATTTCCTCTCATTGTTCTATCCCATGAGTAAAGAGGCAGGTGTTTTGACGAGGCTCCTTAAGTAAAAAGACATTAATTTCTACGTCTTTGTTGTTTCTGAATTTATGTTAAGAGGTATTATTGTTAGGATGTGGTAAAATTAAAATGAACAAACTATTCATATTAAATCTTGCTTGTTTTATATCACTGAGTAGTCATCCTACTGTACTTCTGAATTTTTACTAATTTCCTATTTCTGAAATGGTAGGAAAGAAAGAATAGTCAAGATTTTTCTTTTGAGAACAGGCTGAGATAGATACCAATAATTTTACTCATACTATACAAAATTGCAATGCTGTTAACAAATTTGGAAAAAATACCAGCTGTTTTTAATTTTATAGCATTATGATGAAGCCATGTCTTGTTAGCACTGACATTTACCTAACATAGATCAGGTTGATCTGTGATTTGTTGCATTTTTCATTATTGTAATAAAGGTGTTCAAGGTTAGGGATGGTGAGATATTTTCTCAGCTATTAGTCAATATTAACATCAACGGTGGCCCCCTACCCAGCTCCCTTAACGCAACTAACCCTTAGTTTTTAAACAACTGTTAGATGGCTGCTATGTATTCTCAAACTTTCTTTTCTCTTTTTCTCTAGTATGGCTATAGAATTTCCTCTAGTCTTATATGACTGTAAGTTTGAAAATGTCAAGTGGATCTATGACCAGGAGGCTCAGGAGTTCAATATTACCCATCTACAACAACTGTGGGCTAATCATGCTGTCAAAACTCACATGTTGTATAGTATGCTACAAGGACTGGACTCTGTTGCAGTACCCTGTGGAATAGGACTAAAGATGGATGGAATGACAGAATGGGGAAATGTTAAGCCCTCTATCATAAAGCAGACCAGTGCCTTTGTAGAAGGAGTGAAGATGCGCACATATAAGCCCCTCATGGACCGTCCTAAATGCCAAGGACTGGAATCCCGGATCCAGCATTTTGTACGTAGGGGACGAATTGAGCACCCACATTTATTCCATGAGGAAGAAACAAAAGCCAAAAGGGACTGTAATGACACACTAGAGGAAGAGAATGCTAATTTGGAGACACCAACAAAGAGGGTCTGTGTTGACACAGAAATTAAAAGCATCGTTTAATCATAGACAATTTGCCAGGATCTAGGAACCACCTAATGGTAGGTGGACAGAAAAGGAAAAAAAAAAAAAAAAATTTACTTGCAAGTACTAGGAATTCAGATGATCAGCTCTTAAAAAAAAAAAAAAAAAAGCAAAAAGACTAAAGTCCTATTAAGGAAGTTATTGCTTTAATAAGAAATTTCAAATATTCTCTTATCCCGGTCCAAAAGGATTAAGCGATTAAAGAAGCAAAAAGCAGTCGTAAAATGGAGATGTATTTAGGTACACCTGGAAACCTGTGCCTTGTATTCAAATTCATTAAAGCCTAATCCTGCAAGTATCTGATTTGTTGTGTTTTTCTCCCCAAAGCAGATAAGATATTCACTACTCTCATCTGAATTTTCATAAAGTGCTTCATCTGAGTGTCTTATTTTCTAAGACAGAATTTAAGAATATTAAATTCATTTAATTAAAGATTGGATAAATTGGTTTAATGCCAGGCACAAAGTTACCTACCTGGAATAAAGCACAGTACCTTATCTTACAAAGCATATAAATCTAGTGCAGAGGTTGGTAAATGTTTTAGGCTGTGTGAACCACAAATGGCCTCTATTGCATACATGTTTTTACAATCCTTTACAAATGTAAAAAGCACTCTTAGTTCATGGGCCATGGTGTTTGCCAAGCTTTGGGCTAGTGACTATAGGCAAGTTCTTATAGAGGAGATATTAAAGCTAAATCTTGCAGAACAAGTGGGAGCCAGTTAAAGTGAGGATAAAGAACCACTTTAAGTGTGTCTAAGGCAGAAGATCCAGTTTGTATAAAGGGTTAGAGATGACAGCATATGCATTCAGGCAACTGAATTCTTTAATATGGCTTGAGAGTGACAAGAACGTAGTTTAAAAAGGTAAGCAAAGGTCACATTTGTAGAGCAAAAGCATTCCTTAAAAAGCTTAGATTTTGCAGGGCCACTGAAAAAACTTACATGCCTGATAGAATTGTGTGGCAAAAATATTGCTCTGAGTATTTCTGTGGATGGGAAGAGGGCAAGATTGGAGGCATTGTGACCAATTAGGGGGCTGTTGGAGTAATGGAGGGAATAGATGATGAAAATGGCCTAGAAGAGATTTTTAGCAAAGTGAATGGAGAGAAGTAGATGAATTTAAGAGTAAGAAAGTAGAAACAACAGGACTCAGTGAATAAATATGCTGTTCAAAACTAGGGAGGCTTTCTAGATAACTCCTAAGTTTCAGATGTGAGCAAAATGAGTGGCTGGTAGTACCACATACTGAGAGAGGAAAAATGAGATGGGGCTTTGCTTGTTCTCAAAGTTAATAAGTGATCCTCAAAATATTACTTGTGAACACCATTATTTATTCAAAAGAACTCAGAGTTGTCTTAAATACATTATCCTTTGCAACCATAAAAATAATAAACATCAAAGTTTGAACTCAGACCTTCTTCCTCAATAATAATTTTCATTACTGCAGCGAGTGTTAACCACATTTGGAATTTTTACAAATGCTACCTCAGAGAACGAGTAATTTTGCAAACTTACATTTGAAGGTTTCTTGTTTATTTTACCTATGATGACTGTCTTGACTTATGTAGTCAATAAATTCTTACTCTTCTAGATTGGATAGTATAATCTAGTCAACCTTGAAAGATTTTACTTAAGATCTAAGACCCTGATCCTCTAATTTACAATTCTCCCATGTTTATGAGATCCAAA
Source organism: Pongo pygmaeus (assembly GCF_028885625.2). Classification (NCBI taxonomy): domain Eukaryota; kingdom Metazoa; phylum Chordata; class Mammalia; order Primates; family Hominidae; genus Pongo; species Pongo pygmaeus. Next base: position 127,702,100 of record NC_072382.2, on the reverse strand, counting down.
GTTTTACTTACCAACCAATAATTAGTTTTTTCCTACCCATGTTCAAGACTTCAGGTATACAAATATGTTTTCTATCCTTCAGCTGCTAGTGCAAATAACACATGGGACAATTAAAAACAATACTAATATATAAATAATAAACTAATGCTACATAATTGCTACAGAAACCCAGCAGGGGGTGGACCACAGAAACAGACTTCACTGAAACAGTTCCAGATTTAGGAAGTAAAATAGCATACAAAAGGTGAGGTGACCCTGTACTAAAAAGTACATTATAATAGCTGTTATATCCTAGCAGAGAGGGAACCAGAAAATACCCCATTTTAGAGATGGGGAATTAGTGGTACAAATTACTTAAGATTTATTCAAAATTGCCCATTGTATGATCCTAGTCTTCTGGATTTGAATCATTATCCCTGCTTTTTGGGACCCAGTCTATCAACACTTCATTATGCCCTGAGTATTCTTAAAATATAATTACTTTGGCCTTTAATTTTGATTTAAAGATCCTCTTTTTCATGTAATCAATGATCATGGTGGAATAACTTAAAACATGTAAGTGCAAACCAAGGTTTTTTTTTTTTTTTTTCAATTCCTTACCTTATTTCAATGTATCTTGATTGGCATTTACATTCAAGTAAAAAAAAAAAAACCTAGAAAAGAAGAATAGAGTTTAAAAAAATTAACTCTGAAGCAGTGATACATGGAACAAAATGCGCTAACCAAAAGTCATTGTTAGGATACTGTGTAGAAGCAAAGGAATCAGAAGGTCAGGGTCTTAGATCTTAAGTAAAATCCCTTCAAGTTTGGCTAGATTATATTATCCAATCTAGAAGAGTAAGAATTTAGTGACTACATTTTTGGTAGTTGCCATAGAAAAAGTCAAGACAGTCATCACAGGTGGAACAAATGGGAAGCCCCCAAATGCAACTTTGCAAAAGTACTTGTTCTCTTAGGCAGCATTTGTACAAATTTGAAGTCTCTGACCCATGGTAAGGACTAAATAAATGTTAGAATAAAGGAACTATTTAGGTTGTGAAATTTAAATGACACTTTATATATATTTATACATAAATAATGATTTGTGAGACTCTGTTTGGGCCAGGAAGATTTTTGGCAGTAAAGCCAAGAGTTAGTTTTTTTTTTTAATGGCATGTGTCCTACTATACAGTGATTAATGTGTTATTTCCTCTGCATTTCAACCGTGTCACACTCCTATTTTTTTCCTTGAACGTATGAAGATGATGTTTGCAAACAATAAATAAAATAGAAACTTTAATAAGGTCCATAGGTAACTGTCAGTTCCTTTTCTTTCTAATATAAAAGATAGAACAATCCTTTCTCTTTAGAGGGAAACTTTAACATAAAAGCTAGAGCAACTTGTATTCTGTAAACACAGACAACATTGACCAAAATACCTAACAATATCTTCTCTTCAAAAATCTTAGTGACTCAGCATCCTAGGGTTAGCTAGTTACAATCAAAAGGATTTCAAGGGTAGAAGGGGGAAAGACTTTAAAATGAGATAAAGGGACTGTGTCAGTAGACTGCTACAGGGAGGCTATTGCAGAGTTTTAACAAATTTCTCTACCTCTGGGGAGGTAAGCAAGCAGCTTAAAGAATCATAGTATTAAAACAAAACAAAACATCCTACCACAAAGGCAAACAATACCATAATAAAGGCAAAAGAGACAACAAACTGGGAGAAATACTTGTAACACGTTTAAAAATCAGTAATTTGAATTCCTCTTAGAAAGCTATTAAAGGGTACACATATCAGTAACATAAGGGAGAAAAGACAGATGCTTTACCAAACAAATAATAACTAATAAACAGGCTGGGTGCAGTGGCTCATGCCTGTAATTCCAGCACTTTGGAGGCTGAGGTGGGAGGATTGCTTGAGGCTGTGAAGGAGTTCAAGACCAGCCTGTGCAACACAGCAAGATCCCCATCTCTCAAAAAAAAAAGAAAAAAGATTAGCTAGGCGTGGTGGCATAAACCTGTAGTCTCAGTACTATGGGGGCTGAAGCAGGAGGACCGCTTGAACCCTGGAGTTTGAGGCTGCATTGAGATATGATCTGGCCACTGCACTCCAGCCTGGGCACAAAACCAAAGTCTGTTTCTAAACAGCAACAAAAATTAATAAACAGAAAACATGTTCAATCTCAGTAATGTGTATAAAAGCATTAAGACATCATTTCAGATAAGATTTTTCAATACCCAGTGCTGGCGAGTGTGTGAAGAAATAAAAACAAGCATCCTTATTATGCCCTGTGTGTTGGGGATAATCCGTTTTTCCAGAGGGCAGTTTGGCATTATTATTATTGTTGTTTTTTTTTTTTGAGACGAGTCTCTCTCTGTCGCCCAGGCTGGAGTGCAGTGGCCTGATCTCGGCTCACCGCAACCTCCGCCTCGCAGGTTCAAGCGATTCTCCTGCCTCAGCCTCCCGAGTAGCCGGGATTACAGGCACCTGCCACCACGCCCTGCTAATTTTTTTTCTATTTTTAGTAGAGAAGTGGTTTCACCATGTTGGCCAGGCTGGTTTCAAACTCCCAATCTCAAGTGATCCGCCCACCTCCGCCTCCCAAAGTGCTTGGGATTACAGGTGTGAGCCACCGCGCCCGGCCCAGTTTGGCATTATGAGTCAGAATTTAAACTGTACCACAACTTCTAAGTCATAATCCACTTCCAGGCATTTACTCCAAGGACAGAAATTGGACAAGAATGCAAACACGTATACATACAAGTGACCACTACCATACTAATTTTATGATTATGAAGAGACTGGAAACAAATGTACATTAATAGGGGACTGGTTAAATAATATGTGATACAATACAGCCACAGCAAGAAACGCCACGCATCCATTAAAAATGGTAATGCATAGCGACACTGACAGAGAAATGTGTTCCCAGTTTATTACTGACTCAATAATGCATAATCTACTTAACTGACGTTCTTTTAAATTAACACACTTTATTATATTCGTAACATGCAATTATTTAAAATACATTTTATAAGGAAATCACATAAACATAAGGTATATATTCATTATGAATATATCTGAAGTAAACCTAAATGTGAACAGTGTTTTCTTTGATGGTTATCTGTGACTCATGAAATTTCGAGTATTTTCTTTCTTCTTTATACGTACTAAATGTTGCTCGGATTGCTAAAAACATGTACATACTATGTTTGCATTCTTGTCCGATTTATGTCCTTGGAATAAATTCCTGGAATTGGATTATGACTTAGAAGTTATGGTACTATTTGAATTCTGATTTATGTTTTTCTTTTTTTTTTTTTTTTTTGAGACAGAGTCTTGCTCGGTCGCCCAGGCTGGAGTGCAGTGGCGCGATCTCGGCTCACTGCAACCTCTGCCTCCCAGGTTCAAGAGATTCTCCTCTCTCGGCCTCCCGAGGAGCTGGGACTACAGGCGCCCGCCACCAAGCCCGGCCAATTTTTGTATTTTTAGTAGAGACGGGGTTTCACCGTATTGGTCGGGCTGGTCTCGAACTCCTGACCTCACGTGATCCTCCCACCTCGGCCTTCCAAAGTGCTGGGATAACAGGCGTGAGCCACCGCGCCCGGCCTGAATTCTGATTTATAATGCCAAACTGCCCTCTAGAAAAACGGATTATCCCCAGCACACAGGGCATAAAGGCGCTTGCTTTCATTTCTTCACTCTCTCAGCAGCATTGGGTACTGAAAAATCTTACCAATGTAAAAAGATATCTTACTGTTTTTCTTTGCCTGCTTAGTGAGATTGTATACTGTTAGAATAAAAAAGATTTATTCCATTTCGGGGTGGGCAAACACCTTGGACGGTTCCATGCGGCAGTCCACAAAAGGTGCAGCTAGAAGGCGACAAGACACGCTCCGCCTTTCAATGGCAAAGCTCGCAGTCGCCCCGCCTGGCCGTGGGCGTGGCTAGGACCCAGGTCGCTAGCGGCCTTCGGGACTCCGCTCCAGCCCTGGGGCCGTCCCCGGCCTCCGCCTGGTCCCAGGGGCGCGGCCCAGGAGCTCAGAGAGACCACCGGGGCAAAGACCGCGGCGGTGGCCAGCGCACACCGTTACCTCCAGGGGCCGCGGCCCGCCGCGCACATCGCCTGTAGCTCACGCTGCCCCGGCCGCCTTCCTCAGGAACGCAGAGGTTGGGGACGGCTCGCCAGGCAGGACCTGGAATCCAGGGAGGGAAGCTGCCACTCTGCACCGTCCCGACGGTGGGAAAAGGAACGAGGGCTCCCGCCGCAGTGGGCCGGCAGCCACCAGGTCCCCGCGTCCCTCCGCTTCCGGCCTTCGCCCGGCTTACCCGCGTCGCCGAAATCCGCTCTCTGCACAGCGTCCTGCCAGTCGCCAGCAAAGCACCGCAGATTGTCAGCTTTCGCGAAACTCGCGCAGGCGCACTGCCGGCCCACGCGCCGAGCCTGCCGTTAACCGCCGGCCGCCGAGGTTTAAATCCAGAGAGCGAACCGGCACCCTTGGCCCTGTCCGCCCTCCCTCTTATTGGTCCTGAGGGTAAACGTCCTCCAAGTCTGCATCCTGATTGGCGCACATTTTCTCTGGGCCTTCTCCGCCGGCGGGAGCATGCCCGGGATTTCCAATGCGGCCTTAAAAATATCCGAGCCCGCCTAGCTGAGGCGCGCAGGCAGCAGCCGTTGCTGCGACGCTTCTGGTGTACTAAATCTGGAGGGGAGGTTGGGCCCTCGAAGAGAAGACCCTCAAACCTTGGTTTACGGCGACGTAGCTGCCTTTTTGGAGAGGCCGCCTAACGTTCTGCCACTTCATTGGAACTAGCCTCCGCCCTTCTCAACTCCTGGCTGCTGCGGTGCCAGTGGTGCCGGGAGACGAGGGCGCTCAGGCACGGTTCGAACAGTCTGGGGTGAGTCCGCCTGTGCGCTCTAGACGTGCCCCTGGGGCCTGACAGAGCGGCTGTATGAAACCCCGGCGCACTGAGCTCTTCCTTTCTTTCCTCTGCATGGTGTGCAGAGCCCTGGCGTGACCCGTGGCTGCGTCTCCACAGCTCCTCCCACGTTACTCTAACTGTGCTCCAGCCACCGACTGCCTTGCTCCAACATGCACTTGTTTTCTTTTGGAATGTGCCTGTCTCCTTCACATGGTGTTACTCTAAGCTTTTTTTTTTTTTGAGACGGAGTTTCCCTCTTGTTGTCCAGTTGCCCAGTCTGGAGTGTAGTGACGCGATTTCAGCTCTCTCTAACCTCCGCCTCCCGGCTTCAAGCGATTCTCCTGCCTCAGCCTCCTCTCGAGCAGCTGGGATTACGGGCGTGCACCACCATGCCCGGCTAATTTTGTGTTTTTAGTAGAGATGGGTTTTCACCATGTTAGCCAGGTGATTCTACCCCCTCGGCCTCCCAGAGTGCTGGGATTACAGTTGTGAGCCTCTGCGCCCAGCCACTATTTTTTTTTTCTTAACCCGACGTTTTAACTCTTTTTGCATCTGTACTTGTTAAAAAAAAAAAAAAAATCTAGTGCTTGGGGATTGCTGAGGGTGAGATCTGTAAAAGCAAGAGGAGAGGCCCCCAGGGTTCAGTATCCTAGTCAATACCAAGCAAACCTATCTTGATTGGTCCTGAGTCCTGAGCATTGCATTTTCCACCTTAAACAAATAGGTGCTAGTTGTCAAGTTCAACTTACACCATTTCTTAAATCCAGGATTCAGTGGGAAGGAAGAAATGTTTAATCCTTTTCCTCCAAACACTTCGTATTATCTCTTACTCTCCCTCTTTGCCTCAGGGCCTTTGTGCTACCTCTAAGGCGCTTTGAATTTGTGGGAGGAAGAAAATGGAATGAACAAAGGAGGGAAGATGACACAAGTAGGTTGTGGAGATTTGAGTGACTGCCCCTACATCTGCAATATCATAACACTCCTTTAGTGCAGCAGTCCCAACCTTTTTGGCACTAGAGACAGGTTTCATGGAAGACAATTTTTCCATGGCTCAGAGAGGGGGTATGGTTTTGGGATGATTCAAGCGCATTACATTTATTGTGCACTTTATTTCTATTATTATTACATAGTAACATATAATGAAATAATTATGCAACTCACTGTAATGTAGAATCAGTGGGAGCCCTGAGCTTGTTTTTCTGCAACTAGATGGTCCCATCTAGGGGTGATGGGAGACAGTGACAGGTCATCAGGCATTAGATTCTCATAAGGAGCATGCAACCTAGATCCCTGGCTTGCATAGTTCACAATAGGGTTCACGTTCTTGTGTGACTCTAACACCCCTGTTCATCCGACGGAAGGCAGAGCTCAGGCAGTAATGCCAGATGGGGAGTGGCTTTAAAAAAACAGATGAAGCTCCTACGGCTCACCCCCTGCCTTGCGGCCTGGTTCCTAGGTGCCTGTCCGTGGCCTGGGGGTTGGGGAACTTTGTTTTAGTGCACATATTCTTTTCTTTCCATAGGAGCAAATTTAATATGCTCAGGTTTTATCTTATGCCAGCATGACGTTTTCTTTGGCTTTGAATCTCCAATCTGTCTTAGAAACCAAAGAGTAGATGGAATCATTTTTCTTCCAGCTTTGAACATCAGCATACTCCTTATGGATTCCCCAATTCGTTTCTTTTTCTTTTTTTTTAAATTTTTTTTGAGACAGAGTCTCTCTCTGTAGCCCAGGCTGGGGTGCAGTGGCACGATCTTGGCTCACTGCAACCTCCACCTCCCAGGTTCAAATGATTTTCATGCCTCAGCCTCCTGAGTAGCTGGGACTACAGGCGTGTGCCACCACGCCCAGCTAACTTTTGTATTTTCAGTAGAGACAGGGTTTCATCATATTGGCCAGGCTAGTCTTGAACTCTGACCTCAAGCGATCCACCGGCCTCCACCTTCCAAAGGGCTGGGATTTCCAGCGTGAGCCACCGTGTGCAGCTCCAATTAGTTTCTTGTTATCCTTTATGTTAAATTTTGATATTTGAAAACGTTTAATACATAGCAACTTGAAGGATCTACTCCTGAATATTTCATATTTCAAGTGGTATCTTGTGTTCTACCCAGCCCTGGTTTTTTTGTGGATTACTTAGTCCTCCAATTTTTCTTAGATCTGATTTAATAATGCTTGTGGTTCCCAGAAATCTACTGAACCCAGGTCAAACCTTAAACAAGAAGCTTTAACCAAGACCACTTAAAATACAGTATACAGAGGAAAATCCTACTCTGCAAACCAAATCTCATCTTAAAAATTTGTTATGGAAAATTTCAAACAAATGTTAAAAAACCATACATAATGAAGCCCAGTGAACTCAATACCAGATTCAGCAATGATTAACTTATGACCAGTCTTGTTGCTTCTATATCACTAACCACATACCTTGTCTTGTATTATTTTGAAGCAAATACCAAGTATCTGAAATCTAAATATTTCAGTATGATCTCTGAAAAATAAAAGGACCTTTTAAAAGCATAACATAATACTATTATCACACCTGAAGTAGTTAATATATTTTCTTACTATCATCAAATATCCAGAGTTCAATTTTCTACTTGTCTTTCTTTTTTTAAAGTTTGCTTAACTGGGTCAGGATCCAGTCAAATCCACATGATATGTCAAATCCATATGTTCTTTAACTTTCTTTTATTCTTTAAATTTCTGCCTCATTTTTTTCCTTGCAATTTATTTGTTGAAGGAACCAGGTTATTGGTCCTGTACAATCTCCCACAATCTGGATTTTGCTGATTATATCTAAGCGGTGTGGTTGAACATGGCTTCCTTACCTTTTGATTGCAGCACAGCTCTCTTCCGTATGCTTTCCCTAATTAGGTGGTGTTGGTTTATCAACCCATCAACTTCTTTATGAACTCAAATACTGCTTTCAACTGGTTATATCATCATGCTTGTTAACCACTCTTTTTTTTTTTTGAGATAGAGTCTTGCTCTTGTTGCCCAGGCTGGAGTGCAATGGTGTGATCTCGACTCACTGCAGCCTCCATCTCCCGGGTTCAAGTGATTCTCCTGCCTCAGCCTCCTGAGTAGCTGGTATTACAGGCGCGTGGCACCATGCCCAGCTAATTTTGGTATTTTTAATAGAGATGGGGTTTCGCCATGTTGGCCAGGCTGATCTTGAACTCCTAACCTCAGGTGATCTGCCCGCCTTGGCCTCCCAAAGTGCTGGGCTCCCAAAGTGTGAGGATTACAGGGGTGAGCCACCACGCCTGGCCAAGTTAACCACTCCCTTATGATATCTTTGCTTACCTCACCTCTTTGTTGACATTTTCAGACAAACTTTTCAACTATATTCCTCCCTTATCTGACTAATTACATCCTGTCCCTAATATTTTCAATTCTTCTCTGTTTAAGTCTTCTCAGTATTGGAGGCAGAACAATAATGGCATAAAGAATAACAAAATGAAAATAACCAGCTTTCACTTGACACTGCTGCTCCCTTCTGTCAGCCTTTTTGTCCATCCTCTCTCCCCTATTTTCTTTGCTCAGTTGCTCCTTAAGTCCCTGCATTCTGGATTCTACCCTCATCAGTATATTCAAACTGTACTTTCAAAGGTCACCAGTGATCTTGGTAGTCAGCTCCAATTGTCTTGCTCAGCCCTCATTCTTTTTTACTTCTTAAAAGTATTTGATAAAAAGGCGGGCGCGCGTTGGCTCATGCCTGTAATATCAGCACTTTGGGAGGCCGAGGCAGGTGGATCACGAGGTCAGGAGATCAAGACCATCCTGGCTAATATGGTGAAACCCCGTCTCTACTAAAACTACAAAAAATTAGCCAGGCGTGGTGGCCGGCGCCTATAGTCCCACCTACTCGGGAGGCTGAGGCAGGAGAATTGCGTGAAACTGGGAGGCGGAGCTTGCAGTGAGCCGAGGAGATGGCGCCACTGCAGTCCAGCCTGGACGACAGAGCGAGACTCGGTCTCCAAAAAAAAAAATAAATAAATAAATAAAATAATAAATAAAAAATTTAAAAAAAGTATTTGATAATCAATTCTGCAAATATTTAATGAACATCTGTGGTAAGTACTGTGCTATGTCTTGGTGATTTGATAGTGAATAAAAAGACACAATTTCTGCCCTTATGGAGCTTTTGGTCTGATAAGAGAAATTGACGTTGATCAAACAATCACAAATTACAGTTGTCCCTCAGTATAATCTGGGTGTTGGTTTCAGGGCCCCTGCATATACCAAAAATCCGTGTATACTTAAGTCCTAAAGTTAGACCTACAAAACCCACTTATATGAAAAGGTTGGCCCTCTGTATACCCAGGTTTCACATCTCTCAAATACTGTATTTTCCATTGCCTTTTGTTGAAAAAAATTCACGTATAAGTGAACCTGTGAAGTTCAAACTTGTGTTGTTCAAGAGGCAACTGTATTATAAAACTACAGTTGTGTTCAATGCTAAGGAAAGGCAAATGGTTCAATGAGAACATTTAATAAGGAGATTTGGCATTGTGTCACTGAACCAAGAATTGAAGGATAAGTAGGTGAAAGGACGTGGAGGGAAGTGAAGAGGGTGAAAGGAGTTTGCTAGGTAGCGGGAAAGGCATACTCAAAGGTCTATGAGAATGGAAGAGTCAAGAAACAGAAAGACCAGCGAAGAAAATAATGGTAGAGATGAGACTGAGAGATAGGCAAGGGTCTGGTAGAGATGAGACTGAGAGATAGGCAAGGGTCAAATCAGGCAGGTCCTGTAGGCCAAAGCAAGAGATTTTGATAAGAACTATAGAAACTGAAGTGTTTTAAGCAGGGTTGGGGCGTGGCTAATTAGTCAGATAAGGGCCGCATATTCAGATTTGCATTTTAAATGATCTGTTGGCGGCACCGAGGAGAATGGATTTGAAGAGGGGAAGATTGTATGTGAAGTCCAAGTGGGAGCTAGTTGCATTATTCCAGGTGGAAGACTGTGGTAGCTTAGGCTAGGAGGATAATAGCCAGAGATTTCAAGAAGGGGATAGAGATAGTTGCTAGAACTCATGATGACTTGAAATGGATTGACTGGGGTTGGGATGTGAAAGAGAGGCAGGTCATGGATTATTCATAGGATTCCTGTTTGTGCAGCCGGATTCTGTTTTCTGAGATAGGGAATACAGGAAGAAAACCGTTGTGAGAGGCAGAGTTAGATTTTGGGCATGTAGAATTTGAGATACCCTGGGGGCCTCCAGGTGGAGATAAAAGTAGGTAGAATATAAGCTCATATTATGGTATCATATTATCTAGGCAGAAATTCTGCCTCCTCTACTCCCTGGTTTGTGATAAGGACAAGTTACTTAGCCTACTTTTAAGAAGTAAAAAAGAATGAGGACTGAGCATGGAGCTTAGATGAAACATATGGCCTGGAGATATGGATGTATGACTCATTTGCATATAGGTGGATGTAGTTGAAGTAAAGGGTAAGAACAAAGTCTTCCAGGGAGAAAGTGCAGAATGAAAGAAGGCAGCCTGTGTGGTACCAAGTGTGTTCACTGCCTTCTCCTGAAACTCTCATTCGTGGAACTCTGAGAGTATCCTGTCCTGGCTCTCCTCCCACCTCTTTTCTGCCACTCAACTATTGCTGTATCCCAACTATTGATCCTTTCTGTGTTTTTTTTTTTTTTTAAATCTTGGAGAGCTTAATGGTTTTGTTGCTTCCACTATCCATTTTATGTGGAGTAATTTCAAAATCTGTATTTCCAATCCTTACCTCTTTCCTGAGTTTCTAATATCTACCTTAGCTGTATTCTAGAATTTCTACATAGATGTCTTTTCATCTTCCCAAATGCAACATATCTGAATTTTTTTTTGAGACGGAGTCTCGCTCTGTCGCCCAGGCTGGAGTGCAGTGGCGCAATCTCAGCTCACTGCAAACTCCGCCCTCTGGGTTCACGCCATTCTCCTGCCTCAGCCTCCCAAGTAGCTGGGACTGCAGGTGCCCGCCACCACGCCTGGCTAATTTTTTTGTATTTTTAGTAGAGACGGGGTTTCACCATGTTATCCAGGATGGTCTTAATTACCTGACCTCATGATCCGCCCGCCTCGGCCTCCCAAATATCTGAAATTTTTATTACTCATCTTTCGTCTCTGTATTCACCTTGCGATTCCCATTTCTATCTGTGGTATTAATCACTCCCAACACTTAAACATTTTTTACTCTTTCTCATCCCCATTTTTCTAATAAACATTACATTATTAAGCTTTATTTCTCTCCTTTCCATTTCCTTTTTGCTAGTAATTACTAGTTCAGTCCTAATTATTTCATTCTTGGATTCTTTCAGTAACACATTTAATAATATGGGAGGACATGACTATCAAAAGATACAATTACAGCAAATTTAGCTTCAAGTTCAAATTGGCTTTTATTTGTGATTCCAGAATCAAACAACACCTCATTTTATGAAATAGAATGAGTGTTCAGATGAAGTAAGCAGAGGAGTTTGGCTTCATAGGCAGAAAAGGGTAGAAGAAAGCAGAAATGGAACAAAAAGTAGATTGGTCGGTTCAAAATTTCTTTCCTTTATAGTGTTAAAACAGGGAACATCCTCATCGTGCTAGCTTAGGTAATTCGTACTCCTTCTGATTGGCTGCTATGAATCTTCTGTTTTTGGAAAACTGGCCTGTTTCAGAGGTCAGTTTGATTATGTGGCACCTAATGTGAACGACTTCATTCTGGTTGGTTTGGTCTCTTGGGACCTCGTGCAGGAGGCTAGGCCAAACAGTGGCCTCCCATACTTTGTTTACATGGCACAGTTAAGAATATAAGCTCATATTATGGTGTCATATTATCTAGGTACAAATTCTGCCTTCTCTACTCCCTAGTTTGTGGTAAGGACAAGTTACTTAGCATCTCTTTGACTCAATTTTCTCACTTATAAAATGGGGATAATACGCTTGAGCATGGGAGGTAGAGGCTGTAGTGAGCTATGATCACTACACTACCACTGCACTCTAGCCTGGACAACATCTCACCCAGGCTAGAAATCTCACCTTTGAAATCTCTTAAATGATAAGAGTGACTTTTGAATGCTAGTGAGATGACTGGTTGCAAGATGAGGGCTGGTCACCAGAAAGACCAAGGCATGATGAGAGTTGGGACTTTCAGCCCCATCTCCCGGCCACCAGGGAGGGGAGAGAGGCTGCAGACTGAGTTGATACCAATGACCAGTGTAATAAATCATGCCTATGTAATAAAGTTTCCATAAAAAGTTAAAAGGATAGCTTGTGGGGAGCTTCTGAATAGCTGAACATATAGAGGTTCCTTGAGGGTGGCATGCCCAGAGAGGGCATGGAAGCTTCATACCCCCTCTCACATGCCTTGCCCTATGTACCTCTTCCAGCTGGCTGTTCATCGGTATCCTTTGTAATATCCTCCATAATTAGTGGGTTGATGTAAGTAAAGTGTTTGCCTGAGTTCTGTAAGCTGCTCTAGCAAGTTAACTGAATCTGAGGAGGGGGTTGTAGGGGCTCCCAATTTATTGCTGGCCAGTCAGAAGTATGGTGACAATCTACTACTCGTGACTGGCATCTGAAGTGGGGGGAATTCTTGCAGGCCTGAGCCCTCAACCTGTGGGATCTGACCCTATTTCCAAGTATATAGAATCATAATTGAACTAGAAGACACCCAGCTGATGTCCACTGCAGAGCTGATTGCTTGGTGTGTGGGGAAATAATTCCCACACATGCGGTGTGGGAAGTGTTGTGTTGAGTGGTATGTGAGAGTGGAGGGGAAAAAATGTTCACTAATTCGATTTCCTTTATAGGGTTGTGGTGAGAATTAAATTAAAAAGTGCATGTTAGCACAGTGTCTACCAAGTAATAATAACTAAATACATTATAGATATTGTATAGTATTGTTATTCTTTATTCTTATTCTTACTAGATGAATAGCTCCCTGCCTTCCCTTATATCTCTCTTGGCTCAATCCATCGCACATCATTGCCAGATGAATCTTCCTAAAACTTTAATCAAGTTATTCTGCTTAAGCACTTGCAGTGACTTCTCTTTGCCAGAGTAAATTCAGTTTGCCTGGGTTCCTGCACCATCTGGAGCCATCATGCCTTTTCAGTCTTATTTCCCCTCTACTCAAGTCCTCTACTCTAGCTAGTTTTGTTTCTTCGCTGTCCTGAACGCCACTTGGTTTATTTAACTCTGTGCCCTATACTGCCTTCTTTATCTAGATTGTCCTCTCATCTCCTTCCAAATCCTATGGAGCTCTTGAATTCTCAGCTCCAACTCACCTCTTCTACCAAGCCATGCCTAACTACCCTTAAGCCATCAGAATCTGAACATCTTTGAAACTTCTGTAGCACTTGCTTTTATTTGTCATTTAATATCTACAATATTTAGATTGAGACTGTTACTATTCTGTTTAGTCTTATCTTTTCTTCTTGAGATGCTCATTCCTTTCCAATCTTACTTTCTGATATTTCATAATGTGAACCCTTCACCAATATGTTTACTAAACACTCAAATGTCAGCTGTGATGATGATGAACAATCAAAAATTTCTCCAGACATCACCAAATGTCCACCGTGGGGTCAACATATCCAGGATTGAGAATCAACATCTAGTATTCACAACATCTAGCGTTGCTACACGATGATGATGATGAAGAGATGATGTACATTTCCACTGATAGTCATACACAGCCTTCTCTGTTTATGTCTCTTTCCAGCAATCACAAAGGCAGTGTGTTATACAGGAAACAGCAACAAAGGATCAGGAATCAGGAGACTAGAGTTCTGGTGTCAGTAATTTGCTCTCATAATTTGGATAAGTTAGTCAGTGTTTCAGCTACTTCACCTACAAAATAAATAGTTAAATGAGATATTGTTAATTGCTTCCATTCTAAAATTCTTTTCTTCTTAAATCTATTTTTTAAGGGCCAACTCATTTGTTATTCTCAATTATTCTTATTTACATATTAAGCATTTTTACTCATATTTTGCCTTACTGTTATTACTTTTCCAAGTATATGTGTCTTATTCTCTCAAGAATATTAAGCTTTTTGGGGCACCATATGTCTTATATTTGTTGTTATTCATAACATCTAGTATTGCCGCATGTACAGTGAAAATCAAGTGTGGTTGAATTAATTTTGCTTTATTTTCATTTTTGGTAATTTTAGCCTTTATCCCTCGGGAGAAGAACATTTAGTTACTACCTTTCACTTAGTAATTTATTTCTCTTAGTTCCTGTCCTGAAATTACTAATAATCAATGAGATTCCTCATTTGGGAGGGACAGATATTGTAAATGTTGATGCAGAGTGAAAGATATTAATGTTGTAAATCAGGGTTTCTCAACCTCAGCACTATTGACGTTTTTGTCTTGATACTTCTTTTTTATTTTTTATTTTATTTTATTTTATTTATTTTATTTTATTTTTGAGATGGAGTCTCACTCTGTCGCCCAGGATGGAGTGCAGTGGCGTGATCTCGGCTCACTGCAAGCTCCACCTCCCGGGTTCACGCCATTCTCCTGCCTCAGCCTCCCGAGTAGCTGGGACTACAGGCGCCCGCCACCACGCCCAGCTAATTTTTTGTATTTCTAGTAGAGACGGGGTTTCACTGTGTTAGCCAGGATGGTCTTGATCTCCTGACCTCGTGATCTGCTCGCCTCAGCCTCCCAAAGTGCTGGGATTACAGGCGTGAGCCACCCGCCCGGCCTTGTCTTGATACTTCTTTGTTATGGGAGCTGTTCTGTGCATTTTAGGATGTTTGGCAGCATTCCTGGCCTCTACCCACTAGATGCAGCAGCACTCTTTCAATTGTGACCATCAAAAATGTCTCCATACATCACCAAAAGTCTACTGTGGGAGTTGCAACATCCAGGATTGAGAATCAACTATTTTAAATAAAAGGAAGACTAGACACGCCAGATTGTGAACGAGGTTTTCTTGTATTTCTTTTCTTTTCTTTTTTTTTTGAATTTTACTTTAAGCTCTGGGATACACATGCAGAATGTGCATGTTTGTTACATAGGTATACATGTGCCCTGGTGGTTTGCTGCACCTATCAACCCGTCATCTAGGTTTTAAGCCCCTCATGCATTAGTTATTTGTCCTAATGCTCTCCCTCCCCTTGCCCCCTACCCCCTGACAGGCCCCCATGTATGATGTTCCCCTCCCTGTGTCCATGTGTTCTCACTGTTCAACTCCCACTTATGAGTGAGAACATGCAGTGTTTGGTTTTCTGTTCTTGTGTTAGTTTGCTGAGGATGATGGTTTCCAGCTTCATCCATGACCCTGCAAAGGACATGAACTCGTGAATGAGGTTTTCTTTACATCATATTTCTTTGTATCTGGTTTACTTCTTAAATTTTTAGAAATAAGAGATCCTCTGTCACTTTACCCAATTATCTCCACTGGTAACATCTTGCAAAACTACAGTGCAATATCACACAAGGATATTAACATTGATAAGGTCAAGATAAAGAACAAAGTTCCCTCATGTTGCCATTTTATATCCACACCCAATGTCTTTCCACCCTGACTTCCTATTTAAATGGAATCATACAGTATAGAACTTTTTGGGATTTTTTTTTCACTCAAAAAATTATCTGGAGATTCGTCCAGGTTGTTGTTCTTTTCCATTGTTGAGCAGTATTCCATGGCATGGATGTATCACACAGTTTGTTTAAACATTTACCTGCTGGGGGACATCTGGATTATTTCCATTTTTTTTTGCAATTTTGAACAGTGTTACTATAAACATTCACATACAGATTTTTGTGTGAGTATGTTTTCATTTCTCTGGAATAAATGCTTAAGAGTACAATTGCCTGGCTATATGGTAGTTGCATGTTTAGTTTTAAAAGAAACTGCCAAACTAATTTATTTTCATGTACATTTTACATTCCCATCAGTGGTGTATGAATGATGCAGTTTTTGTGCATCCTCACCAGCATTTGGTATTGTTAGTTTTTAATTTCAGCCACCCTCTAGGTATGTAGTAACATTTCATTGTGGTTTTAATCTACATTAAATTCAATGTAGCTAATAATGTTGAAAATCTTTTCATGCATTTGTTATTTGAATATTCTCTTTAGTGAACTGTTTTCATGTCTTTTGCTAATTTTCCAGTTGTATTATTTATTTTTTTAATGTTGAATTTTCAGAGTTCTTTATATATTCTAGATATTACTCTTTTGCCAAATAGGTGGTATAAAAATATTTTCTCCTGGTCTATAGGTTGTATTTTTATGCCCTTAATAGAGCCTTTCACCAAGCAAAAGTTTTAAAATTTATTAAGCCCAATTAATTAATTTTTCCTTTTATGGATCATACATTTAGTGGCAAGTCTAAGAACTCTTTACTTAGTTCTAAATCCCCAAAATTTTCTCCTTTTTTCCTAAAAGTTTTACATAGTTTTACATTTTG
Source organism: Pongo pygmaeus (assembly GCF_028885625.2). NCBI lineage: Eukaryota > Metazoa > Chordata > Mammalia > Primates > Hominidae > Pongo > Pongo pygmaeus. The sequence goes on along the minus strand of NC_072382.2, from coordinate 127,685,779 downwards.
TATATTTAAGTCTGTGATCCATCCTGAGTTAATTTTTGTATAAGGTGGATATGGTTTGGATATGGTTTGTTTGTCTCCACCAAAACTCATGTTGAAATTTGATCCCCTATGTGGTGATGTTGGGCTGTGGGACCTAGTGGGAAGAGTTTGGGTTTTGGGGGTGGATCTCTCATGAAATGGCTTTGCATTCTCACTCTGGCAACACAGGAATGGATTAGTTCCCATAAGAGTGGGTTGTTATAAAGTCCAGATGCTCTTCAGGTTTTCTCTCTTTGTACCTGTTCTCTTCTCTTTTGACCTTGTCTGCCATGTTATGACACCCTCACCAGAAGCCAGGGTGGCCATGTCCTTGAACTTCCAAGCCTGCAGAACCATGAGCTAAATAAACCTCTTTTCTTTCTAAATTACCCAATCTCAGGTGTTTAGAGAATGGTTTACCCTTAGAGAATGGTTCTGGTGAACTTCTGGATTTAAAATCTCCTTACTAATTAAGTACTGTTTTAACTGGGGGCAGAATGTGTACCTTAAAAGAACGTAGGGACCTAATGGCTGTTTTCCTGCTGATGGGACAGTATCAGAACTAAAATTTGGCTTTGAAGGACATTTTACTCCTAATTGTTGAAGGCAGAGTTTTCCCATTCACAGAAGGGGCATAAAGCCTGGTCTCTAGTATAGGAGTGCAAAAAGGGAGGAGAATTGGGAGGCTAGAGTGTTACAGCAATGGACCAACGCTGTGCCTCATGGAGAGGATTCCTATTCCACTAGGTGGCGACGTTGACCTAGAAATACGGTGCGCTTCCCAGAGGAAGGGTAGAGGGAGAAATGCTTATTGAGAAAGGCTCTTTGCTCTTAGAAAATGACAGAAAACAGCATTCCCTTGTGCTATAGTCTCAGTTACTATGGCATTCGCTAATCTTTCCTAACAGGACTACTTCCCTGAACTGTAAAAATTCTCAAACACTGCATACACAGAGTGGATAGGAGACATGGCATTTACCGATAGGAAAGGAGGAAATTTTGCGGTAGGACAGCTGTAGATCCTGTTGCGGACACCCAGCCGGGCAGTTGGAGGCGGGGTCAGTCCAGAAGCCTTCAGATAACACCAGGGTGTAACCCTGGCCAGAAATCTTCAGTTGCTTCAGGACCTTTTCTAGCCCCACGCGACGGCTAGGTCCTCCGTGAGAGAAAACTGGTTCGAGAAGCACGGCCAACATTCTCAATGACCCCTGAGTATTGAGAAGTTCTCCATGTTCTCCCAAGCAAGCCTAACATCCGAGACTTCCAGGATGGCGGACGCCCTATTAGCATTTAGGTGGCTATAGGATGCCCATTGTTTGATTTGAATTTAAGGTGGAGGCGAGAGCCTCCAAATGAAAGGACAGAGTTGAAAGTTAAGTTCTGCGCCTGTACTCACCCCTCTGATGAATATACCTTCTGTTCTGATTCTGATCCTGGGCGAGTCCCCACAATGAAGTGGTGGTGTTTGTCTGGGGAAATAACTGAGGTTCGTTGTCTCGCGCTAAGGAAAACAAAGATGTGGACACACACGGAATGGGTTTAAGAGCAGAAAGTTTAATAGGTGAAAGAAACAAGAGGAAAGCTCCCCTGTGTAGAGGGAGGGGGTTTCCGAAGGGATCTCCCGGGTTGCGGTGGGAAGCGGCTGGTTTTATAGAGGGTTTGAGGAGGCAGTATCTGATTTACATAGTGCCCAGGGGTTTGGTTAGACCGAGTGTGCCATTTACATAGTCCACAAAGAGGCTGGCCATCCCACCCTAATCTTTCTTTTATTAGGCAGATGTGGTTTCCACCTGGCCAGTGCCATGACACCGGCACACATGGCGACAAGGAGAAGGGAGAAGAAAACCTCTATGTTGTATATACCTGGCTTTTGGCATAGCTGCCAGGATTCACCTGTGCAAGCTTCCAGCTTGCTTATCTGTGCTTGCAGCTTGATTTTTCAGGCTACTTTCTGTTAGAAAAGAAATGATTTGGGGGCTGCTTTCTATTAAAAGAAAAACCTTACCCAGGACTCCTGTACCCTCACTATCTGCCTAAATAATTTCTTAATGCCTATACTATTCCCTTTAAATAAATTTTTTTGTGGTGTTTGTCTTATTGTTATTAGGTTATGAGAATTCATTGTATATTCAAGAAATATATAATTCATTATATATATAGTTTTATAAATTAAATATAAGTATATAAATATATAATTTATTACATAGTCAGGAAATATATTCAGTCCTTTTGGGAAATATTTTCTCTCAGTCTATACTTTGTCCTTTCTTATACTTAACAGTATGTTTTTTAGAGCAGAAGGTTTTACTTTAAAAAATTATTAATATTATTTTGACTTATACCTTTGGCTAGAACATTACTGGTGTATAGAAATGGTGCTGATATCTGTACATTAATTTTGTATCCTTAAACTTTAACTGAATTCATTTATCAAATATAAGAGATTTTTGGTGGAGTCTTTAGGGTTTTCCAAATATAAGATTATATCGTCAGTGAACAGGGATAATTTGACTTTCTCTTTTTCAATTTGGATGTCTTTTATATTTTTCTGTTGTCTGATTGCTTTGGTGAGGACTTCCAGTACCATGATGAATAAGAGTGGTGAAAGTAGGCAACTTTGTCTTGTTCCAGTTCTTAGAGGGAATGCTTTCAACTTTTTCCCATTTGGTATGATGTTGGCTATGAGTTTATTATATGTGACTCTTATTATTTTGATGTATGTTCCTTTGATGCCTAGTTTGGTGAGGGTTTTTATGATAAAGGGATGCGTAATTTTATCAAATGCTTTTTCAGCATCTATTAGATGATCATATGATTTTTGTTCTTAATTCTGTTTATGTGATGTATCTTATTTGTTGATTTGCATATGTTGAACCATTCATGCATTTCTGGTATAAAAGTCACTTGATCATGGTGTATTATCTTTTCAATGTGTTGTTGAATTTGGTTTGCTGATGTTAAATACAGTGAATTCTAAATTTCTCTTCAAAGAATCAGTATGTCAGTATGTTCAGTTCTTTGTTCTCCATTTTAAAGTTTAACTTCCTCATTCTCCTCATCTCCTTGCCCCTAGTTTCAGTAAACAACCTTTTACACCAGTTCTAATCAGTAGTTCACATCTGTTCCCCTGCTCACCTACTCTGCCCTGAGTCACCCCTGGTCACTTGCTCTGTCCTGAGTCACCCCTGGTCACCTGCTCTGACCTGAGTCACCTTTAGTCACCTGTTCTGTAACCATCCTTCCTGCCAAAACTGCTCACCCCACCACTCTGGTTCATACCCCTGCTCTCTTTAAAATAGCCAGTCAGAATTAGCTTAGACTGTGTGGTTCAACCCTATCCAATAGGGGAACGACACAGCAGTAGGGGCTACCTGCATCAGGGATAAGACCCCCTTCTCCTTCTTTGTTCAGGTGTGCTCTTGCCATTGCTCCATCTGTGAGATGCACCCTTCTATAGAAGTAAATTGCCTTGCTGAGAAAATTTATGCTTGAGTGCTATTACTTTTGCAGCACTGAAATACAAAGACAAATTTGAGGGCTTGTCCAGGATTCCCATTCTCTTCTGGGGAGGGTCTAGATCTCTCCCGTGAGGAGGTGTGCCCACTGCCTTGTTGCAGTGGCTTCAGGGGTAAGGAATCAAGACCCACCTGGTGTGACGAATAAACCCAGACTCTCAGCAATGCAGAAAAAACCAGCTGGCAACATGGGGGAAAGGATCCTCACATACCGCTGCGACCAGGTAACTCTGTGCACAGACCAAGGTAAGAAATGTCGCAGGGACAACAAAATACCTCCTTGGTGGTGGGGATATTCTGGGGGTTGAAAGTGTGCATGAATGCAAGGAGCCCCTAGCAGGTGGGGCTAAAGGATAGGTGAGACATCTCTAATATGAGCGATTGAGTCTAATGCCCCCAGCAAGCCTCCAGAGAAGGATAGGCGAGACATCTCTAATACGAGAGATTGAGCCTAACCAGGACCCAGTGTGGGAAATACCCCAAGCAAGACAGGGAGCAAGAAGGATAAAGATGGTAATAAGGATATTCCCCTTTATAGCCCCCTAGGTCTCATGTTAAAATACTGGAAGGATAATGAAGGGACTAAACATAAGAAGAAACAACAAATGATAAAATATTGTTGTTTTATTTGGACTCAGGGCCCCATCCTCAAACTCTCAATCTTCTGGCCAAAGTTTGGGTGGAATGAGAATGTAATATGCTAGCTTCTAATTCAATATGTTAATGATAAAAGTCCAGTTTCCCAAGAAGAACAGGTCTTTGTTGGAGGCAGGGACCTGTCCTCCTTTTTTCCTTAAAAACAACTAGGGAAGAGCCCAACCTTGCACCTCAAAATGAAAAGTCAGAGGAGCCAGTTCCCATGCCTAAAGACTCCAGCACATGGGACCCCCTAGACCATCTACCCCTGCTTAGTGTCCCCAATCTTTCCCCTCAGACAGCTGCTGCTGCCTCAGATTCCATTCCAAATCCTTCCTCTGTTCACGTTATCCCTCCTTCTTATAACCCTGACTCTTGGGAATTACCATCCCAAGAGCCTGTTCCCTCCCAACCTAAATACCCCTCTCTAAAAGGACTCTAGCATGAAGTAGAACATTGTAAAAAAGATAATCAGAATTTCCCATTTCCCTCTGCACCTAAGGAGTCAGCCTTGACTCTCTTTCCCTTAAAAGAGGTACCAAAAGGAGGGGGAGCCATTGGCTTTATAAATGCTCCCTTAACCAGTTCAGAAGTCCAGAACTTAAAAAAGGAGCTTAAGCCACCACTAGATGACCCTTACGGAGCATCAGATCAAATTGATCAATTCTTAGGACCTCAGTTATACACTTGGGTCAAGTTAATGTCCATCTTGGGCATCCTCTTTTCAGGGGAAGAAAGGAGTATGATTCATAGGGCTGCTATGGTAGTTTGGTAACATGAACATCCTCCTGGTCAAAACGTTCCTACCATGGAACAGAAATTCCCTGCCCGAGACCCCCAGTGGGACAATAACAATGCAGATCACCGGGAAAACATGCAGGACCTAAGAGAGATGATAATAAAAGGAATTCGGGAATCAGTACCCCGAACCCAAAATCTTTCTAAAGCATTTGATATACAACAGGAAAAGGATAAAGGGCCTATGAGATTCCTAGACAGACTGAAGGAGCAAATGAGACAATATGCAGGCATCAATTTGGATGATCCCCTTGGGCAAGGAATGTTAAAACTCCAATTTGTCATTAAAAGTTGGTCAGACATTTCAAAAAAATTACAAAAGATAGAAAATTGGGTAAACTGGCCCCTAAGTGAACTTCTCAGGGAAGTTCAAAAGTTATATGTGAGGAGAGATGAAGAAAAGCAGAAACAAAAGACAAAACTTAATGTTATCCACCTTCCAACAGATGGCTCCAAACCCATGTGCTTCTAAACAGAACTTCCAGGGAGCCAGAAACTATAAAGGGTCCAAACCCTCCTTTAAAGGACCCCAGCCTCCATCTGGAGGACTAAGACCAAGGGGTTTATCAGGCCCTCTAAAGGGTGTGGGACAGCAAGGTCAAAGAATCCCAGAACTGAGAGGGAGGAAGTGTAAGATAGGTGCTACCAATGCAGAAGAACAGGTCACTTCAAGAGAGAATGTCCCAAACTAAGAAAGGAGAAAGAAGCCCTTCCACTCATGACTTTCGAGGAAGAATAGGGGGGTCAGGGGCTCTGTCTCTTTTATCTTGAGTTCCACCAGGAGCCCTTGATAAATTTGGAGGTGGGACCTAAACATGAGCTTGTCACCTTTTTAGTCGATTCAGGGGCTGCTCACTCCTCTGTTTGTCCATCTCCTCGATGGACAGTCTTGCCCCAAGACAGACTCTCCTAATCTTTTTGGCCAAATTTTAGAACAAGTATTAGAAAAAGTGGTCATCCCAAAGCAAATATGCTTGCTCCAGTACATGGATGATATTCGTATATCTGGTGAAGACATAAAGAAGGTAACTGACTTCTCTACACATATTCTTAACCATCTGCAGTTCAAGGGGCTATGAGTCTCAAAAGGAAAGCTTCAGTATGTAGAGCCTGATGTTAAATATTTAGGCCACTTAATAAGTGCAGGCAAGTGAAGAATAGGGCCTGAATGAGTTGAGTGAATCGTGTCCCTACCCTTGCCTCAAACTAAACAAAAACTCAGGAAATTTTTAGGGTTAGTTGGATACTGCTTCTTATGCATTGACACATATGCACTATACAGTAAACTGTTATATCAAAAACTTGCCCAGGAGAAGCCTGACCATCTCCTGTGGACTCCTGAGGAAGCTGATCAGGTCAAAGAGCTGAAAAGAGACTCATAACCACCCCTGTTTTAGCCTTACCTTCCCTAGAGAAGCCATTCCACCTTTTTGTCAATGTGAACAATGGAGGAGCGTTAGGAGTGCTTACTCAAGAACATGGAGGCTGTCGGCAGCCCGCGGTCTTGCTGCCAAAAGTCTTAGATCTGGTTACTTGTGGATGGCCTCAATGCATCCAATCCATTGCTGCTACAGCAGTATTAGTTGAAGAAAGTAGAAAGTTAACCTTTGGAGGAAAATTGACAGTATGCCTCACCAAGTTAGAACTGCCTTAAACCAGAAGGCAGGGAGATGGCTTACTGACTCAAGAATCTTAATGTATGAGTCCATTCTGTTAGAAAAAGATGATTTAACATTAAGCACTGATAATTCACTTAATCCAGCAGGTTTCCTAACAGGGGATCCAAAGCTAAAGAGAGAGCACACATGTTTAGATTTAACTGATTACCATACAAAAATCTGACCAGACCTAGGAGAAACTCCCTTCAGGACAGGATGACACTTGTTTATAGATAGTTCCTCCTGGGTGATTGAGGGAAAAAGACACAATGGGCATTCAGTAATTGATGGAGAAACTCTTGTAGAAATAGAGTCAGGAAAATTGCCTAATAAGTGGTCTGCTCAAACATGTTTGCACTCAGCCAAGCCTTAAAGTACTTACAGAACCAGGAATGAACCATCTATACCGATTCTAAGTACGCCTTTGGAGTGGCTCATACATTTGGAAAAATTTGGACTGAATGAGGTCTCCTTAATAGTGAAGGTCAAGACCTTGTTCACAAGGAGCTAATCACCCAAGTATTGAATAACCTTCAGTTGCTGGAAGACATAGCTATTGTCCATGTTCCTGGACACCAGAAAGGCCTTTCTTTTGAAAGTCAAAGAAATAACCTAGCAGATCACATGCCAAACAGGCTGCTGTCTCCTCTAAAATGCCTATTTTCCACCTAACTCCCCACCTTCCTCCTCCTACCGTAATCCCCATTTTCTCTTCCACTGAAAGATAAAAACTAATAAAAATAGGCATTAAAGAGAATTCAGACAGAAAATGGATATTGCCAGACCAGAGAGAAATGATGAGGGAAATCTTATCCCAACTACATCAAGGGACCCACTGGGGACCCCAGGCCTTGTGTGATGCAGTTCTCAGAGGTTATGGATGTATATGAATTTGTATCCTGGCCAAACAAGTTACAGATAGTTGCTTGGTATGTAAGAAAACTAATAAACTTTGGCAATTGAGACAGGATATAAAGATGCGAATGCCTGGTTGGAATGGATCAAGCATTCTGTCCACACTTTAAACAAAAGGAATTGTTATGCTTGTGCCCACAGCAGGCCAGAGGCCCAGATTGTCCCCTTTCCACTAGGATGGTCCTCCAGTTGACCAGGCATGGGCTGTATGGTTGAAAGCTCTTTTCCAGGATTCCACAGCCTGGGATAACAAGCCGTGCCAAGCTCTCTCTCTGCTATATCCCAAAGTTCGACACCCTGTGGGTCAGCCTCTGAGGGCCATCCAGCCTCCATCTCCCGAAACTAAGTTCACTTCATGTCTCTCACGACAAGGAGGAAACTTAGCGTTCCTCGGAGACTTCAGCCTCCCAAGTAGCTGGGATTACAGGCACCTGCCACCACGCCCAGCTAATTTTTGTATTTTTAGTAGAGATGGGGTTTCACCATATTGGCCAGGCTGTTCTTGAACTCCTGACCTTGTGATCTGCCTGCCTTGGCCTCCCAAAGTGCTGGGATTACAGGTGTGAGCCACCACGCCCAGCCTACAATACACTTCTAATCCCTGAATATGGGATAGATTTCCTTTTTTTGTTTTCTTTAATTTCTTTCATCAGTGTTTTATAGTTTTCAGTATATAGATTTTTTACTTCCTTGGTTAAACTTACACCTACATATTTAATTTTTTGTTGCTATTTTAAATAGGATTATTTCCCATTAATTTCTCTTTTAGATAGTTCATTTTTAGTATATAGAAATGCTACTCATTTTTGTATGTTGATTTTGTATCTTGCAACTTTGTTGAATTCATGTATTAGTTCTATAAGTTTTTTTGTAGAATCTGTACAGTTTTCCATATATAAAATTATGTCATCAGCAAATAGAGACAATTTCACTTCTTCCTTTTTTTTTTTTTTAAAGAAATTAGGGTGCCTTTTACTTCTTTCTCTTGCCTAATTTCTTTTGCTAGAAATTCCAGTACCATGTTGAAAAGAAATGGTGAGAGTGGGCATCCTTGTTTTGACCCAATCTTGGAGGAAAAGCTTAAAACTTTTCACCATTGAGAATGATGGTAGCTCCAGATTTGTCACATATGGCTTTATTGTGTTGTGGTACATTCCCTCTATATCTAATCTTTTGAGAGTTTTTGTGATGAAATAGTGTTAAATCTTGTTGAATGGTTTTTCTGCATTTATTGAGATGATCATAGGATTTTTATCTTTCATTCTGTTGATACGGTATATTACATTAATTGGTTTGTGTATGTTGACTCATCCTTGCTTCTCTGGGATAAATCCTACTTAATCATGGTGAATAATTATTTTTTTTAAATTATACTTTAAGTTCTAGGATACATGTGCGCAATGTGCAGGTTTGTTACATATGTATACATATGCCATATTGGTGTGCTGCACCCATTAACTCGTCATTTACATTAGGTATATCTCCTAATGCTCTCCCTTCCCCCTCCCCCTACCCCACGACAGGCCCCGGTGTGTGATGTTCCCCATCCTGTGTCCAAGTGTTCTCATTGCTAAATTCCCACCTATGAGTGAGAACATGTGGTGTTTGGTTTCCTGTCCTTGTGATAGTTTGCTGAGAATGATGGTTTCCAGCTTCATCCATGTCCCTACAAAGGACATGAACTCATCATTTTTTATGGCTGCATAGTATTCCATGGTGTATATGTGCCACATTTTCTTAATCCAGTCTATCACTGATGGACATTTGGGTTGGTTCCAAGTCTTTGCTACTGTGAATAGTGCTGCAATAAACACACGTGTGTATGTGTCTTTATAGCAGCATGATTTATAATCCTTTGGGTATATACCCAGTAATGGCTGGGTAAAATGGTATTTCTAGTTCTAGATCCTTGAGGAATTGCCACACTGTCTTCCACAATGGTTGAACTAGTTTACAGTCCCACCAACAGTATAAAAGTGTTCCTATTTCTCCACATCCTCTCCAGCACCTGTTGTTTCCTGACTTTTTAATGATCACCATTCTAACTGGTGTGAGATGGTATCTCATTGTGGTTTTGATTTGCATTTCTCTGATGGCCAGTGATGAAGAGCATTTTTTATGAGTCTGTTGGCTGCATGTCTTCCTTTGAGAAGTGACTGTTCATATCCTTCACTCACTTGTTGATGGGGTTGTTTGATTTTTTCTTGTAAATTTGTGTAAGTTCTTTGTAGATTCTTGATATTAGCCCTTTGTCAGATGAGTAGATTGCAAAATTTTTCTCCTATTCTGTAGGTTGCCTGTTCACTCTGATGGTAATTTCTTTTGCTATGCAGAAGCTCTTTAGTTTAATTAGATCCCGTTTGTTAATTTTGGCTTTTGTTGCCATTGCTTTTGGTGTTTTAGTCATGAAGTCCTTGCCCATGCCTATGTCCTTAATGGTATTGCCTAGGTTTTCTTCTAGGGCTTTTATGGTTTTAGGTCTAACATTTAAGTCTTTAATCCATCTTGAATTAAGGTGTAAGGAAGGGATCCAATTTCAGCTTTCTACATATGGCTAACTAGTTTTCCCAGCACCGTTTATTAAATAGGGAATCCTTTCCCCATTTCTTGTTTTTTTCAGGTTTGTCAAAGATCAGATGGTTGTAGATGTGTGGTATTATTTCTGAGGGCTCTGTTCTGTTCCATTGGGCTATATCTCTGCTTTGGTACAAGTACCATGCTGTTTTGGTTACTGTAGCCTTGAGTATAGCTTGAAGTCAGGTAGCATGATGCCTCCAGGTTTGTTCTTTTGGCTTAGGATTGTCTTGGCAATGCGGGCTCTTTTTTGGTTCCATATGAACTTTAAAGTAGTTTTTTCCAATTCTGTGAAGAAAGTCATTGGTAGCTTGATGGGGATGGCATTGAATCTATAAATTACCTTGGGCAGTATGGCCATTTTCACGATATTGATTCTTCCTATCCATGAGCATGGAATGTTCTTCCATTTGTTTGTGTCCTCTTTTATTTTGTTGAGCAGTGGTTTGTAGTTTTCCTTGAAGAGGTCCTTCACATCCTTTGTACGTTGGATTCCTAGGTATTTTATTCTATTTGAAGCAATTGTTAATGAGAGTTTACTCATGATTTGGCTCTCTGTTTGTCTGTTATTGGTGTATAGGAACGCTTGTGATTTTTGCACATTGATTTTGTATCCTGAGACTTTGCTGAAGTCGCTTATCAGCTTAAAGAGATTTTGGGCTGAGACGATGGGGTTTTCTAAATATACAATCATGTCATCTGCAAACAGGGACAATTTGACTTCCTCTTTTCCTAATTGAATACCCTTTATTTCTTTCTCCTGCCTGATTGCCCTGGCCAGAACTTCCAACACTATGTTGAATAGGAGTGCTGAGAGAGGGCATCCATGTCTTGTGCCAGTTTTCAAAGGGTATGCTTCCAGTTTTTGCCCATTGAGTATGATATTGGCTGTGGGTTTGTCATAAATAGTTCTTATTATTTTGAGATATGCGCCATCAATACCTAGTTGATTGAGAGTTTTTAGCCTGAAGGGCTGTTGAATTTTGTCAAAGGCCTTTTCTGCCTCTATTGAGATAATTGTGTGGATTTTGTCTTTGGTGCTGTTTATATGCTGGATTATATTTATTGATTTTCATATGTTGAACCAGCCTTGCATCCCAGGGATGAAGCCAACTTGATCATGGTGGATAAGCTTTTTGATGTGCTGCTGGATTCTGTTTGCCAGTATTTTATTGAGGATTTTTGCATCGATGTTCATCAGGGATATTGGTCTAAAATTCTCTTTTTCTGTTGTCTCTGCCAGGCTTTGGTATCAGGATGATGCTGGCCTCATAAAATGAGTTAGGGAGTATTCCCTCTTCTTCTAGTGATTGGAATGGTTTCAGAAGGAATGGTACCAGCTCCTCTTTGTACCTCTTGTAGAATTCGGCTGTGAATCCAGTCTGGTCCTGGACTTTTTCTGGTTGGTAGGCTATTAATTATTGCCTCAATTTCAGAGCCTGTTACTGGTCTATTCAGGGATTCAACTTCTTCCTGGTTTAGTATTGGGAGAGTGTATGTGTCCAGGAATTTATCCATTTCTTCTAGATTTTCTAGTTTATTTGTGTAGGGGTGTTTATAGTATTCTCTGATGGTAGTTTGTATTTCTGTGGGATTGGTGGTGATATCCCCTTTATCATTTTTTATTTGATTCTTCTCTATTTCCTTCTTTATTAGTCTTGCTAGTAGTCTATGAATTTTGTTGATCTTTTCAAAAAACCAGCTCCTGGATTCATTGATTCTTTTGAAGGGTTTTTCGTGTCTCTATCTCCTTCAGTTCTGCTCTGATCTTAGTTATTTCCTGCCTTCTGCTAGCTTTTGAATGTGTTTGCTTTTACTTCTCTAGTTTTTTTATTTTATTTATTTATTTATTTATTTATTTATTATACTTTAGGTTTTAGGGTACATGTGCACAATGTGCAGGTTAGTTACATATGTATACATGTGCCATGCTGGTGTGCTGCACCCACTAACTCGTCATCTAGCATTAGGTATATCTCCCAATGCTATCCCTCCCCACTCCCCCCACCCCACAACTGTCCCCAGAGTGTGATGTTCCCCTTCCTGTGTCCATGTGTTCTCATTGTTCAATTCCCACCTATGAGTGAGAACATGCGGTGTTTGGTTTTTTGTTCTTGCTATAGTTTACTGAGAATGATGATTTCCAATTTCATCCATGTCCCTCCAAAGGACATGAACTCATCATTTTTTATGGCTGCATAGTATTCCATGGTGTATATGTGCCACATTTTCTTAATCCAGTCTATCATTGTTGGACATTTGGGTTGGTTCCAAGTCTTTGCTATTGTGAATAATGCCGCAATAAACATACGTGTGCATGTGTCTTTATAGCAGCATGATCTACAGTCCTTTGGGTATATACCCAGTAATGGGATGGCTGGGTCAAATGGTATTTCTAGTTCTAGATCCTTGAGGAATCTCCACACTGACTTCCACAATGGTTGAACTAGTCTACAGTCCCACCAACAGTGTAAAAGTGTTCCTATTTCTCCACATCCTCTCCAGCACCTGTTGTTTCCTGACTTTTTAATGATTGGCATTCTAACTGGTGTGAGATGGTATCTCATTGTGGTTTTGATTTGCATTTCTCTGATGGCCAGTGATGGTGAGCATTTTTTCTTGTGTTTTTTGGCTGCATAAATGTCTTCTTTTGAGAAGTGTCTGTTCATGTCCTTCGCCCACTTTTTGATGGGGTTGTTTGTTTTTTTCTTGTAAATTTGTTTGAGTTCATTGTAGATTCTGGATATTAGCTCTTTGTCAGATGAGTAGGTTGCAAAAATTGTCTCCCATTTTGTAGGTTGCCTGTTCACTCTGATGGTAGTTTCCTTTGCTGTGCAGAAGCTCTTTAGTTTAATTGTGATGTTAGGGTGTCAATTTTAGATCTTTCCTGCTTTCTCTTGTGGGCATTCAGTGCTATAAATTTCCCTCTACACACTGCTTTAAATGTGTCCCAGAGATTCTGGTATGTTGTGTCTTTGTTCTCATTCATTTCAAAGAACATCTTCATTTCTGCCTTCATTTCGTTATGTACCCAGTAGTCATTCAGAAGAACGTTGTTCAGTTTCCATGTAGTTGAGTGGTTTTGAGTGAATTTCTTAATCCTGTGTTCTAGTTTGATTGCACTGTGGTCTGAGAGACAGTTTGTTATAATTTCTGTTTTTTACATTTGATGAGGAGTGCTTTACTTCCAACTATATGGTCAACTTCGGAATAAGTGTGATGAGGTGCTGAGAAGAACGTATATTCTGTTGATTTGGGGTGGAGAGTTCTATAGATGTCTATTAGGTCTGCTTGGTGCAGAGCTGAGTTCAATTCCTGGATATCCTTGTTAACTTTCTGTCTCGTGATATGTCTAATGTTGACAGTGGGGTGTTAAAGTCTCCCATTATTATTGTGTGGGAGTCTAAGTCTCTTTGTAGGTCTCTAAGGACTTGGTTTATGAATCTGTGTGCTCCTGTATTGGGTGCATATATATTTAGGAGAGTTAGTTCTTCTTGTTGAATTGATCCCTTTACCATTATGTAATGGCCTTCTTAGTCTCTTCTGATCTTTGTTGGTTTAAAGTCTGTTTTATCAGAGACTAGAATTGCTGCCCTTGCTTTTTTTTTGTTTTCCTTTTGCTTGGTATATCTTCCTCCATCCCTTTATTTTGAGCCTATGTGTGTCTCTGCACATGAGATGGGTCTTTTGAATACAGCACACTTATGGGTCTTGACTCTTTATCCAATTTACCAGGCTGTGTCTTTTAATTGGGACATTTAGCCCATTTACATTTAAGACTAATATTGTTATGTGTGAATTTGATCCTGTCATTATGATGTTAGCTGGTTATTTTGCTCGTTAGTTGATGCATTTTCTTCCCAGCATCGATAGTCTTTACAATTTGGCATGTTTTTGCAGTGGTTAGTACCGGTTGTTCCTTTCCTTGTTTAGTGCTTCCTTCAGGAGCTCTTGTAAGGCAGGCCTGGTGGTGACAAAATCTCTCAGCATTTGCTTGTCTGTAAAGGATTTTATTTCTCCTTCACTTATGAAGCTTAGTTTAGCTGAATATGAAATTCTGGGTTGAAAATTCTTTACTTTAAGAATGTTGAATATTGGCCCCCACTCTCTTCTGGCTTGTAGAGTTTCTGCCGAGAGATCCGCTGTTAGTCTGATAGGCTTCCCTTTGTGAGTAACCCGAACTTTCTCTCTGGCTGCCCTTAACATTTTTTCCTTCATTTCAACTTTGGTGAATCTGACAATTATGTGTCTTGGAGTTGCTCTTCTCGAGGAGTATCTTTGTGGCATTCTCTGTATTTCCTGAATTTGAATGTTGGTCAGCCTTTCTAGGTTGGGGAGGTTCTCCTGGATAATATCCTGCAGAGTGTTTTCCAACTTGGTTCCATTCTCCCCGTCACTTTCAGGTACACCAATCAGATGTAGATTTGGTCTTTTCACATAGTCCCATATTTCTTGGAGGCTTTGTTCATTTCTTTTTACTCTTTTTTCTCTAAACTTCTCTTCTCACTTCATTTCATTCATTTGATCTTCAATCACTGATACCCTTTCTTCCACTTGATCAAATCAGCTACTGAAGCTTGTGCATGTGTCACGTAGTTCTCGTGCCATGGTTTTCAGCTCCATCAGGTCATTTAAGGTCTTCTCTATGCTGTTTATTCTAGTTAGCCATTCGTCTAATCTTTTTTCAAGGTTTTTAGCTTCTTTGTGATGGGTTCTTGGAGAACCCTTTAGCTTGGAGAAGTTTGTTATTACTGATCATCTGAAGCTTTCTTCTCTCTACTTGTCAAAGTCATTCTCCGTCCAGTTTTGTTCCATTGCTGGCGAGGAGCTGCGTTCCTTTGGAGGAGAAGAGGTGCCTAATTTTTAGAATTTTCAGCTTTTCTGCTCTGGTTTCTCCCCATCTTTGTGGTTTTATCTACCTTTGGTCTTTGATGATGGTGACGTACAGATGGGGCTTTGGTGTGGATGTCTTTTCTGTTTTTTAGGAGGGTCCTACGCCCCTTCTAACAGTTTTCCTTCTAACAGTTAGGACCCTCAACTGCAGGTCTGTTGGAGTTTGCTGGAAGTCCACTCGAGACCCTGTTTGCCTAGGTATCACCACCAGTGGAGGCTGCAGAACAGTGAATATTGCAGAATGGCGAATGTTGCTGCCTGATCCTTCCTCTGGAAGCTTTGTCTCAGAGGGGCATCTGGCCATATGCAGTGTCAGTCGGCCCCTACTGGGAGGTGCCTCCTAGTTAGGCTACTCTGGGGGACCCACTTGAGGAGGCAGTCTGTCCATTCTCAGATCTCAAACTCCGTGCTGGGAGAACCACTGCTCCCTTCAAAGCTGTCAGACAGGGACGTTTAAGTCTGCAGAAGTTTCTGCTACCTTTTGTTCAGCTATGCCCTGCCCCCAGAGGTGGAGTCTACAGACACAGGCAGGCCTCCTTGAGCTGCGGTGGGCTCCACCTAGTTCGAGCTTCCCGGCTGCTTTGTTTACCTATTCAAGGCTCAACAATGGCGGGCACCCCTCCCCCAGCCTCGCTGCCGCCTTGCAGTTCAATCTCAGACTGCTGTGCTGGCAGTGAGCGAGGCTCCGTGGGCGTAGGACCCTCCGAGCCAGGCGCAGGATATAATCTCCTGGTGTGCCATTTGCTAAGACCATTGGAAAAGCTCAGTACGCAGTATTAGGGTGGGAGTGACCTGATTTTCCAGGTACCGTCTCTCACGGCTTCCCTTGGCTAGGAAAGGGAATTCCCCGATCCCTTGCACTTCCTGGGTGAGGCAATGCCTCGCCCTGCTTTGGCTCATGCTCTGTGGGCTGCACCCACTGTCCTGCACCCACTGTCAGACAAGCCCCAGTGAGATGAACCCGGTACCTCAGTTGGAAATGCAGAAATCACCTGTCTTTTGCGTCGCTCATGGGGGATGCTGTAGACTGGAGCTGTTCCTATTCTGCCATCTTGGAACCTCCTCCTAATCATGGTGAATAATTCTTTTAATGTTTTCTTGAATTCAGTTTGCTAATATTTGGTTGAGAATTTTTGCATATGCATTCATCAGGGATATTTTCTGTAATTTTCCTTTCTCCTAGCGTCCTTGTCTGGATTTTGTATCAGGGTAATGCTGGCCTCATAAAGTTAATTTGGAAGTATTCTCTCCACTTTGATTTTTTGGACAAGTGTGAGAACATGTTAGTTCTGATGTTAGTTCTTCTTTAAATATTTGATAAAATTCAGTGGTAAAACTCTCTGGTCTTGAAATTTGCTTTTATGAAATGTTTTTATTATTACTAATTTGATCTTCTTACCCTTACATCTTACTTTTTACTTTATTTGTTCGCATTTTCTATTTTTTCTGGATTCGGTCTTGGTAGGTTGTATTTGTCTAGGAATTTGTTTATTTCTTCTGGATTATCCCATTTGTTGGCATATGTTTGTTCATAGCAGTTTCTTATGATTCTTAGTATTTCTGTAGCATCGGTTACAGTGTCTCTTTCATTTCTTATCTTATTTATTTGAATTTTTCTTTTTTTCCTCGTTAGTCTAGTGATTTTCTTAATCTGCTGAAATTATGTATCTTTTTATAAAACCATTTCTTAGGCCAGGCACAGTGGCTCATGCCTGTAATCCCAGCACTTTGGGAGGCCAAGGCAGGCCGATCACGAGGTCAGGAGATCAAGACCATCCTGGCTAACACGGTGAAACCCCGTCTCTACTAAAAATACAAAAAATTAGCCGGGAGTGGTGGCACATGCCTGTAGTCCCAGCTACTCGAGAGGCTGAGGCAGGAGAATCGCTTGAACCCGGGAGGTGGAGTTTGCAGTGAGCAGAGATGGCACCACTGCACTCCAGCCTGGGCAACAGAGCGAGACTACATCTCAAAAAACAAAAACCAAAAAGCCATCTCTTAGTCTTGTGTGTTTTTTTCTATTGTTTTTGTAGTCTCTACTTCATTTATTTCTGCTTTGATCTTTGTTATATACTTGCACTACCTTTGGGCTTACTTCTTCTTTCTGTACTTCCTTGTGGTGTAACATTTGATTGTTTATCTGGATTATTCTTAAATGCAAGCATTTATCATTATATATCTTTTTCTTAAGACTGTTTCTGCTGAATCCCATAAGTTTTGATACATTGTGTTTCCATTTTTGTGTCGAGGTATTTTTATTTATTTATTTTTTAATTTCTTTTGAGATCCTTTGGTTGCTCAGGAGCATGTTGTTTAATATCCACATAGTTGTGTTTCCATATTTCTTCCGTGATTGATTTCTATTTTATTGTTGTTGTGGTCTGAAAAGATGCTTGGTATAGTTCTCTTGGTATAGTATAAATTCTCTTAAATTTGGTAAAGTTTGTTTTGTGTACTAACATATTTTCATACTGAAGAATTTTCTGTGTGTGCTTGAGAAGAATGTGTATTCCGCTGCTATTAGGTGGAATGTTCTGTATGTCTGTTAGGCCCATTTAGTGTAAAGTGTAATTCAAGTCAGTTGTTTCATTATTGATTTTCTGTCTAAATGATCTGTTCATTGTTGAAAATGCAATACTAATATAGTATTGCCATTGATCTCTCCTTTCAGATCATTTAATAATTGCTTTATGTATTTAGGTGCTCAGATGTTGGGTTTGTATATATTTACAACTTATATATCCTCTTGGTGAATGAATTCATTTATCATTATGTAATGACCTCTGTCTTTTTAACTAATTAATTAATTATTATTACCAGATAAGGAGAGTGTCTTTTTTAAAAACTAGTTTTTGACTTAATGTTTATTTTGTCTACATGTAGCTATCCTTACTCTCCTTCATTTCCATTTTGTGTAGAATACCTTTTTCCATTCATTCTCTTTCCATCTATGTACGTCCATACTAGCACTGTGAATCTCTTATATGCATATAGTTGAATCTTGTTTTTTCAATCCATTCAGCCACTGTATGCCTTTTTATTGGATAATTTAATCCATTTACATTCAAGGTAATTATTGACAGTTAACAACTTGCTACTATCATTTTAGTATTGTTTTCTGATTGTTTTGTAGGTCTTTTGGTTCTTTCTTCTTTTCTTGGTGTCTTCCTTTGTGGTTTGATGGTTTTCTGTTGTGGTATGCTTTGAATACTTTCTTTTTGTATGTCATGCAACTATTACAGTTTTTTGCTTTGTGATTACCATGCAGCTTACACAAAATATCTTATCCTTATAGCAAGCAACCTTAGGGTAATAACAACTTAACTTTAATCACATGCAAAATCTCTACATTTTCATTCCATTCACACACCTTTTATGATTTTTATATCAAAATTTACTTTTTTTGGTAATTTTTAATCCCTCAAAATATTTTTATAGGTACAATTATTTTTAATAGTTTTGTCTCTTCACGTTTATGGTAGGACTAAAATTGCTTTACACATCACCTTTATAGTGTGAGAGAATTCTGAGTATGGCTCTATTACTTATAGCACTGGGTTTTTTACTTTTTTTTTTTGTTTTTAGTTAGTGGCTGTTCATTTTAGCTTAAAGAACTCCCATTAGTAATTCCTGTAAAGTAAGCCTAGTGGTGAAGAATTCTCTCATTTTGTGTTTGTCTGGGGAAGTTTTAATTTTTCCCTTATTTTTGAAGGACAGATTTGTCAGGTAAAGTATTCTTGATTAGCAGCCTTTTTCCTTCAGCACTTTGAATATATCATTCTACTCTTTTCTGGTCTGCAGGGTTTCTGCTGAAAAATATACTGAAATCCATATTGGGGCACTCTTGAATGTAATATGTCTCTCATCTGTTGCTGCTTTAAGTATTCTTTCTTTTCCTTTAAGTTTTGATAATTTGATTATGATATGTCTTATTATGATTCTCCTCTTTGGGTAGAATTTGATGGTGATCTCCAAGTTTCCTATACCTGAATGATATCCCCTTTCATCAGATTTGGGAAACTTTCATCCATTATTTTCTTAAATATGCTTTGTAAATTTTTTCTCTCTTCTCCAGGAACTCCTATTATGTCAAGATTTGTTAAGTTTATGGTGTCCCAAAATTTCCACCGGTCTGCTTCACTGTTTTTGTTTCTTTATTTTTTCCCCCCGTTTCTTTCTTTGATTGGATAATTTCAAATGTTCTCTTGTCAGGCTCACCAATCCTTTTTTTTTTTTTTTGAGATAAAATCTCACTCTGCCTCCCAGGTTCAAGTGCAGTGGTGTGATCTCAGCTCACTGCAACCTCTGCTCCTAAGTTCAAGCCGTTCTCCCACCTCAGCGTCCCAAGTATCTGGAACTACAGGCTCCTGCCACCATGCCCAGCTAATTTTTGTATTTTTAATTAGCATTACCCAACCAGACAAAGACACATCAAAAACAGAAAACTCCTGGGCAACATCTCTGTTGAATATTGATGGAAAAATCTCCAACAAAATACTAGCAAACTGAATTCACCAACACGTTAGAAATATCATTGATAACCAAGTGGGATTTATCCCTGGGATGCAAGGATAATTCAACATACATAAATCAATCAATGTGGTACATCACATCAACAGTATGAAGGACAAAAACCAGATGAGATTTCAATTGATGCTGAAAAAGCATTTGACAAAATTCAACATCCTTTCATGACAAAACCCTAAAGAAACTGGGTATCTAAGGAACACACCTCAACATAATAAAAGCTATGTATGACAGACCCACAGCTAATATCATATTGAATAGGGAAAAACTGAAAGCCTTTCCTCTAAGTACAGAAACATGACAAGGATGCTCACTTTCACCACCATAATTCAACATAGTACTGGAAGTCCTAACTAGAGCAATCAGACAAGAGAAAGAAATAAAGGACATCCAGATTGGAAAGGAAGAAGTCAAATTATCTTTGTTTGCAGATTATACAATCCTATACTTGGAAAACCTAAAGACTCCATCAAAAACCTGTTAGGACTGATAAAAAAAATTCCGTGAAGTTACAGGATAAAAAAATCAACACACAATAATCAGTAGCATTGCTATATGTCAACAATGAACAATATGAAAAAGAAACCGAGAAAGAAATCCTATTTACAATGGTCACAGAAAACATTAAATACCTATGAATTAACAAAAGAAGTGAAAGATTTCTACAATAAAAACTATAAAACACCAATGAAAGAAATTGAAGAAGACACCAAAAGCCAGAAAGATATTTCATGTTCATGGATTGCAGGAATCAATATTTTTAAAATGCCCATGCTACCAAAACAATCTAAAGATTCAATGCAATTTGTATCAAAATATCAATGATGTTCTTCACAGAAATAAAAAAATCCTAAAATTTATACAGAACAACAAAAGATCCAGAATATTCAAAGCTATCATGCACAAAAAGAACAAAACTGGAGCAATCACATTACCTGACTTCAAATTATACTATAGAGCCACAGTCACCAAAACAGCAAGGTACTGGTATAAAAACAGACACATACACCAATGGAACAGAATAGAGAACCCAGAAACAAATCCACATACCTACAGCGACCTCATTAGTAATAAAGGTGTCAAGAACCATACAATGGGGAAAAGACAGTCTTTCAATACATGGTCTTGTGGAAACTGGATATCCATATGCAGAAAAATGAAAGTAGACCCCCATCTCTTGCCATATGCAAAAATCAAATAAAAATGGATTAAAGACCTAAATCTAATACCTGAAACTGTAAAACTGCTACAAGAAAACACTGGAGAAACTCTCCAGGACATCGTATTGAGGAAATATTTCTTGAGTAATACCCCTCAAGCATAGGCAATCAAAACAAAAAAAAAAATGGAGAAATGGGATTATATCAAGTTAAAAATCTTCTGGACAGCAAAGCACACAATCAGCAAAGTGAAGAGACAACCCACAGAATGGGAGAAAATATTTGCAAACTACCCATCTGACAAGGGATTAATAACCAGAATATACAAAGAGGTCAAACAACTTTAAAGGAAAAACATAATAATCTAAAAATGGATAAAACATCTGAATAGCCATTTCTCAAAAATAAGACATGCAAATGGGAAACAGACATATGAAAGGTGCTCAACATCACTGATCACCAGAGAAATGCAAATCAAAACTACAATGAGATATCATCCCATTCTGTTTAAACGACTTTTATCCAAAAGTTAGACAATAACAAATGCTGGTGAGGATATTGGGAAAAGGGAACCCTTGTACACTGTTCATGGGAATGTACAACCACTATGGAGTTCGGTGGTCCCTCAAAAAACTAAAAGTAGAGCTACTATATGATCCATTTTACCCTCATACCTATGTTCATAAATTGTTGATTATTCTCAACTAATCATAAAGACATCGGAACATTATATTTATTATTCAGCACATGAGAATAATAGGAACTGCCTTAAGTCTCCTAATCCAAGCATAACTGGGTCAACTCCTAGGAATATATCCAAAAGAAAGGAAATCAGTATATTGAATAGATACCTGCACTCTCGTGTTTATTGAAGCACCATTCACAATAGCCAGGATTTGGAAGCTACCTAAGTGTCCATCGACAGATGAATGGCTAAAGAAAATGTGATGCCTATACACAATGGAGTACTATTCAGCCATACAAAGAATGAGATCCTGTCACTTGCAACAACATGGGTGGAACTGGAGGTCACTATGTTAAGTGAAATAAGCCAGGCATGGAAAGACAAACTTCACATATTCTCATTTGTTTGTGGAAACTAAAAATTAAAACAATTGAACTCATGGAGATAGAGAGAAGAAGAATGGTTACCAGAAGCTGGGAAGGGTAGTGGGGCAGGAGGTGGGTGTGGAGGAAGTGAAGATAGTTAATGGTACAAAAAATAGAAAGAATGAATAAGACCCGCTATTTGATAGCATATCAGGATGAATATAGAAAAAAATAATGTGGCCGGGTGTGGTGGCTCACGCCTGTAATCCCAGCACTTTGGGAGGCTGAGGTGGGTGGATCACTTGAGGTCAGGAGTTCGAGCCTGACAAACATGGTGAAACCCTGTCTCTACGAAAAATACAAAAAAAAAAAAAAAAAAAAAGAAGCCAGGCATGGTGTTGGTGGACACCTGAAATCCCAGCTACTTGGGAGGCTGAGGCAGGAGAATTACTTGAACCCAGAGGCGGAGGCTGCGGTGAGCTGAGATTGCGCCACTTCACTCCATCCTGGGTGACAGAGCAAGACTCCATCTAAAAAAAAATTAATTTTATATTTAAAAATAACAAAAACAGTATAATTGGATTGTTTGCAACACAAAGGGTAATTGCTTAAGGTGATGGATATTACATTTAACCTGATGTGATTATTGTAAGTTGCATGTCTGTATCAAAATGTCTCAGGTACCCCATAACTATATACACCTAGTATGTACTCCCCAAAATAAAAATAACAAAAAAGAAAATGAAATAAGTGAAATTGAAGGGGTGCATAGAGTGCAAAACAGGAGACATGAGGCAGAACCTACACTTACTCACAGTTTGGTGAGATTAAAGAACATGAGATGAAGGGAAAATTTCAAATGCTTTCAGAGAGAAGGAATAGGCATTTACATAGAGACACAAATCAGATTCAATTCAGAATTGTCAACAGCAACACTGGATACAAAAATACTACAATATAATTTTTCAGCATAATGAAGGAAAATAACTTTGAAAATACACAAACCCTAAGGAAAGGTGGCTTTTTTCAATGATTTTAGAAAAGAAAAAGAAATGGTGTTCTGATCAAATAGTTTGCAGATGATATAGTATTTATATGGGAAAATAAGGAGAATCCACAGAAAGGTTGCTGGTTGTGATGGTTAATACTGAGTATCAACTTGATTGGATTGAAGAATGCAAAGTATTGATCCTGGTTGTGTCTGAGGGTGTTGCCAAAAGAGATTAACATTTGAGTCAGTGGGCTGGGAAAGGCAGACCCACCCTTATTCTGGGTAGGCACCATCTAATCAGCTGCCAGCACAGCTAGAATGTAAAGCAGGCAGAAAAATGTGAAGAGAGTAGATTGGCTTAGCCTCCCAGCCTACATCATTCCCCTGTGCTGGATGCTTCCTGCCCTCACATATCAGACTCCAAGTTCTTCAGTTTTGGGACTCAGACTGGCTCTCCTTGCTCCTCAGCTTGCAGACAGCCTATTGTGGGACCTTGTGATCATGTGAGTTAATACTTAATAAACTCCCCTTTAAATATATACATATATATATACCCATTATACATATACATATATATATATATATATACACATATATATATATATACCCATTAGTTCTGTCCCTTTAGAGAACCCTGACAAATACTTACACTGGGTATAAAATCAACTTACAATATTTTTTGAAATTTTACTTTATTTTTATTTTAAATTCTGGGATACATGTGCAGGACGTGCAGGTTTTTTACATAGGTAAACATCTGCCATGGTGGTTTGCTGCACCTACCAACCCATCACCTGGGCTTAAGCCCAGCATGCATTAGGCATTTTTCCTAATGATCTCCCTCCCCCAGCCCCCCAACCCCTGACAGGCACCAGTGTGTGTTGTTCCCCTCCCTGAGCCCATATGTTCTCATTGTTCAGCTCCCACTTATAAGTGACAGCATGTAGTGTTTGGTTTTCTGTTCCTGTATTAGTTTGCTGAGGATAATGGCTTCCAGCTGCATTCACGTCCTTGAAGAGAACATGATCTCATTCCTTTTTATGGCTGCGTAGTATTTCATGGTGTATATGTTCCACATTTTCTTTATCCAGTCTATCATTGATGGGCATTTGGGTTGATTCCATGTCTTTGCTATTGTGAATAGTGCTGCAATGAACATATGCCTGCATGTATCTTTATAATAGAATGACTTATATTCCTTTGGGTATAGAGCCAGTAATGGGATTGCTGTGTCAAATGGTATTTTTGGTTCTAGATATTTGAGGAATTGCCACACTGTCTTCCACAATGGTTGAACTAATTTACATTTCCACCAACAGTGTAAAAGTGTTCCTATTTCTTTGCAACCTCTTCAGCATTTGTTGTTTCTTGACTTTTTAATAATCGCCATTCTGACTGGCATGATATGGTATCTCATTGTAGTTTTGATTAGCATTTCTCTAACAATCAGTGATGTTGGCTCTCTGCTTCTCTGTTGTTGGTATATAGGAATGCTTGTGATTTTTGCACATTGATTTTGTATCCTGAGACCGCTGAAATTGCTTTTCAGCTTAAGAAGCTTTTAGGCTGAAACAGTGGGGTTTTCTAGATATAGAATCATGTCATCTGCAAAGGCAATTTGACTTCCTCTCTTCCTATTTGAATACTCTTTATTTCTCTTGCCTGATTGCCCTGGCCAGAACTTCCAATACTACGTTGAATACGAGTGGTGAGAGAGGGCATCCTTGTCTTTTGCCAGTTTTCAAGGGGAATGCTTCCAGCTTTTGCCCATTCGGTATGATATTGGCTGTGAGTTTGTCATAAATGGCTTTTATTATTTTGAGGTATGTTCTTTCAATACCTAGTTTATTGAGAGTTTTTAACATGAAGCGATGTTGAGTTTTTTTGAAGGCCTTTTCTGCATCTATTGAGATAATAATGTGGTTTTTGTCTTTAGTTCTGTTTATGTGATGAATTACTTTTATTTATTTGTGTATGTTGAACCAGCATTGCATCCTGGGGATAAAACCTACTTGATCATTGTGGATAAGCTTTTTGATGTGCTGCTGGATTCAGTTTGCCAGTATTTCAGGATTTTGATATCAATGTTTATCAGGGATATTGGCCTAAAGTTTTCTTTTTTTGTTGTATCTCTGCCAGGTTTCAGTATCAGGATGGTGCTGGCCTCATAAAATGAATTAAGGAGGACTCGCTCCTTTTTAATTGTTTGGAATAGTTTCAGAAGAAATGGTACCAGCTCCTCTTTTTACCTCTGGTAGAATTCAGCTGTAAATCCATCTGGTCCTGGGCTTTTTTTGGTTGGTAGTCTATTAATTACTGCCTCAATTTCAGAACTTGTTATTAATCTATTCAGGGATTCAGCTTCTTCCTGGTTCAGTCTTGGGAGAGTGTATGTGTCCAGGAATTTATGCATTTCTTCTAGATTTTCTAGTGTTTTTGCATAGAGGTGTTTATAGTATTCTCTGATGATTGTTTATATTTCTGTGGGGTCAGTGGTGATATTCCCTTTAACATTTTTTATTGTGTCTATTTGATTCTTCTCTCTTTTCTTATTAGTCTAGCTATCAGTCTATTTTATTATTATTATTATTATTATTTTTGCAAAACCAGCTCCTGGACTTGTTGACTTTTGAAAAGTTTTTGTGTCTCTATCTTCTTAAATTCTACTCTAAGCTTGGTTATTTCTTGTCTTCTGCTAGCTTTGGGGTTTCTTTGCTCTTGGTTCTCTAGTTTTTTTAGTTGTGATGTTAAGATGTTTATTTGAGATCTTTCTATCTTTTTGATGTCAGCATTTAGTGCTATAAATTCCCCCCATAACACTGCTTTAGCTGTGTCCCAGAGGTTCCGGTACATTGTGTCTTTTTTCTCATTAGTTTCAAAGAACTTCTTGATTTCTGCCTTAATTTCATTATTTACCCACGAGTCATTCAGGAGCAGATTGTTCAATTTCCATGTAGTTGTGTGGTTTTGAGTGAATTTCTCAATCTTGAGTTCTAATTTGATTGTGCTGTGGTCTGAGAGACTGTTTATTATTATTTCAGTTCTTTTGCATTTGCTGAGGAGTGTTTTACTGCCAGTTATGTGATCAATTTTAGAGTAAGTGTCATGAGGTGTCTTAGAAAAATGTATATTCTGTTTTTTTTTTTTGGGTGTGTGTGTATGTGTGTGTATGTGTGTGTGTGTGTGTAGAGAGAGAGTTCTGTAGGTATCTATTAGGACGACTTGATCCAGAGCTGAGTTCAAGTCCTGAATACTTTGTTAATTTTCTGTGTCAATGATCTGTCTACTATTGACAGTGGGGTGTTAAAGTCTCCCACTATTATTGTGTGGGAGTCTAAGTCTCTTTGTATGTCTCGAAGAACTTCTTGTATGAATCTGGGTGCTCCTGTATTGAATGCATATATACTTAGGATAGTTAGCTCTTCTTCTTGAATTGAACCTTTTACCATTATGTAATGCACTTCTTTATCCTTTTTGATCTTTGTTGGTTTAAAGTCTGTTTTGTCAGAAACTAAGGGATATAATTTGGCTGTGTCCCCACCCAAACGTCATCTTGAATTGTAGTTTCCATAATTCCCATCTGTTGTGGGAGGGATCCAGTGGGAGGTAATTGAATCATCGGGGTGGTTACCCCCATGCTGGTGTTCTTGTGATAGTGAGTGAGATCTGATGGTTTTATAAGGGGTTTTTCCGTCTTCACTCATTTTTTTTCTCCTGCCACCATGTGAACAAGGACATGTCTCTTCCCCTTCTGCCATGATGGTAAGTTTCCTGAGGGCTCCTCTGTCATGCTGAACTGTGGGTCAATTAAACTTATTTTCTAATAAATTACCCAGTCTCAGGTATGCCTTTATTAGCAGCATGAGAATGGACTATTACAGTAAATTTGCAACTCCTGCTTTTTTTGTTGTTTTCTATTTGCTTGGTAAATTTTCTTCCATCCCTTTATTTTGAATCTATGTGTGTCTTTGCATGTGAGATGGGTCTCTGGAATACAGCACACCAATGAGTCTTGACTCTTTATCTAGTTTCCCATTTTGTGTCTTTTAAGTGGGGGCGTTTAGCCTACTTACATTTAAGGTTAATATTGTTATGAGTGAATTTGATTCTGTCATCATTATGCTAGTTGGTTATTTTGCAGACTTGTTTATGTAGTTACTTCATAGTGTCATTTGTCTGCATTTTTGTAGTGGGTGGTATGGTTTTTCCTTTCCATATTTAGTACTTCCTTCAGGAGCTCTTGCAAAGCAGGCCTAGTGGTGACAAATTCCCTCAGCATTTGGTTGTCTGAACAGGATTGTATTTCTCCTTTGCTTATGAAGCTTAGTTTAGCTGGATATAAAATTCTGGGTTGGAAATTTTTTTTTTCAAAGAATGTTGAATATTGGCCCCCAATCTCTTCTGGCTTATAGGGTTTCTGCTGAGAAGTCTGTTGTTAGTCTGATGGGCTTCCCTTTGTAGGTGACCTGGCTTTTCTCTCTGCTGCCCTTAAAATCTTTTTCTTCATTTTGACCTTGGCGAATCTGATGATTATGTGTCTTGGGGTTGATCTTCTCATGGAGTATCTTACTGGGCATCTCTGGATTTCCTGATAGAATATTGGCCTGCCTTGCTAGGTTGGGGAAGTTCTCTCTGGATGATATCCTGAAGTGTGTTTTCCAACTTGGCCCTGTTCTCCCCATCTCTTTTAGGTACCCCAGTCAGTCATAGGTTTGGTCTTTTTACATAATCTCATAGTTCTTTGAAGTTTTGTTCATTCTTTTTATTCTTTTTTCTCTAATCTTATCTGCCTCTCTTATTTCAGCAAGATAGTCTTCAAGCTCTGATTTTCTTCTGCTTGGTCTGTTCATCTATTGATACTTATGTTTGCATTGTGAAGTTCTTGTGTTGTGTTTTTCAGCTCCATCAGGTCATTTATGTTCATCTCTAAACTGGCTATTCTGGTTAACAGCTCCTGTAATGTTTTATCATGGTTCTTAGCTTCTTTACATTGGATTAAAACATACTCCTTTAGCTCAGTGAAGTTTTTTATTACCCACCTTCTTAAGCCTACTTCCATCAGTTTATCCATCTCAGCCTCAGCCCAGGTCTGTGCTCTTGCTGGAGAGGTGTTGCAATCATTTGGAGGAGAAGAGGCTCTTTGGCTTTTTGAGTTTTCCGTGTTTTTGCATTGATTTTCATCTTCATGGGTTTATCTACCTTCAGTCTTTGAGGCTGCTGACTTTTGGCTGGGGTTTCTGTGGGGTCTTTTTCATTGATTTTGTTGTTGTTGTTGTTGCTTTCTGTTTGTTTTTCTTTTAGAAGTCAGGCCCCGCTTCCCCAGGGCTGCTGCAGTTGGCTGGGGGTCCACTGCAGACCCTATTCACCTGGGTCCCGCCTGCACCTGGAGGTATCACCAGTGGAGGCTGCAGAACAGCAAAGATGGCTGCCTGTTCCTTCCTCTGGGAGCTCCTTCCCAGAGGGGCAACAACCTGATGCCAGCTGGAATGCTCCTGTATGAGGTGTCTGGAGGCCCCTGTTGGGAGGTCTCACCCAGTCTGAAATAACAGGATTAGGGCCCTGCTTAAATCAGCAGTCTGGCTGCCTCTTGGCAAAACAGGTGTGCTGCACTGGGGGAAAACTTCCTCACCCGGGCTGCCCTAACTCTTCAGAGCTAGCAGGCAGAAAAGACTAAGATGGCTGATCTGTGGAGACCACAGCGCCCCTCCCACTAGGGGCTCATCCCAGAGAGATCAGAGTTCTGTCTATAACCCCCTGGCTGAAGATGCTGAAATTAGCATAGGGAGGCCCTGCCTGGTGAGGAAGGATGGGTCAGGGTCCCAGTTAAAAAAGCAGCCTGGCCATGATCTGTCACAGCCACTGTACTGTGCTATGGGGAACTCCTCCCAGTCCAAACCGCCCTGTCTCGCTGGCACTTGCAGGTGAAAATGGCTGACTGGAGCTGCAGTGATGGTGGTCACCCCTCCCTGCCAGGAACTCAGTAGTCTTAGGCAGTTTCCAGCCTGCCGGCCTAACTGGCAGAGATTCCAAGCCAGTGGGTCTTAGCTTGTGGGGTTCTGTGAGAGTGGAGCCTGCTGAGTGAGGCCCCTTGTCTCTCTGGCTTCAGCCCTTTTCCTACAGGAGTGGGTAGATCTCCTGCCTCACTGGATTTCCTGGAGCTAAAATATGCAAAACTCCTGCATCTCAGTGCCTGCCCAAGTGGCTGCTGACCTGAACGGTTGCTGTGAGTCTGCACAGCTCTGTGCTTTGGACCCAAGGCCCTGGTGATGTGGGATCACCAGGGGATCTCCTAATCTGTGGGTTGCAAAGATCTGTGGGAAAAGCATGGTTTCCTGGGTGGGGTAGCACAATCACTCACTGCCTCCCTTGGCTGGGGGAAGGAGCTCCCTTTGCCCCATGCAGCTCCTGGGTGGACCCTCACTCCACCCTGCTTTTGCTCACTCTCCGTGGGTCGTGTCAACTGCCTAGCCAGTCCTAATGAGAGAACCTGGGTACCTCAGCTGAAGATGCAGAATTCACTCACTCTTTCGTTCTTCTTGGTGGGAGCCGCAGACTGGAGCTGTTTCTACTCGGCCATCTTGGCACCTCCCCTACAACTTACAAAAATTAATAGCACTTCTCTGCATCAGTAATAACGAAGCATAAGATATAATGAAAAGCTAAGTTACTATTCACAACACATATAGAAAAGTTTCTAGAAATTAATTCAACCAAAAATACTCAAAAACTTTGTGGAGAAAATCTGAAGATTAATAAATGGTTTTGATTATATTATGAAAAAATGGAGAACTGTTTCATGTTCTTGAATGAAATGTCAACTCACCTCAATAAATTTTCAATTGCACTTTTGTTGCATTTAATAAATGTATTTAAAATTTATGTGGAAGAATAAATGCACACAAATATCAAAATCAACCTTGAATAAGAAGAGTTAAGAAGAATGTATCTATTAGAGTCCAGTTAAGAAACATTAACCTTTCTTGAAGTCATAATATCAAAAAGACACCTGTATATATATATTTAGTTTATTGCAGCACAATTACAAAGTTATGGAACCAACCTAAGTGCCCATCAACCAATGAGTGGCTAAAGAAAATGTGGTATATACACACCATGGAATACTACTCAGGCATAAAAAGGAATGAAATAATGTCTTTTGCAGTAACTTAGAGCAGGAGGGCATTATTCTAAGTGAAGTAACTCAGGAATGGAAAACCAAATACCGTTATGTTCTTACTTGTAAGTGGGAGCTAAGCTATGGGGACACAAAGGCATACATAATGGTATAATGCACTTTGGAGATTCAGAAGAGGGGAGGGTGAGAGGTGGCGAAGGATAAAACTATATATTGGGCCTGGCACGTTGGCTTATGGCTGTAATTCCAGCACTTTTAGAGGCTGAGGCGGGCAGATCACCTGAGGTCAGGAGTTCAGGACCAGCCTGGGCAACATGGTGAAACCTCATCTCTACTAAAAATACAAAAAATAGCCAGATGTGGTGGCACACGCCTGTATTCCCAGCTACTTGGGAGGCTGAGGCAAGAGAATCACTTTAACCCAGGAGGTGGAGGTTGCGGTGAGCCAAGATCATGCCATTGCACTCCAGCATGGGCGACAGAGACTCCATCTCAAACAAACAAACAAGCAAAAACAAAACAAAACCCCAAAAACTATATATTGGATGCAGCGTACACTACTCAGGTGACAGTTATGCTAAAATCTCAGACTTCACCAATATACGATTCATCCATGTAACCGAAAACCACTTGGACCCCAGGAGCTATGGAAAAAAAAAAAAAAGAAACATTCACATTTCTAGGTTTTCAAGCAAGGGGAAGCAAATACAACAAAATGGTTACAAAAGTGTTGAGAGGTTGAAGGAGCCAAAAAGGGAACAATGCTATTCCCTAGAGAACAGTACCTGTGAGAAGCTGTTATCATCCTTAGGGCTGCAGGAGCAAAGGGAACTTGGTATTATCTAGAGTCCATAAGTGCTGAGGGGGTAGCTGGGGCGAGGGAGAGCCGGCTGCTGAAACTGCCTGCATAATATTGTCATCACCACTTTTCAGGAAGCCAGGAGCCTATATTTTTGCAGAAGCAGAAGTTGCTGATGCTGTTGGATTTGCTGCCACAGCTGCCATGAATACGGTGCTATTGTGTTAGCTGGCAGTCTCCTGCAGTTGCTTGCTGCTGCCACAGCCAGAACCGCAGGTTCATTTTGAATTTCCTGCAATTCAGAGAAGAGGAATAATGGGCAGGAATGGAACTGAGAGCCAACAGACAAAGAAATGGCACAATGAGGGAAATTTCCCTACCAGATTTAAAGACATTCTGCAAAACTATAGTAAAAAAAATAGCATAGTATTCATTCGAAAACAAATTGTCTTAGTGTGTTTGGGCTGCTATCAGAAAAATACCATATACTGGGTAATTTATAAACAATATACATTTATTGCTTAGAATTCTAAGGGCTGGGAAACTTAAGATTAAGGTACAAGCAGATACATGTTTGGTGAGGGCTCACCCTCTGCTTTCCAGATGATGCCTTTTTGCTGTGTCCTCACGTGGTGGCAGGGGAAAACAAGCTCTCTCTGGCCTCTTTCATAAGGACAGCAATCCTATTCATTAGGGCCCCATCTTTATGACATAATCATCTCTGAAGGGCCCTACCTCTTAATGCTATTGCACTGGGGATTAGGTTTCTGCATATGAATTTTGGTGGGACACAAACATTCAGATTATAGCATGAATAGACAATGGAATAGAATGGAAAGTGTTATTGTTGTTTTTTTTTTTTTTTGAGACAGTCTTGCTCTGTTGCCCAGGCTGGAGTGCAGTGGCGCGATCTTGGCTCACTGCAGGCTCTGCCTCCTGGTTCATGCCATTCTCCTGCCTCAGCCTCCCAAGTAGCTGGGACTACAGGCACCCGCCACCATGCCTGGGTAAGTTTTTGAATTTTTAGTAGAGACGGGGTTTCACTGTGTTAGCCAGGATGGTATCCATCTCCTAACCTCATGATCCACCTGCCTCGGCCTCCCAACGTGCTGGGATTACAGGCATAAGCCACTGCGCCCGACCTAGAATGGAAAGTTTTATATATACTCACACGGCCACACACAAACATATTTGTATGTATATGATACTTTGGTATAATAAATACAAAATTGATACTGGAACAACACAGGGTTGAACTCTGTGAGTCCCCTTATATGTGGATTCTTCTGCCTCTGCCACCCATGAGATGACAAGACCAACCCCTCCTCTTCCACTTCCTCTTCAGCCTAGTCAATGTAAAGACAATGAGAATGAAGACCTCTACGAAGATGACTTCCACTTAATGAATAGTAAGTGTACTTTCTGTTTCTTATGATTTTCTTAATATTTTCTTTTCCCTAGATTACTTTATTGTAAGAATATAGTATATAATACTTATAATGTACAAAATAAGTATTGATTGGCTGTTTATGTTATCCGTAAGGCTTCCAGTCAATAGCAGGCTGTTAGTAAAGTTTTTGGGTCATCAAAAGTTATATGTGGATTTTTGACTGTGCAGGGGTTAGCACTCCTAACCCGCATGTCGTTCAAGGGTAAACTGTATATTTTGGTCTTTTTGTCCACGTCCTGGCACGGAGCTCCTAAAACTCTTGTAATTTTCTAAGTGATAAGAGCAATAGGAGCATCTTGTGTTGTAATATTTGGTATTTTGTCCTTGGTTCATGAAGCATTTGCATGTCTTACAACAAATCCTTTAACCATGCCTGACTTTATATTACTGAAGTGATTTTTGGAAAGCCTTTAAATAATCACAGAATAAGGGCTGGTTGCCAGGGGAATCAACCATGTGATTAGAGGGTTAGAACTTTCAGCCCTCCCTCTCGACCTCTGGAGAAGGGAGGACTGGAGGCTGAATTAATCACCAGTGGCCAATCATTTCTTAATAATCTATCATGTCTATGCAATGAAACCGCCATTAAAAATTATTAATTAAAAGGGTTTTTGGAGCTCCTGCATGATGAACAAGAGCACATCTGTGTGCTGGAAGGGTGGTGCATTCCAAACTCCACAAGCACAGAAGCTTCTGTGCTCAGGACCCTTCCAGACCTTGCCCTATGTACCTTTTCATCTGGCTGTGCATCTGTATCCTTTAATATATCCTTTGCAACAAATCTGTAATTGTAAATTATCTCCTCAGTTTTGTGAGCTGTTCTAGCAAATTATTGAACTTGAGGAGGGGAATGTGGGAATTTCCAGTTTGGACCTAAGTTGTGCATAACCTGAGGACCCACAATTTGTGATTGGCATCTGCAGTTGGGGGGCAGTTTGTAGGACCGAGCCCTTTGTTTGTGGGGTCGGAATTAACTCTGGACAATTAGTGTCAGAATTGAGTTAAATTTTAGAGCACTCAATCAGTGTGCACTGGGTGATTGGTTAATTTGTTGGTGTGGAAAACCCCACATATTTCATGTCAGAAGTGTTGTGTGTGAGACAGTATAGTAGAGAAAACAGTGATTTTTTCCTTTATAATTAATGATAAAAATTGTATCACAAGTGAACGGAGAAAGGATAGACTTTGTAGTCAATGGTGTTAAAAAATCTGACTCATTCTATGGAGAAAAATAATACTGGACCTTTACTTAAAGCAATATTACAAAGGTGGCTTCACATAGGTTAAAGACTGAACATAAAAACAATAACAAATCAAAACAAAGTCCCCAGAGACCCTCACAGAGGATTCTTCAGAGAGGTGGGAGAACTACAAATGTACAGTCATAGGAGCTAAGAGAGGAGAGTTTTAAGAAGGGGACTGATATGGTTTGGCTGTGTCCCCACCCAAATTTCATCTTGAATTCCCACGTGTTGTGGGAGGGACCGGTGGGAGGTAATTGAATCATGGGGGCAGGTTTTTCCTGTGCTATTCTCGTGATAGTGAGTAAGTCTCACGAGATCTGATGGTTATTATAAGGGAGAGTTTTCCTGCGCAAGCTCTCTTCTCTTGTCTGTCACTATGTGAGACATGCCTTTTACCTTCTGCCATGATTGTGAGGCTTCCCCAGCCATGTGGAACTGTAAGTCCAATAAACCCCTTTCTTTCGTAAATTGCCCAGTCTTGGGTATGTCCTTATCAGCAGCATGAAAACAGACTAATACGGGGACATTAGCTGCTAAAATAATTTCAGTGAGTATACGAACTAATGAGGAACTGATAAATTGAGCTATTAGGACATCATGTTTGATTGTTTCAGAACATAGCAAGGCACCATTTACCACAGATATACCTAAAGAATTATCTGCAGCATGTCATGAAGTTTAAAATCCACAAATTGATCTCCACATTTATTCATAGCACGTGCTCTGTTATTCCTCTCTTCCTGCAGGTCACTGTAAGCCCTGAGTGGTGGATACTGTTGTCACCTAGACTGGCCCCTGGGTACTCAGGCTTACCAGTGATTTGAATTCCTAGAAGTTTATTTGGATTGTATTAGTTTCCCATTGCTGCTATAATAAATTATTGCAAACTTGGTGGCTTAAAACAATACACACTTTGTGGCTGAAAACAACACCCCCTTAGAGTTCTGGAGGCCAGACATCCAAAATGAGTCTTACAGGGCTTAAATCAAGGTGTTGGCAGGGCTGGTTTCTGGAGGCTCTGAGGGGAGAACCTATTTCCTTGACTTTTTCAGCTTCTAGTGGCCTCCTAGTTTTAGCTTATGGCCTATTCCTCCATCTTCAAAGCACATGGCTCCAATCTCTGCTTCCATTATCACATCATCTTTTCCTCTTCTTTGTCATATCTCCCTTTACTTGCATCTTATTGCACTTTGCATTTTGATTCCACTTAGGGCCCCCCTCCCCAGATAATGCAAGATAACCTCCCCTTCTCAAGATCCTTAATCACATTTTCAAAGTCCCTTTTGCCATGTAAGGTAACATTCACAGGTTCCAGAGATTAGGATGTAGAAATATTTGGGGGTCCATTATTTAGCCTACCATAGGGATAGGAATCAGAAATCAGGAGTAGAAGACAAAAGAATAGGTATAGCTCATGGAGGATTTTGTTTCAATGCTCATGATTTTAGGGATCTAGTGGTGGAGGTGGGGTGTGGGGAGCCCCTTCATTGCAATGAGGACAGCCCCTGCAGGTCTCTCTGGGATCTTAGGCTACTGTGGAATTTGGTGTGGGAAATAAAACAGTTCATGTTGGTTGGTCTTGATTCTGGATCTTGGTCAGATGATCCTCTGCAAGTTCCTAAGCTCCATTAGAAGACGTTACAGAAGTTTCTGTCACAGCACAGTGTCACTCTCAACAGGCCTTTTTTGGAGAACTCCTCTTCCCGGCACTTGTACTTACACATATGTGTTGAGTACATATGTTTGTCTCCTAAAAATGAAGAAGCCTGTTATAAATGCTGGAGGAGATTGCCTTAACAGTGACTAAAACTCACCACCAAGAGGAATAGCACTTAACACTGGGTCTCCTTCCCGGCTCCTGGGTTCATGTTCCCAATCGCCACCATAACTGGCTCTGGATACTAAACCCTACAGTGTGAAGTTGGAAATTATCCCTTCTTGCCCCCTCTTTTGTTCCTTGCCTTACCTCCTAGCAGAGCTGAATGATATCGAGTTCTTTATTCCAGGCACTAGCAAGAGTGATGGTTCTTTGCAGGCAATTTTGGAGTCTTCACGAGCCCCACTTACCCCTGAAATAGGCTGTTGTTGAACATAACTCATTTTCTTTTGCAATGCAAGTGCCTTGGCCTGCCATACACTTCCATCCTTCTGTGTATATGCAGGTATTACACTTCAGACCTATAACTGCAGGGTGGAGAGAATAGAATATTCAGGCTGGATTGTGGGACAATGGGAAAGTGAGTTTTCAGCATCAGTAAGAGGTTGCATATTGACTATACAGTCCACTCACTCCATTAGCTGGTATTTGTGGAATTCCTGATTAATTTAGGTTTGTAAGTTAAGCTAGGAGGTGGGTAAAAAAGATAAGACACAGTCTCTGTGACCTGAATAGGGTCCATTTATATTTGAAGGCAAGACAAACGTGAAATAATAAAAGAACAGCAAAGATAATATATAGTCAACCAGATAAATCCTGTGATGCCAATTAAGAGTGTAGCAACAGGCAGATTACTGTGGGCTGGAAAAGCAGGGGAATACTTTAGCTAAAGACTTGAGCTGGCTCTTGAGATGTAGGTTAAACTTGGGAGGTGGGGGCAGGAGATGGGCAGAGAAGGTGTTCCAGATAGGTGATCATAGTGAGGGAGAACACAGAGGTAGGAATGAAAACGGCATGTTTAGAGTGGACTGACTGAGATTACACCCTCTGATAGCTCCATCTGGCTTGGTCTGGCCTTTCTCTTTTTTCAGGGAATAACTGCAACCAGGCAGAGAGAGGGGTGATCTGGGAGTCCCTGTGACCAGGAAGTAAGAGGAGAGGAGATGCAGGGTAGGGAGACGACATTGGAGCCTACGAGTGATTTAGATTTAAGGACTAAGTGATGGTGATGATGGGGAAAGTAGATTATTTCAATCTTCATCTCAGATGTTCCAAGGTTATAGAATCCAAATTTATATGGAGCCCAGGAGGACTTGAGTGCTATTGATTTATGTCCAATTTTGGAAATGGTCTTGTGGCATCTCTTCATTCTAAATTCCATTCTCACTATTCCATCAAGACTATCTTGTTGCTAACGACCTCTTAATGATAAATCCAATTGCCTTTGCATAACCCTAAAGTTTATTCATTTTTTCCTTCACTCAACAATGTTGAATTGAAGTGGTGAGAGTGAACATCCTTCTCTTTTCCTCTTATTTAGAGGGAAAGGATGATGTTAGTTGCTGGTTTTTGAGCATGTTCCACATACTGGACATTTTTTTAGGTGCTGGGAATGCAAAGATAAACAAGTGTTTATATACATGCTGGGGAGACAGGTATTAAACAACCCCTCCAAATTATGTACAATTGTGTTGTAGTATCAAGAAATAGTTAAACTTGCAATGAGAGCATTTAAGAGGGAAGAACTAATGTATTTTAGAGAGCCAAGGAAGGTTTCTGTGGGGAGTGGGATGTAAGGTGAGGCCTGATGATAAATAAGAGTGAGCCAGGTAAGTGGCTGTGGTATGGGCACAGTGAAGAACATTTCAGGCAGAGGGAACAGCAGTGAAAAGAAGCTTGTCTGCTGAGGGACAAAAATGCTAATGTAACTGGGGCACAGAATGGAGTGGGTTGTGCTATGAGACATGGCTGGTCAGGTGAGCAGAGATTCAACTTCCTGAGCCCTCCTAGGCCAAAGACATGAGTATGGTTTTTGATCCATGAGCAATGGGAATTTATTGAAAAATTTTAAGCAAGGAAGTGATCTGATCCTATTTACATTTATCTAGCAGGTCAACATGGGACTTAAAATGGGCAAACAGAAAACAATTTTATTCTTCTGCCCACTACCCATTTGAGTATTCTTTCTAAAGCTAGTTCTCCTAGTCCTGCAGGTAATTTCAGGCAAGGCTCCTAACTTGTCTATGTACTTTTAGAAAAAAAAAAAAAAGTCTTGCCATCACTTTCAGGCATAAGAATAATCTGGGTTCAGTAATTTATGCATCGAGTGCCATGCAATAATAATAAAATAGCTCTATTAAAAGCCCATGTTTCTCACCAACAACCCACTCTCCCTGTATGCACGCCCATGCACACCCACCCACACGCACACACATGTGCACACCCACCCACATGCACACACGTATGCACAGACACATAGCTCAGGCTTGCTTAGGTGTTTGTAATGGGCAGGAGGGGGTGGCTTTGACTTTTTCTCTATTTCTCTTCTTGGTTTCCTCCTACTCACCTCTGGCTTATGAGTGATAGTTTCTGACCCATTTCAGTTGGTGAGAGGGAGGGGGACAGGTAAAGGACAGGAAAGATGTCATCGGACTGGCTCTGGTGCCATCATCTTTTGTCTATGGTAGTTACTTAAAACCCAATCTCTTGGACTTTGTGTTTAATAAAAGCTGACTCATTTTCTTGAGCCAGGAGAACTCATTTTCTTGAGTTCCTTGAGTCAGGAGAACATTTGCGGGTTCTTCAGGATTTTCCCCACAAAAATATTCAAGTCCACTGCTGTATTGTGAGTGGTGTATTTCCCGCAGCTGGTGGTTATATTTTCTCTCAGCTGTAAGAAGCTAGTGTCCCACACCTTGCTAGAATACCTTGTTACTCCAGACAGCGCTCTTGGATAGAACTTTAAACAGCTCAAGCCTGACTTGCTTGATATGGCATGGCCCAGATCAGATCCAGGGGAATGTATGCACATCCTCCCTGCTTGTATGTAATGCAGCTCAGCTGTCTTTCAGTTCCACCATTTCAGGGCTGTAGCCTCAGGCTCCCTCGCACCTTTAGGTTCCTCAAGCTCACTGTGCCTTCCAAACACCAGAGGACACTATCAATTTCTCCCTGAAGCAACTTTCATGAGGCTTCTCTCTCTCATGGGAGTTGGGAGCAGGCTGCTCAGTACACTGATAATGCTCTTTGAATAATTGTCTCTTTGATCTTTAACCTCTGAGTATTTCCAATTTCAACATTTTAAAAATGCATTATTTAAAAATAGGTAGCATATTGATGTGACTAAATAGTAAGTAATAGAAAAAGAATGTTGTGTAAAGTTGATCTCCCACTCTTGCCAGCTAGTTATCCAGTTTTCATCTGCCAAATAAAGGAAACCAGTTTTATTCATTTCTTTTATATCTTTTAGATTGATTTTCAGTATATTCAAGCAAATATAAATATGTACATGTATCTTTTTACCCCCTTTTCATAATTGGTAGTATACTATACATACTCTGCACTTTGATTTTTTGAATAATGTATACTAAGTGTATAATGTTCCACTGTAGTGCTGTACCATGCTTTAATTAACCAGTCTCTTATGAGAATTTAAGTTATTTGCACTTTTTGATATTATTTGCTGCAATAAATAATGCTGAACATATTTCATTTGTGTGGGAGTATATCTGTAAGATAATTTCATGCAAGCAGAATTGCTGGATGAAAAGTAAACACTTTTGTAATTTTGATAGGTATTGCTGAATTGCCTGCCAGAGGAGATGTAACTATTCTGTTGCTATCAATGCTTGGAAAATTCTTGTCTCACCACAACTTTAATACTCAAATATTTTATCAAACTCCTGGATGTTGCCAATCTGATAGGTCAAAAATGGTATTTCAGTGTTCTTTTAATTTGCATTTTTCTTAGTATGAGTGAGATTGAGCACTTTTCATATGTTTAATAGCCATTTTCATTTTCTTTTGTGTGAACTATCTACATACTTTGCCCATTTTTCTTTTAGGTTGTTGGCCTTTTCCTTTTTGATATTTTTAAAGGAGGCATTACATATCAGGGATATTAGCCATTTGTTTGATGTGAGTTACATTTTTAATTTTTGCCATGAGGAATATTTTGATTTTCATGTGTCAAATTTGTCAGTTTTTCTTTTAAGAGCTCTGGATTTTGAGTCATAGTTAGAAAGGGCTTTCTCATTTCTAAGCTTATAAACAAATTATGTCACATTTTCTTATAATTCTTTTATGGTTTATTATTTCTTACTAAGTGTCAAAAGGTAGCAAAATAGAAATATAAGGTAGAAATATAATCATATTTGAAGCACATTTAATAGGTAGAAAGCATAGGAATAATTCACTAATTTTTAGTGAATGTTAAGGGAGAGGGAGATTTCAAGGGTGACTTCCAAGTGTAGGAGGTGTTTGTTGATGAAAGACTGAAGCTCAGAATAGAAATCTGGCTAGGATATAAAACTGGGCATTTTCAGCATATAGATTGTAATTGAAGCCATGGAAGTGGATAAGTTGATATAGAGGAGGGTCTGAGTGGATAGTATAAAGCCTTGAGATATCCCAGTGTTTAATGATCAGGTAGAATAAAGAATCCTACAAAATACACTGAGAAGTAGCCAGAGGAAAGGAAAACTAGGAGAGTGTAGGAGAGAATAAAGGAGAAAAGTACATTAAGAAAGAAAGGGTCCAAAATGAGATAAGTATGGATGAAAAGTCAATTAATATGAAGTCAGAAAATTGTCCTGTTTCCCTGCAATCAGTACATTTTCTTCCGGATTAGTGTGTTATATACGATCTCTCTGACATCCTGAAACTCAGATTGTACTGAGTCTTCAGGTCTCAGCTGGAGCATGTGAGTGAGACTTGGAGAGTAGAGGTTTAGAGAACAGCACCCCTAAGTTGCCTCCCTCCACCCCCATTGTTCAAACTTACCCTCTTTGAGGTAGAGAAGAGATAAGCTCATGAGGAGCAGTGTGTTCATTTTCCTCATTGGATGCTTGTTTGGGTGACAGACGGTGTGCTGAGTGAGGTATGGGAAAGGACAGCCACTAGCTTGCTTTATAAAGCTTAGATGTTCGATCACAGCCAGTAAATAGAAAGGAGGGAGGAGTCCCTGATAAAGGCATGAGGCAGAACTGTCCTTGCCCCACTGCCTTCTCTTAAGGAGCCATAAATCTGTACTAATGTGGAAAGTGAAGGCTGGTGAGCAGTGTCAGGGAATGCTTCTGGCTGAAGTTGAATTAGATTTCCACCCCTGACTCTTCATCCTCCCTCTGACTTCCCTGCCCCATATCTGTCTTCTCCCCACTTTTTTTTTTTTTAAGAGACAGGGTCTCACTCTGTTGCCCAGGCTGGAGTGCAGGGGCTCATTGCAGCCTCAAACTTTTTGGTTTACACAATCCTCCTGCTTCAACCTCCAGTGTAGCTGGGACCACAGTCGCTACTCACCCTTTTTTCTCTATGTGTCTGCATGTGTGTGTGAGTGTGATGGATATGGTTTGAATGTTTGTCCCCTCCAAATCTCATGTTGAAATGTAATTCATAATGTTGGAGGTGGGGCATGGTGGGAGCTGTTTGGGTCATGGGGGCAGATCCCTCATGAATTGCTTGGTGCCATCCTCATTGTAATGAGTGAGTTCTTGCTCTGGTAGTTCAAGTGAGAGCTGGTTGTTTAAAAGAGTGTGGAACCTCCCCTTCCCTTCTCTCTCTTGTTCCCTTCTCTCTCTTGCTCCCATTCTTGCCATGTAATACACCAGCTCCTTTTTTGCCTTCCACCATGATTGCAAGCTCCCTGAGGCCCTCACCAGGAGCAGATGCCAGCACCATGCCTCCTGTACAGCCTGCAGAACTGTGAGCCAATTAAATCTCTCTTCTTTACAAATTACCTAGTCTCTGGTATATCTTTATAGTGATGCAAAAATGCACTAACAGAAAATTGATACTGAGAAGTGGGGTGTTGCTATAAAGTTACCTGAAAATGTTGAAGAAGCTTGGGAACTGGGTAATGGGCAGAGGTTGGAAGAGTTTAGAGGGCTTAGAAGACAGGAAAATGGGGGAATGTTGGAATTTCTTAGAAATTTGTTACGTGGTTGTGACCAAAATACTGATAGAAATATGGATAGCTAAAGCCAGGCTGAGGAGTTCTCAGATAAAAATGAGGAAGCTATTTGGAACTGGAGCAAAAGTCACCATTGCTATGCCTTAGCAAAGAGCTTGGCTACATTGTGTCCATGGCCTGGGAATTTGTGGAAGACTGAACTTAAGAATGATGACCTAGGGCATCTGGCAGAAGACATTTCTAAGCAGTACAGTGTTCAGGATGTGATATGGCTGCTTCTAACAGCCCACAATTATGTATGGGAGGAAAGAAATAACTTAAAGTTGGAACTTACATTTAAAAGATAAGTAGAGGCTGGGTGCAGTGGCTCAAGCCTGTAATCCCAGCACTTTGGGAGGCCAAGGAGGGCAGATCACGAGGTCAAGAGATTGAGACCATTCTGGCCAACATGGTGAAACCCCGTTTCTACTAAAAATACAAAAATTAGCTGGGTGTGGTGCATGCCTGTAGTCCCAGCTACTCGGGAGGCTGAGGCAGGAGAATCACTTGAACCCAGGAGGTGGAGGGTGCAGTGAGCTGAGATCGCACCACTGCACTCCAGCCTGGTGACAGAGCAAGACTCTGTCAAAAAACAAAACAAAACAAAAAATCAATAAGTAGAGCATAAAAATTTGGAAAATTCACATGTGGCAGAGAAGGAATGAATGTTTTCAGGAGAGGAATTCAAGTGGCCTATGGAGGAACTACTTGCTAGATATATTTGCATGACTAAAAGGGAGCCAAGAGCTGTTATCCAATAATAGCTATTATTATGTAATAATATATTATTGGATAACAGCTCTTGGCTAATAATATCCAAGACAATGGGAAAAAGGCCATGAAGGCATTTCAGAAATCCTCAAGGCAGCCCCTCTTATCACAAGCTCAGAGACCTAGGAGGAAAGAATGTTTTCAGGGGCCAGGCCCAGGGCCCTTCTGCTCTGTGCAGCGTTGGGACACTGCTTTCACATCCTGGCCACTCCAGCTCCAGCTTCAGCTCAAAGGGGCTCTGGTACAGCTTGGGCCATTGCTCTGAAAGGTTCAAGCTGTAAGCTTTGGCAGCTTCCACATGATGCTAAGCCTGCAGGTGTGCAGGATGCAAGAGTGAAGGAGGCTTGGCAGCTTCCACCTCAATTTCAGAGGATGTATGGAAAAGTCTGGGTGCTCAGGAAGAAGCCTGCTTCAAGGGTACAGCCCCCACAGAGAGGATCTACGAGGACAGTGCCAAGGGAAAATGTGGTATTGGAGCCCCCACAAGAGTCTCGACTGGAGAGCAGCCTAGTGGGGCTGTGGAAAGGGGCCACCACCCTCCAGACCCCAGAATGGTAGAGCCACTGGCAGCTTGCATCTTGAGCCTGGAAAAGCCACAGCTACTCAACTCCAATCTGTGAGAATAGCCATAGAGGCTGCACCTTGCAAAACCTAGGGGCAGATATTCCCAAGGCCTCAAACCTACCTCTCACACCAGCATGCCCAGGATGTGGGACATGGAGCCAAGGGAAATTATTCTGGAACTTTAAGATTTAATGACTGCCTTGCTGGATTTCAGACTTGGATGGGCCTCTTGTCCTTTTCTTTTTTTTTTTTTTATTTCTTTTTTTTTCTTTTTATCATTATTATTATTATTATTATTATTATTATTATTATACTTTAGGCTCTATGGTACATGTGCACAACGTGCAGGTAAGTTACATATGTATACATGTGCCATGCTGGTGCGCTGCACCCACCAACTCGTCATCTAGCATTAGGTATATCTCCCAATGCTATCCCTCCCCCCTCCCCCCACCCCACAACAGTCCCCGAAGTGTGATGTTCCCCTTCCTGTGTCCATGTGTTCTCATTGTTCAATTCCCACCTATGAGTGAGAATATGCGGTGTTTGGTTTTTTGTTCTTGCGATAGTTTTTCCCTTTTGGAATGGGAATGTTTACTCAATGCCTGTACCATCATTGTATCTTGGAAGTAAATAGCTTCTGTTTGATTTTATAAGCTCATAGATTGAAGGAAATTGCTTTGAGAATCAGATGAGACTTTGAACTTTAGATTTTTGAGTGATGCTGGAAAAATTAAGACTTTGGGAAACTGTTGGGAATAGATGATTGTATTTTGCAATGTGAGAAGGACATGAGATTTGAGGGGCCAGGGACATGATGATATGGTTTGGATGTTTGTCCCCTACAAATCTCATGTTGAAGTGTGATTCCCAATGTTAGAGGTGAGGTCTGGTAGGAGGCATTAGGTCATGGGAGAGGATCCCTCATGAATGGCTTGATGTTGACCTTGTGGTAATAAGTGAATTCTTACTCTGTGAGTTCATGTGAGGCCCGGTTGTTTAAGAGATCCTGGAACCTCCCCTCCCTTTCTCCAGCTCCCTCTCTTGCCCTGTGATGTGCTGGCTCCCCCTTTGCCTCCTTCCATGATTGTAAGCTTTCTGAGGCTTCTCCAGAAGTGGATGCTGGCACTATGTTTCATTACAGCCTGCAGAACCGTGAGCCAAAATAAAACCTCTTTTCTTTATAAATTAACTAGCCTCAAGTATTTCTTTATAGCAATGCAAAATGGCCTAATACAGCAATACTATCAGATTTCTGGTTCCCTGGAAATTTCTTATGCATACTAAGTGAAAGAGTGTTTATTCGTCACTAGGACAATGACTTATAAAATGGGATGACATATGAATCTCAGAATTCAAAGGTTTCCAGAGAGTTTTATGTAATATGAGGTGTACTGATACAGCTTACTCCAATACTGAAAAAATTTTCCCCAGTTTAAGGCTTGGGCAAGGGTTGTTTTTTTCTTTTTCTTTTTCTTTTTCTTTGAGATGGAGTTTTGCTCTTTCGCCCAGGCTGGAGTGAAGTGGTGCAATCTTGACTCACTGCAACCTCCACCCACCGGGTTCAAGAGATTTTCTTGCCTCAGCCTCCTGAGTAGCTGGGATTATAGGTGCCTGCCACCACGCCCAGCTAATTTTTGTATTTTTAGTACAGACGGGGTTTTGCCACATTGGCCAGGCTTGTCTCAAACTCCTGACCCCAGGTTATCCACCCGCCTCGGCCTCCCAAAGTGCTAGGATTATAGGCATGAGCCACCACGCCCAGCCAAGTGTTGTTTTTTCTCCTAAGCACCACACCACAATTCTCCTAGGCTTCTAACTTCCAGCACTGTTATCTTCACCCCTTGGAAACCTTGAATATTTCCTATGTCTGGGTGTTGGGAATATCTAGATAGGCTCTTGGAGGTTCCCAGCAAATCTCTTGGAGATTAGAAGTTTAGGGATGCAGGAAGAGATGGAAGAAGGGCTTCTCCAGAGACTTTTTAGGTGAGGTCCTTCTTGGAATCTCCACACGTTTTTTGGATATTTTCTTAACATTAGCGCTTCTAG
This sequence comes from Pongo pygmaeus, assembly GCF_028885625.2. Taxonomy (NCBI): domain Eukaryota; kingdom Metazoa; phylum Chordata; class Mammalia; order Primates; family Hominidae; genus Pongo; species Pongo pygmaeus. Next base: position 127,641,209 of record NC_072382.2, on the reverse strand, counting down.
TATTAGAGCCAGAACTATGTCTCAACTATTCTCAGATATGTCTCAAATAATGTCCTTGCTCTTTACTCTTTAGGGAAACAGTCCATTTGTAATCTCATCCCATATCCTTCAGTTTTATTTAGAAAAAAACTTCTAGAAGAAGATTTCTTGATTTTTGCCCCTTAAACATCTCAATCTTCTTGGTAAAATGTAACCCTTTCAACTACCGTCTCCAAGGTCACTCTTCCCCCCTCCTCATTCCAGTTGTAGCCATTGTCTCATTGTTCTCCTTGCCCAGGTGCCCTTGTCTGTGCATGGCACCAGCTGGATGAAGCCTTTGACATCTACCCTAGCTAACAGGTCTGGATTTCCTTTCAAAATAACCACCATTAAGATCTTCCCTGTTTCCACCTCAACCATGTCCTTCTTCTTGGGTATTTGGTGCTTGGCACTTTCTAGGATCTTAATATGGATTGCCCACCTTTCCTCCTTTCATATCCTTTATTTTACAGAAACCCCGTGAGATACATACAATTGTCTCATTTTTACAGATGAGATAATAAGCTCAGAATGGCTCAGTAACTTACTCAAGGCCACACAGCTAGCAGGTAGCAGAGAGTTTGAACCCATGACAGTGTATAGCAAACTTACAGTTGAGATAAAAGGAGATATCCTTTCTAGGAGTCATCACTGAGGCAGATGAGTGTGCTTTTTGCTGTATTTCCCAACCCTTGGAGTCCTTTGTTATTGATTTCCTGGAACTGCGCCATAGTAAACGAGAAGTTCAATTCTGTAATTTTTGGCTTAAGTACTATGTATTAGTTTTCTATTGCTACTATAAATAAATCAGAAATTTAGTGGTTTAAAACAACACAAATTTATTCTCCTAAAGTATTGGAGGCCAGAAGTCTGATGGGGCTAAAAGCAAAGTATCAGCAGAGTTGGTTCTTTCTGTAGGCTCTGAAGAGAGAATCTGTTTCCTTGACTTTTTCAGCTTCTAGTGGCCTCCTGTATTCCTTGGCTTATTGCGCATTCCTCCATCTTCAAAGCATATCACTCCAGTCTCTGCTTTCATCATCACATTGCCTGTTTTTCTTCTATAATCAAATTCTCTGCTTCCTTCTTATAAGGACATTTGTGATTGCATTTAGGGCCACTGAGATAACGCAAGATAACCTCCCCAACTCAAGATTCTTAAATTAATCAGAACTTCAGAGCCCTTTTTGTGTATAAGGCAGCATTCACAGGTTTCAGAAATTAAGATGTAAAAATCCTTGGGGGTCATTATTTAGCCTAATACATATTCTCAGAGGCACAATCATTGCACCATCCCCTTCAGCCCTTCTGTTTACCCATAAGCAACCACTTCTTATGGGTAAGATATGTCTTTCTTTGCCTGGCTTTCTTGCCCATCTACATTCCTATTACCCCTTAATTTGGGCCATAGCAAACACCTGCTCTTCTAACAGTCTGTTGGTTTGTTTGACAAATCTATGCTTTGATATTTTGTGTTCTCTTGGCACCCTCCCCAACTCCCTTCTTCATTTAGCTAACTCCTCACTAGCTTTCAAAGTCCTGCTTTTCCGCTCCCTCTTCAAGGAAGCCTTACCTGATCAGGTAGTTTAATTTGAATGCCTGTCATTTAAGCCTCTGTGGCCAGCTGTGGTTGATGTATTTGTGGTCTTTTAAACTAGATTCCAAGTTCTGTGAGGTCATCAATTAGTGTCTTAGACTAATGGAGAGTCTAGCACTTAGTATGTGATCAATGATGGTTCCTTGAATAACAAAGTTGGTAAATTAATAAGTGGAAATTATAGGGACAGAGACTTCAGCTCAACTTTGGGGAGAATTTTATAATAACTTGAAAAAAAGGTACAATAGAGGCCTTTGGGTAGTAAGTTTTCAGTAGCTGGAGGATTAGAGTAAGCATTGTCCTGGGAATGCTGTGGGGAACTCAGGTAGGGTGGCTTGGTTTTGGGGATTGTAAGTGGCTATGGGATCTTATGATTCTGTGATATTAGGTAAATAGCCCAAGAATGATCATATGGGGAGAACAGCCAGCATCTCCCACAGGGAGCTGCACATGACAAAGCTCTCAGGATGTTTGTTTTGCACCTCTGTGCCTACTGGGCATGGTTGCTCAGCTCTGTCCACTTATAGATAAACTCCTGGAAACAGAGGTGGGCAGAGTGGTTGACTGAGAGATGAAATGATGCTGGGGGAGAGTTTGCTTATTGATGTACTTGAAGACATAGCAATGGAAACTATTCAAAATGAAACAAAGAAAAAACTGGGAAAAATGAACGGCGCATTGGTGAACTGCAGAACAATTTCAAATGGAATAATACACCTATAATTAGAAAAAAACGAAAGAAAGGGAAGAACAGAAAAAAATATTTGAAGAGATAATGGCCAAAATTCTTCCAAATTTGAGGAAAACAATAAGCCCACAGATTTAAGAAGTTTGGAAAACCCCAAACACAAGATACATGAAGAAAACCATAACAAGGCACATCGTAACCTAGTTACAAGAAACAGTGATGAAAAGAAAAATCTTAATATCATCCAGAGGGAAAGGCACATTACATACAGTGGAATGAAGATGACAACAAATTTCTTGTTGAAAACAATGCTAGTCAGAAGACAGAAAAGCAACATCTTCAAAGTATTGAAAAAAACTGACCTGTAAGCCTAGAATTCTTTACCCAGAGAAAATATCTTTAAAAAAATGAAGGTAAAATAAAGACTTTTTCTAATATGAAATCCAAAGGAAATTCATCATCAGTAGACCTGTTCTATAAGAAATGTTAAAGGATGTCTTTCAAGAAGAAATAAAATGATATCAGGCTGAAATCTGGATCTATGCAAAAGAATGAATAGCATCAGAAACAGTAACTACATGGATAAATATAACAACTATTTCTCAGTTTTAAATCTCTTTGACAGAATGTTCATTTTTCAAAACAAAAAATAATGAGGAATTATAAAATTTCTTAATATGTTTAAGTAAAATATGACAACAATAGCACAAGGCCCGGAGAAGAGAAATGGAAGTTGAATCTTGTAATGTTCTTTTACTATATTTGTGATGATTAATATAACTTGAAGCTTACTTAAAAAATATACCCAGAATTTGTTTTACTCAGATATGGTAAGGCATGCAGATATAAAAATTACTATCATGAAGAAAGATTTTGCTCGTAGTTACCAAGAAGCAGGAGGCACAGAACACCATGCAGGGGGTGCACATAGAGGGGCACATAGAGAACCACCAGGATTGGTCAGGAAATGAAGCAAGGGGAAAACAGACAGGAGCCTTTATTGTTTCTGTGGGAAAAGCAGTTCAGGGCAGGGAAGTAGCCTTGGGATTGGCTAGTTTGCATCATTTTAGCAGGTTCTGAAGTGTAAGGGCTGTCTCTAGCTGTCTGGTACCTGGCCCTTTGGTGATTAGGGCAAAGAAATGGTGAATCAGAGTATAAGAGGTTGATAAAGGAGGTGGTTGGGGTTATGAGTTTTGGATTGGTTGGTTTTCGTATGAAAGGTGTAACTCATAGACAAGTTGTTTGCTATCTCTAGACATTGGTTTGCTCTGATGGGACAATCTGTCTAGGATCAGTTAGGCCCACAGATGTCAAAGCATCAGTAAACACAGAAAATAAAAACATAATTAATACAAACGCAGGCCGTGGTAAGTCAAAGAAAAAACCCTGTGTTTTATAAAACTTAAAGCAACCACTAAAATATAACAACAAAGAGTTATACCTAATAATCCAATGAAGGAAATAAAATGGAATCATTAGAAATAATAAATACAAAAGAAAATATTAAAAGAAGAAAAAGGGAACGAAAACAAAAGTACAAATAGAAAATGAACAGCTAGATGATAGATTTAAATCCAACAATAGCAATAATCACATTAAATATAAATAGTCCAAACACTCCTATTAAAAGGCAGAGTTTGTCCGATTGGATAAAAACACAAGAACCAACAATATAGTGCTTATAAGAAACAACTTTAAGTATAAACAGATGGATTCAAGAGTATTTACTACAATGATGAATAAAAAGAAGGGTTGAATATTTATTAAACAACCACCACTCAAAACTTCAAGTCGTGGAATAAAAGAAGGTATATAAACCAGCCATTGGTATTCTAATATTTATTGTTAATCAATTTAAAACTTTGCTTAACCCAGGGATGAAGCCCACTTGATCATGGTGGATAAGCTTTTTGATGTGCTGCTGGATTCAGATTGCCAGTATTTTACTGAGGATTTTTGCATCAATGTTCATCAAGGATAATGGTCTAAAATTCTCTTTTTTGGTTGTGTCTCTGCCCGGCTTTGGTATCAGGATGATGCTGGCCCCATAAAATGAGTTATGGAGGACTCCCTCTTTTTCTATTGATTGGAATAGTTTCAGAAGGAATGGTACCAGTTCCTCCTTGTACCTCTGGTAGAATTCGGCTGTGAATCCATCTGGTCCTGGACTCTTTTTGGTTGGTGAGCTATTGATTATTGCCACAATTTCAGAGCCTGTTTTGGTCTATTCAGAGATTCAACTCCTTCCTGGTTTAGTCTTGGGAGAGTGTATGTGTTGAGGAATTTATCCATTTCTTCTAGATTTTCTGGTTTATTTGCATAGAGTTGTTTGTAGTATTCTCTGATGGTAGTTTGTATTTCTGTGGGATCGGTGGTATCCCCTTTATCATTTTTTATTGCGTCTATTTGATTCTTCTCTTTTTTTCTTTATTAGTCTTGCTAGTGGTCTACCAATTTTGTTGATCCTTTCAAAAAAACCAGCTCCTGGATTCATTAATTTTTTGAAGGGTTTTTTGTGTCTCTATTTCCTTCAGTTCTGCTCTGATTTTAGTTATTTCTTGCCTTCTGCTAGCTTTTGAATGTGTTTGCTCTTGCTTTTCTAGTTCTTTTAATTGTGATGTTAGGGTGTCAATTTTGGCTCTTTCCTGCTTTCTTGTGGGCATTTAGTGCCATAAATTTCCCTCTACACACTGCTTTGAATGTGTCCCAGAGATTCTGGTATGTTGTGTCTTTTTTCTTGTTGGTTTCAAAGAACATCTTTATTTCTGCCTTCATTTCGTTATGTACCCAGTAGTCATTCAGGAGCAGGTTGTTCAGTTTCCATGTAGTTGAGCAGTTTTGAGTGAGTTTCTTAATCCTGAGTGCTAGTTTGATTGCACTGTGGTCTCAGAGACAGTTTGTTATAATTTCTGTTCTTTTACATTTGCTGAGGAGTGCTTTACTTCCAACTATGTGGTCAATTTTGGAATAGGTATGGTGTGGGCTTCATCCCTGGGATGCAAGGCTGGTTCAATATGCGCAAATCAATAAATGTAATCCGGCATATAAACAGAACCAAAGACAAACACCACATGATTATCTCAATAGATGCAGAAAAGGCCTTTGACAAAATTCAACAACTCTTCATGCTAAAAACTCTCAATAAATTAGGTATTGATGGGACGTATTTCAAAATAATAAGAGCTATCTATGACAAACCCACAGCCAATATCATACTGAATGGGCAAAAACTGGAAGCATTCCCTTTGAAAACTGGCACAAGACAGGGATGCCCTCTCTCAGCACTCCTATTCAACATAGTGTTGGAAGTTCTGGCCAGGGCAATTAGGCAGGAGAAGGAAATAAAGGGTATTCAATTAGGAAAAGAGGAAGTCAAATTGTCCCTGTTTGCAGATGACATGATTGTATATCTAGAAAACCCCATTGTCTCAGCCCAAAATCTCCTTAAGCTGATAAGCAACTTCAGCAAAGTCTCAGGATACAAAATCAATGTACAAAAATCACAAGCATTCTTATACACCAATAACAGACAAACAGAGAGCCAAATCATGAGTGAACTCCCATTCACAATTGCTTCAAAGAGAATAAAATACCTAGGAATCCAACTTACAAGGACGTGAAGGACCTCTTCAAGGAGAACTACAAACCACTGCTCAATGAAATAAAAGAGGATACAAAGAAATGGAAGAACATTCCCTGCTCATGGGTAGGAAGAATCAATATCGTGAAAATGGCCATACTGCCCAAGGTAATTTATAGATTCAGTGCCATCCCCATCAAGCTACCAATGACTTTCTTCACAGAATTGGAAAAAACTACTTTAAAGTTCATATGGAACCAAAAAAGAGCCCGCATCGCCAAGTCAATCCTAAGCCAAAAGAACAAAGCTGGAGGCATCATGCTACCTGACTTCAAACTATACTACAAGGCTACAGTAACCAAAACAGCATGGTACTGGTACCAAAACAGAGATATAGATCAATGAAACAGAACAGAGCCCTCAGAAATAACACCACATATCTGCAACTATCTGATCTTTGACAAACCTGAGAAAAACAAGCAATGGGGAAAGGATTCCCTATTTAATAAATGGTGCTGGGAAAACTGGCTAGCCATATGTAGAAAGCTGAAACTGGATCCCTTCCTTACACCTTATACAAAAATTAATTCAAGATGGATTAAAGACTTAAACGTTAGACCTAAAACCATAAAAACCCTAGAAGAAAACCTAGGCATTACCATTCAGGACATAGGCATGGGCAAGTGCTTCATGTCTAAAACACCGAAAGCAATGGCAACAAAAGCCAAAATTGACAAATGGGATCTAATTAAACTAAAGAGCTTCTGCACAGCAAAAGAAACTACCATCAGATTGAACAGGCAACCTACAAAACGGGAGAAAATTTTTGCAACCTACTCATCTGACAAAGGGCTAATATCCAGAATCTACAATGAACTCAAACAAATTTACCAGAAAAAAACAACCCCATCAAAAAGTGGGCGAAGGATATGAACAGACACTTCTCAAAAAAAGACATTTATGCAGCCAAAAGACACATGAAAAGATGCTCATCATCACTGGCCATCAGAGAAATGCAAATCAAAACCACAATGAGATACCATCTCACACCAGTTAGAATGGCAATCATTAAAAAGTCAGGAAACAACAGGTGCTGGAGAGGATGTGGAGAAATAGGAACACTTTTACACTGTTGATGGGACTGTAAACTAGTTCAACCATTGTGGAAGTCAGTGTAGCGATTCCTCAGGGATCTAGAACTAGAAATACCATTTGACCCAGCCATCTCATTACTGGGTATATACCCAAAGGACTATAAATCATGCTGCTATAAAGACACATGCACACGTATGTTTATTGTGGCACTATTCACAATAGCAAAGACTTGGAACCAACCCAAATGTCCAACAATGATAGACTGGATTAAGAAAATGTGGCACATATACACCATGGAATAGTATGCAGCCATAAAAAATGATGAGTTCATGTCCTCTGTAGGGACATGGATGAAATTGGAAATCATCATTCTCAGTAAACTATCGCAAGGACAAAAAACCAAACACCGCATGTTCTCACTGATAGGTGGGAACTGAACAATGAGAACACATGGACACAGGAAGGGGAACATCACACTCTGGGGACTGTTGTGGGGTGGGGGGAGGGGGGAGGGATATCATTAGGAGATATACCTAATGCTAAATGACTAGTTAATGGATGCAGCACACCAGCATGACACATGTATACATATGTAACTAACCTGCACATAGTGCACATGTACCCTAAAACTTAAAAAGTATAATAATAATAAAATAAAATAAAAATAAAAATAAAAAAACTTTGCTTAACCCAAAGCATTTATCCAGGATATGCCACATATAATTTGTGTGGAAAAATTATAGCACCTCCTTCTTTTTAAGAATCAGTTACATTTTACCAAAAGGTTAAAAAATACTTCATCTAACCCTCTGTGTAGCAATGTTGCATAGTTGTTAAGTGCCTCAACTTTAGGAACAGACAGGCTTGATTGAAGTCCTAATTTATCACTGAATATTGCTATTCAGCCTTAGACAAATCTTTCTTTTTTTTTTGAAAACAAAAGATAGAAGTTTTAATACAAAAAATTTCAAACATATGAAGAAGTAAAGAGATACGATGAACCATAATATACCCATTACCAAGATTCAACAATTATCAAATGTTGGGCATATATGCTCTGATTTCCTTCCTTTTCTTTCCTTCCTTTCCCTTCTCTTCTTTTCTTTTTTCCTTCCTTTCTTCTAAAGTTTTTAAAAGCAAAGCCTCAGACATCATTTGATTTTACTCCTACATACTTCAGAATACAGCTCAAAAAAATTAGATGTTTCTTACATCACCACAATGCTAACATTATCCCTTACAAATTAGCAATAATTCCACTTAATATTCATTCTGTTATGGACTGAATTGTGTCCCTCCAAAATTCATGTGCTGAAGCCCTTACCCCCAACATTACTGTACTTGGAGGTAGGGCTTTTAAGCAGGTAATCAAGGTCAAATTTTGTCATAAGGGTGGGGCTCTAATCCGATAGGGCTTCTGTCTTTTTTTTTTTTTTTTTTTTTTTACTTTAAGTTCTGGGATACATATGCAGAATGTGCAGGTTTGTTACATAGATATACATGTGCCATGGTGGTTTGCTGCACCCATCAACCCGTCATCTAGGTTTTAAGCCATTAGGAAAAATACCTAATGCTCTCCCTCCCCTTGTGCCCCACCCCATGACAGGCCCCAGTGTGTGATGCTCCTCTCACCGTGTCCATGTGTTCTCATTGTTCACCTCCCACTTATGAGTGAGAACATGTGGTGTTTGGTTTTCTGTTCCTGTGTTAGTTTGCTGAGAATGACGGTTTCCAGCTTCATCCATGCCCCTGCAAAGGACATGAACTCATTCTTTTTTATAGCTGCATAGTATTCCATGGTGTATATGCGCCACATTTTCATTATCCAGTCTATCATTGATGGGCATTTGGGTTGGTTCCAAGTCTTTGCTATTGTAAATTGTGCAGCAGTAAACATAAGTATGCATGTATCTTTACAGTAGAATGATTTATAATCCTTTGGGTATATACCCAGTAATGGGATTGCTGGGTTGAGTGGTATTTCTGGTACTAGATCCTTGAGGAATCGCCACATTGTCTTCCACAATGATTGAACTAATTTACACTCTCACCAACAGTGTAAAAGTGTTCCTATTACTCCACAGTCTGGCCAGCATCTGTTGTTTCCTGACTTTTAAATAATCAGCATTCTAACTGGTGTGAGATGGTATCGTGGTTTTGATTTGCATTTCTCTAATGACCAGTGATGATGAGCTTTTTTTCGTATGTTTGTTGGCTGCATAAATGTCTTCTTTTGAGAAGTGTCTGTTCATATCTTTTGCCCACTTTCTGATTTTTTTTTCTTTTTTTTTTCCTGTAAATTTGTTTAAGTTCCTTGTAGATTCTGGATATTAACCCTTTGTCAGATGGATAGATTGCAAAAATTTTCTCCCATTCTGTAGGTTGCCTGTTCACTCTGATGATAGTTTCTTTTGCTGTGCAGAAGCTCTTTAGTTTAATTAGATCCTATTTGTCAATTTTGACTTTTGTTGCAATTGCTTTTGGTGTTTTAGTCATGAAGTCTTTGCCCATGCCTATGTCCTGAATGGTATTGCCTAGGTTTTCTTCTAGGGTTTTTATGGCTTTAGGTTTTATGTTTAACTCATTCATCCATCTTGAGTTAATTTTTGGATGAGGTGTAAGGAAGGGGTCCAGTTTCAGTTTTCTGCATATGGCTAGCCAGTTCTCCCAGCATCATTTACTAAATAGGCAATCCTTTCCCCATTGCTTGTTTTTGTCAGGTTTGTTGAAGATCAGATGGTTGTAGATGTGTGGTCTTGTTTCTGAGTTTTCTAATCTGTTCCATTGGTCTATGTGTCTGTTTTTGTACCAGTACCATGCTATTTTGGATACTGTAGCCTTGTAGTATAGTTTGAAGTCAGTAGCATGATGCCTCCCGCTTTACTCTTTTTGCTTAGGATTGTTTTGGCTTTACAGGCTCTTTTTTGGTTCCATATGAACTTTAAAGTAGTTTTTTCCAATTCTGTGAAGAAAGTCAATGGTAGCTTGATGGCAATAGCATTGAATTCGTAAATTACTTTGGGCAGTATGGCCATTTTCATGATATTGATTTTTCCTATTCTTGAGCATGGAATATTTTTCTATTTGTTTGTGTCCTCTCTTATTCCCTTGAGCAATGGTTTGTAGTTCTCCTTGAAGAGGTCCTTCACATCCCTTGTAAGTTGGATTCCTAGGTATTTTAGTCTCTTTGTAGGAACTGTGAGTGGGAGTTCACTCATGATTTGGCTGTCTGCTTGTCTATTATTGGTGTATAGGAATTCTTGTGATTTTTGCACATTGGTCTTATATCCTGAGACTTTGCTGAGGTTGCTTATCAGCGTAAGGAGTTTTTGGGCTGAGACGATGGGGTTTTCTATATATACAATCATGTTATCTGCAAACAGAGACAATTTGACTTCCTCTCTTCCTATTTGAATATGCCTTATTTCTTTCCCTTGCCTGATTGCCCTGCTCAGAACTTCCAATATTATGTTGAATAGGAGTGGCGAGAGAGGGCATCCTTGTCTTGTGCCAGTTTTCAAAGGAAATGCTTCCAACTTTTGCCCATTCATTATGATATTGGCTATGGGTTTTTCATAAATAGCTTTTATTATTTTGAGATATGTTCCGTCAGTACCTAGTTTATTGAGTGTTTTTAGCATGAAGATGTGTCGAATTTTATGGAAGACCTTTTCTGCATCTATTGAGATAATCATGTGGTTTTTGTCATTGGTTCTGTTTATGTGATGGATTACGTTTATTGATTTGCGAATGTTGAAGCAGCCTTGCATCCCAGGGATGAAGCTGACTTGATCGTAGTGGATAAACTTTTTGATGTGCTGCTGGATTCAGTTTAACAGTATTTATTGAGGGTTTTCACATTGATATTTATCAGGGATGTTGGCCTGAAATTTTCTTTTTTTGTTGTGCCTGTGCCAGGTTTTGGTATCAGGATGATGCTGGCCTCATAAAATGAGTTAGAGAGAAGTCCCTCTTTTTCCATTATTTGGAATAGTTTCAGAAGGAATGGTACCAGCTCCTCTTTGTACCTCTGGTAGAATTTGGCTGTGAATTTGTCTGGTCCTGGGCTTTTTTTATTTGGTAGGCTACTAATTACTGCCTCAATTTCAGAACTTGTTATTGGTCTATTCAGGGATTTGACTTCTTCCTGGTTTAGTATTGGGAGGGTGTATGTGTCCAGGAATTTATCCATTTCTTCTAGATTTTCTAGTTTATTTGCCTAGAGGTTTTTATGGTATTCTCTGATGATAGTTTGTATTTCAGTGGAATCAGTGGTGATATCCCCTTTATCATTTTTTATTGTGTCTATTTGATTCTTCTCTCTTTTCTTCTTTATTAATCTAGCTAGTGGTCTATCTATTTTGTTAATCTTTTCAAAAACCCAGCTCCTGGATTCATTGATTTTTTTTGATGGGTTTTTCATGTCTCTATCTCCTTCAGTTCTGCTCTGATCATAGTTATGTCTTGTCTTCTACTAGCTTTTCAATTTGTTTGCTATTCCTTCTTTAGTTCTTTTAATTGTGATGTTGGGTGTTGATTTAAGATCTTTCCAGCTTTCTATTGTCAGCATTTAATGCTATAAATTTTCCTCTTAACACTGCTTTAGCCATGTCCCGGTGATTCTGGTATGTTGTCTCTTTGTTCTCATTGGTTTCAAAGAACTTCTTGAGTTCTGCCTTAATTTTGTTATTTATCCAGTAGTCATTCAGGAGCAAGTTGTTCAGTTTCCATGTAGTTGTGCGGTTTTGAGTGAGTTTCTTAATCCTGAATTCTAATTTGATTGCACTTTGGTCTGAGAGACTGTTTGTTATGATTTCTATTCTTTTGCATTTACTGAAGAGTGTTTTACTTCTAATTATTTGGTCAATTTTAGAATATGTGCTATGTGGTGCTGAGAAGAATGTATATTCTGTTGATTTGGGGTGGAGAGTTCTATAGATGTCTATTAGGTCCTCTTGGTCCAGAGCTGAGTTCAAGTCCTGAATATCCTTGTTAATTTTCTGTCTCATTGATCTGTCTAATATTGACAATGGGGTGTTAAAGTCTCCCACTATTATGGTGTGGGAGCCTTAGTTTCTTTGTAGGTCTCTAAGAATTTGTTTTATGAATCTGGGTGCTCATGTATTGGGTGCATATATATTTATGATAGTTAGCTCTTTTTGCTGCATTGATCCCTTTACCATTATGTAACGTCCTTCTTTGTCTGTCTTGATCTTTTTTGGTTTAAAGTCTGTTTTATCAGAGACTAGGATAGCAACCTCTACCTTTTTTTTGCTTTCCATTTGCTTGGTAAATATTCCTCCATCCCTTTATTTTGAGCCTATGTGTGTCTTTGTACGTGAGATGATTCTTCTGAATACAGCACACTGATGGGTCTTGACTCTTTATCCAATTTGCCAGTCTGTGTCTTTTAACTGGGAAATGCAGCCCATTTACATTTAAGGGTAATATTGTTATGTGTGAATTTAATCCTGTCATCATGATGCTAGCTGGTTATTTTTCACATTAGTTAATGCAGTTTTTTCATAGTGTCATTGGTCTTTATATTTTGGTGTGTTTTTGCAGTGGCTGTTACCAGTTTCTCCTTTCTATACTTAGTGCTTCCTTCAGGAGCTCTTGTAAGGCAGGCCTGGTGGTGATAAAAATCCCTCAGCATTTGCTTGTCTGGAAAGGATTTAATTTCTCCTTCACGTATGAAGCTTAGTTTAGCTAGATATGAAATTCTACATAGAAAATTCTTTTCTTTAAGAATGTTGAATATTGGCCCCCACTCTCTTCTGGCTTGTAGGGCTTCTGCAGAGAGATCCACTGTTAGTCTGATGGGCTTCCTTTTGTAGGTAACCTGACTTTTCTCTCTAGCTGCCCATAACATTTTTTCCTTTGTTTCAACCTTGGAGAATCTGATGATTATGTGTCTTGGCATTGTATCTTAGTGGTGTTCTCTGTATTTCCTGAATTTGAATGTTGGCCTGTCTTGCTAGGTTGGGGAAATTCTCCTGGATAATATCCTGGAGTGTGGTTTCCAACTTGATTCCATTCTCCCTGTCACTTTCAGGTATACCAATCAATCGTAGGTTTGGGCTTTTTACATAGTCCTATATTTCTGGGAGGCTTTATTCGTTCCTTTTCATTCTTTTTTCTCTAATCTTGTCTACATGCATTATTTCAGTAAGTTGATTCTCAATGTCTGATATTCTTTCTTCCACTTGATTGATTTGGCTATTGATACTTGTGTATGCTTCACAAAGTTCACGTGCTGTGTTTTTCAGCTCCATCAGGTCATTTATGTTCCTCTCTAAACTGGTTATTCTGGTTAGCAGTTCCTGTAACCTTTTATCAAGGTTCTTAGCTTCCTTGCATTGGGTTAGAACATGCTCCTTTAGCTCAGAGTTTGTTATTACCCACCTTCTGAAGCCTACTTCTGTCAATTTGTCAATCTCATTCTCCATCCAGTTTTGCGCCCTTGCTGGAGAGGAGTTGTGATCATTTGGAGGAGAAGAGGCATTCTGGTTTTTGGAATTTTCAGCATTTTGGGGCTGGTTTTTCCTCATCTCTGTGGATTTATCTACCTTTGATCTTTGAGGCTGATGACCTTTGGATGGGGTTTTTGTATCGGGGTCCTTTATGTTGATGTTGATGTTATTCCTTTCTGTTTGTTAGTTTTTCTTCTAACAGTTAAGCTCCTCTTCTGCAGGTCTGCTGCAGTTTGCTGGAGGTCTGCTCCACACCATGTTTGCCTGGGTATTACCAGTGGAGGCTGCAGGACAGCAAAGATTGCTGCCTGCTCCTTCTCCTGGAAGCTCTGTCCCAGAGGAGCACCAGCCTGATGCCAGCCAGAGCTCTCCTGTATGAGGTGTGTATTGATCCCTGTTAGGAGCTTTCTCCCAGTCAAGAGGCACGGGGGTCAGGGACCCACTTGAGGAGGTAGTCTGTCAGCAGAGCGTGAGTGCTGTTCTGGGAGAATCCTCCTTGTCACGATCAGCTGCTCTCTTCAGAGCTGGCAGGCAGGAAAGTTTAAGTCCACTGAATCTGCTCCCACCACCACCCCTTCCCCCAGGGAAGATAGACGTTTTATCTGTAAGCTCCTGACTGGGGCTGCTGCCTTTCTTTCAGAGATGCCTTGCCCAATGAGGAGGAATCTAGAGAAGCAGTCTGGCTACAGCTGCTTTGCCACGCTGTGGTGAATTCTGTCCAGTCTGAACCTCTCAGCCTTCTTAGTACTGTCAGATGAAAATCGCCTAGTAAAGCCCCAGTAATGGCAGACACCTCTCCCCATACTAAGCTCAATCATCCCAGGTCGACTTCAGACTGGTGTGCTGGCAGTGGGAATTTCAAACCAGTGGTTCTTAGCTTGCTGGGCTCTGTCGGGGTGGGACCTGCTGAGGAAGACCACTTGGCTCCCTGGCTTCAACCCTCTTTCCAGGGGAGTGAATGGTTCTGTCTTTCTGGGGTTCCAGACACCACTGGGGTATGAAAAAGACTCCTGCAGCTGGCTCGGTGTCTGCCCAAACAGTTACCCAGTTTTGTGTTTCAAACCCAGGGCCTTGGTGGTGCAGGCACATGAGGGAATCTCCTGATCTGCAGATTGCAAAAACTGTGGGAAAAGCATAGTATCTGGGCTGGGTAGCACAGTCCCTCACGGCTCTCCTTGGCTAAGGGAGGGAGGTCCCCTGGCTCCTTGCACTTCCTGGGTGAAGTGACACCCTACCCTGCTTCTGCTCACCCTCCGTGAGATGCGCCCACTGCCTAACCAGTCCCAATGAGATGAACTGACTACCCCAGTTGAAAATGCCGTAATCATCCACCTTCTGTGTTGGTCTCACTGGGAGCTGCAGACCAGAGCTGTTCCTATTCGGCCATCTTGCCACATTCCCCTGGGGCTGCTTGACAAATATTTCTAAGCCTCATTTTCCTTATATGAGAAATGAGAATGATAATAGTAACTACCTCATAAGATTGTTATGAGGATGAATTGAGATAGTGCATGAAATTTCTTGGCACAGAGTAACTACTCAACCAATATTTGATATTATCTAGTCATTAAATCAACAAAAATGATGCTGACATTTCTGTGAGAGCATTCTGTAAAAGAAAAAAGTTAACAATTCAACGAATTGAAAGAAATCTTTGGTACTTCAGTGGTTGGTGTTATTATGTATCCTACATGAACACAAAATTCGGCTTACTTTCATTTTCAAATTTCCATATAACTCAAGCTAGTAAAAATTCCCAGCATGAGACTCCTTCCACTAGAGAAAAGAAGGAAAAGTAAAGGGGACTTTGTCTTTCACCTTTGGTACCAGCTCAGCTACAGGTGTGTAGAGCATCAGGTGGGTTCTTGGGGTCCCTAATTCTAGGACTTGGCTCATGGATGGCATTGCTGGAACTGCATTAGGCCAGAGAGGAGCCCAGTGCCCTAAATGGTGAGTCCCAGGCCAGGCAGCATTCACCATGAGCTGACTGAAGAGCTCTTGGACCTTAAGGGAACATGTATGGTAGCTGGCAGTACTCACTGTGGGCCTGTAGTGTTAGTGGCAGTGGGATAAGGCTCCTCTGCTTTTGGAAACAGGAGAGAAGAGTGGGAAGCACTGCATCTTGTGGTTTGAGTGACAGATCATCTACAGGACAATAGAATACCAGGTAGACTTCTAAAATTTTTTGACTCTAGTCTCTGGCTCCTGAATATCACCTCTGCACCCATGTGTGGCCTGGGGGAACTTGCCACCCTGAAGGGAAGAACACAGGCCTGGCTGGTTTTGCCACCTGCTGATTTTAGAGGCCCGGGGCCTTGAGTGAACATAGGCTTGACACGGAGTGGTTACAGCAGGCCTTGGACAAGACCCTGTGCTGTGCTAACTTCAGGTCTGACTCAGCTGAGTCTTGTGTCAGTGGCCACAAGCGTTCTTGTGTCACTCCATCCCCAGCTCTAGGTGGCTCAGAACACACACACAGAGACTTTGTATGTTTAGGAGAAAGTAAGGGAAGAGAACAAGAGTCTCTGCCTGGTAATAAAGGAATTCTTCTGAGTCTCATCCAAGACTGTCAAGGCAGAACCTCTACGAGTCTGCAAAAACCAAAGTGGTACTGTGCTTGGGATGCCTCCTAAAGCAGATACAGCTTAGATAACAACATCCAAGTCCTTTCTAATATCTGGAAAGCTTTCGCAAGAAGGACAGGTGCAAACCAGCCCAGACTGAGAAGACCACAATAAATACCTAACTCTTCAATGCCCAGACACAAATGAACATCTACAAGCATTAAGGCCATCCAAGAAAACATGACCTCATGAAATGAGCTAAGTAAGAAACTAAAGACTAATCCTGGAGAAACAGAGTTATGTGACCTTTCATACGGAGAATTTAAAATAAATTTTTTGAAGAAACTCAAGGAAATTCAAGACAGCACAGAGAAGAAATTCAGAATTCTATCAGACAAATTTAACAAAGGGATTGAAATAATTAAACAGAATCAAGTGGAAATACTGGAGCTGAAAAATGCAACTGGTATACTGTAGAATGTATCAGAGTCTCTTAATAGCAGAATTGATCAAGCAGAAGAAAGAATTAGTGAGCTGAAGACAGACAGGCTATTTGAAAGTACACAGTAAGAGGAGACAAGAAAAAAGAATAAAAAACAATGAAGCATGCCTAAAGGATCTAGAAAATAGCCTCAAAAGGGCAAATCTAAGAATTATTGGGCTTAAAGAGGAGGTACAGGAAGAGATAGGGGTAGAAAGTTTATTCAAAGGAAAAATAACAGAGAATTTCCCAAACCTAGAGAAAGATGTAAATATCCAAGTCCAAGAAGATTATAGAACACTGAACAGATTTAACCCAAAGAAGACTACCTCAAGGTATTTCATAATCAAACTCCCAAAGGTTGAGGGTAAAGAAAGAATCCAAAAAGCAGCAAGAAAATAAAGTAAATAACATATAATGGGGCTCCAATGCATTTGGCAGCAGACTTTACAGTGAAAACCTTATAGGTCATGAGTGAGTGTCATGGGATGTTTAAAGTGCTGAGGGGAATAAAAACCTTTTACCCTAGAATAGTATATCTGGTGAGTATATCCCTCAAACATGATGGAGAAATAAAGATTTTCCCAAATGAACAAAAGCTGAGGGATTTTATCAACACCAGACCTGTCCTACAAGAAACACTAAAAGCGATTCTTCAATCAGAAAGTGAAAGATGTTAATGAGCAATATGTAATCACCCGAAGGCACAAAACTCACTGGTAACAGTAAGTACACAGAAAAACACAGAATATTATAATGTGGATTGTGGTGTATAAACTATTTTTAAGTAGAAAGACAAAAAGATGAACAAGTCAAAAATAATAACTACAACAAATTTTCAAGACATAAACA
Source organism: Pongo pygmaeus (assembly GCF_028885625.2). NCBI lineage: Eukaryota > Metazoa > Chordata > Mammalia > Primates > Hominidae > Pongo > Pongo pygmaeus. The sequence continues at coordinate 127,623,864 of NC_072382.2, read as the reverse complement.
GTACAATAAGATATAAATAGAAACAACAAAAAGTTAAAAAGTGGAGGTAATGAAGTTAAGATATAGAGTTTTACTTAGATTTCTTTTTGCATGTTTATTTCTTTGCTTATGCAAACAGTGTTAAATTGTTTCAGCTTAAAATAATGGGGTATAAAATAGTATTTGCAAGCTGCATGGTAAGCACAAACCAAGAAACATACAATGGATACACAAAAGATAAAAAGCAAGAAACTAAGTCATATAACCAGAGTCACTAAAAGGAAGACAGGAAGAAAAGAAGAAAGAGACCATAAAACAATTAAAACTGCAGGAGTAAGTCCTTACTTATCAATAATAACATTGAATGTAAGTAGACTAAATTCTCCAATCAAAAGACATAGAGTGGCAGAATGGATTAAAAAAATAAGACCCGATGATCCGTTGCCCACAAGAAACACATTTCACTTATAAAGACACACAAAGATGGCAAATAAAAGCATGGAAAAAGCTATTCCATGCCAATGGAAACCAAAAAAGAGCAGGAGTAGCTATACTTGTATCAGACAAAATAGATTTTAAGACAACAACAGCAAGAAAAGACAAAGAATGTCACTCACTATATGATGATAAAGGGGTCAATTCAGCAAGAGGATATAATGACTGTAAATACATATGCAACCAACACTGGAACACCCAGATATATAAAGCAAATAATATTAGAGCTAAAGGGAGAGAGAGGCCCCAATACAATAGACTTCAACACTCCACTTTCAGCATTGGACAGATCTCCCAGACAGAAAATCAACACAGAAACATCAAACTTAATCTGCACTGTAGACCATATGACCTAATAAATATTTAGGGAACAATTCATCCAATGGTTGCAGAATACACATTCTTTTCCTCAGCACGTGTACCATTCTCAAGGATAGACTATATGTTAGGTTACCAAACAAGTCTTAAACCATTTTTTAAAATATTGAAATAATACCAAACATCTTCTCTGACCACAAAGGAATAAAAACAAAAATAAGAGGAATGCTGGAAAATATACAAATACATAATAAATAAACAATATGCTCCTGAATGACCAGTAGGTCAATGAAGAAATTAAGAAGAAAATTGAAACTTTTCTGACACAAATGAAATGGAAACACAACACAAAACATACCACAACCTGTGGGATACAGTGAAAGCAGTACTAAGAGGGAAATGTCTAGCTAGAAGTGCCTATGTCAAAAAAGAAGGAAAACTTCAAATAAACAACCTAAAAATGCATCTTAAAGAACTAGAAAAGCAAGAGCAAACCAAACCCCAAATTAGTAGAATAAATAATAAAGATAAGAGCAGGAATAAATAAATTTGAAATAAAGAAAACAATAAAAAGGTCAATGGAACAAACAGTTGGCTTTGGGGAAAGATAAAATTGACAAATCTTTAACCAGACTAACAAAGAAAAAAAAAGGGAGAAGACTTAAATAATCAAAATCAGAGATAAAAATGACACATTACAATTGATATCACAGAAATTTCAAGGATCGTTAGTGGCTACTATGAGCAACTGTATGCCAACAAATTGGAAAATCTAGAGGAAATGGATAAATTCCTAGACACATACAACCTACCAAGATTGAACCATGAAGAAATCCAAAACCTGAACAGACCAATAACAAATAAAAAGATCAAAGCAGTAAAAAAATACATCTAATGGGAAAGAAAAGCCCAGCACCTGATTGGCTTCACTGCTGAATTCTACCAAACATTTAAAGAAGAGCTAACACCAATCCCATTCAAATGATTCCCAAAAATAGAGGAGGACAGAATACTTCCAAACTCATTCTAGGAGGCCAGTAATTACCCTGATAGCAGAACCAGACAAAGACATATCAAGAAAAAAAAAAAAAAAAACTACAGGCCGATAACTCTGATGAATATTAATGCAAATTTTTCAACAAAATACTGGAAAAAACAAATTAAACAACACATTAAAAACATCATTGATTATGACCAAGAGGGATTTATTCCTGGGATGCAAGGATAGTTCAACATATGGAAATCAACCAGTGTGGTACATCATATCAGCAGAATGAAGGACAAAAATCACAGTAATTTCAATTGATGCTGAAAATGCATTTGATAAAATTCAATATTCCTTTATAATAAAAACCTTCAAAAAACTGTCTATAGAATGAATATACCTTGACATAATAAAAGCCGTAGACAGACCCACAGCTAGTATTATTATAGCGAATGGGGAAGAACTGAAAGCCTTTTTTCTAAGAACTGGAACATGACAAAGATGCCCACTTTCACCACTGTTATCCCACATAGTAGTGAAAGTCCTAGCTAGCGCAATCAGAGAAGAGAAAGAAATAAAGGACATTCAAATTAGAAAGAAATAAGTCAAATTATTCTTGTTTGCAGATGAGATGATCTTATATTTATAAAATCTTAAAGACTCCACCAAAGAACTATTAGAACTGTCAAATTCAATAAAGTTGCAGGATAAAGAATCAACATACAAAAGTCAGTAGCACTTCTATATGCCAAAAAGTGAACAATTTAAAAAAGAAATAAAGAATGTAATCCCATTTACAATAGCCACAAATAAAATTAAATACCTGGGACTTAACCAAAGAAGTGAAAGATCTTTATAATAAAAACTATAAAACATTGTTGAAATAAATTGAAGAGGATACCAAAAAAAATGGTAAGATATTTCATGTTGATGGATTGTAAGAATCAATATTGTTAAAGCGTCTGTATTACCCAAAGCAATCTACAAATTCGCTGAATCTACAGATTCAATTAAATCCCTATCAAAATATGAATGACATTCTTCAGAGAAACAGAGAAAACAATCCTAAAATTTATATGGGACCACAAAAGACGAAGAGTAGACAAAGCTATGCTAAGTGAAAAGTACACAACTGGAGAAATTATATTACCTGACTTCAAATTATACTACAGAGCTATAGTCACCAAAGCAGCATGATACTGGCATAAAAATAGACACATAGATCAATGAAGCAGAATAGAGAGCCCAGAAACAAATCCACACACCTACAGTAAACTCATTTTCAACAAAGTTCTCAAGAGCATACACTGGGGAAAAGGCAATCTCTGCAATAAATGGTGCTGGGAAAACTGGATATCCATATGCAGAAGAATGAAACTGACCCCAGTCTCTCCCCACATATAAAAATCAAATCAAAATGGATTAAAGACTTAAATCTAATACCTCAACCTATGAAACTACTACAAGAAAATATTGGGGAAAGTCTACATGACACTGGTCTGGGCAAAAATTTCTTGAGCAATCCCCACAAGCACAGGCAAGCAAAGCAAAAATAAACAAATGGCATCACATCAAGTAAAAAGCTTCTGAGCAATAAAGGAAACACTCACCAAAGTGAAAAGACAACTACAGAATGGGAGAAAATATTTGTAAACTACCCGTCTGACAAAGGATTAATAACCAGAATATATAAAGAGCTCAAACAATTATATAGGAAAAATCCTAATAATCCTACCAATAAATGGGCAAAAGATTTGAATAGATATTTCTCAAAAGAAGACACAGAAATGGTAAACAGGCATATAAAAAGTTGCTCAACATCACTGATCATCAGAGAAATGCAAATCAAAACTAGAATAAGATATCATGTCACCCCAATTAAAATGGCTTATATGCAAAAGATAGGCAACAACAAATGCTGGCAAGGATGTGGAGAAAAAGGAACTCTCATATGCTGTTGGTGGGAATGTAAATTAGTACAACCACTATAAAGAACAGTTTGGAGGTTCCTCAAAAACTAAAAATACGGTTACCATATGATCCAGCAATCCCATTGCTGGGTGTATACCCAAAAGAAAGGAAATCAGTATATTAAAGAGATATCTGCAGTCCCATGTTTGTTGCAGCACTATTCACAATAGCCAAGATCTGGAAGCAACCTAAATGTCCATCCACAGATGAATGAATAAAGAAAATACGATACTTATACACAATGGAGTAATATTTATCCATAAAAAGAATGCGATCCTGTCATTTGCAACAACATGGATAGAACTGGAGATCATTATGTTAAGTGAAACAAGCCAGGCACAGAAAGACAAACATTACATGTTCTCACTTATTTGTGGGATCTAAAAATCAAAACAATTGAATTCATGGAGATAGAGAGTAGAAGGATGGTTACCAGAGGCTTGGAAAGGTAGGTTGTTGGGGAGGAGGTTGGAATGGTTAATGGGTATAAAAACTAGTTAGAAAGAATGAATAAGATGTAGTGTTTAATAGCACAACAGAGTGACTATAGTCAATAATTATTTAAATTTATATTTAAAAATAACAAAGTATAATTGGATTGCTTGTAACACAAAAGATTAATGCTTGAGGGGATATATACTCCATTTTCATGATGTGATTATTACTCATTGCATGTCTGTATCAAAACATCTCATGTATCCATAAATATATACACCTGCTATGTATCCACAAATAAAAAAAATAAAAAATTTCCCAGCAATGTTGTGTCTGGAAATAACACTAAACATTCTTCTTGGGAAAAAACTTAATTCTGACACTGCAAGTAACCAAGCCATCTTTGTTTGGATGTAGTTTAGTGCCATGCCTTTTTATATTCTTTTATTAGCTTTTGAAGCATGAAAAGAAAAACCTGTCCTTATTTTCAAAACATGAAATATACAAAGGAGCAAAAAGAACGCAAAACATGAAACATCTATGAATCCATCGTAAGAGGAGACTCCTGGTCTAATTTCCCTTTATAGATATTAAGTCTCCTTAATATTACTATCATAATTTTTCTATTTATTGATAAAAATAGAAATAACTCATTGTAATTTTAACTATCTCAAGCATATAACTTCAAGATCTATGTGTATCCCGTATATTCTCACTCATAGGTGGGAATTGAACAATGAGAACACATGGACACAGGAAGGGGAACATCACACTTCGGGGACTGTTGTGGGGTGAGGGGAGGGGGGAGGGATAGCATTGGGAGATATACCTAATGCTAGATGACGAGTTGGTGGGTGCAGCGCACCAGCATGGCACATGTATACATATGTAACTTACCTGCACGTTGCGCACATGTACCATAGAGCCTAAAGTATAATAATAATAATAATAATAATAATAATGATAATAATAAAGAAAAAAAGATCTATGTGTATCTTTCTCAGAAATATAAGGTTCAGGTTATTACAGCAAACAGAATACTTGATACCTGTAAACTTCATGTGAAACGTTTACTGTTTAATATTCCTTTTATAAAAAAATCAAATGACGTAAGGGAGTTATAATTACAGCTTTAAGAGATGTGATAAAAGAAATTATAACACTACCACTTTTGAAGCAGATATCCAGTTATAGGTAAAATCCTGTGTGCCTTGCCACTACAAAGGAAGGAGAAGATTCACATTTTCTAGGACATATGAAAATGAAAACAACTGCACAACTGAGAGATGAAACTTACATGGTGATTGCTTTGTGTAGAAAGTTTTAAAATTTAGTAAAATATTTTTTGAATAATCTCTAAATTTCATTTCATTAAAAATGTATGGTTCAGTGTTTATTTCTATAAAAAGTTAAAGAAATATAAATATGAGAAAAATCTGCATGAATATTAATATATAAAAATAATGTTCTGTGGGGTTTGAAATGTATATAAAATTAAAATACATGGCAATAATATAATATAATATAATATAATATTACTTGGAAAAATAAATGGAGTTAAGATATTTTGGGGTCCTCTTATTACCCAAGATACAGTAAAAGTACTAACTTATATTAGAGTTACCATCGGAAAAATAACAGGAGTAACTGTTGGAAAAATAGTAAAATATTTGATAATTCGAAATCAAAGAGAAGGGGGATACTGGGATAACAAAAAAAAGATACTTAATCCAAAAGAAGACAAGAAGGAACAGTAAACACCAAATAAGTATGATAAATAGATAATAAGTACTAATATGTTATATTTAAACTTGAATATATCAGTAATAAGCTAAATATTCCAATTTAAATATGAGACAGACTAAAACTTTAAAAACAGCATATACTGTTTACATAAGACGCAGTATAAGGATACCAAAGTTGAATGTAAATGGACTGCAAAAATACAGTATATAAACACTATCATAAAACCTGGTAGTTATATTCATAGCAAAACTGTAGACATTAAAGGCCAAAAGCATTACCAGAGATGAATATATAGGTAATTCATGATGATAAAAAGATCAATCTATCAAAAATATATAACAGTTCTAAACTTCCATGCACCTAATAACATAGCCTCAAAATATAAAAAGCAAAAATTGGCAGAACTAAAAGGAGAAATAGACAATTTATCTGTTGAAGATTTTTACATGCTCTCTCAGTAACAGATAAAATAAGCAATAAAAAAGTAAGGATACAGATGCTTTGAAGACCATATCTTAGAAAGTTGACCAAACTGACTTATTTAAAATATGAATCTAGCAACTGCAGAACACATTTTTTTCTAAGTGCACATTGAATACTCACAAAAACAGACCACATTTTGGGACATAAAGAAAATCTCAATAAATTTCAAAGACCTCAAATCACATAAACGTGTTCTCAGACCAGAGTGCAATTAAACTATTAATAACAAAGATAACTAGAAAATCTCCATATGTTTGAAAATTTAAAATATACAATATACTTCTAAGGAATACATGGGATAAAGAAGAAATCACGATGAAAACAGGAAATATTTTGAACTAATTCATAATGAAAATAGAACATATACAAACAGGGAAATTATAACCTTAAATGAATATAAGAAGACAAAGCTTAAAATGAATAATCTAAAAACCATTTCAAAAAGTTAGCAAAAAATAGCAAAGTAAAACCAAATGAAGTAGAAGGATTATAAATCATAAGTTTAAAAGCAGAAATTAATGCAATGACGAACAAAATAACAAAAGATAGTTTTTAAAAGAGTAATAAAAGTGCTAAAACCCTGGCAAGATTGATCAAGAGAAAAAGAAGGCCAAATTACCAATATCATGGATAAAAAAAGTAGCTGATATTACAGAACCTATAGACATTAAAAAGATTCTAAAATGATATTGTGAAGAATATTATGCCAATAATTTTAAAATACAGATCACATTGGCAAATTCGTAGAATAACTCAATCACAAGTGTAAACTAAATGGATTATAACGAAATGAACACACCTGTATAAATACCACACAGTTGAAGACATGAAGCATTACTAGCACTCAAAACCAATGCTCCTGCCACACATCACCTTCCATTTATTAAATTTCTCTTCTCCCAAAACATAACTACTATCCAAAGTGCTAACATAGTAGAATTTGATTTTGCCTCTGATTTTTTAAATTTATAAATAGGCCAGGTGTGGTCACTCATGCCTGTAATCCCAGCACTTTGGGAGGCCAAGGCGGGCGGATCACAAGGTCAGGGGTTCGAGACCAGCTTGGCCAATATGGTGAAACCCCGTCTCTACTAAAAATATAAAAATTAGCCGGGCATGGTGGCACTCGCCTGTAGTCCCAGCTACTTGGGAGGCTGAGGCAGGAGAATCGCCTGAACCTGGGAGGCGGAGGCAGCAGTGAGCCGAGATCATGCCACTGCACTCCAGTCAGGGCGACAGAGCGAGACTCCGTCTCAAAAAAAAAAAAAGAAAGAAAAAGAAAAGAAAAAATTATAAATAAACTTATGTTTTTGGTGTATCTCTTCACTTACTCAACATTATGTTTGTGAGGTTTATCCATGATAGCTGTGGTTGAATTTATTGTCATTATATTTTCATACGTATTATGGATGTCGTGCACATGATTTTCATTTTTCTTTTAACAGACATTTAGGTTATTTTCAGATTGGGGCTATTATGAATAAAGTGACTAGGTATATTTTTGAACATGTCTTTTGGTACAAATGTGAATATATCTGTATTGAGAATGTGTCTAAAAGTTAGAATTGCTGGACCATAGGATATGTATATATTCACCTTTTGTAGTTAATGCCAAATAATTTTCAACATATAGTTGTCCTTATTTATACTCCTACAAGAAGTTTATGAGAGTTCCAGTTGCTCTATATCCTTTCTAGTATTTGGATTGTCACATGCTTAGAAATATGTTCTACCATCCTGTGACTTGCTTTTTCAATCTCAATTTCATTATTTGATAAAGTGTTCTTGATTTTGATATGGTCAAATGTATTGATCTTTTTTAAATGATTTATGGGTTTGTGTCCTGTTATTTGAGGATTTTTGCAAGTATAAAAGCAATATTGTAAATATTTCCGGATGGTCAGAGTTACTATGAAGGCCATCCAAGGATTGCAAGTTACCAGCCCCTCATTTAGCAGCAGGCCCTGCAATGAAAGAGCGGGAGTAATGAGGGAAAATTAGGTAATCTTTAGAATGGATTAGGAGAAAAGAGGGAACCCAGATATTTGTAGTGAGGGAATAAGATATAATCCTCTTAAAAGGTAGGAGAAACATAGTAAATCATTCCTCTTTACTCCCAAACATTTCTAAAGTGACCAGATTTATTCAAGTATTATGACTTTATTGGCATCCAGTAATCCTCCTGTGAAGAAAAGAAACTTTCCTTGTTACAGTCTCATATTCATGTATTGCCACTTCACAATGTACCATTACAATTTTTTTCCTGACATAAATATTTTTATTATTAATTCTACAAATACTTTTAAAATAATCTCAACTTTTATTTTAGATTGAGAGGGTACATGTGCAGGTTTGTTACATGGGTATATTGTGTCATGCTGAAGTTTAGGGTACAAATAATCCCATCACCCAGGTAGTAAGCATATTACCCAATAGGTAGTTTTTCAGCCCATGTCCCTTTTCCCCTCCCCTTTCTAGTAGTCCCCAGTATCTACTGTTCCCATTTTTGTGTCCATATGTACCCAATGTTTAGCTCCCACTTATAAGTGAGAACATGTGGCATTTAGTTTTCTGTTCCTGCACTAATTAGCTTAGGGTGATGACCTCCAGCTACATTCATGTTGCTGCAAAGGATGTTTTCATTCTTTTTTATGGCTGTGTAGCATTTCATGATGCATATGTACCACATTTTTCTTTATCCAATCCACCATTGAGGGGCATCTAAGTTGATTCTATGTCTTTGCTATTGTGAATAGTGCTATGATGAACATATGAGTGCATGTGTCTTTTTGGTAGAATGATTTCTTTCCTTTGGGTATATACTCACTAATAGGATTGCTGGGTCAAATGGTAGTTGTGTTTTGAGTTATCTGAGATATCTCCAAACTGCTTTCCATCGTGGCTGACCTAATTTACATTTCCACCAATAGTGTATAAGGATTCCGTTTTCTCTGCAGCCTTGCCAGCAGCATCTATTTTTTTTTTTTTTTTTTTTTTTACTTTTTGATAATGGCCATCCTTATTGGTGTGAGATGGTATCTCATTGTGATTTTGATTTGCATTTCTCTGATGATTAGTTGTGTTGAACATTTTTTATATGTTTGTTGACTGCTTGTATGTCTTCTTTTGAGAAGCGTCTATTTATGTCCTTTGCCCATTGGGGTTATTTGTTTTTTGCTTGTTGATTTGCTTAAGTCCTCATAAATTTTGGATATTAGACCTTTGTTGAATGCATAGTTTGCAAGCATTTTCTTCTCTTCTGTGGGTTGGCTGTTTACTCTGTTGACAGTTTCTTTTGCTGTGCAGAAGCTCTTTAGTTTAATTAGGTCCCACTTGTCAAATTTTGTTTTTGTTGCAATTGCTTTTGAGGACTTAGTTATAAATTCTTTCCCGAGGCTGATGTCCATAATGATGTTTCCTAGGTTTTTTCCTGGAATTCTTATAGTTTGAGGTCTTACATTTAAATCTTTGATCCATCTTGAATTAATTTTTGTATGTGGTGGAAGGTAGGGGTCCAGTTTCATTCTTCTGCATATGGCTAGCCAGTTATCCCAGCATAATTTGTTGAATAGGGAGTCCTTTCCCCGTTGCTACATTTAAATCTTTGATCCATCTTGAATTAATTTTTGTATATGGTGAAAGATAGGGGTCCAGTTTCATTCTTCTGCATATGGCTAGCTAGTTATCCCAGCATAATTTGTTGAATAGGGAGTGCTTTCCCCATTGCTTGTTTTTGTTGATGTTTTTGAAGATCAGATGGCTGTAGGTGTGTTGTGTGGCTTATTTCTCGGTTCTCTATTCTGTTCCCTTGGTCTGTGTGTCTGTTTTTCTAACAGTACCATGCTGCTTTGCTTACTGTATTTTTTAAGCTGGGTAATGTGATACCTATGGCTTTGTTCTTTTTGCTTAGAATTGCTTTGGCTATTTGGGCTCTTTTTTAGTTCCATTTGAATTTTGGAGTAGTTTTTTCTATTTCTGTGAAAAATAATGTTGGTAGTTTGACAGGAATAGCATTGAACCTGTAGATCACTTTGGACAGTATGGCCACATTAATGATATTGATTCTTCCAATCAATCCATGAGCCTCGAATGTTTTTCTATTTGTTTGTGTCATCTATGATTTCTTGCAGCTGTATTTGGTAGTTCACCTTGCCAGTATGCTCTTTGGTTTGTTCATAGCATATGTTACACTTCATTCTTTTACTTGTTTACTTGCATATACATTTCATGAGAGTAGAAACCTCATCTATCATATTTATCATTGTTTTTCCAGCTCTTGGGATAGTGCCTGGAATCCAGAAGTGGGATCAATAAATATTGCTGAAAGAATGAAAGCCTTGAGGCAGGCAGAGCTTCTGTTTCTCTGCTGAAATAAACCAGCAAGAGCGGCCTCATCCTGTGGCAATCAAAGCATTGTCCAGAAGGGGGCAGGAGAGACAGTGTTTCAAAGGCCAGGGCTGCTGGAGGGTCCCCACTCCTTTGCTGAAAAGGATTCCTGTTACAGTGGTTGGCTCAGGAACTAAAATTTCAACTGATGTAATGTGGTGTGACAATACTATAAACCGGTTATCTTGCAAGTGTGTGATTTGAGGGTGGGTGGGCAAGAACATCAACTTCTTTTTCACATTTCTGTATTGATTAAAATTTGCAACAGCTATATAATATCTTACGAAAAACATAAATAGAAGCTTAAACATGTTTAAAAATATGAAATATAATTTGGTTGGGAAATAATGCAACATGATTAATTTCTGAATGTAGTTATTTCCTTGAGCAGATTCAGTCTACTTTAAAAACTTTGCTCTATTTTTGTTTCTCTTCCTAATCTTCCATTCTATAGAATTCCATTTTGTGAAGTTATAAAGGGTCATGGGCTCATGTGGTGTGGGACATGACTGCTTAGATACCAAGAACTGTACACAGCACAGATTTCCTTAGAAGGCTTAGAAGACCCAGAAACAATGGTTACAACTTTGTTGCTTGTTTCTGTTGTATGGCTTTTTTCTTTATTGCCTTCTACCCCCACTGTTTTATATGAATGTTTAAATATTTTATATGAATGTTTTTCATATAGGAAGGCTTTTCTTTTTTATTTTAAAACCATTCAAAAATGCACTTTCAAAGTCCATGATATTCTCCATACTATTAAAACTTTCTTCAATTATTGTTAAGCAGTCAGCTACTAACATCAAGTCTTTTGCACTCCTATATATAGTTAAATGAGAAGAATGCTTGAAATCTTAATTTGAGCAGTGAGGGGTGGATTTTATGGGATAGAATGTCATACTATGAGATTTGGAGCACATCTCAGCTTCATGCTTTATATATTCTTCATGCCAATGTAATGTTTCTTCTTTCTTTCTTCTCTTAAATTATCAGTGAGTTTTTTTAGAGCTCATCTTTAGAAATCTGTTTCTGTAATGATATTTTGCCATGAAAATCATCAGCCATCACTTTTACCAACATGTGCTGAATTCTCAAACTGTATTGTGTGGCTCCCTTTTCTCTGCCTCCGTAACCATTTTTCCAGCCTCAATACCTAGGCAGAGACTTTTTCTCTTTCTAATACTTAGAAAATAGTTTATTTTCTAATAGTTAGAAAATAAAATATGTTAATTTATTTTTTTCTTTCTAACTTTTTTTTTAGGTTCAGGGAGTATGTGTGCAGGTTTGTTACACGGGTAAATTGCGAGTTGCTGGGGTTTGGTGTACAGATTATTTTGTCACCTAGGTAATGAGCGTAGTACCAGATAGGCAGTTTTTTGATCCTCACCCTCTCCCACCCTCCACCCTCAAGTAGGCCCTGGTGTCTGTTGTTCCTTTTTTGTATGTCCATGTGTACTCAATGAACATGTGAATTTCTGCTATTCTCTGTAAGGCTGCTTCGAAATTGTAGGCAGTGCCCAATCCAGGCTCCAGAGGCTCTCTCTCATGCCTGGCTGCCCCTCTGCCTCAGGGCTAACTGCCTCCAACACTTCAGTGACTTCATTTAGAAGCAATGCAAACTACTGCTGTCCAGGCTTTCTCTGTGCTTCTTGTGAGTATATTTGAGAGCAAAGGGAATCTGTATTATTATGTCCACACTTATGCCAGTTAAGCACTGTAGGTGATGTTCCATGTTAGACTTAGCTCCAACCAGAATCCCTGTTATTGAACTGTGTTGCCACCAAATTCATATGCTGAACCCCTAACCCACAATACATTAAAATGTGACTGTATTTGGAGATAGGGCCTTAAAGAGGTGATTAAGGCTAAATGAGGGCATATGGATGGGACCTAATCCAATAAGATTGGTGTCCTTATAAGAAGAGTGAGAGATAACAGGAATGCGCTTTTACAGAGGAGAGGTCCTGTAAGGACACAGGGAGAGGGCAGCCACCTGCAAGCAAAGGAAAGAGGCCCCAGGAGAAAATAGCCCTGCTGGCACCTTGAGCTTGGACTTCCAGCCTTCAGAACTGTGAGAAAATAAATTTTTGTTTTTTAAGCCACCTAATCTGTGATATTTTGTTATGGCAGCCCTAGCAAACTAATACAACCTCTATTCAATTTGATCCTAGAGACTTCCTGGTATTCTTTGGCTACTGACTCTCCATATGCTAATCATAACCAGAAACATCCAGTGAACACTTTCCTGTTATGGACACTATTCCACACCATTTACCTGCATCATCCCATTTCATCATCACAAAATTCCCATGAGCTTAGTATAATTATTTAAAAAATTATTTAAAAATAATAATTATATTTCATATACGTATATAATTAGTATAATCTTATAATTAGTAGGGGCATGGGGAAGTTAACCAACTTAGGCATGATCACATAATCAGTAAGAGGCAGAGCTGGGATTGGAAACCAGATGGTCTGAAGCATGATGTTCTCCTGATGAGATGCTGCTGTCATGGTGTGGGACTCAGTGGAAAGAAAGTGCGGAGGACCACACTTCTCTTGCCCCATTCCTTTCTTACTAGTGACACCACAATAAAAGGTTGTATGGATGTTTAAGACTTTATGGTATCAAAATGTTGAGAAAGATTGGTTTAACAAGAGAAACAGAACGTTTCAAACTATACACTTAATATGCCTCTCCCATGGTTAGAAGGACAAGAAGATAAAAACAAACAGAAACCCCCAATCACAGGTGGTGCCCATGCAAACTCCAATTGCTAGTTGTGGTTGTCTGTATGAAAGTTTGTGTCCCTTAAACCTTCCATAGTATAATTCCCACTATGCTTTAGAAAAGGTGCCTTCAGTTGCCCTACTTCCTGCTGTCAGGAAGAACAGACCTGCTTTCTCCCTACCAGTGTACATTCTGATGTATAATAATCCACATACTATTGCCCCCAAATGGAATTATTCAGGCATGAATAGGGATTGGATTTAAGGAGAAGAACCTCTGTAACCTAGGGGAGAACAATGGGAAAAATCTGTCGTCCAAAGGTGTACCCCTCCACCATGCCATTCAGGAGTTTGGGTCTTTGTACCTGCTGAAATAGCCCATGATGGTGCTGCTGTGCCAAGATCCCTGCCCTTTAAGATCACCCATCAACATAAGGTGCACATGTCCCTTCTCAATCTTCCTGGTCATTCAGCAGGAAATTAATGGTAAGCACGCACTCTTGTACACACATAAACGCATACACCTGTGCGCATATAAGCTTATCACTCTCCAAAAAATAGATTCTCAGAGACAATGCAGTCAGTTGAGATCAGAATTGAGATGGGACACATTCCTTTAAATAACACTATAATCTACATAAACGTATGCCAACTGTAAGGACTGTATTATGCAGAATGATAGTAAACCCTACTTTGTTCATTCTCTCCCTCTGCAACTATGTCCAGTGGCCTCAGATACGCAGAAAAATAGGACCAACAATTCTTTTTCAAGCATCAGAGTTTCTCCTGCTTGACTGCCAACGAATGGGTGCACAAAAATCTGGCAGAAATTCTAAAACTCTAGTTTTCTGTACCTCCTTTTAAAGCTGGATATTCCTAACTATTCTACTTGAGAGAAGGGAAGGAACAAGATAGTTCTTATTCACACATCACATATCAGAAAGGTAGGCATGGGGAGCTGCTCTTCCAGGTACATAAACATTTGTGACTCAACATAATGGTTATCGGACCATGCCATCTTTCTTATGCAACCAGACTTCCCAAGACAGCTGCCTTAAATGTATGAAACTCAGCTGTCCAAATAGTAAATGGTTTTGACACTTAAATGGACTTCTTGATCTAGGGTAGAACTTGTTATTTATAATAATAGGAACAATTTGTGGGTTAGAAGTCTTCCCCTCTGGCCGTAGTTAAGCAGGGGAGACAAACACTGTCTTTAATCCCACCTTTGCTGTACCCTGGTTTCAATGGGAAAAGGTATATTATTAGAGAGAAAGGCCCATCAAGAAAGAAAGGTCAGAAAGGTAGAGGCAGGGAGAAAAAGCAGAGGTTGTGATAGTATCACTAGGTGAGGCCCAGGAGGGTAAGCAGCACAGTGGGAGCTGTTACAGATGTCATTATTACAGCATTTAAGGATTGTGCCCCTTTGTGATCAGGGCCGTTCTCTGACTTTGATGCCCTCTTTCAATCACTTGCTGTGGGAAGCGTTAAGGAGTTTTGTTGTCCTAAGATAGAAAGATGTGAGAGCACTCAAGATAAGGCCTTTGGAAAAGCAGAGTGGGATTGGTAGAATTGACTTAGCATTCGAAATCTTGGTAATTGTGCCTGACTCTGGGTTTAGTCTGGGAACAGGTTCTCCTCTAACACTCCTGGATCAGCTCCTACAGGCATTGTCCTAGAAGAAAACCACTTATGCCTAGGAGTTTGGAATCTGGCAAGGCACTTGGAGGCTCCCAGAAAATCCCCAAGAGAAGGAAGGCCTGCAGATGGGGGAAAGATACAAGGTGAGCATCCCCAGAACCTTTAGTGGAGCTCCTTCTTGGGATCTACACAATCCTTTCAATATATCTCTGTCTTTAGATTACCCTGGGTTGTAGAGGTCAAGCTCTTACTCTATCTTAGTGAATCAGAGTTCAGCTAACTTCTTAGCTGCTCACCCATCTGAGAGAAACCAATCTGTTCTGAACTTGAGCTCGTGACTTCAAAGGCCATCTAGAAGAAACTGTTCTTGGTCTCCTGCCCACTCCAACATGCAAGCCAAATCTCATCTGTGATGGTAGTTGACCTTTAAGAGGTCGCCGCTGCAGCCAAGCCCATTGCCAGGTTTTTCCCTTCCCATGAGAGAGCATCAGCTACAAGCCCTGGGTCACTCCCCTCCCTGGACAAGTGACCTCTGAGAGTGGCCAGTGCTGACTGAAGACCTACTGTCTGGTTAGTGAGTCTGTGTGGCTCCTGGGAATCCCAAATGCCAAGTGTTTCTTGATTTTACCTCGATTATGTCCTTGTGTTTTGGCCTTTGGGAGAATAGATGGCAGAGTACTTGGTTCACTTTTACTTGGTGAAAGAGAAATAATGAATCCCATAAAGTTATGTTGCATGGTAGTGGGCCCTCCTTTTCCCAGAATAACTTTATAACACATTTGTCTGAACCTAAGATCAACATTCTCACTCTCATGTGCCTTACACAAAGTTTTCTGAGGCAGGGGAGAACTGGCAGGGGTCACAGCTAGGCAGCTACAGCATCCAGTCCCTTCTGTCCAGCCTGACTTGTCAGTGTCCCAGCAGCCTGCAGTGGGAAGGGCAAGTGGGGAGATCTGCTGAAGCTGCAGCCATGGAAACTGCTCGAGAACTGCTGTTTGGGGGTGGCTTGCAGGAATCTCCCATCCCTATGCTCATCACTCCCCAAGGTGGTGTGCTACCATCACACGTGGAAGGCAGGAGGCTGGCGAGGAGGCTGGAATAAGGCTGGAGGGAGGGACTCGGGCAAAAGCCCTCTCACCCTCAGAGACTGACATCCTGGTGACTCAAATGAGGCAAAGTCATAGGAGCAGGGTTATGGGGTTCCTTTCACCAAGTTCAGTGAGTTATACCCTATGCCAGGCATGTGGCAGGAGCTGAACTAATGGAAGGAAGTGACTGAGAATTCTTATCTGATGTCCAATTCATACTCCATGACTCCCTCACCTGCCAACATGGTCACTGGCCTGATGACTATGAAGACATGGATCATGGTTTTCCTCTGCCTTTATATTGGGGTGACATTTTAATTGAGCCCTGTTTCTTATGTGTAAAATAAAGGCATTGGGCTATATTGCTTCTATGCCCAACTCCTCTCTTTTATGCCTATGGTAAAATGGCACCTTCCATGGTACCTTCAAGGCTGTCTGAAGCTAGAAAGCTTGGAGGGCAGTTAAGAGGAGGGTAAATGGGGCTTGGTCAGTGGGCTGATGCGGATTGGTCATGAAAGAGATGGGGGGTGGGTCAAGGGTTTCTGGGGGGTATCAAGACAAGCAGGGTAATGCCCTGGGGTTGCTCTTGGCTGCTAGAGGGAGCTTGGGTCTGAGGCAGGCCTAAGTGTCAGGAGACCTAGTTGTCTAGGCCCCTAAATCCTGTCAGGTCTGGGAGTGATACAGACTAGATGGCATGGAGAAGAAATGTGACATACCCTGGCCACATGCTTCCTTTCTCCACCTGTGAGGAGTTGTAATAGAGCCCGGCCATCAAGCCAGTCTCTGCCGTCTCACTGACTCACTGGAACCATGGTGATTCTGCTTTTTGGGTCTCCTCCCTGCTGAGCAGGGCCGGGGCACTACTCCTTTGGAGTTGGCAGAAATGGTATCTTGCTGAGTGCAGGAAGCTTTCTTTGGAGGACTTTTGTTTTTATTTTGTTTTTCTTCATTTCCCTAAAGGGGCAAAGTAAACACAACTCTGGACTTACTACAAGGAGCCTAATTTGGTCTCAAATCTACCACCTTCTCCTCTCTCTGTAGGGATAAGGGATGGGTGCATGTTGTGCTTCTGGGCAGGACAGGAGTAGGACAGGACAGGACATGGCAGGGCAGGGCAGGGCAGCATGGCCTACAACCCCTGGTATAGGAAGGAGCAGAGTGGACTGTCAAAGCCTTGGGCAGGAGCCAGGCATGGAGGAGAGAAGGTACAGGCTCTGGGCCCCAGGAGAGAACTCGGGGCAGGGCTGGGAAAGTTCTGGAGGCTCAGATATGAATGGTGGGGAAGAAAGGGCAAGTTGGACAATACAGCCTCCTTTCTCTGGGAGGGAGAGGTGGCCCCAGGTGTCCAAGGCCTTTCTGCAGTCTACATTAGGCTGGTAGAGTGAGAGGTGTTGATAGGCTGAGCAGCCGGCTGAAGCTGTGGCTGAGGCTGGAAGTCAGGACTGGGGCATCAGCCTTTTCACAGGAGTTTATCAGGTGATGGGCTCCTGAATCTCCTGGGCCAATTCTGGGCCTCACTTCTAGGAGGGAGAGTGATTTAAGGGGACAAATTCTACAATAAAACATTAAGTGCGAAAATCAGAGTATCACATATATGATGTTAACCACGATAGTGCTTATTAACGTGGGGTTGTGTGATACATGTACAGAAGTTATATTGGAAGGAGCTGTGGTGAAATAGTCACACTGCTTTTCTCAGAATTAGGAGCACAATGGGGATTTTCACTTATCTATTAATAAGTTTAAAGTATCTTCAAAATTTCTGTTACTTTTATTCTGGGAAAACATTGTTCAAAATGCCTTGGGTGAACTAGAAGAAAGAGGCTTGGGTTGAGTGGAGTCTGTAATTCACACCCACCTGTTTAATAATTGGGTGCCCAGGTCATTATGCAGGAGTATCTTCCTAGGCCAGGAAAAAGGCCTGGAGGCCTATGCTTGATGTTCCCAGCTCAGACCCTCTGGGGCTTATGGTCATGGGTTGCTGCCTGTGTCTCACATGTTCCAAATGCAAGATCCATAAAGGTGGTCCCCATGGGAATTGCTTCTCTGACAATGGCACATAAATCCTAGATCTTGGTCATGCTTTGGAACCCCTTAGTCTCAGTGGGATTTTGCTGATGAGTATTATATCTGCCAGACAGAGAAAGACCCATTTTTCTTTGATCGAGACCCGTTTCTTACTCATTCTACTTCTTTCCCCATTGTCCTGATGATTCTAGGGTAGACCCGCCTGGAGTTCCAGTTCTAGGAACCCCTCTCCAGACTGTAAACCTTGTGGTGAAATGCATAGATAATATCCTATTTAATCAGACAGACACACATCTTGTTACCCTAGGGAAAACACTTCAACTTCAAGAATCCTTGGTCATCATCTGTAGGATGAGGTCAATTATTTCTAACCCACAAGGTTGTTCAGAAAATTCAAAGATATCAGGTGAGTAACATGCCCAGAAGAATGTCCAACGCCAAGTAGAGCCTTAACAAATGTTTGTTTTCTCCCCTTTCCCATGTGTAAATTTATTAACAACTACCTCAGATATACCTGTGATGATTTTTATTTTTACCTATTAGGTCACAGAGGCACAGAGAGGCTAAATAACATGTTTAGGGTCACACAGCAAGTGGGCAGCATACTTGGACTTCTGTCCCAGGTGTGTGGGGAGTACCTTCATAGTCAGGATTATGTGAGGGATCGTACTTGACATGCAGCATGTAGCCCATGTCGAGTTATAGGAATGAGTCCACTCAGATAAATGGGCCCCACCCTCACTCTGTGTTCACCACAAGGGAATCTGCCATTACCATTGCCTGTCTTCTCTGTAGTGACTGCCAACTGCGAGGTTAAGGCTAGGAATTTCATCTTGTCAGGTGGAATTAGGGACTGTCAATATAAAGACTTTTGTACCCTTCCCTTGTGCCTCTCAGGTGACCCGTATCCAGTCACGCCATTAATCTTTTCATCAAATATTGCTGATGATCTGATGTGTGCAGGGCATAATTACAGGTACTATGGTGAAAGCAATGAATGCAACACATGAAACCTGGGTGTTCGTAGAGTTTTCATCTTGTGAGGGAAGAGAAACAAAATGCATACACATAAGGAAAAGTTATAGGAGCACAAATTGAGTTAAGTATCCTGGAGAAAAACCGAGGAGGGAAGGGACAAGGAAGTGTTGTTAGGGAGTTTTGGTCTTTTATGTATATGGTGGTCAGCAGATGCCTCATAGAGAAAGTGGCAGCTGAGAGCAGAAAGAGGGGTGGCAGGAAAGTATGACATCTTCTGGAGGAAGTAAGGAAAAGTCAGAGAACTAATGGGAAAACTCATCTCCAGCCCTCCCTAACTTCCCCTCTACATACCCTTTCCAAAGACCAGTCCAAATAGATCTCCCTTTTTCTCCCTATAACAGCAGTGTAAATATCTCCCACTGGAATCATTTATGATCTTTGTCTCCCTTGAAAACAATGGATGAATAAAGCTCAGGAGAAGCTGAGACGGTCTTCATGTTTTCCCCACTTTTTCCTGGCCTGTCCTGTTCATCCCATCCATCAATGACGTGTTGTACACTGAGCAGTCAGACCATATCTGGAGTATTGGGCTCTGTTCCTGATGCCTCACTGTGAGGGGGAAAGTCCCACTGGAGGTCATGCCGAGGTGATAACCCAGGATGGTGTGGTGCCCGAAAAGGATGGACTCTTTCTTAGATGCTTAGTGATCCCAGCTTTATTATATGTGAAAGGAAGTCATGTGGATGTGGAGTTAGAAATGTTCTGTGTAGACCAACATATGAAAACACAACCAAAGAGATTCTATGCCAATATGAATTAATATCTTATGATAAAATGAAATGGGGTGTCTGGGTGGGCTGAGTTCCAAGTAGCTAGAGGAATGCAAACACAGACAGGATGTACCCTCTTCTAGGAATGTTGTAAAGAGCATTCAGGTGGTTTGAGCTGAAATTTATGATTCTGTGATTCCAGTGGGATGCCTGAGGGCAGGTGATGAGATTAAATAAAGCTGGAACCTCCCACTGTGATGTTCTCAGGAAAAGGCCCCAGGATGTTCCGGTTGCTTCTACTGGGCATGTTCATAGTGCTCTTCATGGATGAGGGTAAGGTCTGGAGAGGAACGCACGAATGGGTGGTGAGAGAATGTATGGAGAGGGAGAAAAGGGTTTCTACACTTGGCTTTTGGGGCTGCTGTGAAATAATTTAAGGCCAATTTTTCTTCTCTTCACAGGAGACAGAGTCCTGACATGGAAATGTACGGTGTAGTTGGTTTGTCGTTTTTGTTTAAATAATGCCACAATGAGGGAGACATTCTTGAGTTCTTTACACATTGTCCTCTCCCCACTCAATACACCAGTGTCTTCTTTCCTCCCTAGACTTGGGAGGCTCCCTGACTTCTTTGGGGGTCATAGCTGTTACCCAATCCAGAGAGTAAGGTCCCCTGACAGAGGCCAGGACTAGTGTCAACTTTCTTCTCATGAGGTTTGCACCACCCTGATATAAATGTTTCCAGGTGGGAACAGACTTCTGAAGCAGAATCAATTTCCCTAGTGCTGTTCTTTAAAGTGCCTCTCTTTTTCAGGGGTTCGATTTTGCAATTTCTGTAAACACTTTGATGGATCCATTTGCCGCGGTGGCATGAAAAGTTGCTGGAAGTTTAATATATATTTGAAAAACAGGAGTTGTGCCACAGATCACTATTACTTTAGTGATCTCACTACAGGTAGGTGTGGGGGTTACAGAGAGACACAAAATATCACCAATGGTGCCCACAATCCTTGGAGCCAAGGAGTGGAGGGAATCTGGAATCATGGGAGACGGTGGGAAGTGGGATTCACCATACACAGATCTGGGTATGGGGGCCTGTGTAGGAGGCAGATGTCTTCTGCCTGGTCATGGCTAGAGAGACATAGACAGGATGTAGACACAGTCTAGGGGCTTATTCCAGTATACAGAAAATTGAGGAGGTACTGGGGAGAGGTCATTGCTAGGAAGATGATGAAATGAGGCAAACTGACCACATTTGCTTTTCTTCCCTTTAGGGAGATATCTGTTCCGTTATACAACACTATCTTGCAGGCCCTGTGATGAGGGAATGTTCCAAGTATTCCACGACCTCCTGAGAGAAACAACTTGCTGCATTAGTCAAAACAGGTGTAATACTGGCAGAGATAATGTAGATATTACGAGGATTCTTGGAGCAGAGCCTGATGAAGTAGTGTATGGTTCATATAATTATGAATGATTAAGGTTGTTAAACTATATCTCCTTGCAGTCTTGGCCCTTTTATTTACCCAATGGTAATACCATCATCTTACATTTTCCCCCAAACCACTCTCTTCTCTATTCCAGTATATCTACCTATGGAAGCTCTGTCTTTCCAGTGTCCATGTTTCCATTAACAGGAAAGGGTAAATATCTAGGTCACAAAAACCTCAACTCTGCCTTCTGGTTGGATTCCTCGGTCTTTGCTACCTGATACCGCCTGGCAGTCTCCACTTACCCTTAAGTTCCGATGCTAAACCTGGCCTGAAGTTAAAATTCTAAAGTATCTTGCAAAGGAAGCAGAGTATTTTTATGGTAGAGCTTCTGGGGGAAGATCAGGAGAAAGTAGATTGTATAAAAATAGGGAAAAAGTTACCAGAAGTTTTGGGAGAATGATTTGAGAGGTGAGTAGGAAAGTATTTGATGCGGGGGGCGGTTGTAGGTAGGGATTATATTAAGAAGGGGTTTGGGAAAGTCAATGTGAAATTAGAAACTCTACTTATGTGAAAGAAATAGTCAATGTACTAGACATAAGAGTCACAATGCCTGTCACCATTTTTGGGAAACTACTGCACAGCTACTCCTGACAACACGTCTTAAGCTACAAAGTTTCTAATCATCTTTACTTGATCACACTTGGCTGAGTTTTGGCCAGTTACTCTGTCTCTTGGCATGTGCTGTTGTTTGAATATCCCCCTCCAAAATTCATGTTGAAATTTCATTGCTAATGTAACGACATTGGGAGGTGGGGCACTTAAGAGGTGCTGAGCTCATGAATGGATTGATGCTGTTATCATGAGGGTGGGCTCCTGCTAAAAAAGATGAGTTTGGCTTGATTTCTTCTCTCTGTCTTGTGTGCTTGCTTGATCTTCCACCATGTTATTATGCAGTAAGAAGGCCCTCATCAGATGCCAGCATCATTTTCTTGGAATTTTCAGACTCCAGAACCATGAGCTGGATAAATTTCTGTTCATTATAAATTACCCAGTTCTGTTGTAGTGATAGACAATGAATAAGACAGCATGTGAGGGATGCCCAGTCCTCAAAAATATTCAAATATCACCTCGTATTCTACATACTTATTGATAAAAGCTGCTTGTTTTTATTGTTGGCACAGCCCTGTAACAAAAAATGTTAAAGAGAGATAAGAGTTTCAGATCATCACTGTAGTTTTCTTAACAAAAATAATAGGTTATGAAATAACAATAATTAATCCCTGAATTATTATTGGTTGACTTTAGTTTTACGTTTTAAAAATGATTTTAGTCATCCTATGTATTAGAATCTACAGACACTATGATATGTATTTTTTTAGCTTATAATTATATACGCACATATGTAATATTATCCCAGGGTTGGTCTCATCCCTATTGATATCCAGGATTATGACTGCTCATTAGTTTGTATAATGTTGTATTTATATAAGTAGAATTAAATATTTAAATCTACAAATAAATTTTAAAATATTTTCAATATATGTATGATGAGATTTCCCCCAAATTTTATATTTGGATGAATACTATACTTTAACATCTTGAGAAATAGAAAGTAGATTCTTTCATGCAGGGTTGATTAATTAGTTTAAATGGACAGAATGAAGATGCTGGCAGTAGGTTCTAAAAATGCAATGATTCATGGTATTTACTGGCTCTGAGCCCAGCCCAGCACCAGAGTTCCCTAGGAAGTGTGGTCCTTGTGTCCCTAGACTGCCTTTCAGTTTTACCTAGGACCCCAAAGCACTTTGGCTTGCAGTGGCAAGGCTTGCTGATAAACTCAAGTTCTAGCTTCTGGGATGGGTGATTACCCTCTGGCTATGGCTGGTCCAAATTGTTCCCTCTGTACATAAGTGCTGGCTAAGCCCAGCATGGCTTTACTCTCCTCTGTGGCAGGGCAGCACTGAGTTCAATGCCAAGTCCCCCAGTTGCTGCGATCTCACTCCCCTAAGTGCACAGGGTCTCTGTGCCACATGGCCACTGCCAGAGGATGGGAGAATGGTGGTTTCAGCAATTCAAGGCTGTCTCTTCTACCCTCTTTAATGCCTCTTTCAGTGATACCAAGTTAAGACCAGGTACTGTGATTGTTCGAACAACCTGATTTTTGGTTCTTGTGATGGTGCTTTTCTGTGTGCATATAGTTGTTAAAATTTGGTGATCCTACTAGAGGGACAAATGATGTAGGCTTCTTTTCTACCATCTTGCTCTGTCCTTCTCTGTGTGTAATTTAAATGATCCATAATTAATTGAAAATTTTATTTTTACTTTTCTTAATTTTTTTTTTCTCTTGGCCAGGCCTGGTGGCTCATGCCTGTAATCCCAGCACTTTGGGAGGCCAAGGCGGGTGAATTGCTTGAGCTCAGGAGTTAAAGACCAACCTGAACAATATGATGAAGCCCGATCTCTACAAAAAATACAAAAATTAACTGGGCATGATGGCATGCACTGTAGTCCCAGCTGCTTGAGAGGCTGAGGTGGAAGGAGAGCTTGAGGCCAGGAGATTGAGTCTGCAGTGAGTTGTGATTGTACTACTGCACTCCAGCCTGGGTGACAGTGAGACACCGTCGCAAAAATTTGTGTGTGTGTGTGTGGATTTATGGATACAAGTGCAGTTGTGTCACATGAAATACATTAGTCTGGGCTTTTAGTGTACTATTTGCTTATATATTGTGTTTTTAATGCCAGGTTACCCTGCCCCCTGGCCCTCAGTCACGGGAAACAGCTCCCAATTGCTGTGAACAGCAACTGAAAAGAGTCTGTGAGTCATGAAGGCTGAAGTTGACTGCCTTAGAATTCTTGGGTTAATTTTAAAAGGCTTTGCATAGAACTATCAACATAGTACTCTGAACTTTCAATTAGGACATATTGGAGGCAGCAGTATAGTTTATGAAGCTCTGTAAATCCTTTTACAAAAACATGTAACACTAGGATAGCAAAGGGAACATGCCATAGACAAAATCAGGGAACCGAGGTTCCCCAAGCCCTTGGATATCTCAGATATATGGAAATATGTCACTAAAATTCCTTTCACAAAATAGAGCTTGATCCTTAGGAAGAAAGGAACTGTTAGTAGAAACAAAATTGAGCAGGTTGTGAAGACTGAGATTATCAGAGAATATAATGTTTCTTTTTTTGTTTTTTTTTTTTTTGAGATGCCCAAGCTGGAGTGCAGTGGCGCAATCTCAGCTCACTGCAAGCTCCACCTCCCAGGTTCATGCCATTCTCCTGCCTCAGCCTCCCGAGTAGCTGGGACTACAGGCGCCCACCACCATGCCTGGCTAATTTTTTGTATTTTTGGTAGAGACATGGTTTCACTGTGTTAGCCAGGATGGTCTGGGTCTCCTGACCTTGTGATCCGCCCACCTCAGCCTCCCAAAGTGCTGGGATTACAGGCATGAGCCACCGCACCTGGCCAAGAATATAATGTTTCTGTATGTACATATATTATCTAGCTTTGAACATGAGTGGACATAGAGCAGTAACACCACAATAGCTATGGGCACACCTAGCACCTGTATTTTGGTTTCTAAATATCCTTTCCCATTAAGAAGAAGTAGGTAGGACTTCTTGCAGGGAAAATACAAAATGAGTCTGGAATATTTAGGCCAGGGCTGAAATAAGGAAGTGTTCAAAGAATGATGGAAATGCTGAAAGGATATTGAATCAAGCTTAAAGGGACTCTCACTGGCCAAAATTGAGCATCAAAATAAATGTTATAATGATCAATATGACTCATTGAACAAAATAGGAATGATTATACTTATGTAATCAAATAAGTAAATAAGGAGAGGAGAAAACTTTTCCTTACAGTAGATTGCCAGCTAATAAATTAGATTCCATCTAATAAACACTGAAGGAGTATTGAAATTGGAAAATCAGCATCTGACAAAAATGCTAAGAAATAATTCATTAATTCAGGCAAAAATGCTAAGATTATCACTAACTTATTAGTGTTAACAGATGATAAAACTAGTAAGTGATAAAACTTGTTGGTGAAAATGGAAAGATACTGGGACATTCACAAAGTCTAAGAACCTCACCAGAAAATAGTTAGCAATTACAAAGGGAAAATGAGTAATTTTATAGAAGAGAAATAATTCTAATTGTAATTAATTAACATCACTAGTAAAGAGATAAAATTATGTGCCCCTAGATAGAATGCACTGGGAACACAGCACCACTTCGGCGAAATTTTTGTCGAAGATCTATTATCTGTATCTAATCATGCAGACATGTTGTGCAGGCCCAATTTGAGGGGAATTATATAAAATACCAGCTTATAATTTTAAAAGTATTAAAGCCATGAAAATAAGACTGTGAACCTATTCCAGATTAGAGGAGACTAAAGAGACATTGCAAATAAATGCAATATCATGATCCTAGATTCAATTATTTTGCTATGAAAAATATTACTGGGAAATTGATAAAACTTGGATGGGGTCTGTGGATTACATGATAGTAATTTGTCAATACTAATTTTGTGATTGTGATGATTGTATTGTGGTTATAAGAAAAAATATCTCTGTTTCTAGGAAACACATAGGAAAGAGTTCAGAAATAATGAGGCATTGTATTATTAACTTGTATCATTAACAAGTAGTTCAGAAAAAAGACATTCTTTGCAGTATTAGAAACAGTAACTCTTCAATCAAACTATAATCAATCGAAAGTATATGATTTAGCTTAGAGTTTGGCTGTGTTAAATACAATTTGAGAAAAATATATAGAAAAGCTTAGAATGGAGATAGCTAGAAAGCAAAAAAAAACACTGTAAGAGATATGTTTGAAAATACTTGTAGAAAACATTTCAGAAATGAATACTGTTACTTCTGGCTTTTGGTTATAATGTGGAGGGTGGTTGGAAACAATGCATGCCTTTGAAATAACCAGAAAGATGGATAAAATAATAGTCAAATATTTATTATTATTATGTTTTTGAGATAGAGTCTCACTCTTTCACCCAGGCTGGAGTGCAGTGGCACAATCTCGGCTCACTGCAACCTTTGCCTCCTGTGTTCAAATGATTCTTCTGCCTCAGCCTCCTGAGTAACTGAGATTACAGGCACACGCCACCACGCCCAGCTAATTTTTTGTATAAATAGTCAAATATTTTAAAATGATATGAGAGGTGCGTGGATTCAGAATAAAAAGAAACTCAAATTCCAGAAAGGAAGACCCCCTTCTAAGGTGAGCAGAGATGAGTAGGAACTTTAAAGATATCTGCCAAGACTTTTCACAGTTGATAGAAGAACAGGTTTGCCATAGACAGAGAGACTTTTTGAACTTAAACCAACCAAAGCTTCAAAATAGTCCTGACCCTGCTCAAATCTGATGTGATCTTGGTGATGAATTCCTCCATGTATCTGCTTCACAAAGAAAGGAGTGTGCTCTCTCTAAGGGAAGATAATGCTTTCTACAATGTTGGGAATATAATAAGAATTTATGTGACATATGAAGAAGCAGGAAAAAATAGGTAATAGAAGCAGACCAGATGTTGAAATTATGACATGATGACTTTAAAATAACTATTAGGATACATTAAATGAGAGAAAAAGATGGGCAAGATGAAAATATAAATAATTTTAACAGAGAAATAGAATGTATTAAAAAGAACCTAATGGAAAAGTGACTAGCAAGATGACCATATAGGACACTCAAATGATTACCACTTGCAGAAGCATCAATTTAAACAACTATCCATCCATGAAAACACCTTGACAAGAGCTAAGGAATTCAGGTGAGAGATTATAGAACCTTAGTGGAGTACACAAATAAGAAAAGATGGATTGAAGAGAGTAGGAAGAATAGTCTCACATTACACATATCACCCCTCCCCCAAGCCCAGGCAGTACAACATGGAGAGAGATATCCTCTGCATGGGGTAAAGAGAGTGAAATAAACACCCAGTGTCACCGCAGACCCTGTATGAGCCACTCCCCCTACCCCTGTGAACCCCAGTGTCAGGCTGTCCTCCATGGCTTCAGGCTCTGGGCCAGCCCCCATGGACCTAGGCTCCAGGTTTGCACCCACAGAGCCAACCATCAGTCTGTCCCCCAACATCCAGACTATAGACTTTCCCTTGTGGCCTCAGGACTCAGGCTACTCCCTGCAGACCCAGACTCCAGGCTACCACCTGCAACCTCATGCTCCAGGTTTGCCCCAATGCCATATTAACCCCTGTGGACTCAGGCTCTATACAAGCTCCCACAGGCTCAGGCTCCAGGTCCACTCCAATGCCAGGCTGACTCCTATAGCCCTAGCTTCCAGTAGCACCAAGTTCCAGGCCTGCTTCAGTGGATTCAGGGTATAAGGCCACTTGAGGAGACCTCAGCACTGGACTGGTCCACATGAACCCAGTCTCCAGGATCACCCTTCCAGACCAGATTTCAAGATGATACCTTCAGATCAGAACCTAGATCCACCACTATGGGCTTAGGCTTATTGCCCACTACAGTGCTAGAATGGCCTCCATGAACCTAGGCTCCAGTCCCATGCCTGTGGACCCAGGCACCGGGCATGCCCCAGTGGACCCTGGCATAAGGCCAGCAGACTCAGGACAAGGCCAATTCCTGTGGACCCAGGCACCTGGCTCACCTTATTGTTAGGCCAGCCCTCTTGGACTCAGGCACTAAGATCCTCCACTTGGTAACCCAGGCACCAACCCGGCACCAAGATAGTCCACTTGCTAACCTAGGCACCAACCAGCTCTCCTGAGGACTCATGTAATAAGCCTGCTCATAGACCCTGCCAGGAAGCATACCTAGAATCCTTATATGTGTTAACTGGTAAAGGACTTTACCGGCCAAAGCCAGTCTGTAAAGACTGGAAGAAGTGCATACTTCTTCAAATGCATAAACACCAACATAAGGCCACAAGTATCATGAAAGATAATAATAAACCAGCAAAGGAAAAAAATAAAGTGTCAGTATATGACCCTAAAGTAATGGAGATCTATGAACTGTCTGACAAATAATTTAAAATCATTATCTTTAAAAAACTGAGTTACAAGAGAACACAGAACTAAACAAAATCAGGAAAACCCAATACATGAACAAGATGAGAATTTCAACTGAGATAAAAACCATTAAAAAGAACCAAACACAAATTCTAGAACTGAAGAATACAGTGACTGAAATAAAAAGTTGAATTGAGAGCTTCAATAGCAGACTCAATCAAGCTGAATAAATAATTGGTAATCTTGAAGACAGGTCATTTGAAATTACCTAATCAGAAAAACAAAAAGAAAAAGGAATTTAAAAGAATGCAGAAAGCCTACAGGACATATATGACACTGGCAAGGAAATTAATTCACACGTTATGGGAGTCCTAGAAAGCAGAGCACGAGAAAAAGATGGAAAGCCTTTTTTTTTTTTAAAAAAAAAAAAAAGAAATAATGATAGAAAGCTTCACAAATCTAGAGAAGTAAATGAACATCAGATCCACAAATCCCAAAGAACTGTGATAAATTAAATACAAAAAACCTTCTATGACCACATTGTAATCAAATTCTCAAGTCAAAAACAAAGAGAAAATTTTGAAAGCATTCAGAGAAAATAAACTCATCATATAGAAGGGATCCTTTGTAAGACTATTAGTGATAGTCTCAGCAGAAAACTTGCAGGCCAGGAGAGAGTGGGATGATATATTTAAAATGCTGAAAGAAAAAAAATACTTGTCAACCAAAGATACTATACTCAGAAAAACTGTCCTTCAGAAATGAAGGGGAGATAAAGACTTTCCCAGAAGCAAAAGCTGTAGGAGTTTATCACCACTAGACCTGCCTTAGAAAAAAGTGCTAAAGAGAATGCCTTAAATTGAAAGAGAAGGATTCTAACATCATAAAAACATATGAGAGTATAAATCTCACTATAAAGGTAAGAATATAGTCAAATTCAGAATACTTTAATACTGTATTGGTAGTGCATAAATCAGTTTTAACTCTAGTAAAAAGTTAAAAGACAATGACATTAAAAACAACTATAAGTACAATAATTTGTTAATTAGTAAACAATATATAAAAGATGTAAATTGTGCATCAATAAAATATAATGTGAGGGAAGAAAAAGGTAAAATGTAGAGTTTTTGTATGCAGCTAGTTCAGATTTCATCTGATTAAAATAGACTGTTCTAATGATAATGTTTTATGTAAGCCTTTTGGTAACCAGGAAGAAAAAGTCTGTAGTAAATTCACACACATGCACACACATACACACAAACACACACACAGAGACAAAGATAAAGGGATCAAGGCATATCACTACAAAAAATCATCACATCATGAAGAAAGATAGAAAGATAGTACAATATGATGTTTGGATATATATATAAATTGTGAAATGGTTAAATCAAATTAATTAACATATCTGCCTCATATACTTGTTATGTTTTGTCATTAGAACATTTAAGGTCTACTTTTAGCAGTTTGTAAGTATAAAATACATTATCATTAACAATAGTTACTATGCTGTACAATAGATCTCTGGAATTTATTCATCTTGTCTGACTGAAATGTTGTAACTCTTTGATGTTTCCTGAAGCCAAGATTCCCCACACAGATTGTGGCTGCACAATCCAAAGACAGAGTGCAGTCTCTGTGCAAAAAAAGGACTGCAGAATTTGTGCATGGGATTTCTCTCAGATCTCCCAGTGTTTGTCTGCACTGTTTCATTTGCTGCAGAGTCTTTTATCTTTAAATAAAGACCTTATTAAGTATGCTCTATGAATTTATATGTTCCATGGAGAATAAATATGTTCTGTGAAGTCTGGTGGTTCTTTCAAGTATCTGAACTTGAGAAACCTTTGCAATGCCTCAAAGAAATACTTGATAACTTCCAAAAATAGAATTAACATAAGCAATATTCACTTACTACAGTGCAATAAACTAGACGCTAAAAACCAATCCAAAAAAGCACTGCAAGCTGGAAACGTAGTAACATACTATTTAGCAACTCTTACATCAACAGAAAAATTTAAGACAAAAATGCAGAATTTTTTAATAGCAAGTATAGGGAAACATAAAATATCAGAAATTATAAAATATAGCTAAGGCATTTTTCAGAGAAAAATTCATAGTATTAAATATACATAAAAAGAAAAAGAAAAGAAACAACCAGTACACCCAACTCAAAATAGTAGACAAAAAAACACAAAAACATCAGAAAGAAGAAAAGGTGTAGCAAAGTAGAAACTAAAATATATAAAAAGCAAGAAAGAAACTAGATCATATCACCAGAGAAAGTCACCTTCACTAGAGGAAGACAGAAAGGAAATAAACAATAAAGAGAAGACCAAAAAAAAAAGCCAGAAAAAAAATAACAAAATGGCAGGAAAAAGTCCTTACTTATCAATAATAACATTGAATGTAAATGGACTAAACTCTCTGATCAAAAGACATAGACTGGCTGAGTGGATGAAAATACAAGACTCATTGATCTGTTGCCTGCAAGAAACATACTTCACCTACAGAGACACACATAGACTGAAAATGAAGAGATGAAAAAAGATATTCCATGCCAATGAAAACCAAAAAAAAGCAGGAGTTGCTGTACTTATATAAGACAAGATAGATTTCAAGATAAAAACTAGAAGAGGCAAAGAAGAAGTGATATCATTGTATCACTACATAATGATAAAGAGGTCAAGTCTGCAAGAGGCTATAATAATTTTAAATATGTATACACCCAACACTGGAACACTCAGATATATAAAGGAAATATTATTAGAGTTAAAAAGAGAGATAGACTTCAATACAATAATAACTGAAGACTTTAACACCCCACTTTCAGCACTGGACAGATCTCCCAGATAGAAAATCAACAAAGAAACATAAGACTTAATATGCACTACAGACCAACGAATCTAGTAAATATTAACAGAACGCTTCATCCAAGAGTTGTAGAATACACATTGATCTTCTCAGCACATGGATCATTCTCATCATATGTTAGGTTCCAAAACAAGCCATAAAACATTTTTAAAAAATGAAATAATAGCAAGCATCTTCTCTGACCATAATAGAATAAAACTAGAAATCAGTAAGAAGAGGAACATTGGAAACTATACAAATACATGGAAATTAAACAATATGCTCCTGAATTGCACCTAAATGACCAGTGGGTCAATGAAGAAATTAAGAAGAAAATTGAAAAATTTCTTCAGACAAATAGAATGGAAACACAGTATACCAAAACCTATGGGATACAGCAAAAGCAGTACTAAGACAGAAGTTTATAGCTCTAAGTGCCCACATTTAAAAAACCTTCAAATGAACAAACTAACAATGCATCTTAAAGAATTAGAAAGACAAGAGCAAACCAAACCCAAAATTAGCAGGAGAGAAATAATAAAGACCAGAGAAGAAATAAATGAAATTGAAATTAAAAAATACAAAAGATTCATGAAACAAAAAGTTGGTTTTTTTGAAAAGTTAAACAAAATTGACAAGCTTTAGCCAGACTAAGAAAAAAGAGAGAAGATTCAAATAAATAAAATTGGAAATGAAAAAGAAGACATTAGAACTGACACTGCAGAGAATGAAAGGATCATCAGTGGCTAATAGGAGGAACTATATACGAATAAATTGGAGACTCTAGAAGAAATGGACAAATTCCTAGATACATACAACCAACCAAATTGAATCAGAAGAAATCCAAAACCTGAACAGACCAATAAGTAATGAAATCAAAGTAATAATAAAAAGTCTCCCAGTAAAGTAAGGAATGGGAGCCAACATTTTTACTACTGAATTCTACCAAACATTTAAAGAACTAACACCAATCCTACTCAAACTATTCCAAAAAATAGTGGAGGAGGGAATACATCCAAACTCATTCTTTGAGGCCAGTATTATCCTGATACCAAACCAGAGAAAGACATATCAGAAAAACAAAACTACTGGCTCACATATCTGATGAATATTTATAAAAAAACTTCAAGAAAATACTAGCAAACTGAATTCAACAACACATTAAAATATCATTGATCATGACTGATATGGTTTGGCTGTGTCTCCACCCAAATCTCATCTTGAATTGTAGTTCCCATAATCACCACGTGTCATGGGAGGTACCCAGTGGGAGGTAATTGAATCATGGGGGCAGTTACCTCCATGCTGTTCTCATGATAGTGAGTGAGTTATCCTGAGGTCTGATGGTTTTATAAGGGGCTTTTTCCCTGCTTCAGTCTGCACTTCTCCTTGTTGCCACCACGCGAAGAAGGAGAAGATGTTTGCTTCCCCTTCTGCCATGATTGTAAGTTTCCTGAGGCTGATCAGCCCTGCAGAACTGTGAGTCAATTAAATCTCTTTCCTTTGTAAATTACCCAGTCTCAGGTATGTCTTTATTAGCAGCATGAGAACAGACTAACACAGTAAATTGGTACCAGGTAGTGAGGCATTGCTGTAAAGATACCTAAAAATGTGGAAGCGACTTTGGAATTGGGTAACAGGCAGAGTTTAGAACAGTTTGGAGGGCTCAGAAAAAGGCAGGAAAATGTGGGAAAGTTTGGAACTTCCTAGAGACTTGGAGGGCTCAGAAGGCAGGAAGATGTGGGAAAGTTTGGAACTTCCTAGAGACTTGTTAAATGGCTTTGATCAAAATGCTGATAGGGATATGGACAATAAAGTCCAGGCTGAAGTAGTCTCAGATGGAGATGAGAAACTTGTGGGAACTGGAGTAAAAGTCACTCTTGCTATACAAAGAGACTGGCAGCATTGTGCCTCTGCCCTAGAGATCTGTGGAACTTGGAAGTTCAGAGAGATGATTTAGGGCATCTGGCTGAAGAAATTCCTAAGTGGCAAAGCATTCAACAGGAAGCAGAGCATAAAAGTTTGGAAAATTGGCAACCTGATGATGTGATTAAAAAAAAAATTCTGGGGAGAAATTCAGTCTGGCTGCATAAATTTGCATAAGTAATGAGAAACCAAAAGGTAATCTCCAAGACAAATGTCTCTAGGGCATGTAAGAACCCTTCATGGCAGCCCCTCCCATCACAGGCCCAGAGGTTTAGGCGGGAAAAGTAGTTTCCTGGGGCGGGTCTAGGGACCCCTGCTGTGTGCACTGCATCCCAGCTGCTCCAGTTGTGGCTAAAGGGGACAAGTTATAGCTCAGGCCATGGCTTCAGAGGGTTCAAGCCCTAAGCCTTGGTAGCTTCCACGTGGTGTTGGTCTGGCACGTGCACAGAAGTCAAGAATTGAGGTTTGGGATCCTCTGCCTAGATTTCAGAGAACATATGGAAATGCATGATGTCCAGGCAGAGGTGTATTTCAGGGGTGGAACCCTCATGGAGAACCTCTGCTAGGGCAGTGCAGAGGGGAAATATGGGGTTGGAGCCACAACACAGAGTCCCTACTGGGGCACTGCCTAATAGAGCTGTGAGAAGAAGGCCACCATCCTCCACACACCAGAATGGTAGATCCACTGACAACTTGCACCGTGTGCCTGGAAAAGCCACAGACACTCAACACCAGCCTGTGAAAGCAGCTGGGAGGGGGGCCATACCCTGCAAAGCCGCAGGCTCAGAGCTGCCTAAGGCCTTGGGAGCCAATCTCTTGCATCAGCGTGGCCTGGATGTGAGACATGGAGTCAAAGGAGATTGTTTTGGAACTTTAAGGTTTTATGCCTGCCTTATTGGCTTTCAGACTTGCATGGGTCCTGTAGCCACTGTGTTTGGCCAATTTCTCCCAAATAATAGTGGTTTTGAGGAAACTCAAAGAAATTCAAGATAACAGAGAGAAGAAATTCAAAATTCTATTAGACATCTTTAACAAAGAGACAGAAATAATTTAAAAATCAATTAGAAGTTCTAGAGTTGAAAAATGCAATGGACATTTTAAAGAATCCATCAGAGTCTCTTAATAGCAGAATTGGCCAAACAGAAGAAAGAATTAGTAATCTTGAAGACAAGCTATTGGAAAATTCACAGTCAGAGGAGACAAAAGAAGAAAAGAATAAAAAAGAAGGATTTCTCCATGAACTCCTGTACCTTCTTTAAAGTCAGAATAGGTATCTTAGTTACTGAGAGTTTTCAGGCTTTTTTCTCCCTTGGTGATGATATGTTATTCCATCAGTGAAAAAATATTTTTCTCCAAGGAGTAAGAAAGATATCCTGGTAATACATTATCATCAATCATTAAACAGTAACAGTCTTGGCACTTATCTTAAAACCACCCATCTATTATAACCAGAAAGATTATCTTAGACTGTCCTTCACATTATACTTTACTTACTGCCTTGTAAGAATAAGAGTTGCTCACTGTGTTTATTTGCTATCCTCCATATTCTCCATTGCACCATTGGAGTATAATGTTAAAAAGAATTTCATTGAATATTATTTGAAGTATTACAAAAGGCAGCTTGCTTTTTAATCTATGCATCTTTGGGGGTTTTGAAGAAAAAATTGAATTCTTTGATGTAAAAAGGAGCTGTTAAAAGAGTTGGAAACTCTGCATCTGTGTATATATATATTTTTGGCAATAAAGCAGCATGGGCTGAGAATGCAAAAAAAAAAAAAAAAGAATGAAGCATGCCTATAAGATGTAGAAGACAACCTCAAGAGGGCAAATCTAAGAGTTATTGACTTTAAAGAGGAGGTAGAAAAAGAGACAGTGATAGGAAGTTTATTCAACTGGATAATATCAGAGAACTTCTCAAACCTAGAGAAAGATATTAATATTGAAGTACAAGAAGGTGATAGAACACTAAGCAGATTTAACCCAAATTCCCAAAGGCCAAGGATAAAGCATGGATCTTAAAAGCAGCAAGAGAAAAGAAAGAAATCACATACAATGGAGCTCCAATATGTCTGGATGCAGATTTTTTAGTGACAACTTTACAGACCAGGACAGAGTCCTGGAGCATGAAATATATAAAGCAAATGTTATTAGAGCTAAAGAGAAATAGCTCAATAAAATCATAGCTGAATACTTCAACATCCCTCTTTCAGCATTGGACAGATCATCAAAACAGAAAATCAACAAAGAAACATCAGACTTTATCTGCACTATAGAACAAATGTACCTAATAGATATTTACAAAACATATCATCCAACAGGTGCAGAATACACATTCTTCTCCTCAGCACATGAATCATTCTCAAGGATACATCCTATTGTAGGTCACAAAACAAGTCTTAAAACATTCAAAAAAGTTGAAATAATGCCAAACATCTTCTCTGAGCAAAAAGAAATAAAACTAGAAATCAATAACAGGAGGAATTTTGAAAACTATACAAACACAAGGAAATTAAACAATATACTCCCAAATGACCAGTGGGTCAGTGAAAAAAATTGAGAAATTGAGAAATGTCTTGAAATAAATGATAATAGAAAGACAACATACCAAAACCTATGGAATACAGTGAAAGCAGTACTAAGAGGTGAACTTATAGCTATAAGTGTCTACATCAAAAAAGAAAAAAACTTCAAATACATGACCTAATGATGCATCTTAAAGAACTAGAAAAGCAAGAGCAAACCAAACTCAAAATTAGTAGATGAAAAGAAATAATGATCAGGCAGAAATAAATGGATTTGAAATGATGGAAAACAGTACAAGAGATCAATGAAACCAAAAGTTGGTTTCTTAAAAAAGATAAACAAAATTGACAAACCTTTATCCAGACTAAGAAAAAAAGAGGGAAGACCCAAATACTTAAAACTAGAGATGAAAAAGGAGACATTACAACTGATACCACAGAAATTCCAAGGATCATTAGTAGGTACTATGAGCAATTATATGCCAATAAACTGGAAAATCTAGAGAAAATGAATGAATTCCTAAGCACATACAACCTGCAAAGATTCAAACTTGAAGAAATTCAAAACCTGAAGAGACCAGTAAAAAGTAACAAGACCAAAACAGTAATTAAAAGTCACTCAGTTAAAAAAAACCCAGGACCTGATGGTGGCACTGCTGAGTTCTACCAAACATTTAAAGAAGAACTAATATCAATTCTACTCAAACTATTCTGAGAAATAGGAGAAGGGAATGCTTTCAAACTTATTCTACGAAGCCAGTATTAACCTGATACCAGAACCAGACAAAGACACATCAAAAAAAGAAAACTGTGGGTAAATATCACTGATGAATATTGGTGCAAATATCCCAAACAAAATACCAGCAAACCTAAGTCAACAATACATTAAAAAGATCATTCATCATGACCAAGTGGGATTTATCCTAGAGATGCAAGGATGGTTCAACATATGCAAATCAATCAATGTGATACACCATATCCACAGAATGAAGGACAAAAAAATATGATATTTTCAACTGATGCTAAAAAGCATTTAATAAAGTTCAACATCCCTTCATGTTCAAAGCCCTCAAAAAACTGTGTACAGAATGAAAATACCTCAACATAATAAAAACCATATATGACAGACCCACAGCTAATATCATAAAAAATAAAAAATAAAAAAACAGAAAGTCTTTCCTCTTAGATCTAGAATGCCCATTTTCACCTCTGTTATTCAACATAGTACTGGAATTTCTAGCTAGCACAGTCAGACAAGAGAAGAAAATAAAAGGCATCCAAATTGGAAAGGAAGAATTCAAATTGTCCTTGTTTGCAGATGATATGATCTTATAGTAGGAAAAATCTAAAGACCCCACCAAAAAATAGAACTGATAAATACACTCAATAAAGTTGCAGAATACAAAATCAACATTCAAAAATTAGTCACATTTATGTATGCCAATAGCAAACATTCTGAGAAAGGAACCAAGAAAGAAATCCAATTTATAATAGCCACAGAAAAAATTAAATACTTAGGTATGAACTTAACCAAAGAAGTGAAATATCTCTACAACAAAAACTATAAAACACTGATGAAAGAAATTGAAGAAGATATTAAAAAATTAAATTATATTTCATGTTCATGAATTATAAGAATCAATAGTGTTAAAATGTCCATACTACCCAAAACATTCTACAGATTCAATGCAATTTTTATCAAAATACCAATGATATTCTTTGCCAAAATAGAAAAACAATACTAAAATTTACATGGAATCACAGAAGACCCAGAATATCCAAAGGTATCCTGAACAAAAAGGACAAAACTGGAGGAATCACATTACCTGACTTCAAATTATAGTACAGAGCTATACTCACCAAAACAGCATGGTACTGGCATAAAAATAGACACATAGACTTAGAACAGAATAGAACAGAATACATAGAACACATAGAACAGAACAGAGAATTCAGAAACAAATCCACACACATACAGCAAACTTATTTTTGACAAAGGTGCCAAGAACATACACTGGGGAAAAGACAGACTCTTCAATAAATGGTGCTGGGAAAACTGGATATCCATATGCAAAAGAATGAAACTTGACCACTACCTCTCACCATATACACAAATCAAATCAAAATGGATTAAAAACTTGAACCATTAAAAGAATGTAAGAAAACTTTTAGGAAACTCTCTAGGACATTGTTCCAGGCAAAAATTTCTTAAGCAATACCACATAAGCACAGATAATCAAATGAAAAATGGACAAATGGGATAACATCAATGTAAACTTCTGCATAGCAAAGGAAACAATTAACAAAGTGAAGAGACAACCCACAGAATGGGAGAAAATATTTGCAAATTACCCATCTGACAAGAGAATAATGACTAGGATATATACAGAACTCAAACAACTTTATAGGAAGAAATCTAATAATCCAGTCAAAAATGGGCAAAAGATTTGAATGGACATTTCCCAGAAGAAGACATGCAAATGGAAAACAGACATATGAAAATGTTCTGAACATCATTGATCATCAGAGAAATGCAAATCTAAACTACAATGAGATACCACATCCCAGTTAAAATGGCTTATATCCAAAAGACAATAACAAATGCTGGCATGGATGTGGAGAAAAGGGAAACCCTCACACACTGTTGATGGGAATGTAAATTAGTACAACCACTATGGAGAACAGTTTGGAGGTTTCTCAAGAAACTAAAAATAGAGCCACCGTATGATCCAGCAGTCCCACTGCTGGGTATATACTGAAAAGAGAGAAAATCAGCACATTGAAGAGATATCTGCACTCTGTTGCAGCACTCTTCCCAATAGCCAAAATTTGGAAGCAAGCTAATTTTCCATCAATAGATAAATGGATAGAGAAAATGTGGTACATATACACAAGTGAGTACTATTTAGCCATAAAAAAAGTGAGATCCATTCATTTGCAAGAATGACAACAATGAATGGAATTGGAGGTCATTATGTTAAGTCAAATAAGTCAGGCACAGAAAGACAAACATCACATGTTCTCACTTATTTGTGGGATCTAAAAATCAAAACAATTGAATTCATCATGAACATAGAGATTAGAAGGATGGTGACTAGAGGTTTGGAATGATAGTGGGGGGCTGGAGGGGAGGTCATGATGGTTATTGGGTACAAAAAAATAGAAAGAATGAATGATATTTAGTATTTGATAGCACAACAGGCAACTATAGTTAATAATAACTTAATTGTGCATTTAAAAATAACTAAAAGAATATAATTGGCAGGGTGCAGTGCTCACGCCTGTAATCCCAGCACTTTGGGAGGCCGAGGCAGGCGGATCACAAGGTCAGGAGATTGAGACCATCCTGGCTAACATGGTGAAACCCCGTCTCTACTAAAAATAGAAAAATTAGCCAGCCGTGATGGCGGGCGCCTGTAGTCCCAGCTACTCGGGAGGCTGAGGCAGGAGAATGGCGTGAACCCGGGAGGCGGAGCTTGCAGTGAGCCCAGATTGTGCCACTGCACTCCAGCCTGGGCGATAGACAGACTCTGGCCGTCTCAAAGAAAAAAAAAAAAGAATATAATTAAATGGTTTTTTAAATTGTTTGTAACACAAAGGATAAATGACATTCTCCATGATGTGATTATTGTGCTTTGCATGCCTTTGTCAGAATATCTCATGTACCCCATAAATACGTACACCAACTATGTACCTACAAAAATTAAAAATTTAAAAATTTAAACAATATTATGATGAGTAAGAGAAACCAGGTTTAAGTGAATAGTTTCTGTGTGATTTCATTTATAATAAGTTCCAGAACAGTTACAATTATTTCATGAATATAGAAGTGCAATGCTAATTACCAATCCCAAGCAAGGACTCCCACTTCCTGGAGAATAACAGGAATCAGCACTCTGCCCATCACCAGAAACAGGAGTCCCACTATATCCTGGGCTACTATTTAGGTCCATCATGCTTTAGTTACTTATTTGTCTGAGTTCAATGAGACAGAACACACCAACACACAAGAAGTTATGTGAAGTCGGTTTATTACTTAAAGATGGGCAGCAAGCGACAGACAAATCTCTTTGAGCCAGGCCCCCAAGTCTCAAGAAAGCTGTACAGGGGAGATGGTATCTTGACTATGTTTGCCTCCCTTTGCTGAGGGATCCTGAAAGGCAGCCCACCCTAGGTTATATGCCTCAGGTGCCATCTGACACATGGGGCAAAGCTTCGAAGGACCTCCTGCCTCTACAGGGAGAGTTTGTGTGGCAATGGGGAGGTGATAATGGAGGTGGGAGGTGATAGTAAAGGTGAATGGCAAAGGGGGAAATGAAGAGAGAAGGTTTAGAAAAGGAAGGGGAAGAAATGAAAGTTCTGATGTACCTTGAATGTACATCTCGATAGGAGTAGTAGTGGCTGTGTGAGAGCTTGGTGAATGTCACAGAGGCCGGGAAGTCCATTGTTTGCTATCTCCTAATAACAGTGTAAGGATGTAGTTTGTAAATGCCAAGAAAATCACAATGATTGAGTTTGAAGTGGGCACTGCCTGCTGGTAGAAATAACTTGGTGTACGTAGAGAAAAATCTTCAGTATCCATAATCCATTTTACTGCTATTTCTGCTTAATCATTCTCCTGATACATGGGAATTTTAGATAAAAATATTGTGAATTTTTAGCTGAAGGCTTTCTAGTGTACCTGAACAAGTTAAGCAAATTCAGATTCTAGAATGTTCCTGCTTTAAATTTTACTGTACAGGAACTCTTGGGGCAGGTTTCTTGGAATATGGCAATGCCAATAATCCCAATAATAGAAGAAATCCATTGTTCAGAGCCACTGTTCTCTGACTGAGGGAGAAGCCAAGCTGAAGACACCAGAAAGGATGACACTAGTTTAGTCTTCTTAGGTTAACGAGAGGGCAGGGGTATTGTCAGGACAGACATGGAAGGAAAGCAAGGGCCAGCAGAGTGTGAAGGATGAGCAACATTGGGGACATTCCAAAGTGAGACCTCAGGAGGGCAAATATCTTAGAGTTCGAAGTTACAGTAATTGTAGTTGCAGCATGTATGAACATAAGTCCGATTCCTGAGATCAAATGTCATGTCTCTGCAGAATTTCTGACACACCATGTATGATATCTGGAGAGTATTGCCTAAAATAGGAAAGAACCACAGAAAATAAGCATTTGATTTAAGCTCTCCAAGGTGAGTCAAACCCAGCACTAGCTCTGTTGGTGAAAATTTAATCAGGGTAGGTTGAGGAATGGCTTCCCAGCTTATGCTCCCTAAAAGCACCCAGGCAGGGAGATACAGAGGTCACTGGTCAGCTGCAGGGCTTGTTTGCCTGAGGTCCCTGAAAATCCTCAACTCTATGTAGCTGTTTCATTTTTCTCTCTTGCTAGAAGATTAGCAACTAGTGATTTAGTGTCTTCAAAGTCAAAATCTGTTTGGTCATTAACCAGCCTCTCTTCATCCTCTCCTTCCGCCACTCTTCTCAGCGTTTGGTAACCACCACTCTAGTCTCTACCTCCATGACATTAACTTATTCTTTAGCTCCTATACATGATTGAGAACATATGATATTTGTCTTTCTGTGCCTGGCTTATTTCATTTAATATAACGACTTCCAGGCTCACCTGTGTTTCTGCAAAGGACAGAATTTCATTTATTTTTATGGTTGAATAATATTCTATTCAAGAATATTCAAAAAAATATACCATATTTTCTTTATGGTATA
This sequence comes from Pongo pygmaeus, assembly GCF_028885625.2. Lineage (NCBI taxonomy): Eukaryota > Metazoa > Chordata > Mammalia > Primates > Hominidae > Pongo > Pongo pygmaeus. The sequence continues at coordinate 127,582,368 of NC_072382.2, read as the reverse complement.
TTTCAAAATAGCTAGAAGAGAACATATGGAATGTTCTCAATACAAAGAAATGATAAATGTTTGAGTTGATGAATATCCAATTACCCTGATTTGATCATTACACATTGAAGGCTTGTATGAAAAAATCACATGTACTCATAAACATAAACAATTGTTATGTGTCAGTTACCAAAAAAAAATCTGTTTGGTCAGTTTTCTTGGAAATATAGAATCCCAACTTCTCCCTCCTGTCTCATTGACCCAAATTATCCTCTGTCTGTATGCACAGGGACCTGTGCCACCACCTGTGCTCAGGGGCATTCTGATTGGTTCTTCTCTTGAGATGTGAAATTGCTGAAGCACTATCCTAAGAATTCTAAGAATCTTACAACACCTTCCCTGCCCCTCTAACTTACGCTGGTAGATCCTTAAGAGCATGCATGCCTCGTCCTTCTGAGCAGTACAGACACCAAAGCCTCTTCTACAACGGTCTGTCCGTGTGCGAAGGTGGCATGTTACGCACCGAAGTGATGTCACTGCTGGAGAGAGCATAGAGATGGTGTGAGACCAGGCAAAAGCAAGGACTTGGGATGGAGTTGAAAATATTCAGATGGAGGTGGGGAACGAATAATGGAGGGGGCAGGCTGATGAAGAGCTATTGGTTGGGGTATTTAGGCGGTAAACAGTTGAAGCTCTTATCAACTCCTCATTTCAGAGTAATAAAAAGAAAATGTCACCAAAGGATTCTGATCCCAACTTTAGCCATTTTAACCTGGGTAACTTTAAGCAAAAGTTAGCCTCCATGTCATTGACTCCTCTAGCTTAAAAATGGTGCTATGAATGCTAGCCTGGCCTATAGAGATATGGGTGTGACAAGGAGCGTGAGAGCTTTAAAACATTTCACCCAAGCTATTGTTACTATTGTCAGGTGATATATTCTGTTCTTTTGAGCTTCAATCTGAATCTACATAAAGACATCATCAATAATAGTACCATAAGTGACACTTTTATGAGGTTCTGTGGGGTGAGCTATTCAAAATACAGGCTTAATTTAAAAAAATTTCCCTAGTGCACCTGAATGAGAAAGGAAAGTAGCAATGATTGAGCATCTCATTTGGGCCATAGTCTCTCAAGTTGCATCTGATTTAATCCTCACAAAAGCCTTGTAAGCAGGCACCATTGTCCCCATTTCTTGAATGAGCAACCAAAGGTACAGAGAGTTTGAGACCGTGACCACAAACCATGAAAAAAATCTGTCTGATTCCAGAGCATTCAGTACTTCCTCTCATAGAATTACTTGTTGTAATATAAAGTCTCTGAAAAGGGTATCAAAAGCCATTGTTCAGTCCTAAAATAAACTGAAAATTATTCATTATAGACTGACCAGCTCCCTCAACAAATGGGATATAAGTTTACAAATAAAAAGGATGTCCTAAGGAAAATCTTGCCAGGGCTTGGGATTATGGGGAATGGTAGGGACAGAGGGAGAAAATGGGTTAAAAGGGCAAGACAGAGGCCTGCCCACCTGGAGGAGAATGGCAGGAGGCTGAAAAGGATGGAAGAGTTGGCAGGGAAGGCAGAGGAGCATTCTGGAGGCTGGCTTCCCCTGGCTCATAAAGTGGCCAAAGCTCAGCCCTGCATGGACGCATGCTGCACATGTAGTTTCCCTGGAGCTCCCTAGATCCTGTGTCTCAAGTATACCCCTCAGGTCTGGGACTCACCCACAATGAAGCAGCAAAGGAGGAAGAGGAACAAGAAGTGTTTGTTCATCCTGACCCGGAAATCTCTTGTGCAGGAAAAAGAAGCTAGGGGCTGCAAGCACAGGTGTTTAGGCTCCAGAGAGAAAACTTTCTTCTTCATCAGAGGCTAGTGATTATTCATGCCTAGGGAGAGCCTGTCACACAAGGTTTCCTCTTGGAGCTCAAGTTCATTGGCTGTGCTCCTCAAGGCAGAGAAAAAAGAAAATTAATAAATGTTGAGGTTTGCATGGAGCTAACCTTTTTAAAAACAGATACTTTTGATATTATTATTCTTATCCCAATTTCAAGAGGAGGAAACTGAGGCTTGTTGAGGCTCCAGAAGCTTACCCCAGGTCACATATCCAGTGACTGATAGTGCTGGTACTCAAAGTATGACTTCCTAATTCTAGAGTCCACATGTTTCACCACCGTGGTTCAATGCCTCTCTGAGATTTATTCATACATTGAACAAATATTTGTTGAGAAATTGTGTATGCAATAGTTACATGAGTAAGACCAAGCAATGAATAAGGCAGACAAGCTCACCTGGCTCCTCACATTATGGGTAAGAAACCAGAGAGTGAGAGAGGAAAAGATATATAGTCTGTGACCAAGCTTGACCTTCCACCTAGAACGTTTGATTCTCAGTCGAGAACTCTTTTAATTACAAGAAATCTGTCCTTCAAGGCCAGGGACTGTTTACTTTGTGGAGCCATTAAATCCTCTCTAGAATTATTCCATGACTTGATCTTTAGCAAATTTATATTTTGAATCTGGCTAGTTTTTTGTTCATGATTTAGATGTCTATCTTTATGAAAGCTAACTCAGTTACGATTCACTATGGGTAAAGTACTGGAAAACCATGACCACTCCTGGCATTCTAAGTCTCCTAAACCACCAGCCCAATGGCTGATGGCACTTGGTTAGAGATACTAGAAGTATTCCATACTAAACTGATTTAACAACATGTTCTTTAGTTGTGGGAACGATATGATCATTGAAATATATTGAGTCTGACATTTTTTAGACATCAGATGAAGATTGGATAAAATATGATCTTATGTTAAGTGTCACAAGATTTACAATGTTTCTTCTCTATGAACAAACAGAATATGGAGCCCACCTTTGCCTAAGAAGAGAGCAAGAAGTCTTAGAGACTTACACATGAGTGAACTGGTTCCTTTGAAATAATAGATTCCAGAATGGAGAGTAAGGTTTTGAGGCCTTTGGATCTAGTTTTCTACTCTGCCATATTTTAGAAAAGGGTGTTGAACACTGGATAGCATTTTTCAGAACATTCCCAGGTTTATCGAGAAGAAAAACTTCTGAGCCTTTGGAGCCTGGGCTTACCAAGTTATTAGGGTATTTCATTTGTCACTTGTTTTCTTTGCTTTATCCTCTATTTAAAAGTTACCTGCTGGGTATAATGTTCACTCTTCAGGTGATGGGTGCACTAGATGCCCAAACTTCACCATTTGACGATCTGTCCGTATAATAAGCCTGTGTATGCACTCCCTGAATCTATAAAAATAAAAATAAAACATAAGAAAATAGAGAGATGGAGCAGCACTAGAATCAGAGCAAAAGCAGCGGACATTCTAGGTTAAACTGCAATAGATTTGCAGTTTTTTTCTTCTTCCTTCAAGGTTCTCCTTGGCAGATGCCTTCTCAAAGGCCAATTGTGTTTTGAATCTCCATTGTACTGATTATTTCCAGTTAAGATTTTAGAATTTTGCAACTCTACCCAAATGTTGGAGTCCTCTGACCTACTTCTCAGCCTCCCACAGTACCTCATCCATCACATTTTCTCTTGAAAACAATTTCTTTCTTCATTTATGATGGGGTAGGAGAGAAGAAGGTGTTAGAAACTATTAATAGAGGTAGTGTGGCATAATCGAAATAACATTTTCCTGAGAGTCTGGAGACCCGTGCCTGATCACTAGATAACTCATTGTGTCTTTAGCAAATCGTTTATCTGTAATATCAGATTTTAATCATTTTAAGGGCCCTTTAGAACTTCAACACTCTGTGGTTGCATGACGTACGTCATGAAAATGGGTAGCAGGTTCTGTTATTCTGAAGTTCCTAGCACTCTGCTTGGCACGTGATACCACTATCTGTGATGCCACTGTCATTGGCCACAGCACAATTGATGTGCCACCATGTCTGGAAAGCCCTCCACTCTGAGTAGATGCTCTTTGTTCTGCTCTGAGGAGGAGGAACGAGAACATCATGTCTTCATGTTCATGGTCTTTCTTGGCTCTCTTGGCTCCAGGGTGGGTGACTGAGATCTTGGTGATAGCACAGATGAGCAGTCCCATGAACTTGTCTTTCTAAGTGCTGCCTTTTATTTTAGGGGAATGGACTTTGGCATAGAGTCAGGGATCAGGCTGCTTTGTTCCTGGGTTCCCAGGGGCAGCATTGGTTTTTCAGAGCATATATGAGGAACAGAGCAGGAGATAATGGCCCTTTAAAAATATCTGGTGGAGGAGTGCCTACTTGCAGGGCCCAGGAAAAACACCTAGAGTATACATCCAGCCCTTCCTACCTCCAATTGCTGGTGGAGAGAGAGGTGAAGGAAAAAGAAACAAAACCAACATGTATTGAATGCTTACTATATGCCGTGCACAAGGCTGGGCCCTTCTATATAGATTGTCTCATGGAGCCCTGGTGACAACATGGTGGTGAAGTGTATATCAAGGAGCAAAGCTGGGGTTCAAGCCTAGATCAGTGTCACTAAAATTCACGTTTCATTCACCATATTGCTGTTAATATGATGCTTCAGATGAAAAATCACAATGAATAATAAAAAGTTGCAAAAGGCTCTTTCAGAACATTTATGGACTGATTTTATGCATTCGAGTATCAGATTTTTGTTAGCTCCTTACCTCCATTCCTGAACAAGGTTTACCAATATGGGTCTAGTGTCCTCTTAGTTTCATGGAGTCCATGAACTCTGATAGATAAATGTATATTTTTATTTTTTATTAACTTCTAATTGATGTGAATAATTTCTTTTTCTACTGAATATTGTCAACAAACTATGAGTATTAGCAGTGCCTGAGACTTTGTTACCAACAGAAATAAGTGAAAGATCAGGAATTAAATGATTTCATTTGCATCTTTGAACTTGTTAGGACACAAAGGTCATCCTGGTTTTATTATTTCTGTGAAAACATTCTTGTGAATGGAAGTGTGAGGCCAGATAAAATGAAAGAGCATCTTATTTCTGTATGGGCTAGAAATGCATCTCAGGATATGGGTTATTTTCCTGATAAGAAAGCTCAATTTGAAAAAAAAAAAGGCACATTTTGAAATGCAGTTTTGGTGGTTTACAAAACCCTTTTCTTGTGGCTTCTCATACATTTTACCAGCTTGCTAAATGAAAGATGCTCCACGTGATCAGCAAATTCTAGTAATCTATGTTAGAAATGGTTTTTGGACTGCAACAAAGGGATAATTTATTATTCACTTTCCTTCTCAAATAGAATAGTTGATTTTTTAAATTATACTTTAAGTTCTAGGGTACATGTGCACAACGTGCAGGTTTGTTACATATGTATACATGTGCCATGTTGGTGTGCTGCACCCATTAACTCATCATTTACATTAGGTATATCTCCTAATGCTCTCCCTTCCCCCTCTCTCCACCTCACAACAGGCCCTGGTGTGTGATGTTCCCCACCCTGTGTCCAAGTGTTCTCATTGTTCAATTCCCACCTATCAGTGAGAACATAAGGTGTTTCGTTTTCTGTCCTTGCGATAGTTTGCTCAGAATGATGGTTTCCAGCTTCATCCATGTCCCTACAAAGGACATGAACTCATCCTTTTTTATGGCTGCATAGTATTCCATGGTGTATATGTGCCACATTTTCTTAATCCAGTCTATCATTGATGGACATTTGGGTTGGTTCCAAGTCTTTGCTATTGTGAATAGTGCCACAATAAACATATGTGTGCATGTGTCTTTATAGCAGCATGATTTATAATCCTTTGGGTATATACCCAGTAATGGGATGGCTGGGTCAAATGGTATTTCTAGTTCTAGATCCTTGAGGAATCTCCACACTGTCTTCCACAAGGGTTGAACTAGTTTACAGTCCCACCAACAGTGTAAAAGTGTTCCTATTTCTCCACATCCTCTCCAGCACCTGTTGTTTCCTGACTTTTTAATGATCACCATTCTAACTGGCGTGAGATGGTATCTCATTGTGGTTTTGATTTGCATTTCTCTGATGGCCAGTGATGATGAGCATTTTTTTATGTGTCTGTTGGCTGCATAAATATCTTCTTTTGAGAAGTGTCTGTTCATATCCTTCACCCACTTTTTGATGGGGTTGTTTGTTTTTTTCTTGTAAATTTGTTTGAGTTCTTTGTAGATTCTTTGTCAGATGAGTAGATTGCAAAGATTTTCTCCCATTCTGTAGGTTGCCTGTTCACTCTGATGATAATTTCTTTTGCTGTGCAGAAGCTCTTTAGTTTAATTAGATCCCATTTGTCAATTTTGGCTTTTGTCGCCATTGCTTTTGGTGTTTTAGATATGAAGTCCTTGCCCATGCCTATGTCCTGAATGGTATTGCCTAGGTTTTCTTCTAGGGCTTTTATGGTTTTAGATTTAACGTTTAAGTCTTTAATCCATCTTGAATTAATTTTTGTATAAGGTGTGAGGAAGGGATCCAGTTTCAGCTTTCTACATATGGCTAGCCAGTTTTCCCAGCACCATTTATTAAATAGGGAATCCTTTCTCCATTTCTTGTTTTTGTCAGATTTGTCAAAGATCAGATGGTTGTAGATGTGTGGTATTATTTCTGAGGGCTCTGTTTTGTTCCATTGGTTTATATCTCTGTTTTGGTACCAGCACCATGCTGTTTTGGTTACTGTAGCCTTGTAGTATAGTTTGAAGTCAGGTAGTGTGATGCCTCCAGCTTTGTTCTTTTGACTTAGGATTGTCTTGGCAATGCGGGCTCTTTTTTGGTTGCATATGAACTTTAAAGTAATTTTGTCCAATTCTGTGAAGAAAGTCATTGTTAGCTTGATGGGGATGGCATTGAATCTATAAATTACCTTGGGCAGTATGGCCATTTTCATGATATTGATTCTTTCTATCCATGAGCATGGAATGTTCTTCCATTTGTTTGTGTCCTCTTTTATTTCGTTTAGCAGTGGTTTGTAGTTCTCCTTGAAGAGGTCCTTCACATCCCTTGTAAGTTGGATTCCTAGGTATTTTATTCTCTTTGAAGCAACTGTGAATGGGAGTTCACTCATGATTTGGCTCTCTGTTTGTCTGTTATTGGTGTATAAGAATGCTTGTGATTTTTGTACATTGATTTTGTATCCTGAGACTTTGCTGAAGTTGCTTATCAGCTTAAAGAGATTTTGGCCTGAGACGATGGGGTTTTCTAAATATACAATCATGTCATCTGCAAACAGGGACAATTTGACTTCCTCTTTTTCTAATTGAATACCCTTTATTTCTTTCTCCTGCCTGATTGCCCTGGCCAGAACTTCCAACACTATGTTGAAGAGGAGTAGTGAGAGAGGGCATCCATGTCTTCTGCCAGCTTTCAAAGAAAATGCTTCCAATTTTTGCCCATTCAGTATGATATTGGCTGTGAGTTTGTCATAAATAGCTCTTATTATTTTGAGATATGCCCCATCAATACCTAGTTGATTGAGAGTTTTTAGCATGAAGGGCTGTTGAATTTTGTCGAAGGCCTTTTCTGCATCTATTGAGATAATCATGTGGTTTTTGTCTTTGGTGCTGTTTGTATGCTGGATTACATTTATTGATTTTCATATGTTGAACCAGCCTTGCATCCCAGGGATGAAGCCAACTTGATAGTGATGGATAAGCTTTTTGATGTGCTGCTGGATTTGATTTGCCAGTATTTTATTGAGGATTTTTGCATCGATGTTCATCAGGTATAGTGGTCTAAAATTCTCTTTTTTTGTTGTATCTCTGCCAGGCTTTGGTATCAGGATGATGCTGGCCTCATAAAATGAGTTAGAGAGGATTCCCTGTTTTTCTATTGATTGGAATAGTTTCAGAAGGAATGGCACCAGCTCCTCTTTGTACCTCTGGTAGAATTCGGCTGTGAATCTGTCTGGTCCTGGACTTTTTTTGGTTGGTAGGCTATTAATTATTGCCTCAATTTCAGAGCCTGTTATTGGTCTATTCAGGGATTCAACTTCCTGGTTTAGTCTTGAGAGGGTGTATGTGTCCAGGAATTTATCCATTTCTTCTAGATTTTCTAGTTTATTTGTGTAGAGGTGTTTATAGTATTCTCTGATGGTAGTTTGTATTTCTGTGGGATTGGTGGTGATATTCCCTTTATCATTTTTTATTGTGTCTATTTGATTCTTCTCTCTTTTCTTCTTTATTAGTCTTGCTAGTGGTCTATGAATTTTGTTGATCTTTTCAAAAAACCAGCTCCTGGATTCATTGATTTTTTAAAGGGTTTTTAATGTCTCTATTTCCTTCAGTTCTGCTCTGATCTTAGTTATTTCTTGCCTGCTGCTAGCTTTTGAATGTGTTTGCTCTTGCTTCTCTAGTTCTTTCAATTGTGATGTACACATACAATATTAACCTTAAATGTAAATGGGCTAAATGCTCCAATTAAAAGACACAGACTGGCAAATTGGATAAAGAGTCAAGACCCATCAGTGTGCTGTATTCGGGAGACCCATCTCACAAGCAGAGACACATATAGGCTCAAAATAAAAGGATGGAGAAACATCTACCAAGCAAAAGGAAAACAAAAAAAGACAGAGGTTGCAATTCTAGTCTCTGATAAAACAGACTTTAAACCAACAAAGATCAAGAGACAAAGAAGGCCATTACATAATGGTAAAGGGATCAATTCAACAAGAAGAGATAACTATCCTAAATATATATGCACCCAATACAGGAGCACACAGATTCATAAACCAAGTCCTTAGAGACCTACAAAGAGACTTAGACTCCCACACAATAATAATGGGAGACTTTAACACCCCACTGTCAACATTAGACAGATCAATGAGACAGAAAGTTAACAAGGATATCCAGGACTTGAACTCAGCTCTGCACCAAGCAGACCTAATAGACATCTATAGAACTCTCCACCCCAAATCAACAGAATATACATTCTTCTCAGCACCACACAGCACTTATTCCAAAATTGACCACATAGTTGGATGTAAAGCACTCCTCAGCAAATGTAAAAGAACAGAAATTATAACAAACTGTCTCTCAGACCACAGTGCAATCAAACTAGAACTCAGGATTAAGAAACTCACTCAAAACTGCTCAACTACATGGAAACTGAACAACCTGCTCCTGAATGACTACTGGGTACATAACAATATGAAGGCAGAAATAAAGATGTTCTTTGAAACAAATGAGAACAAAGACACAACATACCAGAATCTCTGGGACACATTTAAAGCAGTGTGTAGAGGGAAATTTATAGCACTGAATGCCCACAAGAGAAAGCAGGAAAGATATAAAATTGACAAGTTATTGTCTAATTTTATTCCTTACTGATATATGAAGTTACAGCCCCATCAGCAGTGTATGACAGTGCTTGTTTTACTCCAGTCTTGCCAACACAGTTGTGTTACCAAATTCTGATTATTGCCAATCTGTTAAGTAAAACTAATATCCTAAAATTAGGAGCAAGGTTCACCATATTTCATGTGTTTAAGAAGCATTTCTGTTTCTTTTTTCTGTGAACTATGACATTATTATTGACTGCATCCCTCCCCTTTGAATTGTTAATCTTTTAAAAATCAATTTCTGGAATATCTTTGTACAATAGGGAGATTAGCCCTTAGTCTGAGATATGAGTTGCATATATTTTTAATGGTTTATTTGTTATTTGGTCTTTGCTTATGGATTAATGATTGGTTTTCCATCTATGTAGAAGATTTTTTAAAAATATAGGTAAACATATCTTTTTTATGGTTCTGTGTTTTGAGTCATATATAGAAAAGTAACCCTCACCCTAGATTATAGAAACTCCTTCCATTTTATTTTCCGGCAATTCACTGTTTATTTATACCCTCCAGGTGGGCAGCAAGTCCGGTTTCATTGATTTTCTTTGTAAATCTGCCTAAGTAGCATAGCATTTCACTTTGAAATGTGAAACACTTGCTACCGACTATTTTGGGACCCTTGCTGGAATGTAGAAAGTCTCGTTTCTCATCTTTATTATAGTTCAAAAAACCAATCTGATGAAGCTGGATGCTCTGTGGAGAATGGACTGGAGGGATGCAAGGCAGGATATGGGAAGGACATTATTAATTCCTCCCACAAATATTTGTTGGGCATTTCCTTTGTTCCTAGCCTCTAGATGCCAAGTGTGCCATGACAAATCAAAGAAATCCCTTGCTTTGTTCTAGTGGAGGAGTAAAAATGTGAGCCAATAGGAATGTAAGATCAGCTTATTAGAATTGCTATGAAACATAAAACAGGGAAAAGGGTAGGAAATGAAGGCTGTCATTTTCTAGAGATTAAGCAGAAAATGCTGCTCTGTCTGAGGGAGTGACATTTGAGCAAAGACCTGAGTGAGCAAGGGAAATGTGGAGAGAAAGATTGGAGAGGAGGCCATTGCTCATAATGAGGAAGCCATTGCCGGCTATGATAAAAACTCTGGATTTTCTTTCAAAGGTAATAAAAAGTCGTCAGAGTGTTTTCAGCAGGGGTGTGGCATCTATGACTTGTTCTCTGACTGCTTTATGAAGAAATGATTATGAAGGGGCAGGGGAGAAGCATGGAGGCCAGAAATAAGGCCATTGCTTGGTCCAGGCAAGACATGATAGTAGACTGGATTATGATAATGGCAGTGGCGACAGAGAATAATAAACCCATGTGAGAAGTTAGTAGGTAGAATGGATAAGACTTGCTGTTAGATTGCTCAATGAGGATGAAACACAAGAAGATGTAAAGAATACCTCCCAGATGTATTAAAACCTGCAACATTGTGAGGAAAGACTGGGCAGGACTGAATAACTAACTGTTGGGTGCTATGTTCACTACCTGGGTGACGGGATCATTTGTACCCCAAACCTCAGCATCAAGCCATATACCCCTGAAACAACCCTGCACATGTACCCCCTGAATCTAAAATGAAAGTTGAAAATACTTTTTAAAACTCTGCAATATTGAAGTAGGAGCAGGTCTGGTGAATCAGGAACATTACCATTTCATTTTCATTAGAGGATTTGCACAAAATCAAAGTGAGTACCCTCTTTAGAATGCTGCGCAGCAATCAGATATGGTGGTTTGGCTCTGGGAACATTGTCATACTGTCTGTCCCTGAAATTTTATGATTATATAATTTAGATGACTAGCCTAAAGACAGATCACGAGAGAACAACTTGCTCCTTCCACAGGAAGCTGCACCCGACAGAAGCTCCAGGATGCTTGTTCTCTTTCTGCTGGGCACAGTCTTTCTGCTCTGCCCATATTGGGGTAAGTTCCTGGAGACAGAGGGGAAGCTGGTGGTTGGTTAAGAGATGGACAGATGCTGGGGGAAGAGAAAGTTTTCAAAATTGGCTCTTGGGGCAGTGGCAGATGTATGTGAGATTATAACATGGAAGGTTTTTCTTCTTTTCACACGTGAACTTCATGACCCTATAAAAGGTACAATCATGGCTTGTCTGAAGTCCTTGGTAAACAGGTGATTTGTGACATGTTTAGGAGCAAACCTTCCCTTCATCTTCAGAGAGCCCTGTAATCCATTCTTCTTATAGAATCCTAGGGGTTTCGCCTCCTGCCAGACCCGTTTTGTCCATTTCTTAGAGTAAGGAGGCTAAGATCCACTTTACTTTCTTTTACCCATTACTCGGCAAAATCATCAGGCAAGATAAGGGGTTCATTACTGGAGGTCCATGGACAAATTTCATGGGAACCCTGACCTCCTGAAATCATATACAGTGTTTGATCTATGTTTGTACAGGTTATCTTTCACAAGATTTTTTTAATTGGAGAAAATGTGTACAAATTTATTAATGTGTACATGGGGAGGACCACAGCATGATTATCCCTATCTTTCTCAAGATTACCAAGAGTCCATGGTCCAAAAAATGTTAGGAACCACTAGGCAAGAGTAAGGTCCTGTAGTGGAGCCCCCCCAGCCCCAGAGAATATTCTCAAGACTGCATCCTCTAAGCACCTCTTTTTGTATCTGGCAGCGACTGAAATAATGTGTTATAAATGTAAAAAATATCATCTCGGGTTATGCTATGGTGTCATGACATCCTGCTCCCTGAAGCATAAACAGTCCTGCGCAGTTGAGAACTTTTACATCCTTACAAGGAAAGGTAATGTGGAGTAGAGAGTGACTGGAAAATCACCACCACCATCCCTGAGAAACAGTGGTTTTCTTTTGCCCTCAGAGTGAGTGGGTGAATGGGATGGGTGAGTATGGGGTAGTCATGAGGGGATGGCAAAGACAGACTTTTCCCTAAGACCATATTGGGTGAAAAAGAGGCTGATGTCCCTTACCTGGCAGGGAATAAAATCCACTCTCTGGGTCAGCAATTAACAGACTCAGGTTTGGAACTCATTTGGGCCTAGAGAAAGGTTAGTAAGGACACAAAAACAGATTACTCCTAGGAACGCAGTAAAAGGAAATGAGGTCATTATAATCATATTTCCTCTCTTTTACCTCCTCAGGGCAGAGCATGTATCATTATTCAAAACTGTCATGTATGACCAACTGTGAGGACATCAACTTCTTGGGGTTCACGAAGAGGGCAGAGCTCATCTGTTGTGATCATAGTAACTACTGCAACCTCCCTGAGGGAGTTTAGTTGTACATACGTCTCTCCTGGATTTTGGATTCTTTTTCAACCGCTACCCTCTTTTTCTCTTCCCTGAACCTGAATTTTGCTCTACTCTTCTATGCAATGGTAGAGAGTGAGAAAGCCAGCTCATAGTGAAAAGACAAGCAGGCATAAGGAGACGCAGTGTGGACAGCGGAGCCTATTGATGATGGAGCACTAGACTTACTCTTTGCACATCCCTGTTGCTCACAGGTGGGAGGGGTTTTGCTCTCCTTACATGATACTGCCATGAATAAGCTCAGACTTGGTCATTTATTATCTCCTGTATGAAAATGTGAACACTTGGGCCATAATAATCTCCAATTTGTACTGAGAATTCTGTGACTATCCTCTATCCTCATCTACACACACACTCCTCTCTGTTGGAATTCTCTTTGGATTAGCCCTGACACTTTCTGGCACTGTCCTTTTCTGCCCATGGGTTCTGGAGAGGGCTAACCCCAGCTTCCCAGTGTGTTGGCAGCATGGGCCAAGTCTTTCTCTGATAAAGCTCTTTGGGGAACCTCAGGGCAGAAAAAAAACTGAACGGACATAGGGATAAGCTTCAAAGAAAATTTCAGGGGGCATTTCAATTGGAAAAAACTAAGATCTGAGAGATAACTTGCTGTGGGTGGAATTGGCTTGAATTATCATTGCCCTGGCTGGCCAGGCAGCCTTAGGCACATGGTTGAACTAGGTGATTGGATTGGGAACAGAGTGTTTTTTTAAGGATGGCTAGTCAGGTTCTTGTCATGGGACTGAGAAAACAAAATGCTGATAATGTGGCAGGTGGCGTGGTAGTTGAAGATAATAGGATGTAAATAGATACCATGAAGTAATGTTCAAGTAACAGAGTGCCCTGTGTTAAGAGGAAGTTATGAGTATGCAGAAAGTGTGAGAAAGGTAGCATATACGGATAACAGTGGTGAGAAGAGAAGCAGGAAGACCCAGAGAAACAGATAGGAAGAGAAACTGAGTAGCATTGATGTTGGAGCACACCTGTGGCCAAGGTGGCACATTTTCCTTGGATACACACTAACCCTGGTGTTTCTGTCCTTGTGAGGCTGACTGCAGTTCTTGGTTCTGGTCTTCCATGAGCTTCTTTCTCTTATATTATGCCACATAAAATTCTTACAATGAACCAACCAACCTTCTATTTGAGTAGTCTGGTATACACTATCTTTGTCTATGTCTGAGAATATAATCCTTTCTGAGGAATTCTCAATTTTGATTTTGCAGAGTCAGGATGAAAAATACATGAAGACAGCTCTTTCAAGGTAGACAAGCAAACTAGAAAAGCCAACGTAATATGAATATTTTAAGTTTGAGTTATGGGCTCTAGTTGTGTAAGAGCTCTCTCCCCATTGAATCATGGGGATGGTAGAAGTCAGTCTAGAAAAAGAAAAGAAAATATTGTTTAGCTTTTCAAAATAGACTTTAAAAATATGTTTGAATCAATGTTTAACAAAGCCAAAGTCTGGTTTTGTTTAGCATGCAGAGAGTTTTAATTATAAAATCTTTATGTTTCAAGAGCACACACTGGCATTCTCAGCATTATAGCCTTGAATTTGTCTATATAGTGGATGATTTGGATTTGAATTTGGTGGCTTCCAAAATCCCCTTTGCTGATAAGTGCACCCAGCTGCATCAAGTGTTGGCTTATGACAACTCACAGTTATTTACTTCTTTGGAGATTTGCTCTCTACTAAATATTAATAGAAGCAGCCTAGCCCAGAGGCTAAACTCCCAACCTGTATATGGGCCTCAGCCAATGAATGACTGGTCTCTTGTATTAAGGTAGAACTAAGTCTGTGGTGCAATTTGTACTCCAGAGCTTTTCCACAGGATCCAACTAAAGCTAGTCTTCAGTTGAGACCATGTTTTTGTTAGTATTTCCCCCCAACTTCCCTTCGTTCCCTTATTCTCTAAGTTTTAAGCTGACAAGACCAAGTGTTTTGTCTCACTGTGAACAGAGCTCTAAAGCAAGATGAGGTCAGGTTAGAAAAAAAGTTACATTTTGGCACTTCCAAGTAATAGTGTGCGTAGCGTCTAAACTAACTCTTCCTGAGTCAGGATAATCTTTCTTCTTAGCCTTCCTTACAAACTAGATAAAATTTCTCTAACCTTGAAGAATATTTTCTTTTGCCTTACCCTATTTTGGGATATTCTTCCCAGTTCCATTTTCCAACCTGAGCAAACAAACATAGCAAAGCTAGGTGAAAATTTCTTTACCCACATGATAAAACACCAAGAATTTATCCTCTGATATGCACATGCTCTTCTTTCATATATATACATAATTTTACAGAGAATTTTTTCTTCAAATACCTTTTTAAAGGACAATACTTTGGCTAACAATCTGTTACTTTGTAATTGACTGGTAAATAACTCACACAACCTTACCCATTAAACCAAAATAAATTTCACATGTATTACAAATGTAAATGTAATAAACAAAAGCTTGCTTTTTAATAATGTTGCGTCTATCATTATTTGAACTTGTAGTTATGTGCTAGGCATATGCCAAGCATTTTTAATATATGATCTCATGTAACCTTAACAACTTCCTATAAAGTAGCTATTATTACAAGACAGTTCAATAGATGAGAAACTTGAAGAACAGACTGGTTAAGTAACTTGTCAAATGTCACACAATTAAGCTTTCCAGTTACTATTGCTGCATAACAAATTATTGTGTTCACTAGTGCCACGGGTCAGGAATTAAGAAAGTATACGGTGGGTTTGTCTTGATGTCTAAGGCCTCAACTGGGAAGACTCCAAGACTGAAAGTGATGAAAGAGCTAGAAACTGAAATCATTTGGAGGTGTCTCCACTCACATGTCTTTGGAGTTGATGGTGGTATAAGTTGTGATGTCACCTGGGGCTCTTGTCAGAACACCAACATGGAGACTCTTTTCGTCTGGGGCTCTTGTCAGAACACCAACATGGAGACTCTTGTCACCTGGGGCTCTTGTCAGAACACCAACAAGGAGACTCTTGTCACCTGGGGCTCTTGTCAGAACACCAACAAGGAGACTCTTGTCACCTGGGGCTCTTGTCAGAACACCAACAAGGAGACTCTTGTCACCTGGGGCTCTTGTCAGAACACCAACACGGAGACTCTTTTCACCTGGGGCTCTTGTCAGAACACCTACACGGAGACTCTTTTCACCTGGGGCTCTTGTCAGAACACCTACACGGAGACTCTTTTCACCTGGGGCTCTTGTCAGAACACCTACACGGAGACTCTTTTCACCTGGGGCTCTTGTCAGAACACCTACATGGAGACTCTGCATGCAGCCCAGGCCCCTTCACCGCATGGGGGTCTCAGACTTCTTACATGGTAGCTTAAGGCTGTAAAGGTAAATGTACAGCTGACAAGATAGGAGTTGCATCTCATTTTAGGGCCTAACCTTGGAAGTCATGCTTCATCACTTCTGCTATGTTCTATTGATTACAAGTCAGTTACAAGCCTGGCCAGATTCTAATCTAATCTTTTGATTACAGAGTAGTAAAATTGTAGAACTTGTGGTATGGGAGCTATTGTTGCAGCCATCTCTGGAAAATACAATATGTTACAGCTAGTTAATGGCAGAGCTGGAATCTTATCCAATATCTGTATAATTCCAAAGCTCTGTCTCATTCTGTGCCCACTCTTATGTTAGCAATATTTATAAATATTTGTGTAATTTAATGGTAAAGAAGGTTTTCTAACTATGACAGCAATCACAAACCAGGACAAGATCAACAGATTTGACTGCATACAAAAATAAATACTTACTGAGTCAATACCATCAAAAAAAAAAAAGAAGATAAATGACTTCATGGAAAAAATATTTTTAATAAATAAGGCAGATAAATGGTTCACCTTCTTAGTATACCAATAGCACATTCATATAAATTAAAACAAGATCAACTCTCCAATTAAAAAATAAACAAAGACATTAACAGGTAATTCACAGAAGAAATATACATTGTTAGTGCATATGATAATATCCAATCTTATTTTTAATTTTGGAAATGCAAGTTAAGTAAACAAAAAAAATTTAACTTCTGATTATGATACTGCCAAAGATGAAAATGTTGTACACTGTTGATAGGAATGTAAGTGGTTTTCTGAAAGCAAATAAAAAAACAGCAGTATTTGTAAGAATTGGCATATATTCGGATCCAAAATTCTTACTACAAACTTAATTTTGGGGAAAGAATGAGACAAAGTTAAAAAAAAAAAAAGCATGTGAAGAAGTTTCACAGCAGTGTTGGCAATGAAAGTGAAAAGGTAGAAATAACCAAAATTACCTAAATCAAACAAGATACATCCATATGCTGAAATGCATCCATAGGAAGTGATGATAATGTCATTGTGAATTTATTGACATGAAAGCATCCTAAAATATATTCAGTGAAAGAAAGAAAATTTTGAAATTCTATTTTTATTTAAAACCTATTGTTTATCTCTCATCTCTCATCATTTCACTTCTCTTTCTCTCTCAATCTATAAACTTTTAAAATAATTGCAATTTTACCAGTGGAAAATTCTGGGTTTTTGATGTACTACCTAGTTTTGAAAATTGGCATGATGCTGTTTTCTGGCACATATATTTTTTCCTCATAGAAATAAAACTGTGGAAAAAGTCTCAGAGATTCAATATAAAAAGACCTTGCAATAATCCACATGTTGGAATTGATAGACAAGGAATTTAAAACAGCTACTATAAATATTCTCAGGGACTGAAACAAAAGGATAGCCATGAATGGATAGAGAGGAAATCTCAACAGAGAGTTGGAAAATATATAAAAGAACCATTTGACCAAAGGTCTCCCGTAACAGTAATGTTATAGATAATTTATATTTTTCTTAATTTTTAAACGTAAGCATAAAATTATCTTTAAATAGCTTAAAAACTAAATAATTTAAATAACATAATATTGTATTAATAAATCAGATTTATCAAAGTAGATATACCTAACTTTCTTTTAAGTTATGTTAGTGTTGAAAATTTGCTAGGCTTAGGTGACAAGCAGATAATAAAATCATTACTCATGTCTCATGCATAACAAAGATCCTGATGGAAGAGCAGTCACTAATACAAACTCTTGAGCTACCAAAATTTTCCTTCAGTTCTATTTTTCATTCCATACGTATGTAAAAGGCCACTTCACATGAACTTCAGTATGAATTTCATTGCTTTATGACCCAGGTAATCATTGAAAATATTTTGAGCACTTTCTATATGCAAGCAATTTAACCTTTCTAAAATGCTTTCGCTGGTGATATTATCATCTCTATTTCCCAGATGCAGAAATTGAGTCTTTATAAGTAGAGATTAAAATTTTGTAAGGTCAAAACTTAATTTGCCGTGGTAACACCAGGATTCATTTAATAGCTGTCTGACATTAGAGTCTACTGTTAACAATTGCACTATATTATCATCCACAGACAAGAAAATTAGATATTCCTTCTCAGACAGATCTTTTTAGAAGCATGAATTTGGTTCTTCTAAGAGGGAACTACTTTAATTTTCCACACAAATAATGTGTGACATGTTCTTGACAAACTGTTGTGGTTATAGTAATATTTGGTATTGATGAAAAGCAATGACAGTAAACATATCAGTAGCTATATTATATAGTTTCCTTTGACTTGACCTGTAAGTATTTCATGAAGTGGGAATAGAATAATGAGTTATAACTTATGAGAATATAGCAATGCACAAAGTGTTATTCCACAGGACTCAAAACCTACAAGTTGTATACAAATTGTATTTCTTTTGAAATTTTGGAACAACAAATGACAAAGTAACACACATCTTGTACAACAAATGCTCTTGAATTTTATGGTAGACTATCCTTGCCAAACCCTAGTCAGTGGTTTGGACATTAAACAAGGCAGAGATAGGCAAAAATAAAATTTTATTATTTGTAAATATATGATTTTAAAAACAATAATTTCATTGTTGCAGAATTTCATCTCCATGCATTAAGTAATCCAGATTTTTTAACCTATCTGTAGGAATGTTATTCAGAGTTATGGGATTGGAATTTAGAGAAAGGTTAGGAGAAAGATATGAGGAAAACAAACCGTTATTCTCTAGATATTAATAAGCGTTCTTTCAAAGAATTTTTATTTTTATTGAACGCCTGAACAAAATGTAGCCAAGAAGTAGAACGCATTGGAACTTAAGATTATGTGGTAACCGGAAGATAATCTAGTTTAATTACCTGCCAATGCAACCTATTTAATTTTTTGACAGATCTGTTATTTAAAACTATGCCCTTATATTGAATATCTCAGCTATAAAGTTAATTGAATTTGCAAACAAGTTTTCTTCTCTTTTCCTCCTTTCAAAAGACTATCTTGAGAAGCAGTTCCAGAATGGCAGAGTAAGGATGTCCAAAATTCTGCTTCTCCACAAAAGCAATGAGAACATTGGCAAAAATGGACAAAATCAACTTTTTTCAACTTCTGGAAATTAATCATAAGCTTGGAACATTCTGAGGAGTGTTTATTTTAAAAAGGCCGAATTTTGGCCTTTTAAAGTAATGTAAGAACAGTGAACTTTGTGGCATTTCAACTTTCCCTTTTCCCATCCCTCTTTAACCAGCTGTGTGGTAGGTATTGAAAGCCAGCAACCTCGTAACATGGTAGCTGTGAATATCATCAGGGTAGCAGATGCCAAAGGGTGAAGAATGAGCTTGGAGCTAACCAAAAAAGTCCCCATTCCCAGAGAAGTATCATTACTAAACCTATCTGGATGCACTCTAAAAAAGCCCTGCTCACAGAGATTGTCTTTTTTCGACCTGATTCAGAGCTTTCTCAGTGGGAAAATTTCTATCTTCAGGACATTTATCAAAAACAATAAGTGGTAATCAATTAACTTGACCTAACTGGTATTTATAAATACTCTGTCTAACAATAGCAGAATGCACATTCTTCTCACACTTGCATAGTACATTCACCAAAATGGAGCACATTCTGGGCCGTGAAACATAACTTAACAGACCTATGAGATATAAATCATATGAAGTATGTTGTTCTCGGATCACAATGAAATTAAACTAGAAATCAATAACATAAAGATAACTGGAAAATCCTCAAATATTATAAATTAAGCAAAAACACTTCTCAGTAAAATATGGATCAAGGAAGAAGCCTAAAGAAAAATTTTAAAGGATTTTGTACTAAATGAAAATGAAAAGTCAACTTAGCAAAATTTTTGAGATGCAAGAAAAAAGTGCTTAGGAAGATATTAATAGCATTAGGTGCATACTTTGTAAAAGAAGAAAGATCTAAAAATTAACAACATAAACTTCCACTTTATGAAACTAGAAAAAAAAAGAACATTTAAAGCCTAAAACAAGCAGAAGAAAAAACCCCACAAAATTGGAGAAGAAAACAGTGAAATGGATTGAAAATAGGAAAATAGAGAAGATCAAACAAATCAAAAGCTTGCTGTTTGAAAAAATAAAAATAACTGATAAACCTCTACCCAGGATAACCAAGAAAAGAAGAGAATAAACATGAATTATCAATATGAGAAATTTAAAGAGGCCCTCATTCCTTTTCCTATATTCACTAAAAGAGTAATGAAGTAATGCTACAAATAACCCTATGCTCACAAATTTAATAACGTAGATGAAATGGACAATTACTTGAAAAACACAAACTACCAAATTCACATAAGGAGAAATAGATAATATTAATAGGCCAAAATCTATCAAAGTAATTGAATCAATGATTAATAACCTTACAAAAAAGAGAGTATTATGCTGAGGTCGTTTTACGAGTGAATTCTACCAAATATTTAAGGAAGAAATGATACCGATTCTCCGCATTCTTTTCAGAAACCAGAAGCAAAGGCAACACTTCCTAAATCATTCTTAGAGGCTAAAATTGCCCTAATACTTAAAACCATATAAAAACATCAAAAAATGAAAAGTATAGACCAATAGCTCTCATGAACTGACATGAGAAAATTCTCAAAAAAATAGCAAATTAAATACAAAATTGTATTAAAAATTATGCACCATGACCAAGTGGGATTAATTTCTGGTATGCAAGACTGGTTCAACATTTAAAAATTGACTAATGTAACCCACCACAACATGAAACTAAAGAAAAAAATCATAATCATATCAAACGATGCAGAAAACGCACTAAAAACATTCCACATCCCTTCATGATAAAAACCCTGAGAAACGTAGAAATACAGGAGAACTTCCTCTACTTGATAAAGAGCAACTATATAAATACCCACAGCTAACATTGTACTTAACAATGAAAACGACGCTTTCCTCCTAAGATCAAGAACAGGGCAAGGATGTCCTCTCCCACCAGTTTTATTGAACATCATACCAGAAGTCTTAGCTTTTAAAAGAAGGCCAGACATTAGAGAAAGAAATGTAAATCAAAACCACAATGAGATACCATCTCACACCAGTTAGAATGATGATCATTAAAAAGTCAGGAAACAACAGATGCTGTAGAGGCTGTGGAGAAATAGGAACACTTTTACACTGTTGGTGGGGGTGTAAATTAGTTCATCCCTTGTGGAAGACAGTGTGGTGATTCCTCAAGGATCTAGTACCAGAAATACCATTTGACCCAGCCATCCCATTACTGGATATATACCCAAAGGATTATAAATCATTCCACTGTAAAGACACATGGATATGTATGTTTACTGCAGCACTATTTACATTAGCGAAGACTTGGAACCAACCCAAATACTTACCAATGATAGACTGGATAAAGAAAATGGGGCACATATACACCATGGAATACTATGCAACCATAAAAAAGAATGAGTTCATGTCCTTTGCAGGGGCATAGATGAAGCTGGAAACTATCATTCTCAGCAAACTAACACAGGGACAGAAAATCAAACACTGCATGTTCTCACTCACAAGTGGAAGTTGAACAATGAGAACACATGGACACAGGGAGGGGAACATCACACACCAGGGCCTGTCGGGGGATAGGGGGTAAGGGGAAAAATACTTAATGCATGAGGGGCTTAAAAGCTAGATGACGGGTTGATGGGTGCAGCAAACCACCATGGCACATGTATACCTATGTAACAAACCTGCACGCTGCACTTTCTTTCATGTATCCCAGAACTTAAAGTAAAATAAAAAAAATAAAAATAAAAAAAGGCCAGAAAAATTGGCCAAAAGATCTGAATAGAAAAAGATATACAGATAGTAAATGAGCATATGAAAATATGCTTAACATCATATCTCACTAGGGAATTGCAAATTAAAACAACAATATTATGCAACTATACATTTTAAATGGTCAAAATCAAAAAAATAAAAAAAAACTGACAGTAGCAATTTTTGTCAAGGATATAGAGCAATAGGAAATCTCATTTATTGCTGGCAGGAATGCAAAATGGTAATGCTGTTTTGAAAGACAGTTGGTAGTTTCTTAGAGAGGCGATTATACTCTTGCTATGTCATTCAGTAATCATGCCTTTAGATATTTACTCAACCAATGTGAACAGTTATGCCCACACAGAAACCTGCACACAAATGTTAAAATCATATTTATTCATAATTGCCTGAGACTAGAAGCAATAAAGATGCCCATCAATAAGTGAATGGATATGTAATCTATGGTACATTCAAACAGTGGGATGCTACTCAATGATGAAAAGAAATGATCTATCAAGCTATGAAAGGACATGGATACATTTTTAAATGAATATTGCTAAGTTAACGAAGCCAGTCTGAAAAGGCTACGTACAGATGCTCCTCAACTTATGATGGGGTTATATCCTGTTATAACAATTGTAAGTTGAAAATATTGTGAACTGAAAATGCATTTAAAACACTTAACCTTCCAAACATCATAGCTTAGCCTAGCCTACCTTAAATGTGCTCAGGACATTTACATTAGCCTATAGTTGGGCAAAAGCATCTAACACAAAGCCAATTTTATAATTGGCTTTGAGTATCTCATGTAATTGAGTATTTCATGTAATTTATTGACTACTGTACTGAAAGTAAAAAACAGAATGCTTGTATGGGTACTAAAGTATGGCTTCTACTGAATGCTTATTGCTTTCGCACATCTTAAAGTTTAAAAAAATTGTAGTCAAATCATTGTAAGTCTGGGAACATGTGTACTCTGATTCCAATTTTGTAAAAGACCAAAGTATAGCATTGGTGAAAATATCAATGACTGCCAGTGGATTAAGAGGAAAAAAGGGACTGAATAGGTAAAGTATAAAAGATTTTTTAGGGTGATGAATCTATTCTGTATGATACTATACCAGTAAATACATGACACTATGCACTTGTCAAACCCCATAGAACTTTACTGCACAAAGAATGAAACAATGTATGAGAATTAAAAAAAAAATCATTTAGGAAGTCAGAGGATTCCAGGAAGGAATGCAGAATGTGACAAAAATTATCTGTTACAAATGTGTGAAACAATCTCTCTGAGTTGAGTTGGGGGAAAAGTTTCTGATCTGAGTAACTTTGTAAATGAGTGGAGCCTGTAAGCTTAAAGGCAAAAGAAAATGTACACGAGCTCTGCACTCTAGTTGATAAAGTTGTTTTCCCCAAGGTTATAGGTTAATAATTCTGATACTGCTATACAGGTACACTGTAATTGAACTCCTAAGCAAATGAATGGGGGCTAGGGGAATCCAGGTTTCTCACTGTTGGAGTTAGAAGTTACAGACAAGCAAGAGAAAGGTGCTAGAATGATCAATGAGGTAATGAATTAGATATCAGTATGAATTCATATTTAGTTAAATATAAGTACAGATTATTTATAAATATGTATATAAAAGAAAGAAATATTTATAAATATGTATATTTATGAGTTATTATATATACATATATTTCCTTGCTCTGTCAAATAACAATAACAACAATAGTAATGAGTACCCCTAGCACCCAGACTGTGGTTTCTAATACCATTCTCAAAAAAAAAGGAATCAGAAGTCCTTGGAGAAATGGCTGATTGTAGGACTGGGGCATGAAATTAAATGAAGAGAAGATGAGCCTGTAAATCTGAGGGAGTATATCAGAGGGAAATAGGAACAAACTGAGAGATCTCCCCATGGCCCAAACTGTATCAATTTGAATGACAAAATAAATGAGCCCAAAGGTTAAAATAAATGACCATGAATACAAGATGAATGCATAAATAAATAATTGAAAAAAATGGGAGAAATGATCTGATTGTCCCAGCTCATTATTTGTTGTTACTTTCATAGATCCATTGCTAGTCTACACATTTGTCTGCACTTGCCTCAGGTGCCTGCTGTAGTGTGAAAGGCCATGTGGTTGTGTCGTGGAGGACATGGCTACACAGGGGCTGTGGCCCTCACAGATCCCTTTAGAAGGAGGCTTGGAAGACACAAGCAAGGATGGTCAAGCCTAGCTGTCTCCTTTCCTTCTGTGTGTAGCCATCCTCTGCTTTATCTAGCAGCCATTGTTATAACTTTAACACATTACGAATTTGTTCTTACTTCTTACAAAGTTACATAAAAATGTACTCTCTCACTGTTCTCCACGTTATTAAATCCCTATTGAATTATGGCTAAGCAGTCAGCTACTGACAGCCCAGCCCTTGAGAAACTCTGCTTCTTTCCCACTAACAACTCATGGCCGCACTCTTCTGAGCATTGCTCTCAGACAGGAGGAGCTTCTCACCTGAAATGACTGGAAGGTTTGCCCTCTACCCAAGGGTGCCCCACAGCCAATGGTTGACTGATATGTGCGAATAAAAGGGAGATTAACTTGCACAAGTTGGGGCTGGGTATAGTGTCATTTATGTTCCAGGGTTATCTTTTGGACAAAGCCTGACTTCACCTGAATCACATCTTCTTCAAGCATCACCCCATTGTACCGTTTGCCTCATTCCCTTATAGTTTTCTCCTGAGAACACTTCCTCACTGCATTATTTGCACCAGAATCCTCTTCTCAGGTCCTGCTTCTGTGGAACCTGGCCAAAGACAGTTGGTAACAGGAGTGGTCACAAAAAGCAGGCCATAATAAGGAATATTGCATTGGATTATTCAGCTGGCTGAATGTCAATGAGTACCCTATGGTGGTAGGTGGAGTACTGACTGTTGCTGATATGTGGTAGCAGTGTGATTGTTCAAACTTTCAATTGTGGTGAACTTGGACTTAGAAGAAGTGGAAGAAGATGCATTTGCGTGTGGGTATCTCTGACTCCTGAGAAATGCAGAGATGATAGTGATTATAAGGATTGTGGCATCGGATGGCTGTTGCTAAGCATGATTGGAGCACCAAAGACAGAAAATGGCAGGCTCGTATTTATTCATCCAAAAATTTAGAGCAAAGTGTGAGTCAGAGGCCTTTCTTGGCAGCATCTAGGAATACCTTCATTTCTTGCAGCTGATAATAAGGCATGACATTCAACTGCAAGGGTTGGAGAACTTTAGAGAGAATGAAATTCTTGGCCCAGAGAAGTCTCCTGAGCCAAAGTCAGGGCTCTCATAAGGAAGGAGTGTGACTCTGAGACTTGGGATAATGGGGATATCTGGATTGGTATACTTAGCTCCTTAAGCCCTGAAATTCTTCTTTTGTCCCAATGACCATGCAGGAAGATAGCAGTCTTCTTGCTAGAACAGCATGGAAAGACCACAAAAATGTCTTACAGGATAATGACTGACTTTCCCAGGATCTGCCCGTACTTTCTCTGCTGGCAACCAGAGCAATGAATTGGGTCAAAGCTCATCATAGACCAACTGGGGAAGTGCTGCTCTTTTTGAGGAAGGAGAGGGATTTGATATTGAAGGAGCTGAAGAGCCTACCTAACATATTCTGGCTACAACTAGGAGAACATACTCGGAAGTAAATCCTGAGGGTGCTGGATTGATAAGGATGGAATATGAAACCAAATAAGGGAGAATTTTTTTATGTGGCACTTTCCCATGATAAGTGCACTGGAGACTGATTGTTCCTGATCCACTGAGGGATGGCTCTTGAAACATTGGAAAAAGTGTCAGCCCACATTAAATAAAGTAGAAATGCAAAAACTGCCTTGTCAGATTGCGGAAGAGGGGAACAAAAGGCTCAGAGAATTCAGCGTGTTAGAGTAGATCACTTATATAAGTTTGGAAGCATTACTTGCTGGCCTGTATCAGGGAAGTAAAAATCTGCAGGTGAAGGATTTGTCAGCATAATTGAGAAGATCACTAGTGACTTTCCTCTGTAGGCTGGAGCTGATGGAAAGAGGTGCTGCCACCGAATTGGGCTCCCTAGGAATGGGGAAGATAGGATCACAAGCTAGGAAGAGCCAGGTGTCAGCACTTAATCATCAGGTTTGAGGTGGGCAAAACTCCTGTAATGGGTAGCAAGACTGGATGGTAGCCGTAGAATCCTGGCTAGAACTCTAAAGAGATAACGAATAAAACCTGGTTTTCTTAGGAACAAGTTGTATGCTCCTCCAAGAGTACTGCTTAATACATATGATCAAAAGAAATAAGTGAATAAGTTATAGAGTCTAATAGATGCAATTGGAGCCCTGTCCAGGTCCTTTTTACTTGGCAGTGCTATAAATATTAGCTACTAATAACTACCAGTGACACCCTTCTCTTGAGAATTGCTCTTGGATCAGGGGAGGCACCTCACCTGGAAATGCCTCTTGTTGTGGGTGACACACAAAAAAATGACTGATACAGGGACACGTGAGGTTGTTCCTTTGCCTAGAGATGGGATGAGCCTGTGCTGTCAATTATCCTCTGGCATGCTCTTAAGCCTGATGCTTAAGCTGAAACCACGCTTGTGCCTTGTTTCTCCCCTCGCTCTCTTCTGCTTTCTTTACTCCTTTACAGGTTATTCCTGAAAGTACTTTTTCAATGAATCACTTGCACTAGAATTCGTATCTCAGATTCTGCTTCTAGGTAACCAAACCTAAGATACTCATCATTTTTTTCAGTTAAACAGTCTAGCCCACAGGTCAAATCTCCCTCATTATGCATTGGTCCTATAACTCCTGAAAACACCTGTTTCAGTATTTTGCAGCATCCACCTTGGGCAGCACACCTTCTTCTATATCACGTGGCTGTCTCAAGGTTTTAGCCAAAGTCTCAAGAACATGTTAGTATTATTTGGTTTCAAATAGGAAACAGATGGCACATGAAATTAGCATTTCAACAAGTTTTTTTTATGAAGGGTCTAATCACACAGGATTATGGAGGGAATAAGGGAACCACATGGAGAGTTGAGGGATCTGGAGCAAAAGGAGGTTGGATTTTCACCACTCTTAACCTAAAGAGATGAGGTGGAAAGGATGTTGCTGGGACTGGGAAGAAAGCGTGTTGAGCAGCGACTTTTTGTTGGGAGCATAGCCAGCCTGAAGCCACGTCTTACAGCGGGAACCAGGAGACCAAAGCCTGTGACCTCACACTATTTCCTTCTGCTGATCTGCATTAGCTTCCCACTGGTCACTCAAACAGAGTCCAGAGGCTTTGGGGGCCCAGTGATATAATCCACATTTGATATGGGGCAGAGAGCAGGCTGGAGAAGTGTAGGGAATGGGTGTGAAAGGGGTAAATGCAGGAAAGCCAGCACACCCAGCACACCCCACCCATTTTGCCTCTAAGCATCCATTCTTCTTCATCTGGGTGACAGAATGCACAAATTCTCATTACAATCCTATGCTTGAGAGGTGATAGCAATTCATCATTCTGTCACCAAAAAGACCACGAAGCAGCCACCATCAGGGCTCTTGCTATAAAACCGTGGAGTTCAAGGAAGGCAAATGAAATGACTAAACTATAAAAATATTTGCTGCAGCCTCCACTTCCTTAACTGGCTGTGATGTCTGAACTGACAGTCAAAGTGGCCCTCTTACACTTCCCACCCCATGCTCTTACTTCTGTAGCATCTTAGCTGGGCGGGGTTCTCAACCTGGGGGCATACCCTGCAGGATTGGAATGCTTGTTCGTTTGTCTTATTGCATCGTTACAGTTTACTTTGTTTTTCTTTCTTTTTTTTTTTTTTTTTTTTTGAGACAGAGTCTCGCTCTCCCCGAGGCAGGAGTGCAGTGGCGCGATCTCAGCTCACTGCAAGCTCCGCCTCCCGGGTTCACGCCATTCTCCTGCCTCAGCCTCCCGAGTAGCTGGGACTACAGGAGCCCGCCACCACGCCCGGCTAATTTTTTTTTTTGTATTTTTTAGTAGAGACGGGGTTTCACCGTGTTAGCCAGGATGGTCTCGATCTCCTGACTTCGTGATCCACCCTCCTCGGCCTCCCAAAGTGCTGGGATTACAGGTGTGAGCCACCGCGCCCGGCCATCGTTACAGATTTCTAATGAGCAGGACTATTAGGCAAAGGAGCCAGTGAATTCTTTGATTTTCAAATATTGTCTTTCTTGCCCCCATTGTGTAATAGAAACTTCAATTCTTGTAATCAGAATAAATTCCTCAGTCAGTACAGTGACCTTTCTCTCCACCTATCAGAGACAACCAGTTGAGAAATTTTGACATTCTGCTATCTTTACTCTCATCTCCCCTCTTCCCATTCTTTCTTTCTAACATAGAGCCACTGAGGCTTCACAGACTAATGGGCTGAAGGTATCCCCTCTAAATCATGAGACTGTTCTTTGATATGTGTGCCTCAGGCTCAGTTGTTGATATAATAGATGAAAGATAAAAGGAGTTTGGAAAACCCCTTCTCAAAATAATTCCCCAACTTAAGAGGCTGCAATCATGTTGCATCATCAGATTTTAAATGTCAAACCCTGTTTATTACTATATTATTTTAGTTTTTTTTTCTGTACCAAATCTTGTTTCACTCCTGAACAGAGAGATACGTAGGTTATACTAGCATCAGGGTGGCTACTGTAGGACACAAAAGAGAAAAATCACATCAAAAATAAAATAAACCTTTCCCTATTACTACTCCCAGTCTCAGAAGCCTCTGAGGTCCTGCCCGCAGGCCCTTGGCTGCTCGGCCGGATCTACTTCAGCGCCTCCTGACAAGGCTGAGCTTGGGTTCAGAATGCCAACTTGAGAGCCTTCTTATCTTTCCTGCAAACTGAGAACTTTGATTTTTTTTATCTTGCTCAAATCCTAGCTAAGGGGCCTGGGGAATCTGCCCTACAAACCATGAAGTCTCACAGGAGGGATTTTATTTAACCCTACATATTGTGGCCTGCTTTCCAAACTGACTCTGGCACGTCACATAACAAATAAGGAAGGAAATCAAAATATTTTAGCCCCGAATATATTTTCTTGCCATTATCTTGAAATTACCCTGCAACAAGGTTGTCTCTTGTGGGAATAATCCATTTTCTGTAGGGAATCTCCTTTCCCCCACTTTTTCTTTCTTTGCAGACCCAGGAAACAATCATCTAAGAGCCAGGCACCCTTTTAAGCCCAACAAGAAACATTTTACAACTACTCCCTCTGAAGTCTGATGAGCGTTTCCTCAGCACAGTAAAACTTGGTCTCCACAACCCTCTATCCTAACCTAAACATTTCCTTTCTATTGATCTCAGGTCTTTAGATAAACTTAACCAATTGTCAACCAGAAAATTTCTAAATCTACCTATAAGCTGGAAGCCCCCACTTTAAGCTGTCCTGCCTTTTGGGAATGTATTTCTTAAATGTATTTGGTGGAAGTCTCATGTCTCCCTAAAATGTATAAAACCAAGCTGCACCCCGACCACCTTGGACACATGTTCTCAGGACCTCCTGAGGACAGTGTCATGGGCCATGGTCACTCATAATTGGCTCAGAATAAATCTCTTCAAATATTTTACAGAGTTTTAGTCTTTTTGTTACAAAACCAACATAGTGTTTCTCCTCTCTTCTTCTTGTTGAATTAACTATGTTAACAGTGAGAATTTGCCAGGAACTATTCTTGCATCTCATGAAATGTAAGCTTCTACAATAATGTCTCACTGTTAGAAACCTTGGACGTCTTCTCCAGTGGGCCCTGAATTCCCAAACTGGGCTCCCATGTTTCCTGGGTCCAAGTTATTGCCTTTGCAATAACTTATTTAACCTCTACAGATAAGCAAATATTTTTTTTTTCTACTGAGGTGGTCAGAAAGTTAATATGTTTTCTCCAATACTATCTGTGAAATCAGGTTTCTATTCGCAGGCTGATAAATGTTGGCCATCTACTCCAAGGAATTAGCTGCTTTGAACCCACAGGAAGGATCTAGGGTCAGGCCTACGGGCTCTTTCTTACACTTGGCTACTCCTTTGCCTCAAGGAAGGATAAGCCTGTATGTTTCAGGGGTTTGGTCCAGCAGCAGTTCAAAATACTCCTCTTCAAGTTCAGTTTCTACACTTCCTGAAAACTCTCCCTTCGAAGCGCTCTTCTTGCAAGCACATTTGAGGGAAAAGATTAGTCTTATTTTGCTCATGATTCACTTCAATGCTATAACTGCACATCTCATTTCTATCACGAGCCCTGGTTCATTTACAACAGGTCACTCTCTGGGACTCAACGACTGTCCTTCTTGATATAATAAAATTGATTATGATTATACTTTTAATATTAAATAGATAATGAGCACTTTCTTGTGCCAAGTGCTGACCTAAGCCATTTATGCACATTATCCCATTTTATTTTTTCTACAACCTTAAGAAGCATAGGGAGGTCAAGTTACTTTCATAAAGTCTCATAAGTGGTAGAGCTAGAAACTGTAGGAGCTTTATCCAAAATATGATGCTGCTGCCATGACATGGGTCTCAGTAAAAAATTTAACTAAGCGGGCCCAGCTTCGCTATTTCCAACAATACTATCATTCAGGGATGTATAAATGTGTCAGAATTACTGAGCAGCTGGCATAGGCGGAACTAAAATGCAGACTACACATTCAATATGACTCCACGGTCCAATGGAAAGAGAAGGAAAGTGAAATCTATCTCAGGTGGTCCTCTTGTGGATATAACCCAGGTCCTAGCTTTGTTCCTCTATCCCCAAGTCTCCGAATCTTTCTTCAAAACACCATTGTTTTCACTTGTCTCTTTTGTTGTAAGTAGTATTCTCAGTACCTCAAGCCACTTCTCAATACCTAGCAGGTGGCAGGCATCCAATATATACTTGTTGAAAGAATGAACCCAGGAATAAGGTAAGGCCTGTCCACTTCCCAGAAGTCTGAGGCTGGTACTCAGTAACTCTTGGAATTTTACTTCCAAAGCAAGGAATTGATCAACATTGCTGCAGACATGGGGGGCATGTTATTCAGGAGGACAGGCTAGCATGGGCTTTAGCTCTCCAAATTGTGCAAGGAGCAAGGATTGGTTTCAGCTCTTGGACTCCTGTTCCTCGTAAGAGCTTCCCAGTAATACAAGGTGAGACAATGCCTCTTCCATCATGGGGTGTCCAGCTGGAAACTGGCTTATCCCAAATGCAAACATCAATTTACAGAGATAAATATTTTGCTGAGTAAATTAGAACCTAATATAAGTCCATCAACCATGAGGATGAAATTAATGTTACTTGGTCCTAATTTTTCATCCTCCTGCCTTCAAGCCTGCCCAGAGGTTCAGGGGCATAAGAATGACGCCATGGGTCCTACACTTTTAAGCAA
The DNA here is from genome assembly GCF_028885625.2 of Pongo pygmaeus. Classification (NCBI taxonomy): domain Eukaryota; kingdom Metazoa; phylum Chordata; class Mammalia; order Primates; family Hominidae; genus Pongo; species Pongo pygmaeus. The sequence goes on along the minus strand of NC_072382.2, from coordinate 127,551,300 downwards.
CAAAACCTCCGTAATTTGATACTCAATGATTGACCTCACAAAGTCTGAGCTGAAGTTTTGAATCTACTACCTTTTTTTTTCTTTCTTTCTTTCTTTTTTTGTGTTGGGAAGACTACTATTTTAGACAGGAGATTTCTATGTCATTCTCTCTGTTTGAATAGGGATAGCAAGAGGACTCCATTTTATTATATCCCCCAAATAAATGAGGAATCAGAGAGGTCATTGTGTATGTGTTGCTACATATGCAGGGGAATGGGGTGGCAGGGTGGTTGTTCTTCCAGATACATACAATTTTGTGAAACATAGTGCAATGGTTTCTAGGTCATTTCCTTATCTGATGCATTGAAAACCTCCCCCAAAGTTCCGGCCTTAAATTCAGACAAGTGAGTGTCTAAGTGACAAGAAACTTCTAATCTTAAATGGCCTCCCCATAGAAGTAAAGGAACTATTCTTAGCCAGTTTTCTACCTCTTTTACCCCACAACCAGGATTCAGTGAGGAAGTGACTTCATTGAACAAGATAGCAAGGGCACTGCTAGTAAAAGAGGGCAGGAAAAGAGAGGCAGAGGAAGTAATGGCAGCAGCATGTGAGACCCTTGGAGGGCAAGCAGTAGAAATCTTGATAGCAGTTAATCAAAGAATTTCCTGATGATCAGTAATCATTAAGAAAATCAGTAAGGTAGATAATCAGTAAGGCAGTATCAGGCACTGCTTTCCTTTCCCTTCCCTTCCTCTGAGCATGACGTTCTCTGTCATTCTCTTGCCTGGTTCCTGGTTCCTTCCACTCATTGTGGTGTAAGTAAAGGAGTTCTTGACCTTCTCATCTAATAGAGTATAATCTGTGGGTACACCATCTGAGGCCTCAGGAAACAACTGAGTGATAAATTTCCTGTCACAATGTGTTACAGCTTGGGAAATTTTGTCTGACTTGGACTTGGGTGCAGAATAGGTTATATCCCAAGAACACTGACCAGTCCCTCTAGGCTTTCTCCTTCCTTTTTTCCACAACCTCCTCACTCCTCAACAATCTACAGAAGACTTCCTATTCCTAGAAGTTTGCAACAGCTACGAGGGCACTTCAGAGTTGCCAGCAAATCTCCTAGAGTTGGGAACTCTAGAAACAGGAAAGAGACACTAGGAGAGCCTCTCTAGATATTTCACCTGAGCTTCTGGGAACCTCTATGCATTCTCTAGATATTTCCTCAGTCGGTGGCAACCCAGAATTGTACATCAGAGTCTAGTCTCACTGAATCTCAACAGTAAATCTCAGTGAATGTCCTAATTTCTCACCCACCAAGAAAAACCAGATAGTCTGCTCTGAACCTGAGCCTCTGACTCCAAAGGACATCTAGAAGAAACTGTTCTTGATCTCCTGCCCACTCCAACATGCAAGCCAAATCTAAACCTTAGTGGTATTTGACCTTTATCAGGCCACTCCTGCAGCCACCCCACTGCCGGGCTCTTTCCCTTCCCATACCACAGCATCAGCTGTAGACCCTAGCTCACTGCCCTCCCTGGGCATGTGACCTCTAAGAATGGCTCTCGAAGCCTGAAATTCCTGACATCTACCCTGGCTAGGGGATCCGAGCTACTGTTGAAAACAAGAAAAAAGAATGTATTCAATGATCTGTCCTCAGCCATAGCATACAACATTTTAAATTTTGGCAGACAGGGTGAGTGCCTGCCTGGATCACTCTTGGTCTGGGAATATAGAGACAATGGATCCCACAATATCATGTTCGGTAGTACCACTTCCTATTCTTTCTGAAGCACTTTTATAATAAATTTATGTGAACCAAAGGTCAATATTATCACTCTCATGTGCTTTACACGAAAGTTTTCTGAGGCAGGGGAGAACAGGCAGAGGTCACAGCTAGGGAGCTACAGCATCCAGTCCCTCCTGTCCAGCCTGACTTGTCAGTGTCCCAGCAGCCTGCAGTGGGAAGGGCAAGTGGGGAGATCTGCTGAAGCTTCAGCCATGGAAACTTCTCGAGAACTGCTGTTTGGGGGTGGCTTGCAGGAATCCCCCATCCCTATGCTCATCACTCCCAAAGGTGGTGTGCTACCATCACACTGAGGGTGTGGAAGGCAGGAGGCTGGCAAGCTGGAATAAGGCTGGAGGGAGGGACTCAGAAGAAAGCCATCTCACCCTCAGAGACCGACATCCTGGTGACTCAGGGGGGGCAAAGCCATAGGAGCAGGGCTATGGGGCTCCTTTCACCAAGTTCAGTAAGTTATGCCCTATGCTGGGCATGTGGCAGGAACTGAACTAATGAAAGGAAATGACTCAGAATTCGTATCTGACCCCCAATTCATACTCCATGGTTCACTCACCTGCCAACATGGTGTCTGGCCTGATAACTGAAAGCGTATGAATCAGGGTCTTCCTCCACCTTGATTTAGGTTGATGTTATAATTGAGTCCTCTTTCTTCTGTAAATTAAAGGCATCTGACTATATTGCTTCTATGCCTAACTCCTCTGTTTTATGCATAATAGTGCCTTCCATGGTACCTTCAAGGCTGTCTGAGGCCAGAACATTTGGAGGGCAGTTAGGAGGCGGGTAAGTGGGGCTTCATCAGCAGGCTGATGTGAGTTGGCCATACAGTACGATATGAAGGGTCAGGAGTTTTGGGGAGTTTGGGGATTCAGGCAAGCAGTCAGAGCAAAGTCCTGGAGTTGCTCTGAGATGCTAGAAGAAGATCAGGTCTGAGACAAGGACATGGATCTACCAATCCAGAAGCTCAATAAACTCCATATAGGATTAACCCAAAGAAATCCATACTAAGACACATTATAGTCAAACTGTTGAAAGCCAAAGACAAAGAGAGACTCTTGAAAGCAGCAAGAGAAATGTAACTTGGCACACGCACACAAATACTCTGTAACATTATCTGTGGATTTCTCATCAGAAACTTTGCAGGCAAGAAGACAGTGGGGTCGTATATTTAAAGAGTGGAAAGAAAAACTGTCAATTGAGAATTCTGTATATGATAAAACTGTTATTCAAAAGTGAGGGAAAACGTAAGAAATTTTCAGATAAATAAAAGCTGAGTGAGTTTATTACCACTAGACCTACCAGATAATAAATTCTAAAAGAAGTTCTTCAAGTCGAAATAAAAGTATGCTAGAGAGTTACTTGAAGCCTTATGGAAATATGCTGATGTCTAGTAAAGATAAATACATGGACAAATATCAAAACTGATGTTATTGTAATTTTGGATTGTAACTCCACTTTTTATTTTATACAGATTACAAGAAAATGCATAAAATAATTATAAATCCGTGTTCATTGGTACACAATACATAAAGATATAATTTATGACATCAATAACATAAAGTGGCAGAACTATAAAGGAGTAAAGTTATTGTATGTTATTGAAGTTAAATTCATATCAGTTTAAGAGCCTTTGGAATGGGCCAACCAAAGACTACAGAATTGTAGCACTGTCAGTATGCAACACCAGCCTGAGAGAGCTGCAGGCATGAGACTCCAATCTATGAAAGCTTCTGGGTATACTGAGCCCAGCAAAGCCATACTGGAGGGGATGTTTGAGGTCTTGATAACCCAAACCCAGTGTGCCGAGAATGGTGTCAAAGGAGATTATTCTCCAACTTTAAGACTTAATAATTTCCCTGTTGGGTTTTGGACTTATTGGGGACCAGTTACCCCTTTCTGTCTTTGTATTTCTCCCCTTTGGAATGAGAATGTCTATCCTATGCCTGTCTCAGTATTGTATTTTAGAAGCACATGATTTGTTAATCTCACAAGCTCACAGGTGAGTGAGTATTTGCCTCTGGTTGGATCATGCCTTGAGTATCATCCTTATCTGATTTAGATGAGATTCTGGGCTTTAGCTTTTTGAGTTGGTGCTGGGACAAGTTAAGACTTTTGAGGCTATTAGGATGGAATGAATGTACTTCGTGTGAGAACATAAGTTTTTGGGAGGCCAGGGGCTGAATGCTATGGTTTGAATGTTTCCTCCAAACCCATGTTTGAAATTCACTTGCCAATGTAACAGTATTGGAAGGTGAGGCCTCTAAAAGGGGATTAGATCATGAAGGCATTACCCTCACAAATAGATTAATACCATTATCATAAAAGTTGATTAGTCATTCCAGGAATAGGACCCTGATAAAAAGAATTAGTGTGCCTTGATTTCCTCTCTGTCTCACACACCCACTTTCTCACCATGTTATGCCTTTTATCATAATGTGACACAGCAAGAATGCCTTCACCAGATGTGGCCCCTTGATCTTAGAATTCCTAGACTTCAGAACTGTGAGAAATAAGTTTTTTTTAAAAGATATATTACTCAGGCTGTGGCATTCTGTTATAGCAGCAAAAAGCAAACAGAAAACAAATTAAATGGCAAAAGTAAATCCTTCTGTATTTTCTTTACATGTAAAAAGATTAAACTCTACAATTGAAAGACATAGATTAGCAGAATGGATTTAAAAAACAAAACCCAACCACACACTGTATATAAGACACTCGCTTTAGATCTAAGAACATTCACAGGTTGAAAGGGAAAGAATGGAAAAATATTCAATGCAAATAGTAATCAAAATAAGACAGAAGTGGCTATACTAATATCAGACAATATAGACTCTAAGGCAAAATTTTTTTAATTTTGATTTTTTATTTCAATAGGTTTATGGAGAACAAATTGTGTTTGGTTACATGGATGAGTTCTTTAGTGGTGATTTCTGAGGTTTTGGCGCTCCCATCACACAAGCAGTGTACACTGTACCCAGTGGGCAGTCTTTTATCCCTCTTTCCCCTCCAACTCTTACCCTCTCATCCTTACTATCCCACTCTGATGATAGTTTCTTTTGCTGTTCAGGAGCTCTTTAGTTTAATTAGATCCGATTTGTCAATTTTGGCTTTTGTTGCAATTGCTGTTGGTGTTTTAGTCATGAAGTCTTTGCCTATGCCTATGTCCTGAATGGTATTGCCTAGGTTTTCTTCTAGAGTTTTTATGGTTTTAGGTCTTATGTTTAAGTCTTTTATCCATCTTGAGTTAATTTTTGTATAAAGGGGTGTAAGGAAGGGGTCCAGTTTCTGTTTTGTGCATATGGCTAGCCAGTTTTCCCAGCACCATTTATTAAATAGGGAATCGTTTCTCCATTGCTTGTTTTTGTCAGGTTTGTCAAAGATCAGATGGTTGTAGATGTGTGGTGTTATTTCTGAGGTCTCTGTTCTGTTCCATTAGTTTATATATCTGTTTTGGTACCAGTACCATGCTGTTTTTGGTTACTGTAGGCTTGTAGTATAGTTTGAAGTCAGGTAGCATGATGCCTCCAGCTTTGTTCTTTTTGCTTAGGATTGTCTTGGCAATACGGGCTCTTTTTTAGTTACATATGAAATTTCACACAGTTTTTTCTAATTCTGTGAAGAAAGTCAATGGTGGCTTGATGAGAATAGCATTGAATTTATAAATTACTTTGGACAGTATGGCCATTTTTGCGATATTGATTCTTCCTATCCATGAGCATGGAATGTTTTTCCATTTGTTTGTGTCCTCTCTTATTTCCTTGATCAGTGGTTTGTAGTTCTCCTTGAGGAGGTCCTTGACATCCCTTTAAGTTGTATTCTTAGGTATTTTATTCACATTGTAGCAATTGTGAATGGGAGTTCACTCATGATTTGGCTCTCTGTTTGTCTGTTATTGGTGTATAGGAATGCTTGTGATTTTTGCACATTGATTTTGTATCCTGAGACATTGCTGAAGTTGCTTATCAGCTTAAGGAGTTTTGGGGCTGAGATAACGGGGTTTTCTAAATATGCAATCATGTCGTCTGCAAACAGAGACAGTTTGACTTCCTCTCTTCCTATTTGAATACGCTTTGTATCTTTCTCCTGCCTGATTGTCCTGGCCAGAATATCCAATACTATGTTGAATAGGAGTGGTGAGAGAGGGCATCCTTGTCTTTGTCAGTTTTCAAAGGAAATGCTTCCAGCTTTTGCCCATTCAGTATGACATTGGCTATGGCTTGTCATAAATAGCTCTTATTATTTTGAGATATATTCCATTGATACCTAGTTTATTGAGTGTTTTAGCATAAAGGGGTGTTGAATTTTATCAAAGGCCTTTTCTACACCTATTGAGATAATCATGTGGTTTTTGTCATTGGTTCTGTTCATGCGATGGATTACATTTATTGATTTGTGTATGTTGAACCAGTCTTGCATCCCAGACATGAAGCTGACTTGATCGTGGTGGATAAGCTTTTTGATGTGCTGCTGGGTTCAGTTTGCCAGTATTTTATTGAGGATTTTCACATTGATGTTCATCAAGGATATTGGCCTGAAATTTTTGTTGTCGTTGTTGTTGTTGTGTCTCTGCCAGGTTTTGGCATCAGGATGATGCTGGCCTCATAAAATGAGTTAGGGTGGAGTCCCTCCTTTTCAATTGTTTGGAATAGCTTCAGGAGGAACGGTACCAGCTCCTCTTTGTACCTCTGGTAGAATTCATCTGTGAATCCATCTGGTCCTGGGCTTTTTTTGGTTGGTAGGCTATTAATTACTGCCTCAATTTTAGAACTTGTTATTGGTCTATTCAGGGATTCGACTTCTTCCTGGTTTAGTTTTGGGAGGGTGTATGTGTCCAGGAACTTATCTATTTTTTCTAGATTTTCTAGTTTATTTGCATAGAGGTGTTTATAGTATTCTCTGATGGTAGTTTGTGTTTCTGTGGGATCAGTGGTGATATCCCCTTTATCATTTTTTATTGTGTCTATTTGATTCTTCTCCATTTTCTTCTCTATTAGTCTAGCTAGTGGTCTACCTATTTTGTTAATCTTTTCAAAAAACCAGCTCCTGGATTTATTGGTTTTTTGAAGGGCTTTTCATGTCTCTATCTCCTTTAGTTCTGCTCCGATTGTAGTTATTTCTTGTCTTCTGCTAGCTTTTGAATTTCTTTGCTCTTGTTTCTCTAGTTCTTTTAATTGTGATGTTATGGTGCCAATTTTAGATCTTTTCAGCTTTCTGATGTGGGCATTTAGTGCTATAAATTTCCCTCTAAACACTGCTTTAGCTGTGTCCCAGAGATTCTGGTATATTTTGTCTTTGTTCTAATCGGTTTCAAAGAACTTATTTATTTCTGCCTTGATTTTGTTATTTATGGAGTAATCATTCAGGAGCAGGTTGTTCAATTTTCATGTAGTTGTGTGGTTTTGAGTGAGTTTCTTAGTCCTGAATTCTAATTTGATTGCACTGTTTTCTGAGAGGCTGTTTGTTATGATTTCCATCTTTGTGCATTTGCTCAGGAGTGTTTTACTTCCAATTATGTGGTCAATTTTAGAATAAGTGCTACATGGTGCTGAGAAGAATGTATATTCTGTTGATTTGGGGTGGCGAGTTCTGCAGATGTCTATGAAGTTCACTTGGTCCAGAGCTGAGTTCAAGTCCTGAATATCTTTGTTAATTTTCTGTCTCGTTGATCTGTCTAATATTGACAGTGGGGTGTTAAGTCTCCCACTATAATGGTGTGGGAGTCTAAGTCTCTTTGTAGGTCTCTAAGAACTCGCTTTATGAATCTGGGTGTTCCTGTATTGGGTGTATATATATTTAGAATAGTTAGCTCTTCTTGTTGCATTTGTCCCTTTACCATTATATAATGCCCTTCCTTGTCTTTTTAAGTCTTTGTTGGTTTAAAGCCTGTTTTATCAGACTAGGATTGCAACCCCTGCTTTATTTTGTTTTCCATTTGCTTGGTAAATATTCCTCCATCCCTTTATTTTGAGCCTATGTATGTCTTTACACATGAGATGGGTCTCCTGAATATAGCACACTGATGGGTCTTGACTCTTTATCCAACTTGCCAGTCTGTGTCTTTTTATTGGGGCATTTAGCCCACTTACATTTAATGTTAATATTGTTATGTGTGATTTTGATCCTGTCATCATGATGCTAGCTGGTTATTTTGCACAATAGTTAATGCAGTTTCTTCATAGTGTCATTAGTCTTTATATTTTGGTATGTTTTTGCAGTGGCTGGTGTCGGTTTTTCCTTTGTATATTTAGTGATTCCTTCAGGAGCTCTTGTAAGGCAGGCCTGATGTTAACAAAATCCCTCATCATTTTCTTGTCTGTAAAGGATTTTATTTCTCCTTCGCTTGTGTAGCTTGGTTTGGCTGGATATGAAATTCTGGGTGGAAAATTCTTTTCTTTATGAGTATTGAATATTGGTCCCCACTCTCTTCTGGCTTGTAAGGTTTCTGCAGAGAGAACCACTGTTAGTCTGATGGGCTTCCCTCTGTAGGTAACCTGACCTTTCTCTCTGGCTGCCCTTAACATTTTTTCCTTCATTTCAACCTTGGTGAATCTGACAATTATGTGTTTTGGGGTTGCTCTTCTTGAGGAGTATCTTAATGGTGTTCTCTGCGTTTCCTGAATTTGAATCTTGTCCTGTCTTGCTAGATTGGGGAAGTTCTCCTGGATATACTAAAGTGTGTTTTCCAGTGTGGTTCCATTCTCCCCATCACTTTCAGGTACACCAATCAATCATAGATTTTTGTCTTTTCACATAGTCCCACATTTTTTAGAGGCTTTGTTTGTTTGTTTGTTTTTTATTCTTTTTTCTCTAATCTTGTCTTCACACTTTATTTCATTATGTTGATCTTCAATCTCTGATATCCTTTCTTCCACTTGATCGATTCAACTATTGATACTTGTGTATGCTTCACAAAGTTCTTGTGCTGTGTTTTTCAGCTCCATCAGGTCATTTATGTTCTTCTCTAAACTGGCTATTCTAGATACCAGTTCCTGTAAACTTTGTCAAGGTTCTTAGCTTTTTTGCATTGGGTTAGAACATGCTCCTTTAGCTTGGAGGAGTTTGTTATTACCCACCTTCTGAAGCATAATTCTGTCAATTCATCAAACTCATTCTCCATCCAGTTTTGTGCCCTTGCTGGCGAGGAGTTGTAATCCTTTGGAAGAGAAGAGGCATTCTGGTTTTTGGAATTTTCAGCATTTTTGCGCTGGTTTTTCCTCATCTTTGTGAATTCATCTACCTTTGATCTTTGATGCTGATGACCTTTGGATGGGGTTTTTGCGTGGGCATCCTTTTTGTTGATGTTATTGCTTTCTGTTTGTTAGTTTTCCTTCTAACAGTCAGGCCTCTCTTCTCCAGGTCTGCTGGAGTTTGCTGGAGGTCCACTCCAGACCCTGTTTGCCTGGGTATCACCAGCAGAGGCTGCAGAACAGCAAAGATTGCTGCCTGCTCCTTCCTCTGGAAGCTTTGTCCCAGAAGGGCACCCATCAGATGCCAGCCAGAGCTCTCCTGTATAAAGTGTCTGTCAACCCCTGCTGGGAGGTGTCTCCCAGTCAGGAGGCATGGGGGTTAGGAACCCACTTGAGGAGGCAGTCTGTCCCTTAGCAGAGCTCGAACACTGTGCTGGGAGATCCACTGCTCTCTTCAGAGTCAGCAGGCAGGAACATTTATGTCTGCTGAAACTGTGCCCACGCTCCCCCTTCCCCCAGTGCTCTGTCCCAGGGAGGTGGGAGTTTTATCTATAAGCCCCTGACTGGGGCTGCTGCCTTTCTTTTAGAGATGCCCTGTCCAGTGAGGAGGAATCTAGAGACCTCTGACCACAGTGGCTTTGCTGCACTGCAGTGGGTTCCGCCCACTCCCAAATCCTGGAGACTTTGTTTATACTGTGTGGGGAAAACTGCCTACTCAAGCCTCAGTAACGGCGGACATCCCTCCCCGCCAACCTTGAGTGTACCAGGTCGACTTCAGATTTCTGTGCTGGCAGTGAGAATTCCGAGCCAGTGGATGCTTAGCTTGCTGGGCTCTGTGGGGGTGGGACCTACTGAGCAAGACCACTTGGCTCCCTGGCTTCAGCCCCCTTTCCAGGGGAGTGAATGGTTCTGTCTCGCTGGGGTTCCAGGTGCCACTGAGGTACGAAAAAAAACTCCTGCAGCTAACTCGGTGTCTGCCCAAACAGCTGCCCAGTTTTGTGCTTGAAACCCAGAGCCCTGGCGGTGTAGGCATCTGAGGGAGTCTCCTGGTCTGTGGGTTGCAAAAACCATGGAAAAAACATAGTATCTGGGCCAGACAGCACAGTCCCTCAAGACACAGTCCCACATGGCTTCCCTTAGCTAGTTCCCCAGCCCCTTGTGCTTCCTGGGTGAGGTGATGCCTCACCCTGCTTCTGCTTGCCTTCCATGGGCTGCACCCACTGTCTAACCATTCCCAGTGAGATGAACTGGGTACCTCAGTTGGAAAAGCAGAAATCACCCACCTTCTGCGTTGGTCTCGCTGGGAGCTGCAGACCGGAGCTGTTCTTATTCGGCCATCTTGCCAGCCACCCAAAATATTTCTTTTCTAACCTGGAGTCAGACTCCTACAAGATTCTAATATTGCTAATTAGGTGATAAATGCCCTAATTTAAGATAGACTATAAAACCTCAATTATGACTACTAAGAGAATTATTAAAGAATATATAATTTAAGAACTATCAGGAAAGATAAATAAGAAATATTAGATTAATCCAAAAGGATTAAAAAAGATAAGAATCAGAAAATATTCTACAACTGCATAAAACGCATAGTATTTTCTGTTATAAAGCAGGTTCTGATAAATAGGTACATTGAGAACATTCAAAATATCATTCTTATGTTCCTATCCAGGCAGAGAAGTGTGTAAAAATATATCTTCTACTTATGTTTTTTCCTTACTAAAACAGTCTTTCAAATACCAAGACATCAAAGATTGTTGCAATCTTCTATGAAACTGGATATTTTGACTAATAATTTGCTACTCTAGAAATAACACTTAAACATAACTATTTTTCTGAAGAATGTTCTATATTTCCTTGTTAAGGTAGTGAACTTCGGCATTTCATTCTTCTCCCTTTATGCATAATTTCCTTGGTAGATGAATGGCTCTTTCTCACTAGATGTGTTTAAAGATTTGTCGTTATCTTTGGTATTCATACATTCAATATGTGTATGTTTTCTGCCATTTCTCTAACTTGTATTCTATGAACTTTCTGTTCTATGGTCATAGTCCAAAGTTAGTAGAAGGAAGGAAATAATAAAGATCAGAGCAGTAATAAATAAAATAGAGACCAGAAAAGACATAGAAAAAAATCAATAAAACTGAGTTTGTTTTAAAGATAAAAAAATCAACAAACCTTTGGTTAGACTAAGAAAAAGAGAGAGAGAAAAAAATAAAATTAGAAATGAAAGAGGAGACATTACAACTGATACCACAGCAATGCAAAGTTAGTAAGAGTCTACTAGAAACAATTATACACTAGCATATTGGATAATCCAGAGGAAATGAATAATTTTCAAAAAAAAATCCAACCTCCTAGAATTGAATCATGAGGAAACAGAAAATATGAATAGTGAGGAAATTGAATCAATAATAAAAAATCTCCCATCTAAGTCCTCTTCCTTCTTACGGTATTCCGGAAGATATCCTCATTCTGATCTTCCAACTGCCTATCTTTGTTCATCTTTTAAGATCTATTTTAATATTCCATCTATTGTGTCCTTTATTGATTATACTTTATATCAAATATTCCTACCTATCTCTTTTTGATGATTTTTGTTTCAACTTGTACTTTTACTTATCTCTAAATATATTTTCATTCTTGTTTTGAATTCCTACTTCTAATAATTTGGCTTCAGTTAGTACATACTGTTTAGTACACTAATTTAGTGCTTTTTTTGAGCATAATTGTACTCTTCAGTTTATAATTATTTCTATTTCTCCAGGGTTATCAAAATCTCCACCTGATAATGGATTTTAGAAAGGCCAGATCCTAGTCCAATATAGTCTTGGTGAGTTCAAAGAGTGAGGAAGGAATTAGCCTTAAAGAGATGGTTTCCAGGGACTATGAAATAGTCAATAACTCCCGTTTGCATACATATTACCAAACAACTGATTTATTCGAGATTTACCATTAAACCCTTAAAGAGAAGTAGCATTGGGATGAGGCAGTTTTCCTAAATTATAATGTACAACTCCTGGGGCTTTGAAATGAGCAGACTAATAACTTCTGACCTGATAATATTCCCTGCACTCTTGCTCCCAAAATATAGTCTGGGCCATGCCAATTTCTGTGTTGAAGTAACAGGTGATATAGTCCCACAGAGATGAAGAAGATAAGTGAGCACAGAATTTAAACAGCTCTCTAATACACTGAGGTTATGGCCAACAACGCCACCACCCCTCCACCCACCCCGCCACAAACACGCTGCTTCAGACAACGGAACACCTCCTGCCAGAACTTCTCAAACTTCTAATGGTTTTGTTGATTCATAGTAAGCCAGTTTCAGAGCTTATCTAGGGCTGACTTTAGAAGAGAGAGACAGAGATCATGCTATATCTTCATCTCATGGGGGCCAAATAGTCTGCCTTCTGTTTTTTGTTTTTGTTTTGTTTTGTTTTTTTCAAGACAGAGTTTCGCTCTGTTGCCCGGGCTGGAGTGCAGACACATGATCTCGGCTCACTGCAACCTCCGCCTCCTAGGTTCATGCAATTCTCCTGCCTCAGCCTCCTGAGTAGCTAAAACTATAGGCACGTGCCACCATGCCCAGCTAATTTTTGTATTTTTAGTGGAGATGGGGTTTCACCATGTTGTCTAGGCTGGTCTCGATCTCCTGACCTCAGGTGATCCACCTGCCTTGGCCTCCCAAAGTGCTGGGATTACAGTCGTGAGCCACCGCACCCTGCCTGCCTTCTGTTCTTATAATCTCGTAAGTCTGTGTATGAGGAGAGAGTTTACTATCCTCCAAAATAGAAAGCCGAATCTTAAACCTAAGGCAGATGTACCTTAGAACAAACAAACAAACAAAACAAAACAAAACAACAAACACATGGGCCATGATGATTTCTAAAAGGCTAAAGAGAATCATTGAATTCACAAGAAAAAAGAAAGAACACTCAAAGGAAGCGGTCACGAAAGGAACTTCTTTACTTAGATGGTTTGTACCTCCTGTTCCCTTTACCTGGAAGGAAGGTGCTTTTGGTACATGGTTGCCCCCAACCGTTTCCCTCTTGCCCTGACCTAAATAGGTTAGCCTACGGTTCTAAGCTTAAATGTAACTTTAGAAAGAGCTTTCCTAAGACCCCAGTTAGCGTTGTCTTCTGCTTACTTTTATTACCCTGTATTTTTTCCTACACCTGTTATAGTTATTTCTTAGTTATTTGTGCATAATCATTCAGAGTAAAGACTTGAGACAGACAGCCTAAGTTTGACTCTTGCCTCTGTCATTTTCTATTTATATGACTTTGGCAAGTAATTTAATCTTCTACAATCAGTTTCTCTGACAATGGGTCATCAAGTAATCATGATACCTGAGCTTTCCATCATGAACTGTGTTTTCTGGGTCATGAAGCCATAGACTGGGCGTGTAAGATAGCAATCTGCCACAAGGAGAAGAAGCCAACAAGAGAACAGGTTCAAGCCAGCCAGGATGGCACAAGTTAGTTGCATGAGCAGGTAGTTCTGCTCCATTGCCTCCTCTCTTCTATTGCACACCTATGGCCTCTTAGTTTTCTGTTTAATAATGAACTGATTTGAGATAGGAGAAACTGGCATTTACAAATGGATATTCTGGCAACAACTGGGAGGTGGACTCCCCAAACATTAAACCACAATCAGGGGCGTCTCATCCATTTAGTCTGGACAGATCTACATTAATTCATGGCTAGTTGCTAACAGCTTGACTTCCATCATGGTTAGAATTTATCCTCACTGGAATAAACAGATATTTTTGGATATGGATGTTCCTGTTAATAATGCTTCTGCCACCACCATTAATTGTGGACTTAGGGAATGCTTTATTCTCCATCAGCGTGTTTTAAACACAGAATTATTTCCATCCAAGAAACTTATTTCACCACAAAGAAGTATAGCAATATGTTCATGCCCATGGAAATCATTTATCTTACCATGCACCCCATCATCAGAAGCAACCAGCCTGATGGAATAATGGAATGAATGGTCAAATGAAATCTCAATTTAACTGTAAGTTGGGGCAAACACTCTGAAAAGATTAGATTATACCTTAGAATGCAGTATATGCTCAGAATCAGCAACTAATATATAATTCTGCTTTTCTCATAGTCAGAGTACACAAGTCCAAGAATCAAGATGTAGAAGTGGGAATAAATTCTCCCATCCCTGCAACTTTGGTTTTTGTTCATTTGGAAGTCTTAGTTACCAAGGGAGAAATGCTTCCACTAGGGAATATAACAATACTTTAGTTGATTTGAATGCTAAGACCATTTTGGGCTCCTGATGCCACCATGCCACAATATAAGCATAGAGGTTATTCTACAGGCTGAGAAAACTGATCCTGATTATTAAAAGGGAATTGCATGGCTGTTGCACAATGGGGTAGGGATGACTGTGTCTGGAATACAGGAAATTCTCTGAAGTGCTGCTTTGTTCTTCCTGTCCAATAACAGTAAATATAAAGCTCTGAAACTGAAAAAAAATCCAGGCCATCGAAAATTTGAACCTTTCAAGAATGAAGATTTTCATCATCCCATCAGGTAGATAATGCTGACCCAATGAGGTTCTAGTTGTGGAAAACAAAATGTAGAATTGATAGCAGAAGAAGGAAGTTATAAATATTGCTTACAGCCTCATTAGCGGTTAAAAAAAAAACAAACACTGGGTACCTAGGCATATCTTTTTCCTTTCTTGTCATATTTTTTTCTTGTTTTCCTCTATCCTTTTATTATTTTACATAAAAATTATTGACGGTAGTTGACAGGTGGAATTTATTGGATTTCAAGAGTATTTAACATTGCACGGAAAGAATATCTAGGATATCACTCTGAGATAGAGATGACTTTAGGACTGTGTGTCCTTATTTAAAGAAAAAATGAGTATCTTTTCTTGTATGGAGGATAAATGCATCTCTTTAGGCAAAAGCATAAAGTTGCCTTTCTTGTTCAATGGAGTCCAAACATATATAAAAAGGTATGTACAGATGTTGAAAGGTCAAAGACGTGATTGAGCTGGTTATTAAATGATTGTCTCTCAGTTTTAAGTTCACACTTCTATACGCTGCTTTATGATGGTGGTTTTTGCAAGCTAGATCCTTGTTAAATTCTGCCAATAGGGGGTGCTGGAGGGAGACTGGCAAGCTGGACAAGGGATGCATCTTTTCCTGTTTGCTTCTTCTTCCTCTCAACAGCTTTTTACCTGGGCAATGGCAGTTGGCTGCAGAGCTACAGTTGGTTTTGTTCCATGGTTTTCCCCCCAACACTTTCAGAACCAGCTTTCTGGTGCCCCACAGAGAAACCAGCACCATCTGAACAGTACCCCTTCCCTAGAGGTATGCATTTTATCTTCATGGAGGCCCTTTGTTCCTGAGATGTTTGGGTTCCAGTTCCAAGGGATCCCTCCCTCACAGTTTTAAGTTAATTAATTAATTAATTAATTAATTAATTTTAGAGATGGGATCTTCCTCCGTCACCCAGGCTGGAGGGCCACTGCACAATCATAGCTCGCTGCAGCCTTGAATTCCTGGGCTCAAGAGATCCTCCAGCTGCACTTCCTTCCCCCACACTTCTAAGGTCTAGTCTAATTACCTTAATTACCTTAGACCTGAGAAGTATGGACCTCCAACATTTTCCTTGTGTTTCCCTAGACCTACAGGTTTTAGCTGTTTCTTGCAATTTCTGTCTTTGTTAACTCGATATCTCCCTTCGGCTTTTTGTATCCTTCAATACCTAGTTAACCGCTCTTAATTTTAAAGTCTCTGTAAAAATAACTGGTGCTGTTTTTGGTTTCTGACTGACCCACATGGGGAGTAGTGTGACTTTCAAGTTTGTGTGAAGGGTAAATGAGTCAGAAAATAAAAAGTGTTTATAGCAGTGCCTCTCATATAGTAATTGTCATATAAGTGGAAGCTATTATTATTATTTACTTAAGATCTGTCTCTCCCATTAGTCTAAGCTCCATGAGGATAGGGATTATGATGCTGTATACATACTAGGGTCTAGCAGTACCTGGAACATAGCATGCTTTGAATACATGTTTGTTAAAGGAATTAGGAAGAGGTTGGAGGAGAGAGAAAGAAGGACACACAATTTGGGTATAGAAGAAAGGTAGCTTTCTTTATATTTTTATTATTATTTTTATATAATATCATATAATTCATCACTCTTTCCAGGCTTCATTCTACACGTTTCATTAGAAATCAGCCTCTACCCTTGTGAACATGTTCGGTCAAACTGCCATTTTTCTCCAGGATGTTAGAATTATACAGAGTGGAAAACTCAAGTGTGTGTGAGATGGAGGTAAGGGTGGGAGAGGCATCTGGGGTCATGGGGCATCTCTTCACACAAGTGGCTGATGAGATGTCTAGTGGCCAGACTCAAATGGCTTCCTCAGACCCCACAGTTCTCAGCTTCCTCCATGCCATGCTCCAGGCATGGGAATATTTGTTTTGCTGCTGGTGGCTCTGTCCCCTGGAAGTATCCTGAAGCTGTTCCCTGTCTAGAGGTTGATGTCTCCTTGTGAGTTTGGCAGGGAAGCTGGATGCAGGTACTATCTCTAGAATCCCATAGACTTCTCCTGCTTTTATTCTCCAACCCCCAGCCCCAAACAGATCTGATTCTAGGAGGTAGACAATCTTTCTCTGTTCATGTTTCTGATGCAGCTTCCTTTCTATGTCCCAATCTTCTCCTCATCCTGGGATCAGCGTTCATGAACAAACTCCAAGAAGACTTGAGCCACTTCTTTTTATGTTGCTACTCCCCATCCCTTCAGGCCACAGTTATGTGCTTTCTTTGGAGTGGGATAAGAAGGATAACACAGAAAGGAAAAAAATTTGAAAAATGTATTAAAATACCCTGCCACAGAAGGAAGGAAAGCAGCAGAGGAAAGAGGAAGGGATTCTTTTTTGAAATTAAACTATCCTTTCCTCCTTTTCTGAACGAACTGGCTATACAGTGAAAGCACAAGGTTTGTAGCAACCTGCAGGATGTATTGATCTTGTTCTTGCTCTCAAGGTTATTTACTTATTTTAAGGGGAGTAACAGAGACTGTAGAAAAGGAGAGGGACTTTCCTTTCATGTGCAGAAGATGGAGCCATGTGTTTGCAATCCTCTTCTGTAGTGTGTGTGTGTGTGTGTGTGTGTGTGTGTGTGTGTGTGTGTGTGTGATTTTTTTTAGAAAGTCATTGTGAAGAGGCTGAGGCAACAACCTCACCCAGAAATTGGAGTCACAGAAGAACCATTAACTTCTAAAGGTCTTCATTGCACAGGTCGTGGCTTCTGCAGCACCTGAAGTTCACCAAATAGACACTCCACCTTATGTCTTTCACATCAGCACAGTTCTTTAGGCAGCCCATGAAGGTTAACCAGGGATTACCATCCCCTGTGGAGGGGAGAAAAAACAGATCAGAAAGCCTGGCCATGAAACTTCTGCAAAAAAACTTTTCTCCAGACCACACCAACATATAGAAATAACCTTGTGTAGTTCAAATCTCCATTATTTAAATGTAAAGAACTGGAAGATGTTGCAAGCTGGGGGCTTCCCAAAAGAAATGCAGTGATGGAGCAGTCTAAAATGATTATTTGGGGTAGAGCAGTAAGGAGAGCAGTAATTCAGGGATTGCCAAAGCTGGGTGTTTCTCTTGAGAGTCTTAACACTGCTTCAAGTGAGGGTTATACATGCCAAGAGATAATTTAGCACAAAGGGTGGAAAAAGAGAAATCATGATGTCTCATCTTAACCATCCAGGGCAATTCAGCCAGAGTCTACTGATGACACTGGCCCTTCTATGTCCACAGTTTAGAACCATCCATAAGGAAGCCCAGACAGGCACAAGGACAAAAAGCCCCCTCCCCAACTCAACAACTCACTGTTACCCATTGGGCATAGATTACACCTATTCTCTTATCTTGATTTATTCTCCTCTGTTTTCTTCAGGCTTCTCAAAATACTAATCCCTTAGCTGTAGGCCCCCACCCTCCTTAGTGACCACTTCCATCTAATTTTCACTACGGTATATGCTGGGGATGAAGGAATCAGCCATCCCAGGTGTGAGACTGCCTATAGTAAAAGTAAAGTAGGTCTCTCCTTTCCCTTGTGGCTGATATGTCCCTGTATACTTTCTCTGCCCATTCTTCTTTTCCCCAGCCCACAACTTACTTTTGAACATCCTTCCAACCATGCAGGCCTCTTCTGTTGTTGCTGTGCATATTCCTCTTCCTCTGGAGCACTTTTCTCCTGGGAACTGGAGGTGGCACATCCTACATTGAACAATTTCTATCACTTCGCCAGAGAGAGGGAAAAGAGAAGTGAGAAAAGATGGCACTACCAGGAAAGAACCCCTCTCCCCTTTTGGGTTAGAAGTCTGCCTAGAGCCAGAGGGCTTTGCCACAGCCCATCAAGCGTGAACATCTTCCTCTATGGAAATACACTAAGCCAAGAGAGTGATTGAGGTTTATGGTCTCAGGAATTTTAGCCTGAAAAATGGGAGGGGAAGAAAGGTGGAGGAATAAGGAAAAGTGAAACATTATCAAGACTGAGGTGATCAGACAGGTCCTCTTCATACTTACCAGGAAAATTGTTTTTCACAGCAACTATTTCATTGACTGTACTGGCAAGAGAAAGAAAACACATCTGAAATGTGCCTGAGATTTACTCTTGTATTGGGTTCTTATAGTCTGCCCTTCAGGGTCCGTCCTGCACTCTTAAACTGGAGCCATTCCAGGCCCATTCTGTCCCCCTAATGCCTAGTCACCTACTGGGCATCTCTGCACCTCTTCTCTCCTTCTAAATCTCTTCATCTCTTCAGGGCTTCTCAGATTCATCTACCCATTCCTATAGGATGCAGCACAGACCAGAAGGAGAAAGATAAGTGCACCTGCTTTTTTGCTTCATTCCCTTCTTTTTAATTGACTGTGTGTGGCAGTCTTACCTGTGGGTGCCTGGAATCTGACAATGGGGACAACCTGAAATTCCTGAAGTTGCCACGCTTTAGATTTGGCCAAGCAACACCTGAAAAGCCAGCATTTCACTTCCTCCTTTTCCTTTTCCTTGCCCTTCACTGACACTCACTCCTGACCTTGTCAGTTGATGCTAATGTTATTTTGTCAAACCTAAAATCAGCTCCCATCCCAGCTCTGTCCTGCTGGAAGAAGTTGTTGAGTGTTGGAACTCAAGGTCTACTTGTATTTTGGTTTTTTTTAGCCCCTGGTGCTCACCTCACCCCACTCATCTTTTCCTCCTCAGACCTTCCCCTTCTCATACCACTTATCTATTTCTACTCACCTGCATCATTTCTCATTGAAAGTGATCCAGATAATGCTGTTGAGAAAAAAAAGGTACACTGTCTGCAGACCTCATTTTCCAAACCCCATCTCAAAGCTTCTATGAAAATCCACTCAATTCCTCTCTAATCTGCCTATTTCCCCACATAAAGGAAGGGAGAAGAGCTTTAGTTAAGGTCCTGGGGACATGACATACCCCTGGTAGAAGGCATAACATTAGAGCAGAAGCTCATCATGCTTTGGGTACCATAGGACTCCCATGAGAAGGCCTCTGTCATGGGTGCTCTCACCTGTTCCTAAATTCAGGACTTTTACCAGCTGTCAACCCTAGGGACTCACCCCTAAAGCAGCAGAGCAGGATGGGGAGTTCCAGCAAGAGGGACTTGTCCATTTTGGAAAGAGGGAGGGCCAGGCTACAGCATGAAGCTTCAAGAGTGCCTATTTATACACCTGCAAGCTTGGGCTTTCCTGCGAAGGGTTAGGGGTGGGGATTCTGCGGAAGTTCTTGGAAGGCATACCCTGCTCCTAGGGAAATCAATGACTCTGTAATTTCTCTTCCTTGCAACTTGGTGGGGAGAGGGAATGGCCAGGTCAATCCTGAATCTGATTTATTCCAGTTCTACCACTCAGGATTTTTGATGCCAGGTTCTATGGTCTTTTCACTATACTGTACTGTAAGAGAATGCAAGGATAAAGCTGGGCTGGATGGGTAGAATTGAGAGTCATCTACACCAAGACATTCATTAAAGCTGAGATAATACATAAGTATAAATCATTGGAATGCAGAAAGGCAAAAAGAAGGCTGAACACAGACTTAAAAAATACATACCTCTAGGAATGGAGAAGAGAGGGCACAGAAAGGTTAGGCTCAGAGGCATACAGAGGGTTCCCATGAGGAGAGTAAAGTTTCTCACTGTCAATCATCCTGGAAAGAAGCAGACCCTAGGGTAGAAGATGAAAGCTGAGGAGGGAACTGTTTTCCTTTCTTGGGGCTTCCTGGTGGCTGCAACTTAGACTTTAGTTGGGAGAGAGAGATTTAAGACAACTTCATCTGCAGAGAGGTAAGCTGGTCCTTCTCACTTGATGGCAGGCCAGGGGATTGAACCTGTGGATTCTAAGAGCAGCCATATCTAGTATCTCATTTTAAGTTTTCTGTTCATTTCCTTCAGTTATTGCTATGCATTCAGTACATTGTAATGAATGTTGCAGCTTAGTCTTCATTGTCATTGTAGAGAACTGATGGAAGAGCTTGTGCCCATGCTTAGGGCAAAGCATGTATTGCTAGGAGCATATTCTCTATATGAGAAGAAGAGCAGCAACTGGAAGGATGCAGGTTGCAAAAGGGCACAATGCAGGTCTACAGCCAAGTGGGATGGTGGTCTAAGCAAGATGTTGGCTGAAGTGGTTGGGGACAGCAAGAGTAATGTATAAAAAAGATTTTTGCATCCATGATATTTTGGAGGTTATTATCACATGCCGAAAGATCAAACTGGCATTTCCATGCACAGAGGAAGAGAGTTATATACTAACTCCTGACCTGGCACTGACTACCCTGATGAAGTTTTAAAATAACACCGTGAAGTATTAGTGTACTACATACACACTTGTGCACACATATGCACATGCGTATTCACACACACACACACACGCACACATGACAGTATCGATTTTTGTGTTGAGCATATTCACGGACAGAAGTCTTCCTTTCCTTCCTCTCATTTCCCTGAAATTTAGCATCTTCCCTTGCATCTTTACATTCCTTTCTCTTGCCTTTTGAGATCTCCCCTCCTTTCCTTCCAGGAACCCCATAATTATTTGCCTAATGGCACCCATGAGAAAGGAGGAAATGTTCTCTTCCTCTGCCCTGTTGGAAACGTCTCCTTACCTAACTACACCTCTGTAATATTATTATACCACTTCCCCTACAGCAGAAATTTCCTCCTCCCAGCCAATGATTTGTACTGATCCACCTGTATTCCTTGCTTATATTTAAACTCCTTTATCGACTTACCCCTAACATCTCCTCAAATGTATGAATACTCCCTAGCCTTTTGGCCCTAATACCTGATTTTCTTACTGAGCCTCACTCTGCTCCTTTTCTTTGTGACTCTAATCCTTTTACTTTTTGCCTTAAGGGAACCCCCACCACCAAATTCTTCTTATGTCATAAATTCCAGACCTGTGCCCAAAAAGTATTCAGGAATCCCTTTTGCCCTATTGTTTTGAACCCTATGGAAGTTTGTAAAGCCCTTTATTCACGATCCCCTCCCTCTAACACAGAGTTCTGGAGATTCAGTTAGTCCAGAAGAGTAAGCCCTGGCTTCTACCTCAACTCTGAGAGTGATGAGGTACTTAATTATGTCTCTGTGTGTGCAATTAGAAGATGTTTAGATTATGGCTGAAAACTTTTAGTTTGCATCTCCAATGTTATCCTGCAAATAAAAAAAATGATGATTTCTGAATGGAAATTCACCTTCCAATCAGTTATTAATTTTAAAAGAAATAAATCTACACTTCACAGGAGATACAGCAACACATCCTGAGTTTCATTGGTAACTGAGATGTTTTTATGTAATAATCATTTTGAATATGTTAACTGGGTTAGTGATGAGTACCAGGATTCGAGGAAAGACATCTCAGCTTAGGCGAACCTTACATATGAGGAGGAGGGTAAACCAGATGAACTTCAGTTATGGTTCTACTGCAGCACCAGTGGCCAGGCCCCTGGAGTTTCCCTAATACCACAGGACTTATACTAGTAGTGTGCAGAGAGGGGACAGTTCTTCTCTGTCAGGCTTTGAAGGAATGGTCAGATCAGAATAGCCTGTTCATTTTCCCTCAGGCAAGTGAACAGCATAGCTCTGGGTGACTCAAACTAGATGAAATCACAGTCACTCTATCCTCTTGAGGGACATGAAAGATGGAGGAAATATTCAGACAAGATGGGCAGATCCAAGAAAGTTTCTAGGAGCCATTATGATTCTGGAGAGCCTTTCTGTGTATGTTCTTTGCTACCATGAAACTTTCCATCTCTTAAGAATTGCTGTGAATCTCAGAATCTCTCAATATGTTGACAATTCCCCAGGTAATTTCTTTCTGCTGTACTGAGGGTTGGAGAAGATATCCTGGACATTAAAGTGACCAGGGAGGTAGGTCTGGGATTCAAGATGAAGAAGTAGCCAATAATTTATTTATTGTTCCTATTGTAGCTTGCAGATTAAATAAAAGTCCTAGATTTTAATATTTTGTACCAACAAACCTAGCTATCCCCTGGAGACTCTTTTTAAGGGTGACCTCAGCTAAGGAGAAATTAGGGACTCTTCCCCTACTTTGCATGGTAAATTCACAAGTACATGAAGGCCACTCCCAGAGACCTCCTCTCAAACTGCCAGTGCACCCAAGGAGGCACGTAGCTGCCAATATTGGTGAGTTTACTACAAACTTGTGAAGTGTCTTTCTCCAGACAATAAAAATGTTCTTTCTGTGTTCAGAGAGGCTATCCCTGGCCAGTTTGCCCAAGCAGTTTCTCCCTTGTTATTTCCTGTGTGTGTCTATGTGTGCATAGGTGTGGGACTTTTATATTTGTGAAATATAATTCACATACCAGAAAAGGCATAGGATTTAAATTAATATTTTAAACTATTTTAATTCAAATTGTGTAACTACAAACCAGGTCAGAAAGTTGAATATTGCTCAAACCACGGAAAACTCCCCACACCGAGTGGTCCTCTCTAAATACATTCTTTTTTCCTCGTCTGGTGGGAAAACACTATTCTTTCTTTTATGAATTCTAACCATTGTTTTCTTTTGTAGTTTTACCACACTATATTTTTGCCTGTTTCATTATTTTTTATTTTTAATTTTTGAGATGGAGTCTCACTCTGTTGCCCAGGCTGGAATGCAGTGGCACGATCTTGGCTCACTGCAACCTCCACCTCTCGGGTTCAAGCAATTCTCCTGCCTCAGCTCCCCCCCACCCCGCCAACAGTAGCTGGGATCTCAGGTGCATGCCACCACACCCAGCTAATTTTTGTATTTTTAGTAGAGACAGGGTTTCGCCATGTTAGTCAGGCTGGTCTCAAACTCCTGACCTCAGGTGATCCACCCGCCTCGGCCTCCCAAAGTGCTGGGATTACAGGCATGAGACACCACGCCTAGCCACCTATTTTAAATATTGATGTAAATGGAATCATACAGTATGCATTCTAGGAATTATTCATGTTTTTGTATAAAGCTTTACTTTTTTGCAATATATTATGGTATTTAGTTATATGAATATTATGGTGGAGAACTTTCCAGTACTGATGGAAAACATCAGCCCAGAGATTCAAGAAGCCCAAAAAGCCCTAAGCAAGAAGAACAAAAAATGCAGCATGATAGTAAAATTTCAGAAAGTCAAAGAAAATAATAAAATGTTAAAAGCAACCAGAGGACAAAGGACATAATACATTCCAAAGAACATTAGATTGACGGCTGAATTCTCAATAAGAAGGAGGCTAGATGTTATGGGATGATATCTTTAATATGCCAACATAGAATTGTGTATCCAGAGAAAATAGTATTCTGCATTAAAGTGAAATAAACACATTATTAAGCAATAATAATGCCATTAACAAACTTGCACTTATTGGGACTAAGTACTATCAATAAATAATTGTTGAGTTGCATTGATATGTTAGTTCGAATTAATCAAGACTGGAGGACAAATGTATCTATTCAAGAACTACTGTAGAGAAGAAAGAAAAGATTTCCAATGTGATCTTCTTTGGTTCCTCAGGCCCAGAGTCCCTACACTGCAGACTTCCTTAGTGCTTCAGCCTGGAGTTCACCAAGCTCAAACTCCAAGAATCTTCCTCCATTGTCAATCTTCCTGAATGCATGAGCATTAGTCCAGCTGTTCTGATTGAATCCAGAGGGACACAGATTTGTTATCTTTGGGCCACCAGTACCTTTGGTACTTAAGAGGTTCATAAAAAAAATCACCCAGAGACATCAAGGATGATGCACAAATTCAGTGCCAAATTCTACTAAGAGATCAATTAAAATGAAACCTGGAAGGTGACAATATGATTGAAGACATAGAGGTGATTCATGTCCACAGTAAGAACAGTAAAGGAGAGAAGGGGAAGCCAGATGAAAGGGAATAAAGAGTGAATTGTCTAGCAAAAAAGTTAGAAAATAAAGTTCTAAAAACCATTGAGTGTAAAATAGATGAAGTAGCTAGGAATCAATCTAATACAAGCTGTACGACTTCTCCAAGGAGAAAATAACATAATTTTAAAAAGCTAACTAAGATCCAAAAAAACCAAACAAGTTATTACAGAAATGTTTATTTTGAGATCGCAAGAAGTTACAAAAAAATAGCTTCTATGTATTTTTTTACCCAGCTTTCCCAATGATAACATCTTCAAAAATCAATA
The DNA here is from genome assembly GCF_028885625.2 of Pongo pygmaeus. NCBI lineage: Eukaryota > Metazoa > Chordata > Mammalia > Primates > Hominidae > Pongo > Pongo pygmaeus. The sequence continues at coordinate 127,526,622 of NC_072382.2, read as the reverse complement.
CATTTTCTAAACCAGGAAATAGACCTTGGTACAATACTATTAACTATTAACTTACGGACCTTATTTGAGTTTCTTCGGTTTTTACATATACTTTTTTGGTGTATATTACTATGAAATTTTATCAGTTGTGTAGGTTTGTGTAAAATCACTAAAGCAGAATACATAATTGTCCATCACCACATAAAAGGAATCATTTAGTATACAATCCTTTGGAAGTGGATTTTTTCATTTGGCATAATAGCCTTGAGAGCCATCCAATTGTTGCAAGTATCAATAATTCATTCTTTTTTATTGCTGAATAGTATTCCATTGTATGAATGTACCACACTTTGTTTGCCCTTTCACCCTTAGAGGAATATCTGTGTTCTTTCTAGTTTGAGGATATTACAAAGAAAGTTACTATGAACATTCCTTTCTAGGTTTTTGTGGGAACATGTGTTTTCTTTCCTCTAGGGTAAAAGCATTATGCTGAGTGAAAGAATATACACAGAAAAAGTGCTTGATTCTCTTTGTTTGAAATACTGTAGCAGTCAAAATTTATCTTAGTGACAGAAGGTAGAGGAGTGTTTACAGGGGATGGAAGGTAGGGTTTGGTGTTGATTGCAAAGGCCATGAGGATGCTTTTTGAGATTATGGAAATGTCGTATATCTTGATTATGGTGGTGGTTACACAGTTGTGCACACTGTCAAAACTCAATGAAATCTACACTTAAATGTGTTCATTTTAATATATGTAATCTCTACCTCAGTAAAATTGTTTCAAAAATGTTTTGTGCATGAGTCTGATAATTTTTCCTTGCATTGATTATATATGTTTTAGGAAATTCTCCACATACATTTTGTACTTCTCAAATAAACAATTTCAAAAGAGAAAGAATAAGTTGGGTGTTGGTAGCCACCAGTGCAGGGTCATGATGTTGCTTGTAGGTGCTGAATTCTCACTGAGAAGAACTTCCAAGCCATAGAAAAGATAAGTGTTTTTTTCCTTTTTTGATCATGGAAGCTTAAGGAAGATTTTCAGTTTTGAGAAAAAAAGAATGAGGTCACTTGAGTTCAAACTTCTGTTCTATTGAAGCTTTGATTAGCATTCCATCCTCACATAGAGGGATTAAAATCACACTGTGGTGGCAATAACAAATGGCCATAAAGAATCAGCATGGCTTTCAGTACTACAGTGTCCATATAGTGCCTCTATAACTAGTGTGTGGAGCAACAAACACTCATTACACTGACAAAACATGGCACGTTCAAAGGGTAGCGGTGTCCCAGCCACTGACACCTCTAACTTATCATATATCTTTTAATTTTGTGCTTCTTTCCATTGATAAATATCAAATACATATGAAGTACACAAAGCATACATAAATTTTAAAAACTATAAATAACATTTATGCAGTACTTACTAAGTCCACTGTTATGTCTTTATTTTTATTTTTTGCTTAACATTTTTTCTTTTTTTTAGTACATGTCAGAAAAGTTTTATTATTCTTGAGTGTAATATCAAGAAACAAGCTTTTGCAATTTTATACAGAACTATTTCTAATTACCTGTTCCTTATTTATGTGAAGTTGAAAACATGGTGTAATTTTTAATATTCTCTCTTCGTTCTCCTTCCTCACACTAATGTTTTATTAATATTATTTTAAATTGATGAATCATAATTGTATACATTTGTGGGGTTCAATGTGATGTTTTGAAATATATATACAACGTGGGGTGATTAAATCAAGCTAATTAACATCACCTTGCTTATTATTTTCTATAGCGAGACATTTGAGATTTACTCTCTTAGCTATTTTGAAATGTACAATACATTATTGTTGAATATAGTCACCTTGCTGTGCAAAGATCTCAAAATTTATTCCTCCTATTTACTTGAAACTTTGTACCCTTTAATCAACAACTCCCCATTCCTTTCCTCCTCAGCGTGCCAGCCTCTGGTAACTATCATTCTACTCTCTACTTCAATGAATTCAACTTTTTAAGATTTCACATATAATTGAGATCATGTGGTATTTGTCTTTCTGTGCCTGGCTTCCTTCATTTAGCATAACGTCCTTCAAATACATTCATGTTGCCACAAATGATAGAATTTTCTTCTTCTTTTCAAGGCTGAAGGGTATTCCATTGTGTGTGTATGTGTGTGTGCATGTACATCATGGTTTCTTTGTCCATTCACCTTTCAATGGACAGTTAGGCTGATTTCATAGTTCATCTACTGTGAATAATGCTGCAATAAATATGAAAGTGCAGATATCTCTTTGAGAAACTGATTTCATTTCCTTTGAATATATACCCAAAAGAGGGATTTCTGGAACATATGATAGTTCTATTTTAATTTTGTGAGTAACGTCCATAGTGTTTTCCATTATGAGGATACTAATTTATATTCCCACTAACAGTGCACAAGGGTTCCCATTTCTCCACATCCTCCCCAAAACTTACCTTTTGTCTTTTTGATAATAGCAATTCTAATAAAAGTATGAGGTTATATCTCGTTGTTTTGATTTGCGTTTCCCTGATGATTAGTGATGCTGAGCATTTTTTCATAACTTTCTGGTTATTTGTATGTCTTCTTTTGAGAAATACCAATTCTGGTCTTTTGCTCATTTTTAATTAGGTTGTTTGTTTTCTTGCTATTGAGTTGAGTTCCTTTTAAACTTTGGATATTAACTGCTTGTCAGGTATAAATGCTTTATAAATATTTTCTCCCATTTTGTAGACTGTCTCATTACTCTGTTGTTTCCTAGCAGTAAAGAAGCATTTTCATTTGATGCAATCTCATTTGTCTATGTTTATTGCCTGTACTTTTAGGATCACATACAAAATTAATTGCCCAGACCAGTGTCAAGAAGATTTTTTCCCCTGTTTTCTTCTGGTAATTTTACAGTTTTAGGTCCTATGATTAAGTCTTTACTGAATTTTGAGTTTTTAAAAAAATATATAGTGTAAGAAAGGGTTCAAGTTATACTTCTGCCTGTGGATATCTGGTTCTCCCAACACCATTTATTGAAGAGACTGTCCTTTCCCTATTTTGTGTTCTTGGCACCTATGTCAAAGATCAATTGACTATAAATGCATGAATTTGTTTCTGGGCTCTCTACTCTGATTCATCAATTTAAATGTCTGTTTTTATGGCAATAATGTGCTGTTTTGATTACTATTACTTTGATTTTTTGGGCTTCATAGATCTGAATGTTCATTTTCCTCTTCGAATTTGGGACATTTTCTGTCATTGTTTATTTAAATAAGCTTTCTGCTCATTTCTTTTTTTCCATTCCTCTGGAATTCCTATAATATCAGTTTACTTGGTGGCATCCCATAAGTCCCATAGGATTTCTAAATTTTTTTTCATTCTTTTTTCTTTTTGTTTCTCTGACTAGGTAATATCAAATAACCTGTCTTTAAGCTCACTGATTCTTCTGCTGGATTAATTCTGCTGTTAAAGTTTTCTATGAAAATCTGTAATGCTGTAATTCTGTTTTTAGCTCTAGAATTTATTTGATTCTTTTGTTTAGGGGTTTCTATCTCTTTGTTGAACTCCTAATTTTGTTCATGTATTATTTTTCTGATTCTGTTTAGTATCTATCTTTGCCCTGTTGTCACTCATTGAGTTTCTTTAAGATAATTAGTGTGAATTCTTTGTCTGGAAGTTTATAGATCTCTTTTTCTTTAGGATCAGTTACTGATATTTTATTTTATTGTTTTGGTAGTGTCATGTTTCCTTGATTATTCATAATCCATTTGGCCATATGTTGAAATCTGAACGTTTGAAGAAGTAGGCACCTATTCTAGTTTTTACAGACTGATTTTGACAGGGAAAGCCCTTTATCAGTTAGCCTTTCCAGAGATTCTGGGCAGGCTTTCTAGCAGGATTTGTGGGCACAGGCTTGCTATTGAAGTCCATGAAAAGGCTCTCCTGGACCTAAATATTTTTTCCCATTCTGTGACTTGTTTTCTACTTTCTTGATAGTGTCTTTTGAAGTATAATACTAAAGTTTTTTATTTTGATGAAGTGTATTTCATCTATTTTTTGTTATTATTGTTGCTGTGCTTTCAGGGTCACAACTAAGGCCGTTATCTAATCCAGTGCCATGAATATTTATGCCTATATTTTCTTCTAGTAATTTTATAGTTACAGTTCTTAGATTTAGGCCTTTGGTCAACTTTAACTTAATTTTGTGTATAGCGTAAAGCAGGAGTCCAACTTTATTCTTTCCCATGTGCATATCCAGTTTCCCTCGCATCATTTGTTAAAAAGACTATTTTCCCTATTGAATGGTCTTAACACCCTTTTCAAAAGTCAATTGACTATAATATAAAGATTTATTTTTAGACTCTCAATTCTATTCCATTTATCTAAAAGTCTATTCATATGCTAGCACCACACTATTTTTGTTACTATATGTAGCTTTGTACTATATTTTTAAATTGGAAAAGTGCATGTCCTTCAAATTTGCTCTTCTTTTGACAGATTGTTTTGGGCATTCTAGGCCATTACATTTCCATATGATTTTTAGTATCAGTTTGTCAATTTTTGCAAAAATAAAAACTGAGGTTTTGATAGGGATTGCACTGAATCTCAAGATTGCTTTGGGGAATATTGCCATGTTAACAATGCTAAGTCTTCCAATCCATGAACAAAGAATTTATTTACATTTATTTCTGTCTGCTTTAATTTCTTTCAGTGACTTGTTGTAGCTTTCAGTGTAAAAGTCTTATACTTCTGTTAACATTATTCATAACTATTTTATTCTTTTTGATGCTTATTAATTGGATATTTCTTTAAAAATTTATTCTCAGGTTGTTCATTGCTAGTGTATAGAAATATAATTAATTTTTGCCTGTTGATCTTGTATCCTTCAACTTTGCTGAATTGATTTATTAGCTCTTATGGTTTTTTTGTGTGTATGCCTTAGGATTTTCAATATAAAAGATTATGTTATCTCTAAATACAGATGGTTTTACTTTATCTTTTAAAATTTGGATGCCTTTTATTTTTTTCTTGCCTAATTGCCCTGGCTGGAACCTCCAGTACAATGTTAAATAGAAATGAAAACTGTGGACATCCATATTTTGTTCTAGATCCTGGGAAAAAACTTTCAATCTTTCCCATTATATACGATGTGGGTTTTTCCTAGATGCCCTTTATCATATTGGGGAAGTTCTCTTCTTCTATTACTGGTTTATAACTTTTTTATTGTGAAAGGATGTTGGTATTGAATTTTCTCAAATACTTTCTCTCTATCGAGATATTCATGTGTCTATTATTATTACTCTAATCATATATTCTATTTATGTATTATTCTATTCATGTATTACATTAATTAATATTTGTATATTTAATTAAGCTTTATGTGGTAAATCCCCTTTGGTCATGGTATATGATCTTTCTAAATATATTTTACTGAAGTCTGGTTTGCTAGTATTTTGTTGATAATTTTTATATTTATAGTCATTAATTGTATTGATTTATAGTTTCATTTTCTTCTAATTTTTTTTCTAGCTTGAGTGTCAGGGTGTATTAGTCCATTCTTGCATTGCTATAAAGAACTGCCTGAGACTAGTAATTATAAAGAAAAGAGGCTTAGTTGCCTCATGATTCCACAGGCTGTATAGGAAGCATGGCTGTGGAGGCCTCAGGAAACTTACAATCATGGCAGAAGGTGAAGAGGAAGGAGGTACATCTTACATGGTGGGAACAGGAAGAAGAACAGTGAAGGGGGAAGAGCTGTACACTTTTAAACAACCAGATCACGTGAGAATTTTATCAGGATACAGCACTAGGGGGATGGTGCTAAACCATTAGAAATTACCCCCATAATCCAATCACCTCCCACAAGACCCCACCTCTAACAGTTCAACATGAGACTTGCCGGACCATCTGAGGGTAATGCTGTCCTCATAGAATGAATTTAGAAGTGTTCCTTCCACTTCTTTTACTGAAAAAGTTTGTGAAAGATTGGTGTTTATCTTTAAATATTTGGTAGAGTGTACTAATGAAGCCATTGGTGTCTGGACTTTTCTTTGAAGAAAGGTTTCTGATTATTAATTAAATCTTTTTACTTGTTATAGCTCTATTCAGATTGTATATTTCTTCTTGAGTCAGTAATAGTTTCTATGTTTCTTGGAACATGTCCATTTTACCTAGGTTATCTAATTTGTTTGTATACAGTTGTTGACAGTATTCCTTTATAGTCCTTTTTATTTCAGTAGGACCAGTAGTAATATACCCCTCATTGTTTCTAATTTTAGGAATTTTACATTTCTCTCTCTTTTTTTGTTGGTCAGAATAGCTAAAGGTTTGTCAGTTTTGTTGATTTATTCCTAAACTAACTTTTGGTTTTATTGATTTTCTCTACTGTTTTCTATTCTCTATTTTGTTTATTTCAATTCTAATCTCTTTTCCTCCTTTTTTCTGCTTCCTTTAGGTTTTGTTTGCTTTGCTTTTCCTAGTTTCTTAGATGGAAAGTAAGGCTATTGAGTTGAGATCTTTCTTTTTGGATTAAAGACTCAAAGGAAACAATAGATAAAGAACTAAAGGAAACTAGGAAAACAACTTGTCAACAAGTACAGAATATAAACAAAGGATAGAAATTATAACAAAGGAGCCAAATTGAAATTCTGGAATTGAAAAGTGCAATAACTGAAATAAACTTACTAGAGGGGTTTAACAAGATATTTGAGCAGGTAGAATAAAGAATTATAGAACTTAAAGACAGATCAACTGAACAGTAGAATAAAGAATTATAGAACTTAAAGATAGATCCAGAGTAAGGAGCAGAAAGAAAAAAAGCATAAAAAATGAACAGAGCTTTAGAGACCTGTGAGACACCATGAAGCACACCAATATACACATGAAATAAATTCCAGAAAGAGTAGAGAGAAAGGGGCAAAATAATATTTGGAAAAAAATAAAATCCCCAAACCTCTCAAGTTTGATAAAATACATGAATCTTCATATTCTAGAAACTCAAGGAACTCCAGATAGAATAAAATAAAAAAAGATCTACACGTACACACCATACTTAAATTGTCAAAAGTTCCTTAAATGCCTGAAATAAAAAGCAGACAAATAAAAAATTCTTCCAGTCTTTGCAGATTGGCTCTGTGTTGGGGCACTCTTTCAATGCTAGGCCAGTCCATTTTTTCAACTCTGCCTTAGCGTTCACTCCCTACTTGAGCCTAAAGATCAGATAAAATTAAAGCTCAGGATATTCTCAAGTCATTCCTGTTCTGAACATGTGTGTAATTTTCTATTATTCTTGAGAGCTTTCTAGAGTCATTATTCACTGAAGTAACTCTCTTCCCAGAGTTTTCCCTGAGGTTTTTTGGCATGTCTGTTGTTGTCTCAACTCTACTCCATTGTCCAAGTTTTCAGCAGCTCATTCATTTGCTTTTCAATGTTTTCAAGGAAAGCCGCCACTTAGCTGATTTTTCACACTGAGAGAGTTACAAATTAGGTAAAATAAAGGCAAGAGCAGACAAGTCAAAACAGACAAACAATTTTTTGGGAACAAGATCAACTTTGTTCCCTCTGAAATCAGGTAATTTCCAGCCTATGACCAGGAATATAGGCTGTTGTCTTTAAGATTTCAGCTATGCCAAGGAGCAAGCTCAACAAAGTTTAACTTAAAAATGCTGCAAACCTTTCCTACTGTGTTTAAGTCATCTTATTCTGATTCATCTTTTTTTGGTTAATGTAAATCTTTGGATATTTTCCAGAGTTCTGATAAGGTTGATTCTGACAAATTTTGTGTGAGTTTGTGTGTGTGTGTTTGTGGAGGTTACGGGAATTCCCTCTTTTGTTTTTTTTCACTGGTATTACTTCCAGCCCTCCTCAAAAGGTATACTATTTTAAAACAACTAAATAGCTTATATGTACTAATTTTGTACTCACAATGTTGTTTGACAGATACTGTTATTTATTTTTTTTCTGTTGAAAACTGATGATAGAGAGGTTATAACCCACACAATCTCTCACAACTAAACAGTGGAGAATCCAAATTGAAACAGAGATTAGTCTAACTTCTAACCATGGTGCTATAGTGACCAAATGTGGAAAGAAGGGAGCTGGTTTCCATAGACCAAGGATTATAAGAACTTAGTAAGATTTTTAAAACCCTTTAATATTTCTGTGCTTGAAGTGATTGACAATAAAATCCTGAAACCAAAAAGTACAAATAGCGAGACGGAACCTAGTGGCATACTCTGTGGCCGGGCATAAATGGAGAAAAATCTCCAAAAGATACAGTGGATAGTAGAAGTCTAGGGAGGAAAGAAAGGCAGCTGAGTCCCTGGTGATGTGGGAAAAGTGGGGAGATCCTGGGGAAGCTCCTTGGAGGGTAGGGTACTGCTCTCACCTAGTTGCTGTCTTTGCATTCAGTTCCATTCAGCTTGCACCAGAGGCTTCAACAATGAAGACCCTTTCTAAGTTCCCTAAGTAAGCCCCTCTCTTTTACATATGCTTTTGCTACTCCTTTCCTTGCTTAGAAAACTTCTGCTCAACCTCACATCTTGGTATAAATGTTTGTTTTTTTAGCACGCCCCCTCTGACCCATTTCCTCCTTTGTGTTCCCATAGCTTAGCCTAGAGCAGTGTTATGGATATAGTCAGCATTACCTTTGACTCCTTTTCCTCCCTTGTTCCACATTCAACCAGTGGCAGGGTCTAGTCTATTCAGCACTCATCACGTCACTACTATCATTCTCCTCTCTATACCTGCTATTGCTGTTTTTGTTACGGCCTCCATGTTGCTCACCTGGAGCTCATCCTTTTTCCAATATGTAAGCATTTGCTGAATTGAATCAATTAAAATGGAGTCCTGTGAGCCTTGGGTTTGTGTAGGGCAAAAGGCGGACAACTCATTTGCTCTGCTCCTCTGAGTGCAGGAAGGAGAAGCTGGGATGCTGGAACTGCTTGCAGGAATGAAAGAAGAAGGCACTGGAAGCTGGAAGGTGATTTTTTTCTAAGCACTACACTTGAAAAAAGTCTCAGAGAAAAGAATAAAATGATGAACTGCAGAAGGAAGTGTTGTATAACTAAAACCAAGAAGAAGAGGCCCTGAAAGAAATATATCCCCTGGCTATGACCTAAAGTGCCAAGGGAAGTTAGATTGAATCCCTGTTCTCAAGATCAGGCAAGAATGTAGTGAGTCTTTCCGGGAGCTTCATGAAGCTCTAGTCTGGGTGGGAGGTGGGTTGTGGAGACAGTAGTTCAGTGGTTTGTAGTCCTGATAAGCCTGGGACCGTTGTTCCAGGAACAGCTTGGGTTCAGTGCATGGGGTTAGGGGAATAGAACATCATCTTCTTGGGGCCTTAAGTTGAGGTAGATTTTTATCATTAAAGTGCAGATGGGCAGCAGATGAGAGGTGAAAAGCTCAGTCGGGTGAGAAGAGGGAACAAGGCGCACTGGAACGATGCGGCACCAGAACTTTTGGCAGCATTTGGAAGGTGGTGGAGAAGAAAGAGTACTAGGACATTTGGAAGATGTAAAAATACTAAGAAAAAAAAGCTCTTATAATTTCAAAGGTTGAATCTTGTGCCAAAATGATAAAAATCAAAGGTTATAAAAGGACACAGCCTTTTCTCCAAGTTTTAGAAATTTTCTAAGGTTGCATGCTCACATATGCTGTAAGAAAGTGAAATTTTTGGCAACACTTCCACACTCCCATCCCCATCCCAGAAAAGCTTCTTCCCCAAATAGAGATCTAGAATGCATGTCTAAAGGCCCTCTGAAGGAAACTCTCCACTTGGGCACCTGTGAAGTACCTGGGTCTCCACAGTTTCAAAATTGATGGAGTAGTCAAAATTTTAGTATCACAAGTACAAGTGGGGCATAATTTGTACTATGATATGTTTTATGTTTTTAATTGTCAAGTTATTTTTTGGTTCTCGCTACTTGCCAGTCATTTACCATTCTGTCTCCTGACCTATCTCCCACCATTCAGGGTCACCACTCTGGCTTTATGAGGTGTTGGCATGGCGGCCCTCTTTTGGGCACTTCATTCATTCTGATGCCCTCTCGTCCTCCGAGCTGCTCCTCAGAAGACAATCAGCAGGCACAAATCTAACTCCATTCATTCAGGAGGATTCTTAGCAGGCAGCTCAGTCAGAGCATAGGCAACAATCTGAAAACCAGACATAAAGCACTGTGCTTATTTGGCACAGCATCTATGCAGGCAGATGCATAAAAGTTGTACAAAACAACAATAACAACAACACCACTGTTAATTATAATAATACCTGGTGGCTTGAATTTCAGGTTTAAAATTTTCCTTTATAGTACAAAAAACCTGAGGCTATATAATTTACATGACTTGCTCAGTCCTTGACCTTTTTGCCCTATTATCTCTTCCAGTTATCTCATCACATAGCTCTAAATACCCTCTACAGGCTGACGACCCACACATCTTCATCTTCCTGTCTACATCCTCTTCTGAGATCCAGACTGCCTTTTTTCTAAATCTCCATATGAATATGCATTTCAAACTTGTTCAAAAAGCCTGTTTCTCATCTGAAAATGGGGATAATAATGCTGTTATTATCTTTAAATAAGACATGTAAACTGTAGCATAGTGCCTGACCCATAATAAATGTCTAATACCTGGTCGCTATTTTATCATGATTACTACCATTACATTTTATGACTGGACCCAGATGCCACACAACCTGACCCTCCACCATCAGAGTCACCCTTCAGGTTAACAATTTTCATCCTTCAGTATTGTGTTTTCTAATACAAAATCCTAGAATGTTGAGATTCACACTAAACCTGTATTAAGTAGCTTAGAATACTCCCTGGGGGACCCTGAGTCAAAACTTTTGTTTTGTTTTGTTTTGTGGAGGGGAAGAGTGCCAGAAGTTTCTAGTCAGCATCTTGCTGATGTCACCCCCAGATCATGAATTAGTTTATCAAATTTCTTTCTTAGCAATGGCAACAGCTTAAGAAAATGTCACTAATTTCTGGTGCCCAGAGGAAGCCCTAAGAGCTGGAAAAGGAAAGAGTCCCTCTCATGGGGTGACCCTGATGTCTCCTGAGTTTCTGATCACTGAGGGCTGGTGTATGCAGAGACAGACCTTGAGCCCTGAGTTCAAAGGCAGTTGGTCAAGCCTCAGACTTGGACTTCTGAGAAGATTCCTGCTGAGTTACTTCTTTCCTGGCTAAAGAAGGTTGCATTTTTTCCCCACTCATCCTCTTTCTACTCTGCTTCTCAGAGAGTCTGCCATAAATAGTATGAGGTGGAGAGAAAGTTGACCTTGGGGTAGTGTTAGGCTGTGTCTAGGCAATAAACACTATTTCAAAGGTCCACATTCATTTCCAGTGTGCCCCTCGGTCCCAAATTATGTTTAAGACTGAGCAGGTTATGAGGTGTGGTTACCCAGCACTGGCTTTGGAGTCCTGAAACCCTCAAGCCACACCTTCTCAGACCTCTGCTTCCTCATGCTGAAAACCACCACCACATTGCCTTCCTCACGGGCTTATGGTTGGGAACAAGTGTATAACAAGATAATGTACATACAATAACCTTATAAATGTTGGCTGTTGTTATCAAGCAGCTCCTGCATTATCTCTTCTTACCGTTGTTCTGGTCCTTGGAATCCAGGAGTTTGAGCCCACTGAATTTTATCCAGTAGCCAGCCCTTTCCCTGTCATTCTAGGCATTGCTTCCAGAACCCACAGTTCTCTCCCAGGAAATAAATGCTTGTGGAAACGACCAACTTCTAGCATATGGGGCATGATAGCAGTCCTTACCTGGTTCTTACAGAAGAGCAAAAGCTGGGAGTGGGGAGTGGGTATTGGCAACGAGGCTTAAAGAGGAAAGCTGTTCAAGGGGCCCAAAGGGGAAAGAGGAGTTGCAGGACACAAAAACAGAAGAGGTGTTTTTCCTCAAAAGGCAGAGTCCCAAGATAGGCCACTTCTATTGTAAGTCTGCATGATCTTATCGCTAGCATTTTCATCCCAACTTTCTTTTAGACAGGCAGTCAGGGTGCAAAGCCTTTTACTACTACTGCCTTACCTATAAAGTGGTATCCAGCACTGTAAAAAGCGTAAGCAGCAGAACCAGTTAGACTATGGACCAAATCTCCACTCTTTCATTTATTGTCTTAGTTCACTACTTATACATGGGGATAATATTACCTAATCCCTAAACTTGTAAGGAGCTCAAAGGATGGGCAAGGTGCCCCAACAGTGCCAGGTGAGGCTACAGTAAGCACTCAGCTCTTGGCTAAAACTGTAAATATTGTTCTGTCACTGGAACATAATCTTGTTATGCAATTCTGCTTGATCCTGCTTCTCATGCTGCTGCCAGACGTTCACAGGCAATTTCCTAGCATGTTTTACATTCTGGAGTAGCCCTCTCTTCTGCGCCCTGTCCATTGTACGCTGATTAGTAATATTAGCTACGTGCCAGGAACTATTGTAATGGCTTTACATATCATAACTCATTTACTCATCCAAACAACCTGATGGAGGTGATACTGTTCTCTCCATTTTACCACTGAGGGAATTGAACCTTAGAGAAGTTACTTGCTTGTCTAAGATTACAGAGCTATTAAGAGGGATTCAAAGATGATATGCCTGGCTCATGAGGGGATCTTAACCAGTAAGCTACATGCCTCTCTCCTCCCCCTTTTAAAAAGGAAAGCAGGGTCATTGTTTCTACTTGAGTTTCCTTTGTACTTGAGTTTTAGGATTGCTCTCATGAACAGTTACACGCCTGGGTTTTTTGCACACTTTTCTGCCTCTATGGCTTTCCATGTAAAAAACAGTGCTCCAGAGTATCTCTATATTCAACCTACTGACATCGGCTCAGACATCAGAGAGTTATATATGTGCTTCAGAAAGAAAAAAAGAATAAATAGAAAAAATGCTGGAAGAGTCTCTGTTGTTTCTAAAACACTGAGCTGGGTGCTTTACATATGGCAGGTGCTGGCACAACAGTTAATAGCTGCACGGACTGTTGAGACAGGCCCAAGTTCAAATCTCAGTTTTGCTCCCTAGTTCTTTGACCTTGGCAAATCACTTAGCCTCAGTTTCCAAAATTGTAAAGTGGGTATAATGATACCTCTAGGAGAAAACATTCTAGTGTTAATTTCTCAGAGTTTTATTCAAAGACCTGCATCAGAATTAATGGAGGAATGACTTTGGCCATCCAGAACTGGAGGACATGTGAGACAGAAGTAGTGTAACTTACTCTGATGCTCACATCAGAGGTCTTTTTGACCATAGCAGAATCTTTGGAAGAATTTTCACTCGAATAAAGGACACTGATTTTTCAACTATGGCCCTTTACTAGAGCCACTAAAGGAGGGCAGAAGTGATCATTTGCTAATCCCTTGAACTGCAGGACAGGACTTATTTGACACACTATATGCATATGTGGGACATAGAGACAGTCTTGGAAAAAATGATTTCCTGTTGTTTGAAAGATTACATTAGCCAAGAGAAGAGGAAATGGGTACATTGAAAGGCCCCCAAGGTTCAACGTTGTTTTAGGTCCAGTCCATTTTCTGTTACTGTCCATTTCTGTAACAGAATACCTGAAATGGGGTAGCTTATAATGGGGAAACAGTAGTTGCAGGACACAAAAACAGAAGAGGTGTTTTTCCTCAAAAGGCAGAGTCCTAGGACAGGCCACTTCTTTTGCAAGTCTGCACGATCTTATCTCTAGCATTTTCATCCCATCTTGCTTTTAGAAATGTATTTCTTACACATGGAGGCAGGTGGTGAGAGCCTTCTTGCTGGTGGAAAGTTTCTGAAGAGTTCTGGGGCAGTGCAGGGTATCACATGATGAGGGGGCTGAGTGTGCTAATATGTTCATTCACTTCTGTCTTTCTCTTCTTATAAAGCCACCAGCTCCATTCCCACGATAACTCATTTTGAACCAATGATCTCTTAAGGGGGCCACCTCTCAGTACTGCCATATTGGGAATTAAGTTTCAACATGAGTTTTAGAGGGAACATTCAAATCATAGTATTCCATCCCTAGCCCCCCAAAACTCATGTCTTTCTCACATACAAATACATTCATTCCACCCTGATAGCCCCAAAGTCTTAACTCATTGTAGCCCCAAAGTCTTAACTCATTGTAGCCCCAACTCAAAAGCCCAAAGTCCAAGGTCCAGAGTCTCATCCGTGAACCTGTAAAATCACAACAAGTTATCTCCTTCCAAGATACAATGGTAAGACAAGCATAGGATATATATTCCTATTCCAAAATGGAGAAGGAGACAAGAAGAAAGGGGTAATAAACTCTAAGCAGGTCTGGAACCCAAGAGAGAGACATTGGGTCTTGAGACTCGAGAATAGTCTTTTTCAATTCCATGTCTGGCAACCACTGCACACTGGTATGGGGACTGGGTTCTCAAGACCCCTGTGGCTTGTGACTGGACTCAGTCCACCCAGCTTTTGCAGGACGGCATTGCATGCTTGCAGCTCTGCAGTTCTAAAGTTTTGGTGGTAGTCCTGCTTCCACAGCTGCATTAGATATTACCCTAGTGGAGACTCTCTGAGGTCTTCTTGCTCCTGTGGCGCCACTAGGCATTTCCCTGGGAGTGACTCTCTGCAGCAGCTCCAACCCCACATTTCTGCTCAGCATTGCTGTAGTGGGGGCTTTCTGCAGTGGATCCTTCTCTGTGACAAGTCTCTGCCTGGAGGCCCAGACTGTTGACAACATCCTTTGAAATCTGTGTGGAGGCTGCAAAGCCTACTCCACAGCTCTTCTCTTTCTGCAAGCCTGCAGAATTAGCACTACATGGACACCAACAAGGTTTAGGACTTATACCTTCTGGAGCTATGGCATGAGACACATCTGGGGCTGCCTGAGTCACAGAAGCTCCAGGAGCAGAGCCCTCATGATCCAATCGCCTCTTAAACTCACCATCTTTCAATACTGCCACACTGGGGATGAAGTTTCAACGTGAGTTTTGGAGAGGACATTCAAACCATAGAAAATGTTGATACTTCTCTTCTTTCTAGGTGTGTGTTAGTAGTTGGGTCTTTTGAATTTCTGTCATTCTATAGAATAGATAATTGAGTGAAATTATCCTGGAATATTTTTCGTCCCAGTCAAAGATTTTTATTCTCTTTAGAAAATATCAATAACAATAATGACTATGCACTTACTCTGTTGTCAGTACCGTAATACATTAAGTCCTTACAACACAAAACCATGATAAGCAAACTCATATGGTGCTTAGTATGGTACTTCTTATGAGAGATAATGGGCAGTTCCTAAAGACTCACACTACCAATGGTCGCCCAAAAAGAAATAAATGTGCTTTAGGTAGATATTGACTTTGGGCTTTTGTAGTTAAAAACCTCTCACAAAAAATAAATAAATAAATAAAAACCTTCTCATAGGGAAAGCCCAGATGACGTCACCGGTGAGCTCTATCAAATATTTAAAGAAGAAATAATACCAATTTTCTATAAAAAGTCTTCCAAGACATTGAAGAGCAGTTATTTTTGCCATATCTCATTTTATAGGGCCAACATTACACTGATCCAAAACTAGATAAAGACAAGAGAAAAATCTAGTCTGTGACATAGCCTGCAATCTCTAGAACTTTGCATGCACCTTTCTCTTAAAGAATGCCATTCACCTTAATTCTGCTTAGCTAAGTCCTACAATTCCTTACATTGTATCCCCTGTATAAGCTGTTTTTCTGTCATCCTAGTCAATGGTGACTGATTTTACTCTGAATTGCCTTTAGTCTTGTTTAGTGGGCTATAGTGTGGAACTTTCTGAAATAAATTGGGTTCTATAGCTGTAGACCGCAGAATAGGCTTGAAGAGATATGTTTGATATGTTTTTAATTCATCTACATAGAGGTGGAAATATTTGAAAAGAGAACAAACTGGAAAACTAGCAAAACAAGCTTCTTTCAGCCAGGCTAAACAGATTGAGGCTTAGACTTGGGCTGTGTGTACAGAAATGGTCCAAGCTGGGCACAGTGGCTCATGCCTATAATCCCAGCAATTTGGGAGGCCGAGGCGGGCGGATCACCTGAGGTCAGGAGTTCAAGACAAACCTGTCCAACATGGTGAAACCCTGTCTCTACTAAAAGTACAAAAATTAGCTGGGCGTGGTGGTGCACGCTTGTAATCCCAGCTACTCAGGAAGCTGAGGCAGGAGAATCGCTTGAACCTGGGAAGTGGGGGTTGCAGTGAGCCGAGATCGCGCCATTGCAGCCAGCCTGGGTGACAAGAGCGAAACTCCATCAAAAAAAAAAAAAAGAAAGAAAGAAACAGTTCAAAAATTATTTAGTCAAAAGACATGGGAAAGAAGAACAAGTGGACTTAATCAATGAGCATTAGAAGGAAAAGAAAAGGATGCAGGAAGAAGAAAACATGTTGGGGTGTTTGCAACCTTTAAGATGCCTTCCTTTTGTATAGGTGCCATGGTTTCCTTAATACAATGTCTTTGTTTATGTTTCCATAGGTAAAATTGAATGGTTGCAAATTGATTGCCAATTCTCTCCTTAATTTTTCATGCCTTCAACTTGTCCCAGATGTGGATTGATGAATATACTCTTTTTAGATTTCCCTATCCTATTGCTGGTCACCACTTGGAACAATCTGATATGGCTACATCCTGGGTCCCCGGTGCTGGACCTGTTTATGAATTTGTAGTCTCCAACTCCATTCTTATCAGACATACTGAAACTCTGAGGTGAGCTTGTTCCTCGTCTTCACCTAAATGGTCTCTTCCTTCATCAGCCCAGTGTTGTACGATGTGGCTGAATCAGGAATCCCAACACAGCATGTGGTATGCCATGCACTTGTGTGCCTGTGACATGAAGCTATAACATCTTCCCTTGATGCTAGGGTTACCTCTTCTCTATACACAATTTTTGATCAAGGCCCTGGGTTGACTTTGGAATAGAGAAAGGAAGCAGAACACCCACTTTCTTAGGCAGGACCTCCCAATACAAGTAACTAAACTACACCTTTTATAGCCCAGGACACACCTCACAGGAAACTAGGGAGGAAATTGCAGCTTCACCTCCATCCCACATCCTGTTCGGTGCACCATCACTGAGCCCTTTCTGCAGCTGATTGCCTGCTGCCTCATTCTTTCCCTCTAGTGCTTTCTCCAGTGTATATGTACTGGTTCCTGTTCTTCCTGCTCCCAGGAGCTCTCCTGGTTTTGTGCTGGTCTCCCATGGAGGGTGAGTCCCACGGTAGGAAGGCAAAGGGAGTAGGGTGATGGGATCAGGGAGTGATGTTCTAAAAGTCCTGATCCTGAGGGGCAGGAGCTATAGGGCCAGTGTTTGTTGGGTCCAGGTTCCTGAGTCTGTGGCTGGTGCAAATGCCATTCCCCACCATGGAGGATCTTGCTGTTGCTGAGGACCCTGCTGTTGCTGCGGCCCACCAAACTCTAACTACAGGAAGGGTGTGAGGAGGGACGCTTGAAGGGAAGGGGTGATAAAAAATAATTGAGCGCCTATGGATGTGCAAACTGGAGAGCAATAGCACGATTTTCTCTCAACCAGGGTTCAGGTCTTGGTGAATAACTCTGAAGACAAGTCCTCTTCTTTCCTTTCCCATGGATACTGGGTCTTCTCTCTCAGACAAACTTGCGCAGTGCTACCAGCAAGGAAATACCCATCACAGTGTCCCCTTCAGAAACACAGCTACACGCTGCATCTGTAAAGAGGAGGGCAGAGGGCTTCCTGGTAGTCCCATGACACCTAAAACCAGATTCCCTGATAGACCTGGGTTCTGCTAGGATATACCTAGAAGAGAGTGTCCTCAGAGGTCCCCAGAAGTCTGGGTAGGGAAATCTGGAAGGTCCAGGGTAGCAAGCCAGATACCTTCATCAGTATTTCTCCTCTCTTCCCTGACTACCTGCCACCTCTGGTCTTATGCTATGGTTTTGACATAATATTCAGAACCTACAAGATCTATAATTTGCACCTCCTGTGGTGAATTTGTTGACAAGACATGCAGAAAGAATCCAGGTTCCTGTCAATCTAAACATCCTGACTTTGCATGCCAGACCAAAGAGGTGTATATTCAACATTTCACTGGAGGTGAGTTAGGGGCAGGAGAAAGGGGAGGGATGGGAGACTGATCTTTATGACTCGACCTGGGGAAAAAAAAGCACTCCATCTGGAGTCAGAATTCTCCAGTGCTGCTAGCTCTGGCTTTACCTCAGCTGATGGTCTTGAACATGTTACTTCCCTTCCCGGAGTTCAAATTTCTCATCTGTACAATGATTGGGTTTTAATAAGTGATCTCCTGATTCCCCACACGTCTCTGATATTCAGTGACTTATTTCCTAATAGAGCATGGCTGTGACAGCTCCTTTGCTGTAAATGTGTTGGAGGTAGGGGTGAGTTGCCCCGGGGGAAGGCTGCTCCTTCTGCGGAAGGGTCTTCAAGTCTCAGCCTCTGCGTGAGGGGAGGGGAAGGAAGAGAAGGGCTGCTTACTCAGCTGTAACCCCTGTCCCATTCCAGATCTAACCTGAAGCCTCTCTGTTACTCTCCTACTCTCTTCAGAATACCTGTACCAGTATTCAGTCCTGGGCTGTCCAAAGAGATGTGTGGAATACATACGCCTTGCCAGGAGGGAGAAAAACGTATTCTTCTGTTGTAATGACAACTACTGCAATAGCTTGTCAGTAAAAGATAACGCTTCACTCAGTTCCATCCCACTACAGAAATTTGCCTGAGATACTCAGTTGATTTGCAGAAACCTCCTTCCGACCACGTCCTGCCTGTTCCTTCCTGAACAAATATCAAGATCCAGAAATGCCTTCGCTCTTAACCCCCACTCATGCAGTCTTTTGAGAGCCCGGGAGAAATGAGCTGTGGATAGAGAAGAAAGGAGGTGGGATTTTGAAATGCTGTCAGGGCCTGAATCAGAGCCAATGGGAAAAGCATCTGGCTTTGCTGTTCTGGCTGGAAGCCAAACCTCAAGTCCAGGTGGGGATAGGAAAGAGGATCAGACTGTGCTGGAATATCTGTAACACCCCAAACGGGTAATAGTAACAACGCTAATGAATAACAGCACACACAAGGGGAATCACAGACTATTTTTATGGTTGATCAGATAAGGACGGGACACCAAGCAGAGAATGGTCTGACAAAGGCCCCCAAATTATTTCCTAAATCCTGTTAGGCCCCAGATACTCTAGGCCTGTGTCTGTTCCAGAAATAGGGTGCCCTAACAAAACCGGCCTGGCTTTCCGCAAGGGAATCCTCTGCCTTGGGGCTGGTTAGGATGGGGAGGTGTGATGAGGAAGGGAGAAGGAAACACTTCTGGTTATTGTAGTACTTAAGTATTAAGGAACACAAATTCTGAAGAGGATTGCTTGAGTTTGACCCTCTCACCCCAACTACCTTTCCCTAGAGGCTGCCAAGTAACAAGACAGCTCTTCCCCAGAAGTGGGTGTTGATTACATGTTTAATATCAGTCACGCATAATTTACTATTAGCTCTGTGAAAAGAGAAATCCTCTGATGCTCAACTGAAGTCATGAATGTGTGATGGTTTCACACGAGGATACAATTCGACAAGAGTCAATAAGCATGAGGTATGGTTGTTATAACTGCTGGCTGCAAAAACTCTTCTCACATACAGCTCTGCCTCTTTTATGTTCTTGATGTCACATATTACACCTTTATCCACTGTATGCCCAGTAACACTGATTTATAATTATTTTTTTGCGTTTGTGTTTAAAATAATACAGAAAATAAAAAGTGGAGTTACAAACCAAAATTACAACAAGATAAACTTTTCTGCTTGCCCATGTTTTAAACTTTACTGGACGGCTTTGTATTGCTGTCTAGTATCCTTGCATTTCAACCTTTAGTACATCTTTTAGCATTTCTTGTATGGTGGGTCTCGTGGTAACAAACTCCTTCAATTTTTGTTTATCTTGGAATGACTTAATATCATGCTCATTTGTTAAGGACAGTTTAGCCAAATGTGGAATTCTTGGTTGACAGTGTTTTCTTTCTTTTCTTTTTTTTTTTGAGACAGAGTCTTGCTCTATCATGTGGCTGGAATGCAGTGGCCCGATCTCGGCTCACTGCAACCTCCGCCTCCTGGGTTCACACCATTCTCCTGCCTCAGCCTCCTGAGTAGCTGGGATTACAGGCGCACACTGCCAACACCCAGCTAATTTTTGTATTTTTAGTAGAGATGGGGTTTCACCATGTTGGCCAGAATGGTCTCGATCTCTTGACCTCATGATCCTCTGCCTCGGCCTCGCAAAGTGCTGGGATTACAGGCATGAGCCACTGCACCCAGCTGACAGTGTTTTCTTTTTTTAAAAAATTGACAGATTGTAATTGTACTTATTCATGGGGTGTCATTTGAGGTTTTGATACATATGTACTATAATGATCAAATCAGGGTAGGTGGTGTATTCATCACCTCATGCGTTTGTCATTTCTTTGTGATAAGAACATTCAAAAGTCTGTCTTCTAGATATTTTTGTAATATAAAATACCCTACTCTTAACCACAGTCATCCTACTGTGCCATAGAACACCACAATTTATTCCTATCTAATTGTAACATTTTATCCATTGACCAGCCTCTTCCCACCCTCCCCTTCTTATTCTCTAATCACCACTGTTGTACTCTCTGCTTCTACATCAACTTTTAAAAATTTTAGATTCCACATATGACTGAGATCATGCCGTGTTTGCCTTTCCATGTCTAGCTTATTTCACTTGACATGATGTCCTCCAGGTTCATCCATGTTGTCACAAATAATAGGATTTTATCCTTTTTTATGACTGAATAGTATTTCATTATGTATACATGCCACATTTCTTTATCCATCCATCTGTTGTTGAACACATATATATAAGTCTGTAGTACTCCATCTGTTTTGAAATTTTTAAAAACTATTTTCCACAAGCTATTCCTTGCCATGTGTGGTCACTGAAGTCTCTGTTCCTTTGACTTATGATCAGCTAATATTTTGGTTGATTTTTTTTTGAATGCCAGAAGCTAAACAACAAACACACAAAAAGCCAACATACATGCACACACACACACACACACACACACACCCATCTCATCTAGTCTTTGCAGATTGGCTTTTCCACACTTGGAAACTGGCCTTTCCTTCCACACTTATCTCGGCTTGTTCTGAGCCTAGGGGTCAGCCCAAAGTGAAAGTTTAAGGTCTTCTTAGTTTTTTCTGAATGTGTGTTTTGCCTTGGTTATGTGTATATGAAATTCATCTGTATACATACCTGCTTCTTTTTTTTTTTTGGAGACAGAGTTTTACTCTTGTTGCCCAGGCTGGAGTGCAGTGGCGCGAACTCGGTTCACTGTGCAACCTCTGCCCACCTGGGTTCAAGTGATTCTCCTGCCTCAGCCTCCCAAGTAGCTGGGATTACCAGCACTCACCACCATGCCCAGCTAATTTTTGTATTTTTAGTAGAGACGGGATTTCACCATGTTGGCCAGGCTGGTCTCGAACTCCTGACCTCAGGTGATCCACCCGTCAGCTTAATTTTCAAATTTTCCTAAGAATCATACCGCAGCATTTCCTCCAGGCCTTAGAAAGTCTTTTGTATGTCTCAACCTGTAATCTCTTGCCCCACAGGTCTGTGGGTTTTTAGTCTCCCTTGCAGTATTTACAAGCACTGCCCACCCCTTTTCCTGCTGGAGTTTTGAGCTAGGTGAAACACATGTGAACAGCTCACATCAGTCCTTCAGGTATCCCTCCGACAAGTTAGAATAGAGGTACACGATAATTTGAAATAAGGTTTTCTCTGCTCCCACTGTCTCAAGAGGAAACTGGGAACTGGCCTGCTGCTGCTTCAAGACCCAGACGGCTGCCTTGCTGGGGAAGGGCTGGGAAAAGGGTGAGTAAAAATGCCACAAAGTTTTTCTACCATTTTAAAGACTTTTTTTTTTTGAGACAGCATCTCACCTCTGTTGCCCAGGCTGGAGTGTAGTGGCATGATCACAGCTCACTGCAGACTTGACTTCCTGGGCTCAGGTGATTCTTCCACCTCAATCTCCCAAGCAGCTGGGACAATATCCACACACCACCATGACTAGCTAATTTTTTGTATTTTTAGTAGAAACAGGGTCTCACCATGTTGCCCAGGCTGTTCTCAAACTCTTGGGCTCAAGTGATCTGCCTGCCTCAGCCTCCCAAAGTGCTGGGATTACAGGTGTGAGCCACCACGCCTGGCCAGATTTTTTTTTTTTCTTGATAGGGCATTTGCTTGGTTTCTGTAAACCATTGGCTATTTTCCAGAGCCCCAACATAGTTGGTTCTGATGTTATGCTTGTTTTTTTAATGATCCGATAAGGTAACAAGGGCTTAGAGCTTCCTAGTTTGCCATTTTATAGATATCATTCACTAAAACAAAGCCAGTTTAAACAATCAATAAATTTTTTGGCTAAATAACACTAGAAGTCCAACAGGATATAGGACTGTAAGGATGGCTTAATCTAGGATCTATGACTCTATTTTTCTGGGATTCTTCTAGGTCTGTTTTTATTTCTGGATGGGTTCAGACTTCTCTTTGTCTTCCTTCCTCACAGCAAAATGTCTTTGGCAGTTCCGGATCCCACACCTGAACCCTACAGCACCCAGAGGAAGAAATTCTCCATGTTCCTAATTTGTCATCCAAACCCCGGGGATTAACCCTAATTCAGTGGTGCTTACACTTGGGTCTGTGACTTCAAAAGATCTGTAAATTTTCTGAAATCATAATGTAACTGTATTGCAGGTTCAGTCACTTGCCAGTTGCAGAGTCCAATTAAACAAGGTCTGGTATCAAGAAAGTGACTTCTTATTCCAAATCCAGCTTAGGGAAAGAAGGATGGGATTCTTCCCTTAAGGGTGCTGCTTCAGTTTTGGGGCAGAAAGCAGGGGCTTTTAAAGAGGAGAACTTGACATGAATGGCATGCAGGGCCAGGGACACGCAGGTGGGGGTCTGCATGACTCACTTTGGTGCCTTATCTGCTGGGTGATCGAGCTGGTGCCATCATGGGTAGAAGTAGGTTGTAAAGTGGCTGTTGTCTCAAGATACTCTCCAGGTAGGAGAGAGTTTCACAGCAGGAACATTTTAGGTTGTAAATTGACTATTGTCTCTTGAAGCAATCTCCTGGAGGGAGAAGTTTCTGCCTCTGGTGCTTTTAAGTAAGCAGCCGGTTAGATACACTTACCCTGTAGGGGTGTCTAGTGAAGGGAAGGTAAAGGTTATAATTGCATTTCTAAAGAGCTAAGTAGGAAGTGGGGAACTAAAGAGAAGGAGAAAAGAGAAAAGAAGAAAACAACAATTAAAAATCCTCATTCTCTTTCTCTTAGAAAAATGGGGGTGCTTGTTTACAATTACTAAGTCTGATTAGTCCAGCTTGGGTCACATGCCCATCTCAAAACAAACTAGAAATCCAAAATGTGGTGATGCATTGAGCCATGGTCTTTGTTTCTGAATTGCATTTACCTCACCTGGAATTGCATTTACCTCACCTGGAATGACATGGGTCCTGGATATCAATCTGACATCACTGGGAAGAGAGAAGGGAAACCATTCCTGGGTCCTACAGAGTTGCCCACTGCACACTCCTACATAGTTCTCCAAATGGAGAAGTAGCCTGCTTGAGTTACTGTCCTGGATGAAATAAGTCGTAACAGACACAATCTCCATTTTTAAAATGACCTTTGATAATCTCCATTCTGCCCAAACAGTTTTCTGTTGAACAACACCCTAACAGTTTCACAAATCTAGGACAATCTCAGTGTGTACATAGAATGGGACACTCTATGTACACTCTAAGTTTGGAGAAAATAAAGAAGAAAAAAGTAAAAAAAGAAGAAAGCATATCACCCAACACTTGGCTCCAATCTCTCATAGCAGCTTTATCTTCTTATACTCCTTCTACCCTCCACACTTACCCCTTCATGTGTGTCAGCGCCTTAGCACATGTTAAAAAGCATGCTTGGCATTTCCTTCCCTTTTGCTCTGACTGGTAGGTTTTTATTCCTTCTTTAATATTC
The DNA here is from genome assembly GCF_028885625.2 of Pongo pygmaeus. Classification (NCBI taxonomy): domain Eukaryota; kingdom Metazoa; phylum Chordata; class Mammalia; order Primates; family Hominidae; genus Pongo; species Pongo pygmaeus. The sequence continues at coordinate 127,502,632 of NC_072382.2, read as the reverse complement.
AGTTAAATATGAATCTTCTATGACCCCTTCTCCAGCTAATCCAAGTAAGCAGAATAGTGGCATCCTCTGGGCTCCCAAAGCAGGTTCTTCATTCCTCTGTTTGAGCATTTAATCTTATTGATATGTGATGATTCATTTTGATGGCATTTACCCCACTAGATGATCTAGGTTCAATCTCCTGTGTAATCACTGCAGTATCTGGAACAAATTGGATGTTACGTAACTGTTTATGTTAGTAATTGAATAAATTACAGTAACATGGCAGAGTTCCTGAGGCTGCTTTGACCTGGATGGGGGCATCATTCTTCAGCATCTTATACTTAGGTCTCTCAGCATTTTTCACATGGCTTGAAGCTATTTATTTAGTGTTCAAAATAAGTATTTATGAGCCTTGACTAATATATTTAATAAATAAATTATTAAATAAACAAGTGAGGGAGAAAAGACCAATCTCCTATGTAGAATTCCAAATAATTCGTGCTTAAGGAGAGGGAGCATAACTCTTCTCTGTTTAAGTGTGGGTGGCACATGGTGATTTTCTTCCATAGAATACAGTATGGAAAGGGTGGGGGAGTAATTTTTACAGTGGACAAACCTGATAAACACTACTTCAGCTAGGTGATCAAGGTCAACATCAGCAGTGGTGAATCATGTTGATATTATGTACCTTTGACGTGGCGTGATGAAAGCTGCACTTACCTCTATGGTCTTCCTCTCCCAAACTCATAACCCTCGCCTAATCATGAAAAAAAACATGAAACAAAAAAGTCTAATCAGAAAAAAAGAAAACTCCAATGGAGGGCCATCCTACAAAATACTTGACAAGTATTCTTCAAAACTGTTAAGATCGTAAAAAACAAGTAAGGTCTGAGAAGCTGTCACAGCAAAGAGAAGTCTAAGGAGACATGACAACTATATTTAATGTAGAATCCTGGATGAGATTCTGGACTACAAAAATAATGCCATCAGGTAAAAACTAAGGACATCCAAGTACACTATTAACTCTATTTCATAATGATGTACCAATATTGGTTCATAAATTGTAACAAATGTACTATGCTAATGTACGATGTTTATAATAGTGAAAGCTGAGTGCAAGGTACATGGGAACTCTATGTATTATCTTCTTAATTTTTCTAAAATGTTCATATCTCTACAAAAAAATGTTTTGGTCAGGCATTGTGGCTCACACCTGTAGTCTTAGTTACTCAGGTGGCTGAGGTGGAAGGATGGCTTGAATGGGGAAGGTGGAGGCTGCAGTGAGCCCAGATTATGCTACTGCACTCCAGCCTGGGCGACAGAGTGAGACCCTGTCTCAAAAAAAAAAAAAAAAGTTTCCACAAAGAAAAATTCTGGCTTCAGGGTGTCTTTTAATAAAAATGTGAGGAAGAAATGAAACAAATTTTTCAAAATCTTTCAAAAGTAAAATAGAGCATCTACCTTCTAACTTATTCCACAAGGCCAGCATTACCCTGATGTCAAGACCTGACAATGACATTAGAGAAAAAAAAATCTACAAACCAATATTTTATAATAAATGTAAAGGCATTTATGTAGTTTTGTTGGTTTTTCTTCTAAAAGTGATCATATATTTTATATCTGTGACAACAGTACCTTGTCAAAAAGCAAACCATGAGATATAAGCTCAGTGTACTTATCATGTAAAAAATTCAGACTGTTGCAGCAAAACTAAAAGAAAGGACACATAAAATTTACTATCCCTATGTTGTTACCTGGGAAAATGTAAACACAACATGAACCAAGGTTTATAAATAAATTTTTTTAATAATCTCACCAATAGGTATCTTTTCTGAAATGCTACTTGTGAAATCCATAAAAATTTGAAGCACTATGGAGATATATGTTAGTTCTATTCAGTTATTGTGAGTAAAACTTAAAGGCACCATATTTCGCCAAAGATTCTTTTTTCTTTTCTTTTCTTTTTTTTTTTTTGAGACAGAGTCTCGTTCTGTCACCAGGCTGGAGTGCAGTGGCGTGATCTGGATTAAACATTTGGGGGATTTTTTTATCTGACAATGCTAGAAATCAAAGGGATAGAGGACTTCAGAGCTGGGTTAATCCAGGAGCTCTGGGACTTCATTTTGCTGTGATTCTCTCAGCTCCACTTTCATCCTGGAAAAAGAGCAGTCCTCTGACCTCTATTCTTTAACGGTAGTGAAATGGCTACAGCAGCTGCAGAAAGCATCATCCAAGAGGGACTACCTTCATGTTGGAATTTTTCTCCATTAATCAGCTTAAGTCCCATAGTCATCTCGAAACAAATCTCTTGGCCAGAAGATGGCTGATTGTCTATATCTTAGTTCTTGCTCCACCTGTGGAACCTGAGGTGGACTCAGCCTCCCTGGAAACATATGGGGCTCTTGGGAAGAGTGAATGGAAGTGGGGCCTATGAAAGCAATCAATAGGTGTCCAGTCAAATTCCACAGGGACTGTCATAATCACTTCCCCAGGAAAAAAGACCTGTTAACAAACCAATATTCATAATCGAGAGACATTATGAGGGAATAAATGGCTTTGCTTTAAGGGGGCCATTCTTTCCTGTACATCCACATTCCTGGGCAATGATTACCCATTGTGTTATCCAATATGTATTTGTAGTTCCATGTGCTACAGTTGAGCACTGTGGTGTATCAAAAACAAGTGTAACACACACACCAGTACAGGGGTGAAATGTCTTACAGAGAAACATCGTAATATCTGTCACCGAAGATCCATATTCACTGAGGGAAATACTTCAGAGCTGTGCTTGAGTTGGGAGAGAAATTGTTAGAAAGAGGAGGGAGAGGAAAGGGGATGTGCATGGCCAAGTCCTTCAGGACCTTATCCCAACCTAACTGAGCAGGCTCATCTTCTGGATTCCCTCTGCCTTTTCTGTCTGATTGACTCTTATCCACCTGCTGCCATCTAGTGAGGGAGCTTTAATATGTCTTACTGCCCTGGTACATGTTTCCTAGGCTTAAAATGCTCTTTCACTCCTTCTTGCTTTGTGGCTTCTGACTTCTTCAAAACCCAGTTAAATTACTGTTCTTTCTGGCCCCTGCCCCAACTGACCTGAGCATTCAGAATAACCCTCCTTTCTAGGTGGCAAGAGTAGCCACTTCCTTCCTCTAGAAAGGCATGCAATATAGCTTTATTATTTTTCCTATGGGGAAGCTACTAACACGCACCCCCTCAGTGCCATGCACAAAGTAGATGTTAAGTAAGTTTATTTGGATGATTTGGTGAATTACAGTAAGATGGCTGAGTTTCTGAAACCTAGTGTGACTGCTCAAGGGAGCTGCTCCTTTAGCTCCTCATCCCTAAGTGCTCGTATCTAGCACCATTTATGTGGGATTGCACCTGCTTTCTTGATGTATGTCATTCCCTTTAGACTGTCCCTTTCCCTTGAGACAGCTCACGAGAAAAGAGGTAATGTCTCATCTGCTGCTGTATTCTGAATGACCAACAGGGCCTACTGTGCACTTGGTATACATCAAAGCTTCTTGAGAGAATTGATGAATGAGCATAACTGACCCCTTCACCCAAAAAGTGAGAGGCAGCACAGTGTAACGTTTAAGCCAGTGATCTCTGGAGGCAGGCTTTTTGCTTTCCAAAATAACCACTGCCACTCACTAGCTGTGTGACCTTAGTTAGGCAAGTCAATTAGTTTATGCTTCAATTTCCCAGGATCGCCACCTTGCACTCAAATCCTTTTGTCACTGTCTGTCATAGAGGAAAATTCATACTAAGATAAGCACTGTTTATTTTTACTCATGGGTTTTCTCTGTTTTTCATCCAGCCTATCCCTTCCTCAGCAATATCTTATTTTAGCCTCTCACTACGCTGTTCCCACAAATAACTGTAGCAGGCACTTACCGAGCACACAGTAGGTTCCAGACACCCTTCTAAGCACTCTCATGGATTATCTCATGTAAACCCCATTACATTCCAAAGGTAAGTATCTTATATTAAGCTGATTTTATATATAAGTAGGCTAAGCACACGGTCAGGCTAATTTGCCAGAGCTTTCCCAGAAAATGCGTGCTTCATTTTGGACTTAAATGCAGGCAGCCTGAGCCAGAGCCTGTGATCTCAACTACTGCACCATAGTACATGAATCCAAATTGATGTCTTGCCCCATTATCACTGACCACATATTTATAATGAACACAAGAGTCCTCTCCATGGGCCCAGTGGGGGTCAACTTAATACACATTAAATGGTCTTGCCCTTTAATGTGGACCTCTAAGTTCTCCAGCTATACTCACCAACGCCTTACTTCCAGATCTCCAATGATATTCTAAAATTTTTATTAAAATACATATTCAGTAGGAATAAGGAACAATGGTGGTGAAAAAGAATATGGAAGATAATTAAAGAGAAGAAAATAGGGACAAAGGAGAAGAAGGAGAGAAGAGAGGAAGCCAGGGAGGGAGATAACGAGGCAGGATGAAGAGAAGGAAGAAAGAAAGGAAAGAAAGAAAAAAAATCTAAAAAGCAAAGTAGAAAGGAAGGGAAGTGGGAAGTTAGGGAAAAAAACTACTAGAGTAAAAGGTCTGGTTAGGGAGAACGTAAAATGGAACAGGCACTTTGGAAATAGTTTGGCAGTTCCCCAAAATGTTAAACATACAATCACTGTATCACTCTGCAATTCCACTGCTAAGTATTTACTGAAGAGAGAGAGGGAAAAAAACATGTCCACACAAACACTATTACGAAAATGTTCACAGGAGCATTATTCATTATAGCCCCAAACCGAATATAACCCAAATAATTATCAATGGATCAATGCATAGATAAAATACAATGGAATATTATTTGGCCATAAAAAGGAACTAACACTGACATGGGTGAACCTTGAAAACATTTTGCTTAGTACAAGAAGCAAGTCACAAAAGATCACGTATTATATGATTCCATTCATATAAGGAGTCCAAAACAGGTAAATCTATAGAAACAGGAAGTAAATTAGTGAGTTCCTAGGGCTGGAGAGTTTGGAGACAACTGGGGTCTGACTGCTAATGAATACAGGGTTTCACTGGAGCGAGAAAATATTCTAAAATTGATTGTGGTGTTAGTTACATAACTCTGTGAATATACTAAAAACCATTGAATTGTACATTTTAAATGGGTGAATCATATCTACAAATTGTATCTCAACAAAGCGTACTAAAAATGTCTTGCTTTCACCTTGGTTCAATTCTCTCTTCCTTTCTCAAAATCTACAGCATCTTTGTCCATTTGTCTGTGCTATCATCTTCCTTCTGCATCACAAAGGTATTTGTGAAACCCAGAAGCAGTTCTATGCATACTATTGGAGGTGGAGGTTGGGAACAGGCTTAAGGAAATGTGTTGTGTGGGACACAGGCCAGACAAAGTCAAGAGAACTGACTTCCCCAGGTGATGCTCGAGGAACGCTTTAGTCCAGGATAAATACAAACCTTGAAGAGGAGAACAGGGATAAGCCTGGGGAAAAGGAGGAGGTGGCAAGACAATTTGACTCCAGTTTCACACTATGTAATTGCATATGGCTTTGGGAAGGAATTGCAGAAATCCTGTGTTTTACAACAGGTTATCCACCATATTATGCCTTTAGTCAGAGTCTCATCATTATGGCAACAGCTCATCACATAGTCTCCATCCCCATCGGAATATTCCCTGTGGAAGAGAAAAGCAGAAACAGATTTGTTTCCCTCAAAACCAAGTCTGCAATGAGCTACGAATATTTTAAAGGAAAGAGGACTTCCATAGAAGACACAATGCCATAAAGCAGCCCTGCTACCCCGAAGAAGCCACATCCTATCATGGCTGCTTCTCCCAGGACTCTCTAATGCTAGGAAATTACACACTTTGAAGTGAGATGCGGTTCTAGAGATGGACAGCACAGCAGCCCCTCCCTCTCAGCCAGACAGGCACCAAACACAGGCTGAAAACCTGAGTTCCAGGCTCAGCAGTAAAGAGTACCAGTGCAGAGTGGTGAGCAACATCAAGTTCCTGCTCTCAAGCAGCAGGTATTAGGGAATGATGGCAATTATAACACACCACGGTAGATGCTATGGGATGGACATGGCAGGGAGCCTATGGGAGTGCAGGGAGAGAGGGTCATGTGGATAAGCAGAAGAGTCAAAGGAAGCTTTCAGGGCAGGTGACTCTAAGCTGAGACAGAAGTTTAATCAGCATTATACAAGTGGAGCAGATGCCACCAGGACGCATTGTGAAAAAACAACATATGTAAAGACACTAAGATTTAAGTGCCTTTAGACCCGGAATAATACTGCGGGTAGGGCTCAGGTGACTCATGATGAGATCTGTACAATGGTGAGGAATAGTCCCAGTCCACTAGCCCCCCACTACCCTTGACTCAACTTTAGAGTTCCCAAAAATAGGATGACACCATCCAAGGCTCAGAACCTTTCTTTCTGATCTAGATTCACTCCCTGCATCCAGTATCCTGTCTTAAAGGTAGGTGGTTTGAGCCCTGAAAAAGAAAATTTCCACAATACTCCACCAGAAGCCCCTGATCATGAACACACTTACCATGACTTAAAAAAGAATATATTTTAATAGACACACAGAAATCATTAGGAACTTCACAGGTTTGCATTTTACTCCAACAATTCCCGTTTCTGTAGAATTCACATTCACGGTGCCATATAGCTAATGCTGCAAGAAGAAAAACTGTTAAGAAGGGAAGCATCACTGTTGCTTCCCAAAGACAGCAGAGATCTCTTGGGAACTCCATCAATGTTCTGCCCTTGGGCTTGGTTCCAGGCATTAATACATCTTAGAACCTCAGCCTGAGCAGGAGGAACTGGGGAGACACTTAATTCTTTCCTGGCAGGCAGGGAGACTCAGCACTCTTCAACTTACTTTTCTTGCTTGCTGCAGGAATTACATATAAAATGGAGAGCAGAGAGCATTTCTATGGATATCAAAGCCTGGGCTGAAGCCTCAGAGGTGTGATTGAGGTGGACAGTTCTGGCTGACCAGGAGCCCCTGAAACCTCACTCTACAAATAACCATCATTTAGGGGGGTATATAAAGCTTAGAGATCAAATTGGATCTCTAGTAAAGGCCAAGGGCTAGGGAAGGCCTCAAGCGGAGTAAGAGGATTTAAGAAACAAGATGACCAGGGCTGCAGACTTCTGTGTGTGGAACTGGACTTCATTCCTCAGAGAACAGTTAGAGCTCACAGAATCCAAGGGAATGGGGGAAAGATAGGCTCTGCTTAAATATATGCCAAGGTTAAGCCTAGGCCGATAAGTTAACCATTGCCAAACCATCTCTCAAAGATTTACCTTTTTTTTTTTTGAGACAGAGTCTTGCTCTGTTGCCAGGCTGGAGTGCAGTGGCACGATCTTGGCTCACTGCAACCTCCACCTCCCGGGTTCAAGTGATTCCCCCACCTCAGCCTGTAGCTGGGACTCACACAGGCAAGCGCCACCATGCCCAGCTACTTTTTTGTATTTTTAGTAGAGATGGGTTTCACCATGTTGGCCAGGATGGTCTCAATCTCCTGACCTCGTCACCTGCCTGCCTTGGCCTCCCAAAGTGCTGGGATTACAGGCTTGAGCCACTGCAGCTGGCCAGATTTACCAATTTTTATGCAGAACAGAAAGAGAACCAGCTTCAGTAGTTTTTCCATTCTGCCTCAGTTGATTCTTGAAGCTGATTCTGTAAGAGAAGATGTAGCACTGGAGCTGCTTAGTGGTAGAGCATTGTCTGCTAAGATCAGCCTTCCAGCCACTTTCTAATGTACTCAGCCAAGGATATTGACCAGTAGGGACAGGAGAGGAAGGGAAAAGAACAAATCTAAACTTTCCACTCACTGCAACACTTCAAATCCGTCCTCCATTATCCATTATTTACCCCCTGCCTGCCCTAGGACATTGCTCTAGGCTGCCACAACTACAGGTGACAAGAACGGTACTCTCAAGTTAACAGATTTTTGTGGACAGCACACTAAGTGCCTAGCTTTCTGGGGCAAGTTATGCCTGGAGTTGAACATGAGATATGAAAGAAATATTCTCTCCACTAAAGTAATTTTCCACTTAACCAGAGAGTGGGGAAAGATTATAGATAAATCAAGATGAGATCACTACAGAGTCAAGCTGTGTTCACCAGAGACTCCAGTACAAACAGGGAAATCCAAGGGGGATTTTCTCAACAATGTGGGGGTGAGTTATGTCTTAAAAATGGTAAAATTTAAAGAATAGAAGATGGGATATTAAGAGAAGGTTAAATCCTCCGGAGGTGATAGCAGCTAGGATATAAAATGACCCTTTGAGCCACCAAAGCAGTTCCCTACTTTAATCATCTTGCTGTTGATGCCTTGATTCTCTGGGATCAGACTTTCTAGTTCCTCTTCCCCACAACTCATATTCACTATCAGACTTGAGGATATGTCTTCATCCTAGCTCTTTCTCACTTTGCTAGAAGAATGAAGACTTAGTGACCCAGGGATAGGTAAGATATTTTGCACACTAGTGCCACTCCAGTGTCTCTGGGATGTGCTGGCATTCTCTGACTTCTTTATCCACATCTATTCTCCAACATTGAAACCATGGACTCCTTTCTCCCAGCCTCCTGAAGCACTCCATTTCCTGTGCTGATCACTCACGTGAGGGTAACTAGATAAGTTGTACTGAAAAACGCCACGCACACCTAATGTCACAGAACATTTCTTTCTTTCCCCCAGTCAGCCCCTCAGAAAGATTAACACTTCCTTAGGTACAAAAAGTCCTCTGTGGATGCAGGACTGTGACAGAGAGTGACTTCTGAGAGCACCCATACTAGGTCAGAGCTAACCTCAAAGTTAAAAAAAGAGTCGAGATGTGAAGAGTACATGGCTCAGGTACAGGCCTGTCAAGAAATATTGGACACAGTACAGACATTTAACATGACTTTCTTGATCTCCAGGGCCAAGGAATAAAAGAAAAACTACCAAACACTATAAAAGTCTACTGAGATAACGAAAGCATCACAAGCACTAAATACATTAAATAACAAACTAGTCATATGTGAAGAGAATCAATTCACAGAGCATGGAAAAAGAGAATAAAACTGAGACTCAGTTATGCAGGCCTAGATTTAAATCCTTGCCTTTCCATCATCTAGGACTGATTTTCACTTTGAGATATTTTTAGAATAATAGGTTTTTGCTTACTTTAAAAAGGACTCTGAGTGCATTGTCAAAAATAGAATACAACTCTACAACCATATGCAAAATAAATGAATAAATAAATAAATAAATAAATAGACACAAACCTTACACTCTTCCTAATTAACTCAAAGTGGATCATAGACCTAAATATAAAATGAAATACTATAAAATATTGGAAGATAACATAGAAGAAAATCTAGATGATGTAGGGTTTGGCTATATAAAATGACTTTTTATATATAAGACCAAAGGCTCAATACATTAAAGAATAATTGATATACTGGATTTCATTAAAATTAAAAATTTTTGCTCTGCAAGATACATTATCAAGAGAATGAAAAGGTGAGCCATGGACTGGGAGAATGTATTTGCAAAAGACATCTGATAAAGAATTGTTATCCAAAATATACAAAGAAGTCTTAAAAATTAGCAATAAGAATACAACCTGATGGGGCAGAGCCAAGATGGCTGAATAGGAACAGCTCCAGTCTATAGCTCCCAGCGTGAGTGACGCAGAAGACAGGTGATTTCTATGTTTCCAACTTAGGTACCGGGTTCATCTCACTGGGGAGTGCCGGACAGTGTGTGCAGGACAGTGGGTGCAGTGCACAATGTGTGAGCCAAAGCAGGGTGAGGCATCGCCTCACCTGGGAAGCGCAAGGGGTCAGGGAATTCCCTTTCCTAGCCAAAGAAAGGGGTGACAGACAGCACCTGGAAAATAGGGTCACTCCCACCCTAATACTGCACTTTTCCAATGGGCTTAACAAACGGCACACCAGGAGATTATATCCCGCACCTGGCTCGGAGGGTCCTACACCCACGGAGCCTCACTCATTGCTAGCACAGCAGTCTGTGATCAAACTTCAAGGGGGCAGCGAGGCTGGGGGAGGGGCGCCCGCCATTGCCCAGGCTTGAGTAGGTAAACAAAGCAGCCTGAAAGCTCGAACTGGGTGGAGCCCACCACAGCTCAAGGAGGCCTGCCTGCCTGTGTAGGCTCCACCTCTGGGGGCAGGGCACAGACAAACAAAAGACAGCAATAACCTCTGCAGACTTATATGTCCCTGTCTGACAGCTTTGAAGAGATTAGTGGTTCTCCCAGCATGCAGCTTGAGATCTGAGAACAGGCAGACTGCCTCCTCAAGTGGGTCCCTAACCCCCGAGTAGCCTAACTGGGAGGCACCCCCCAGTAGGGACGGACTGACACCTCCCACGGCCAGGTACTCCTCTGAGACAAAACTTCCAGAGGAATGATCAGACAGCAGCATTCGCGGTTCATGAAAATCCTCTGTTCTGCAGCCACCGCTGCTGATACCCAGGCAAACAGAGTCTGGAGTTAACCTCCAGTAAACTCCAACAGACCTGCAGCTGAGGGTCCTGACTGTTAGAAGGAAAACTAACAAACAGAAAGGACATCCACACCAAAACCCCATCTGTACGTCACCATCATCAAAGACCAAAGGTAGATAAAACCACAAAGATGGGGAAAAAACAGAGCAGAAAAACCTGAAACTAAAAATCAGAGTGCCTCTCCTCCTCCGTAGGAACACAGCTCCTCACCAGCAACGGAACAAAGCTGGATGGAGAATGACTTTGACGAGTTGAGAGAAGAAGGCTTCAGAAAATCAAACTACTCCAAGCCAAAGGAGGAAGTTAGAACCAATGGCAAAGAAGTTAAAAACTTTGAAAAAAAAATCAGATGAATGGATAACTAGAATAATCAATGCAGAGAAGTCCTTAAAGGACCTGATGGAGCTGAAAACCATGGCACGAGAACTATGTGACGAATGCACAATCCTCAGTAACTGATGCGATCAACTGGAAGAAAGCGTATCAGCGATGGAAGACGAAATAAATGAAATGAAGCATGAAGAGAAGTTTAGAGAAAAAAGAATAAAAAGAAACGAACAAAGCCTCCAAGAAATATGGGACTATGTGAAAAGACCAAATCTACGTCTAATTGGTGTACTTGAAAGTGACGGGGAGAATGGAACCAAGTTGGAAAACACTCTGCAGGATATTATCCAGGAGAACTTCCCCAATCTAGCAAGGCAGGCCAACATTCAAATTCAGGAAATACAGAGAATGCCACAAAGATACTCATCGAGAAGAGCAACCCCAAGACACATAATTGTAAGATTCACCAAAGTTGAAATGAAGGAAAAAATGTTAAGGGCAGCCAGAGAGAAAGGTCGGTTTACCCACAAAGGGAAGCCCATCAGACTAACAGCTGATCTCTCGGCAGAAACTCTACAAGCCAGAAGAGAGCGGGCGCCAATATTCAACATTCTTAAAGGAAAGGATTTTCAACCCAGAATTTCATATCCAGGCAAACTAAGCTTCATAAGTGAAGGAGAAATAAAATGCTTTCAGACAAGCAAATGCTGAGAGATTTTGTCACCACCAGGCCTGCCCTAAAAGAGCTCCTGAAGGAAGCACTAAACATGGAAAGGAACAACTGGTACCAGCCACTGCAAAAACATGCCAAATTGTAAAGACCATCAAGGCTAGGAAGAAACTGCATCAACTAACAAGCAAAATAACCAGCTAATATCATAATGACAGGATCAAATTCACACATAACAATACTAACCTTAAATGTAAATGGGCTAAATGCTCCAATTAAAAGACACAGACTGGCAAATTGGATAAAGAGTCAAGACCCATCAGTGTGTTGTATTCAGGAAACCCATCTCACATGCAGAGGCACACACAGGCTCAAAATAAAGGGATGGAGGAAGATCTACCAAGCAAATGGAAAACAAAAAAAGGCAGGGGTTGCAATCCTAGTCTCTCATAAAACAGACTTTAAACCAACAAAGATCAAAAGAGACAAAGAAAGCCATTACATAATGGTAAAGGGATCAATTCAACAAGAAGAACTAACTATCCTAAATATATATGCACCCAATACAGGAGCACCCAAATTCATAAAACAAGTCCTTAGTGATCTACAAAGAGACTTAGACTCCCACACAATAATAATGGGAGACTTTAACACCCCACTGTCAACATTAGACAGATCAATGAGACTGAAAGTTGACAAGGATATCCAGGAATTGAACTTAGCTCTGCACCAAGCGGACATAATAGACATCTACAGAATTCTCCACCCCAAATCAACAGAATATACATTCTTTTCAGCACCACACCACACCTATTCCAAAATTGACCACATAGTTGGAAGTAAAGCACTCCTCAGCAAATGTAAAAGAACAGAAATTATAACAAACTGTCTCTCAGACCACAGTGCAATCAAACTAGAACTCAGGATTAAGAAACTCACTCAAAACCGCTCAACTACATGGAAACTGAACAACCTGCTCCTGAATGACTACTGGGTACATAATGAAATGAAGGCAGAAATAAAGATGTTCTTTGAAATGAATGAGAACAAAGACACAACATACCAGAATCTCTAGGACACATTCAAAGCAGTGCGTAGAGGGAAATTTATAGCATTAAATGCCCACAAGAGAAAGCAGGAAAGATCTAAAATTGACACCTAATATCACAATTAAAAGAACTAGAGAAGCAAGAGCAAACACATTCAAAAGCTAGCAGAAGGCAAGAAATAACTAAGATCAGAGCAGAACTGAAGGAAATAGAGACACAAAAAACGCTTCAAAAAATCGATGAATCCAGGAGCTGGTTTTTCAACAAAATTCATAGGCCACTAGCAAGACTAATAAAGAAGAAAAGAGAGAAGAATCAAAGAGACGCAATAAAAAATGACAAAGGGGATAACACCACTGATCCCACAGAAATGCAAACTACCATCAGAGAATACTAGAAAAACCTCTATGCAAATAAACTAGAAAATCTAGAAGAAATGGATAAATTCCTGGACACATACACTCTCCCAAGACTAAACCAGGAAGAAGTTGAATCTCTGAATAGACCAATAACAGGCTCTGAAATTGAGGCAATAATTAATAGCCTACCAACCAAAAAAAGTCCAGGACCAGATGGATTCACAGCTGAATTCTACCAGAGGTACAAGGAGGAGCTGGTACCATTCCTTCTGAAACTATTCCAATCAGTAGAAAAAGAGAGAATCCTCCCTAACTCATTTTGTGAGGCCAGCATCATTCTGATACCAAAGCCTGGCAGAGACACAACAAAAAAAGAGAATTTTAGACCAATATCCTTGATGAACATTGATGCAAAAATCCTCAATAAAATACTGGCAAACCAAATCCAGCAACACATCAGAAAGCTTATCCACCACTATCAAGTTGGCTTCATCCCTGGGATGCAAGGCTGGTTCAACATACGAAAATCAATAAATGTAATCCAGCATATAAACAGAACCAAAGACAAAAACCACATGATTATCTCAATAGATGCAGAAAAGGCCTTTGACAAAATTCGACAGCCCTTCATGCTAAAAACTCTCAATAAATTAGGTATTGATGGGACATATCTCAAAATTATAAGAGCTACCTATGACAAACCCACAGCCAATACCATACTGAATGGGCAGAAACTGGAAGCATTCCCTTTGAAAACTGGCACAAGACAGGGTTGCCCTCTCTCACCACTCCTATTCAACATAGTGTTGGAAGTTCTGGCCAGGGCAATCAGGCAGGAGAAGGAAATAAAGGGCATTCAATTAGGAAAAGAGGAAGTCAAATTGTCCCTGTTTGCAGATGACATGATTGTATATCTAGAAAACCCCATCGTCTCAGGCCAAAATCTCCTTAAGCTGATAAGCAACTTCAGCAAAGTCTCAGGATACAAAATCAATGTGCAAAAATCACAAGCATTCTTATACACCAATAACAGACAAACAGAGAGCCAAATCATGAGTGAACTCTCATTCACAATTGCTTCAAAGAGAATAAAATACCTAGGAATCCAACTTACAAGGGGTGTGAAGGACCTCTTCAAGGAGAACTACAAACCACTGCTCAATGAAATAAAAGAGGATACAAACAAATGGAAGAACATTCCATGCTCATGAAAATGGCCATACTGCCCAAGGTAATTTATAGATTCAATGCCATCCCCATCAAGCCACCAATGACTTTCTTCACAGAATTGGAAAAAACTACTTTAAAGTTCATATGGAACCAAAAAAGAGCCCACATTGCCAAGTCAATCCTAAGCCAAAAGAACAAAACTGGAGGCATCATGCTACCTGACTTCAAACTATACTACAAGGCTACAGTAATCAAAACAGCATGGTACTGGTACCAAAACAGAGATATAGACCAATGGAACAGAACAGAGCCCTCAGAAATAATGCCACATGTCTACAACCATCTGATCTTTGACAAACCTGACAAAAACAAGCAATGGGGAAAGGATTCCCTATTTAATAAATGGTGCTGGGAAAACTGGCTAGCCATATGTAGAAAGCTGAAACTGGATCCCTTCCTTACACATTATACAAAAATTAATTCAAGATGGATTAAAGACTTACATGTTAGACCTAAAACCATAAAAACCCTAGAAGAAAACCTAGGCAATACCATTCAGGACATAGGCATGGGCAAGGACTTCATGTCTGAAACACCAAAAGCAATGGCAACAAAAGCCAAAACTGACAAATGGGATCTAATTAAACTAAAGAGCTTCTGCACAGCAAAAGAAACTACCATCAGGCTACCTACAGAATGGGAGAAAATTTTTGCAACCTACTCATCTGACAAAGGGTTAATATCCAAAATCTACAATGAACTCAAACAAATTTACAAGAAAAAAACAAACGACCCCATCAAAAAGTGGGCAAAAGATATGAACAGACACTTCTCAAAAGAAGACATTTATGCAGCCAACAGACACATGAAAAAATGCTCATCATCACTGGCCATCAGAGAAATGCAAATCAAAACCACAATGAGATACCATCTCACACCAGTTAGAATGGCGATCATTAAAAAGTCAGGAAACAACAGGTGCTGGAGAGGATGTGGAGAAATAGAAACACTTTTACACTGTTGGTGGGACTGTAAACTACCATTGTGGAAGTCAACGTGGCAATTCCTCAGGGATCTAGAATTAGAAATACCATTTGACCCAGCTATCCCATTAGTGGGTATATACCCAAAGGATTATAAATCATTCTGCTATAAAGACACATGCACACGTATGTTTATTGTGGCACTATTCACAATAGCAAAGATTTGGAACCAACCCAAATGTCCAACAATGATAGACTGGATTAAGAAAATGTGGCACATATACACCATAGAATACTATCTAGCCATAAAAAATGATGAGTTCATGTCCTTTGTAGGGACATGGATGAAGCTGGAAACCATCATTCTGAGCAAACTGTCGCAAGGACAGAAAACCAAACACTGCATGTTCTCACTCATAGGTGGGAATTGAACAATGAGAACACATGGACACAGGAAGGGGAACATCACACACCAGGGACTGTTGTGGAGTGGGGGGAGGGGAGAGGGATAGCATTAGGAGATATACCTAATGTAAATGACGAGTTAATGGGTGCAGCACACCAACATGGCACATGTATACATATGTAACAAACCTGCATGTTGTGCACATGTACCCTAAAACTTAAAGTATAATAATAAAAAAAAAAGAATGTAGATTTCATGTTAAGTGTTCTTACCACAAAAAAATAAAAATTTTTAAAAAACTTATGCTGTTGGATTTTGGTAACACAGTTTCATATTAAAATAGCTTTATTCTAGTCACATTTACTTATAATTTACTTAAACTTTTATTAGAAATATTAATAAAATGTATTTTCAACAACTATTCACATTATGAGATGCTATGTGTAAATGTATTAATGTAATTAATTATAGTGATAGTTTGTTATACTGAACATTACTTAATTCTTCTATTAAAAATAGCTGCTCATGAGTTATTTTTGATATCTTGCTGTGTTTTATTTGCTAACATCTTGCAGGTAATTTCTATTTATATGAGTAACAGACTTCAAAAATCTTCTTATTTTATTTTATTTTTCTTTAAGTTCTGGGATACATGTGCAGAACGTGCAGGTTTGTTACATAGGTATACATGTGCCATGGTGGTTTGCTGCACCTATCAACCGTCATCTAAGTTTTAAGCCCTGCATTCATTAGGTATCTGTCCTAATACTCTCCCTCCCCTTGGCCCCCACCCCCCAACAGGCCCTGGTGTGTGATGTTCCCCTCCCTGGGTCCATGTGTTTTCATTGTTTAACTCCCACTTACGAGTGAGAACATGCAGTGTTTGGTTTTCTGTTCCTGTGTTAGTTTGCTAAAAATGATGGCGTCCAGCTTCATCCATGTCCCTGCAAAGGACATGAACTCTTTCTTTTTTATGGCTGCATAGTATTCCATGATGTATATGTGCCACATTTTCTTTATCCAGTCTATCATTGATGGGCATTTGGGTTGGTTCCAAGTCTTTGCTATTGTAAATAGTGCTGCAATAAGCATACGTGTGCGTGTGTCTTTATGGTAGAATGATTAATAATCCTTTGGGTATATAACCAGTCATTGGATTGCTGGGTCAAATGTTATTTCTGGTTTCAGATCCTTGGGGAATTGCCACACTCTCTTCCACAATAGTTGAACTAATTTACACTCCCATCAACAGTGTAAAAGCATTCCTATTTCTCCACAGCCTCACCAACATCTGTTGTTTCCTGACTTTTTAATAATCGCCATTCTAACTGGCATGAGATGGTATCTCATTGTGGTTTTGATTTGCATTTCTCTAATGACCAGTGATGATGAGCTTTTTTTCATGTTTATTGGCCATATAAATGTTTTCTTTTGAGAAGTGTCTGTTCATATCCTTCAACCACTTTTTGATGAGGTTGTTTGTTTTTTCTTGTAAATTTCTTTAAGTTTCTAGTAGATTCTGGATATTAGACTTTTGTCAGATGGATAGATTGCAAAAATTTTCTCCCATTATGTAGGTTGCCTGTTCACTCTGATGATAGTTTCTTTTACTGTGCATAAGCTTTTTAGTTTTATTAGATCTCATTTGTCAATATTGGCTTTTGTTACAATTGCTTTCAGTGTTTTAGTCATGAAGTCTTTGTCCATGCCTGTGTCCTGAATGGTATTGCCTAGGTTTTCTTCTAGGGTTTTTATGGTTTTGGGTTTTACATTTAAGTCTTTAATCCATCTTGAGTTAATTTTTGTATAAGATGCAAGGAAGGGGTCCAGTTTCTGTTTTCTGCATGTGGCTAGCCAGTTTTCCCAGCACCATTTATTAAATAGAGAATCCTTTCCCCATTGCTTGTTTTTGTCAGGTTTGTCAAAGATCAGATGGTTGTAGATGTGTGGTGTTATTTCTGAAATCTTTGTTCTGTTCCATTGGTCTATATATCTGTTTTGGTACCAGTACCATGCTGTTTTGGTTACTGTAGCCTTGTAGGATAGTTTGAAGTCAGGTAGCGTGATGCCACCAGCTTTGTTCTTTTTGTTTAGGATTGCCTTGGCTATACGGGCTCTTTTTTGGTTTCATGTGAAATTTAAAGTAGTTTTTTCTAATTTTGCCAAGAAAGTCAATGGTAGCTTGACAGGAATAGCACGGAATCTATAAATTACTTAGGACAGTATGAGCATTTTCACAATATTTTTTCTTGCAATCCATGAGCATGGAATATTTTTCCATTTGTTTGTGTCCTCTCTTATTCTCTTGAGCAGTGGTTTGTAGTTCTCCTTGAAGAGGTTCTTAACATCCCATGTAAGTTGTATTCCTAGGATTTTATTCTCTTTGTAGCAATTGTGAATGGGAGTTCACTCATGATTTGACTCTCTGCTTGTCTATTTTTGATGTAAAGGAATGTTTGTGACTTTTGCGCACTGATTTTGTATCCTGAGACTTTGCTGAGGTTGCTTATCAGCTTAAGGAGTTTTTGGGCTGAGATGATGGGGTTTTCTAAATATACAGTCATGTCATCTGCAAACAAAGACAATTTGACCTCCTATCTTCCTATTTGAATATGCTTTATTTCTTTCTCTTGCATGATTGCCATGGCCAGAACTTCCAATACTATGTTAAATAGGAGTGGTGAAAGAGGGCATCCTTGTTTGTCCTGGTTTTCAAAGGGAATGCTTCCAGTTTTTGCCCATTCAGTATGATATTGGCTATGGGTTTGTCATAAATAGCTCTCATTATTTTGAGATATGTTCCATAAATACCTAGTTTATTGACAAGTTTTTAGCATGAAGGGATGTTGAATTTTATCAAAGGCCTTTTATGCACCTACTGAGATAATCATGTGTTTTTTGTCATTGGTTCTGTTTATGTGGTGGATGACATTTACTGATTTGTGTATGTTGAACCCAGCCTTGCATCCTAGGGTTGATGCCAACTTGATCGTGGTGGATAAGCTTTTTGATGTGCTGCTGGATTTGGTTTGTCAGTATTTTATTGAGGATTTTTGCATTGATGTTCATCAGAAATATTGGCCTCAAAGTTTCTTTTTTTTGTTGTGTCTCTGCCAGGTTTTGGTATCAGGATGATGCTGGCCTCATAACATGAGTTAGGGTGGAGTCCCTCCTTTTCAATTGTTTGGAATAGTTTCAGAAGGAATGGTATCAGCTCCTCTTTGTACCTCTGGTAGAATTCGACTGTGAATCCATCTGTTCCTGTGCTTTTTTTGTTTGGTAGGCTATTAATTACTGCCTCAATTTCAGAACTTGTTATTGGTCTATTCAGGCATTTGACTTCTTTCTGGTTTAGTCTTGGGAGGGTATATGTGTCCAGGAATTTATCAATTTCTTCTAGATTTTCTAGTTTATTTGCATAGAGGTGTTTACAGTATTCTCTGATGGTAGTTTGTATTCCTGTGGGATCAGTGGAGATATCCCCTTTATCATTTTTTATTGTCTATTTGATTCTTCTCTCTATTCTTCTTTATCAGTCTAGCTAGCAGTCTATTTTGTTAATCTTTTCAAAAACTCAGCTCCCGGTTTCATTGATTTTTTTGAAGTGTTTTTCATGTCTTTACCTTTTTTCAGTTCTGCTCTGATCTTAGTTATTTCTTGTCTTCTGCTAGCTTTCGAATTTGTTTGCTCTTGCTTCTCTAGTTCTTTCTGTTGTGATGTTAGGGCATCGATTTTAGACATTTCCCGTTTTCTGATGTGGCATTTAGTGCTATAAATTTTCCTCTTAACACTACTTTAGCTATGTCTCAGAGATTCTGGTACATTTTCTCTTTGTTCTCATTGGTTTCAAATAACTTCTTTATTTCTGCCTTAATTTTGTTATTTACGCAGCAGTCATTCAGGAGCAAGTTGTTCAATTTGCATGTAGTTGTGCGGTTTCGAGTGAGTTTCTTAATCCTGAGTTCTAATTTGATTGCACTGTGGTCTGAGAGACTGTTATGATTTCCTTTCTTTTGCATTTGCTGAGGAGTGTTTTACTTCCAATGATGTGGTCAATTTTAGAATAAGTGCTATGTGGCCCTGAGAACAATGTATATTCTGTTGATTTGGGGTGGAGAGTTCTGTAGATGTCTATTAGGTCCACTTGGTCCAGAGCTGAGTTCAAGTCCTGAATATCCTTGTTTATTTTCTGTCTCGTTGATCTGTCTAATATTGACAGTGGGGTGTTAAAGTCTCCCACTATTATTGTGTGGGAGTGTAAGTCTCTTTGTAGGTCTCTAAGGACTTGCTTTATGAATCTGGGTGCTCCTGTATTGGTTGCATATATATTTAGATAGTTAGCTCTTCTGGTTGCATGGATCCCTTTACCATTATGTAATGCCCTTCTTTGTCTTTTTTGATTTTGTTGGTTTAAAATCTGTTTTATCAGAGACTAGGATTGCAACCCCTGCTTTTTTTTTTTTTTTGCTTTCCATTTGCTTGGTAAATATTCCTCCATCCCTTTATTTTGAGCCTATGTGTGTCTTTGCACGTGACATGGGTCTCCTGAATACAGCACACTGATGGGTCTTGACTGTTTCTCCAATTTGTCAGTCTGTGTCTTTTAATTGGGGCATTTAGTTCATTTACATTTAAGGTTAATATTGTTTTGTGTGAATTTGATCCTGTCATCATGATGCTAGCTGATTATTTTGCACATTAGTTTATGCAGTTTCTTCATAGTGTCATTGGTCTTTATATTTTGGTGTGTTTTTGCAGTGGCTGGTACCAGTTTTTCCTTTCTATATTTAGTGCTTCCTCCAGGAGCTCTTGTAAAGCAGGCCTGGTGCTGACAAAATCTCTCAGCATTTGCTTGTCTGCAAAAAATCTTATTTCTTCTTCACTTATGAAGCTTAGTTTGGCTAGATATGAAATTCTGGGTTGAAATTTTTTTTCTTTAAAAATGTTGAATATTAGCCCGTACTCTCTTCTGGCTTGTAGGGTTTCTGCAGAGAGATCTGCTGTTAGTCTGATGGGATTCCCTTTGTAGGTAACCTGACCTTTCTCTCTGGCTGCCCTTAATAATTTTTCCTTTGTTTCAACTTTGGAGAATCTGATAATTGTGTATCTTAGGGTTGCTCTTCTCGAGGAGTATCTTAGTGGTGTTTTCTGTATTTCCTGAATTTGAATATTGGCCCATCTTGCTATGTTAGGGAAGTTCTCCTGGATAATATCCTGCAGTATGTTTTCCAACTTGGTTCCATTCTCCCTGTCACTTTCAGGTACACCAATGAATCATAGATTTGGTCTTTTTACATAATCCCATATTTCTTGGAGGCTTTGTTTCTTCCTTTTTTTCTTTTTTTCTCTAATCTTGTCTTCATGCCTTATTTCAGTAAATTGATCTTCGATCTCTGATATCCTTTTTTCTGCTTGATCGATTCAGCTATTGATGCTTGTATATGCTTCACGAAGTTCTTGTGCTGTGTTTTTCAGCTCCATCAGGTCACTTATGTTCCTCTCTAAACTGTTTATTCTAGTTAGCAGTTCCTATAACCTTTTATCAAGGTTCTTAGCTTCCTTGCATTGGGTTAGAACATGCTCCTTTAGCTCAGAGTTTGTTATTTCCCACCTTCCGAAGCCTACTTCTGTCAATTTGTCAATCTCATTCTCCATCCAGTTTTGTGCCCTTGCTGGAGAGGAGTTGCGATCATTTGAAGGAGAAGAGGCATTCTGGTTTTTGGAATTTTCAGCGTTTTTGCAATGGTTTTTCCTCATCTTTGTGGATTTATCTATCTTTGATCTTTGCAGCTGATGACCTTTGGATGAGGTTTTTTTGTGGGGGTCCTTTATGCTGATGTTGATGTTGTTTCTTTCTGTTTGTTAGTTTTTCTTCTAACAGTCAGGCCCCTCTTCTGCAGGTCTGCTGGAGGTCCACCCCAGACCCTGTTCACCTGAGTATCACCAGTGGAGGCTGCAGAACAGCAAAGATTGCTGCCTGCTCCTTCCTCTGGAAGCTTTGTCCCAGAGGAGCACCAGCCTGATGCCAGCCAGAGCTCTCCTGTATGAGGTGTCTGTTGACTCCTGTTGGAAGGTCTCTCCCAGTCAGGGGTCATGGGGGTCAGGGACCCACCCGAGGAGGCAGCCTGTCCCTTAGCAGAGCTGGTGTGCTGTGCTGGAACAATCCCCCTTGTCAGGATCAGCTGCCCTCTTCAGAGCCAGCAGGCAGGAATGATTAAATCTGCTTTAACTGTGCCCATAGCCACCCCTTCCCCCAGGTGCTCTGTCCCAGGAAAATGGGGGTTTTGTCTGTACACCCCTGACTGGGGCTGTTACCTTTCCTTCAGAGATGCCCTGCCCAGTGAGGAGGAATCTAGAGAAGCAGTCCGGCCACAGCCACTTTGCAGGGCTGTGGTAAATTCCTCCCAGTCCAGACCTCCCAGCCTCCTCAACACTGTCAGGGGAAAACCGCCTACTCAAGCCTCAGTAATGGTAGACCCTCCTCCCACTCACCAAGCTCAATCATCTCAGGTCAACTTCAGACTGCTGTAATGGCAGCCAGAATTTCAAGCCAGTGGTTCTTAGCCTGCTGGGCTCCATGGGATTGGGACTCGCTGAGTGAGACCACTTGGCTCCCTGGCTTCAGCCCCCTTTCCAGGGGAGTAAATGGTTCTGTCTCGCTAGAGTTCCAGGAGCCACTGGGATATAAAAAAAAAACAAAAAACTTCTGCAGATAGCTCAATGTATGCCTGAACAGACGCCAGGTTTTGTGCTTGAAACCCAGGGCCCTGGTGGTGTAGGCACATGAAAGAATCCCCTGATCTGCAGATTGCAAAAACTGTGGGAAAAGCATAGTAACCTAGCTGGGTAGCACAGTCCCTCATGGCTTCCCTTGGCTGGGGGAGCAAGGTCCCCCAGCTCCTTGCACTTCCTGGGTGAAGCGAAGCCCTACCCTGCTTCTGCTTGCGCTCCATGTGTTGGACCCACTGGCTAACCAGTCCCAGTGAGATGAACTGGGTACCTCAATTGGAAATGTGGACGTCAACTGCCTTCTGCGTTGGTCTCACTGGGAGCCGCAGATCAGAGCTGTTCCTATTCAGCCGTCTTGGTCCCTCCTCCATAATATCTCTCTTTGATGATTTTTTTGAATTTTTTTTTTAACAACTTTTAATTTTACAGTAAATCTAAATTTACAGAAAAAATTCAGACATAGCTCAGTTTCCTCGTACTCCCCATTAGTGCCCCCTATTGTTAACAGCTTACATTAGAATGGTCTATTTGTCCACAAAAAAGGAACCAATTTTGATTTGTCTAATATTAGTAACTACACTCCATACCATATTCAGATTTCATTAGTGTCTTACTTAACGTCGTCTTTCTCTTCCAGGGTGATATATTGTTTTTACTCATCATGTGTCCTTACCCTCTTCTGGGCTGTGGCAGTTTCTCAGACTTTCTTGATGTGGTACTCTCCCCTTTCCCCTAGGGATGTGGCTTCCTGAGAGCCAAGCTGCAGTGTTTGTTATTTCCCTTCTGGATCTAGCCACCCAGCAGAGTTACCAGGCACCAGGCTGGTACTGGGGAGTGTCTGCAAAGAGTCATATGATGTGATCCATCTTCAGGTCTCTCAGGCATGGAGAAACCTCCTCCAGTGGAGGTAGCTGGGCAGTGAAGTGGACTTTGTGAGGGTCGTTGGTTGTATTTTTGATAAGTGCACTGGTTTTTTGTTGGTTGGTCTCCAGCCAGAAGGTGGCACTTTCAAGAATGCATTAGCTGCAGTTTCATAGGGAGGATACAAGTTTGCCCTAGGGTTGCCTTTGGATAAGTATTCAGGTTTCTTAGGTGGTGGGCAGGGCCATAGAGCTCCCGTAGAGCTATCCTTTGTCTTCAGCTACCCAGGTGGGTACAGAAAAACCATCAGGTGGGGGCAGAGTTAGGCATGTTTGAGCTCAGACTCTTCTGGGATGGGCCTTGCTATGGCTGCTGTGGGGTATGGGAGTGATCAATGGAGTTATGTTTCCAGGGGGATTATAGCTGCCTCTGCTGTGTCACACAGGTCACCAGGAAAGTGGGGGAAAGCCTCTAGCCACAGGCCTCACTCAGCCTGCAGCCTGAAAGGCCAGTCTCATTTCCAACGTGCCCCACCAACAGCACTAAGTTTATTTCCAGGCAGCCTCTGGGCAGGTCTGAGAACTTGTCCCAGGCTACAAGCCTCCCAGCTGAGAAAGCAAGCTGTCCCAGTTCCTCAGCTGTCCCACGGAGCCTGCAGCAGCAATCTACCTCTTTCAAAGGGCCAGTGAATTCTCTCAGCTTTTCTGATGTGTTCCTATGGTGGTTCTTGGAGCAAAAGTTCACAGTGTGGGTCTCCAACTACTGCTGTGTCCATCCAAGTGGTTAGTCCTGCCTCTTATCTGCCATTTTCCCTGAGTATCTAAAATTTTTCATTGTAGTAAAAAACACATCAAATTTACCATTGTAACCATTTTTAAATAAACAGTTCAGTAGTGTTTATTCATATTGTTGTACAGCTAATCTCCAGAAGTTTTTCATCATCCAAAATTGAAACTCTATACCTAGTAAACAACACTCCTTTTGCCCTTTCCCAACCCCAGCAACCATCATTTTATTAATACTTTCTGTTTTTATGAGTTTGACTACTTTAGATATCTCATATAAGTAGAATCACAAAGTATTTGTCTTTTTGTGGCTGATTTATTCCACTTAGCATAATGCTGCAACATGTGATAGGATTTCATTCCTTTTCAAGGCTGAATAAAATTATACAGGATATATAAACCCATTTTGTTTATCCATCCATCTGTCAGTGGACACTTGGGTTGCTGGCTTCTTTTGGCTATTGTGAATATGCATGTGCAAATATCTCTTCAAGACCCTGCTTCCAATTCTTTGGGACATACTCCCGGAACCAGAATTGTTGGATCATATGGTCATTCTATTTTTAATTTTTTGAGGAAATGTTGCACTGATTTCCACAGCCGCTGCACCATTTCCCATTTCCACCAACAGGGCACAAGAGTTCCTATCTCTCCACCTCCTCCCCAATGCTTGTTGTTTTCTGTCTTCTTGATAGTAACCATCCTAATGGCTGGGAGGTGATAAAAGGCAACTTAAAAAACAATAAAAAGCCCTCTCGTCCCTGCCTTCATCACTGTGATCCATCTGTGGTTTTTTCTGGTGAGACCAGGCATAAGTAGACCCAGATAAATTGAGGCTGGAATATTTGCATTAGGATTTTTATCATGGGTACTATCATGGTTATTACTGATATTTTAACATTTACTAACAAAGTTATGACTTAGGGCATGCCTCACAACGCCTCATCTAACCTGCTTTTCCTTTCATCTCCTATCTCATCTCAAATTTCGAGAAAAAAAATCTATGGAAAATATTTAAATTTGACATTCTCAAAGAAAAGTAGATTTTTAGACTATTTTTCTAATGAGTTAGGAAAAAGTTTTAAACATAAGCCACAGAAAATGAATGAAATTTATTTTTGTTAGTCTTTTCAACAGAAATATAACATACTCCATTTACTTTGTTTTAAATATTAAGTGGGAAGCAGATAGTAATTTTAAAATGCAAATAATAATTCCATTTTTGCAAAATGAACTGCAAAAAGAAAGACAGAGAAAAAAATGGATAAGGGCAGAGACATGAAAAGAAAAAGAAGCAGAAAGAGATAGACAAAATGAGCAGGATATATTAATTATAGAATGGGAGAAAAAATGTTTAACTATGCATTGAGAGAGATAATAAGATGATGACAAAGACTCCTATAGCCAAAACAAGAGAAATTTTACATTAAAGGAATGTGAAAAAATGAGAAGACACACCTTCTTTTGCCTAAAAACATATTACACTCATTCTTCTTTACAAAATTTGACTCCACTCTCTCCATTCTTCCTACACTTTTTGGAAGAGCTGCGCTCACTCACCATTTCCTCCTGTCCCGGACTCCTCTTTCCTCATCCACTGAAATGCGGCTTCTGTCCCACTTCCCCAGTGAGGCGGCTGTGCCCCAGACTCCATGTTGTCCAAGCAGGCAGTGATGCCGCTGAATGCTGGCTCCCCTCCTACTTCTCTGACCACCACTCAACAATCTTTTGGAGAGAGACCTTCACTGCCTTTGTATTTGGGTGGTCGCTAGTGTCTATGATTCATCCACTCCTGTTCTCACTCAACTCATTGGTGACTTCTTTCCATCTCATAACTTAGGCTACCAGTAGGTTCTGGGTGTGTAGGTGGCATCTAAAGCTGATGACCCCACTGGTCTGCCCCAGGCCTTGATACCTTCCTGGACGTTAAGCCCTCTCTGTCCCTCTGCCAAGTGGACATGTTTTCCTGAGTTTTCCCCTGACCCCTCTGCCTCCTGGTGTATGAAATAGAGTCCATCACCTTTCTGTGCTCTCTACAGTCACTTCTAAGTTGTTGGTACTGGAAACTGGGCAGTTAGTCAGTCAAATTAATGCAGGAATGGTGAGGGCTGAGAAGATGCAAGCAACACAGGGCTGCTGGGGATGAGCAGATGTGAATGAAGATGAGAATGAAGCGAGGGTTAATCCGTTTTGCATTGTTATAAAGAATACCTGAGACGGGGTAATTTATAAGGAAAAAAGGTTCATTTTGCCTCATGGCTATACTGGCTGCACAAACATGGCAGTAGCATCTGCTTGGCTTCTGGTGAGGCCTCAGAAAGCTTTTATTCAAGGCAGAAGGCAAAGGGGGAGCAGGGGTGCCACATGGTAAGAAACAGAACAAGAGAGAGGAGAGGAGGTGCCAGCCTCTTTCAAACCACAGCTTTCATGTCAACTAATACAGTGAGAACTCACTCATTCCCATGAGGAGGGCATCAAGCCATTCATGAGAAATCTGCTCCCATCACCAAAACACCTTTCACCAGGCCTCATCTCCAATACTGGGGATCACATTTCAACATGAGATTTAGAGGGGACACACATCGAAACAATATCAGAAGGTGAACTGAGAGTGTTTGGCGTCAGAAGGATGGAGCCAGTAGCCCGGAGAGAAGTGAGGAGGGATACTTGGAGGGCACTCCAGGATCTTGCAGGCTCAGCAGGAGCACGTGGGGAGGGGGAGCGCACCAGAGATCCTGGCACAGAAAGAGGTGAGGGGCAAACCACCACTGCCAAGGAAGTGGTGGTCAGTCAGTCCTTGTGGTCATTAATTGTCCTTTATTTCTATTACAGAAGTCTTGATCTTTACAGCAAAAGGTTGAAACCTTCAGGTCCATAAGATACAAATGTGAAGGCACACATGTATTTAAGCAGTCCAATTCCGTGTGATTATAGAACCACCCACCTGGAAGACAGGCATTCACATTTAGTGCCAGAAACAATACTTGTACCTCAAAGTGGGGAGACCTTCCCCATCCATGCCATGTCTGGTCCCCACATGCATTCACCACCCAGCAAGGCTCTCTCAGACTGGCTCACAGCATTACCTGTCTCAGCAAAAATGAAGAACTCCCTGGTTCTGCATCCAGAGCCATGGTTCACAGTGCAGTTGCCCTTGCCTAGTAAACAGTGGCCTCTCTTAAAAAGCTTGCACACCATGCACATTGTGGCATCACCTGTAGAAAATAAATGTGAAGGCTGTGCCCAGGGCTGAATGGGCTGAGACCAAGGTGGGCTAGGCCACTATTAGGGCCCAGGAGTTCAAGGGTGAAGAATAACCCTAAGAACATCTCCCAGCATAATCTTAGAAGGTGGAAATGTTCCCATCAGATTTTGTCCATTAGTTCCTTAAGGAGCTGGAGATTTGGTATAGTGATATCATGTTATTGAAAATAAAAGAAAAGGTATCCCTTTGACAGTGGTGCCATTGTGAAGAGCACAGTCAGAGCATCTACATACAACTTCTCTGAGGTTGATGATCTCTTGGAAAATGAAAGAGGCATAAAGACTGTGCTGGCTTCAAGGAAGACAGGCATTCTCACAAGGTTTCCCACCACACCCTGCTAAAGAGGTATCTGATATCCAAACATATCTAAGTGAAACTTGCCATGGAAAGATTGTACAGGATATTTGATATGGAAACATCGGTTTAGGATAAGCCCTTCAGTGACTTCTACCTACTAGACCACTGTCCCTAGGTTGCTTCTATACAGAAAGCCTTGAGCAATCATTGGCTCTGCCACATAATCCCAGCCAGACAGCCTCAAAGCCCCATGTTGAGAAACACACACCAGCCTTGATTTTCCCAAGTGAGTGAGACCTCAGGAAGAGGCCTGACCTCTTGCCCTGGTAGGAGTTGAGGTGGGGACAGCAGAGAGACACCTCCAATTCTTGTTGGTCAGATCATCCCAGAATCTTGGTGTTGACCTCCTCCCATGCTGGCCAGATCATCTTCAGCCTGCTCCCCAGCTATCTTCACCCCTGTCCTCACCTCCTGCCCCAGCCAGCCCAGAGCCTCACTCATACCTTGAAAGAACACAAGAGGAAAAACCCCTAGCAGCAGGAGCATGAGCAGGAACTTGTCCATCTCAGTCTGGGAGGTCAGAAAGACACAGCAGGGTGGCTGGAACCAGGCAGCTAAGTGCTCCAGAAAGGCTAAGACAGGCTGCTTCAGTGTGCAGATGAGAGCAGGCTGGAGAGTCTGGACTGAGCTGCTCCCAGGCTGTGGGCAGAAGCTTCCTTTTACACACTCGCCAGTGGGTGTTTCACCACTGCCCAGGCTCAGGAAAGATTTCCACAGAGCCAGCCCCTTTGGAGCTGCCAAGAATAAAGGACATCCCTGAAGCCCCATCCTGTTCCTCACAGGTGAAGTCCAGGTCTTTCACTCTTCTTTCGACCGTCTCTGTGTTTGAGCTTATAGTCAGGACCATTGCCCTCCCATTACTGAATTGGTTTTGGCAATGCTGGGAGTAGTCATAATAGCAAATACGTATTCAGTATTATCTGTATAGCAGGATCTGTATCTGCTACTACCATTCAATATCTCACTTAAGATATGTCTTCAGTCTATCATAAACACACCAAGTACATAGCAAATGCTATCTAAACAACAAAAGTAACAGAGGCCTTACAGGTGATAGATTATTTTGCAAAGTAAGAAACAATTCGTGCTACTTTTGATACCCTCATTTTTCCGTCGCTGAAACACAGAGGTATTGGAATCAAGCTGGGTTTATGTAGATAGAGGCTCTCACTTACTGCTCTAGCGCTAGGCTGGAAGGCTCAGAATTTCCACACACACTACCTGTAGGGCCTGGACTAGGGTGTGACAGGTAAGACACTTAGAGTACAAAATACTTTTCACTTTTTTTAAATTATAATTTTCTACTGATATTCTCTAAAATGTCTTTAGCTGATTCATCATGCTTGATAAAAACAATCAAGCCTCTAGATACTCAGCACTCCTGAATCTAGCCAAGGAGGGGAAGAGCATGGAACAAGACCAGGGCTATCCAGCTTGGATGCTAGACAAAATAATCCAGGTGGGAGTGGCAGTTTCTCTCCTCCATTTACACAACCTTTCATGGCAGAGACCTTAACAGTCAGATCTTCAGTGAACCAGAGCATTCTGCACAGCACGTGCTCAGTGGGCAGAGCAGGCACTCAGAGGATATGTACTAGTAGGCAAAGGATGATATCACCTGTGAATAAATGCAGGATAGTCTGCTGGACCAGAAAGCAGCTCCTGGAGAGGAAGGGCCAAGAACCCCCACGCACCCATAGACAGAGAGCCTGCCTGAAATCTACATCTTGAATGCACAGCTGTGATGCATGAGAGCTCCCCTTCCCTGTGCATGGAAGACAGGCTTGCACTGCAGCACTGGAGTGAGGCACATGAACGAGTGGTTCCATGTTGTACCCAGACCCCAAACTGACTCACTTTGCTGTGTTACCCCCGTCACCAGGATGCTCAGCATATGCCTCTCACACAGTGGCTGAGGAATGCAGGGGTGCCCATGATTCCCAATCCTACATCACCCCATCATAACTGTGCCAGAAAAGGGGATGTGGACGGTGTAGAAAATAATGGAAATGGGATACAAACGAATTATTGCAGATGCCAAATAATAAATTTATTTGACGCATCAACTTACTAACACCTCTCTGTGATTTTTGCAGACTTAAAGAATGTGTTATTAACAAATATGGCACAAAATGTGATTTTGGAAAAAAAAATACTATCAGCTGGAGAATATAGGAAGAGAGGTTGAGAAAAAGAAAATAAGGATCTGGTCAAATTTTCTAGTGGAAATTTATGCTTATTGAACATCCTAATGGTGTTTCCTCTGGAAAAGATCATGGTGGGTCCTTTCCAATGGAACAATTTAGTCTGGTGTATATGTTCTGTCCTGGCTGTTTGTTGTAAAATAAAATCCTGGGTTTATGCATTTATGGGGCTTGGTTCCACTAGGAAAAGTTTATGACCGCTATCTCATAAGAACATAATTGATGTACAGAGACCAAAATTAGCTCCACTTATATATTAAATTTACCCTGAGCATCATGTGGGGCTGCCTCCCAGATTCCAAGGGCTCTATTCTGTTCCATTGGTTTATATCTCTGTTTTGGTACCAGCACCATGCTGTTTTGGTTAGTATAGACTTGTAGTATAGTTTGATGTCAGGTAGCGTGATGCTTCCAGCTTTGTTCTTTTTGCTCAGGATTGTCTTGGCAATGCGGGCTCTTTTTTGGTTCCATATGAACTTTAAAGTAGTTTTTTCCAATTCTGTGAAAAAAGTCATTGGTAACTTGATGGGGATGGCATTGAATCTATAAATTACCTTGGGCAGTATGGCCATTTTCAAAATATTAATTCTTCCTATCCATGAGGATGGAATTTTCTTCCACTTGTTTGTGTCCTCTTTTGTTTCATTGAGCAGTGGTTTGTAGTTCTCCTTGAAGAGGTCCTTCACATCCCTTGTAAGTTGGATTCCTAGGTATTTTATTCACTCCCTGAATAGATTGCTATGATTCTTTCTATGTTTGGATCAGCTTCCAACATTTTACCTTTGCACTGTCAGTATCATGCAGTCTATCCAAGAGTTCCTGAATCATGTGAATTTGTTCCCTGGAGACAAGGAAGCAACACACCTAAATGCTTTGCTGTCTGTGAGTGAACTAATGAACAGAGGCACAGTGCCAGACTTTGAAAGAAATGACACGATTGATAACTGATTGATAAGCATAAATTATTTACATGTTGATTTGTGGACTGAAGAGCTAGTAGCAAAAGTCATCTTTATGTAACTATCCATAATACATATACCATGGTAACCAAAATTTGAACTATGTTATTGAGGGGCTGGTGTCATTTAACTAATCCATGGTAACTTAAATTCATGCATATGGGACACATGCAAAACAAAGACCACCTGTATGTATTTTCCTCACAATTCCCTTTCGTTCATATTCGTTCTTTCATACCAGAACCTACAACCTTCATACCTTTCCCACATGGGTTATCATCACTTCCATACCCAGAATAGTGCCCCAGACTCCTAAGCAGTCTCACTTCCTCCCCATCACCCACACTCCAGAGCCCCTGAAAACCATCACCCCACACCTCTGCTTCATTTGTGGTGGGAGATATGTGTAGATGGTCCAGGAGGACTGAACAGTGCCAAATCCCAGAGCATCCAGGCTACTCAAGAAAAAAGAAGATTGGGAGGTCCATGAAGACATGAGGTCCTTGAGGAATGCCATGTATTCTGGCCTGATGAATCTTAGATTTATTCTTAGTCTATGGCCTTGTCCAAGCTTAATGATTAGTAAAGCTCCTTTTCCTCCCCATTATGTCTCAGTCCCCAGGGTGTATTACGTGGCCAGCCTACTCAGAGATCATCAAGCACAATCTCTCTCCCAGTGCAGGAACCGCCTCCTCTGACCATTCGAGACAGTGGGTGTTCAGAACCACCACAAGCTTCCAGGCCCACTCCAACCCCCATCAGATCTTCCAGCGATGCATCTAGGCTGAGACTCACAAGGGGAGTGCCCTGGCCAGAACACGCACTCCAGAATCTGACGCAACTGGGTTTGAAGCCTGGTGCCAGCACTTATTGGCTAAGAAACCCTGGCAATGAGTTACCGAATTGTTCTCCTTAATTTCCTCATCAAGGAAAAAGAGAAAATAACCACACTTAAATTCTAAGGCTATTATCAGAAACATATGAGACTATTGTTCATAAGGTTCTTAGCAGATCTGGGACACCATAACTATTGTTTCTACTCTTCATATTATTCTTGTATGTTATGATTAACAACACTCTTTAAAAAGTCATATTTAAAATCAGAACTGGGAATCAAAGGAAGCCTAAATATGGGGCACCATTCTCTTTCATGAACTTTTGCTTTTCTTA
This sequence comes from Pongo pygmaeus, assembly GCF_028885625.2. NCBI lineage: Eukaryota > Metazoa > Chordata > Mammalia > Primates > Hominidae > Pongo > Pongo pygmaeus. The sequence continues at coordinate 127,470,828 of NC_072382.2, read as the reverse complement.
GCAGCTCCTCCCAATGCCACTCCATTCCCATTCACACACACTCATTCATGAAGTCCCTCATTCCTTCTTTGTCACGTTCTAAAACAGAGGCTGGCTATCTCCCATCTCAACTTTTCCTCGCACTCTTGTTCTGCCCTGAGCAGTCACTGTCTCAGCCCAGGGCCACAGGACAAAGTGAATAACTCTCCATGTCCAGACAGCTTCTGAATAGAGAATACTATGATATGGGATGATGAATAGATTTACCATGATAGGTACCATTCATGTTTCAACAGGAAACATGGTATCCTCTTCCATCACCTGCTCACCTGGTCCCCAGGTATGTCTGTTTGGCAGGAGGTGTGCTCTGATGGAGGAGCTCTTCCTCAGGCAGGTGGAGCTCCCCGACTTGATGCATTTTCAGCCTGGAGTCCTTTACTCTGCCCTTGCACTGCAGCCTGGACTCTCCCCACGTTGTGTGTGAGGCTTGCGCTCTACCTGAGAGTAAGCAGGTAGGGGAGAAGGAGGGATGGAGTGAGGCGGGAAGTTGCTCAGGGACCTCAGGCTTGGAGTGTGTCAGGTTCCCAGCAAACATCAATTCTTCCTGTACACCATGTTACTATCCCTTCAGAGATCCTGTCCTCAGGTTCTCCCACCGCCCTAAAAAAACAGAAAAAAAAGTTTCATAAACTAGGGTGTTTACTCTGCAGAAAGTGCAATGGGGCTGTAACACTGCTGCAGTGGGAGTCAGAAGATGCTGATAGCAGAACCGCTCTGCAGACAGTGGGTCCCTGCCCCCTGCCCAGGGCTAGGAGAGAGCCAAAGCCTGGGAAAGCTGGCCTTGCAGTGGCAGCCTGCTTCCAGGACCTCCTTCCTGAGGACGATGGACAAGCTATTGGCACTGAGTGTGGCTCTGCTCTTCCTCCTGGGCGATGAGTCCTGGGTGGGTAGTGGTCTGTGAGTGGTGGTCTGCAGTCAAGGAGCTTGGCTGGCTCATTTGTGATCCCAGCAACACCTTGGTACCTGATGCTCCAAGAAACAATTGCCATTCAAAAGCCAAATACTACATTTTCATTATCTTTTTAGAAAATAGAATACAACATAAAACTATAATAGGATGACCAACTCATCCCGGTTGTCCCTGGGACTTTCCTGGCTTTGGCACTGAAGGTCCTACATCCCAGAAAACCCTCTTTCCCAGGCAGATGGAGATGGTTATACACTTATGTGCATGATAATTAGCCTGGAAGTGTGGAAACCAAAATATTTTTATTCATTAGTAGGTTATTAGGTTAACCTATTATCTAGTTAACAGGCTACTGGTTATGTTAACATTTTTTTGTGACAGAGTCTCGCTGTGTTGCCCAGGCTGGAGTGCAGTGGTGTGATCTCAGCTCACGGAAAGCTCCACCTCCCTGGTTCACATAATTCTCCTGCCTCAGCCTCCCAAGTAGCTGGGATCACAGGCGCCCGCCACCATGCCTGGCTAAGTTTTTTTTTGTTTTTTTTTTTTTTTGTATTTTTAGTAGAGAAGGGGTTTCACTGTGTTAGCCAGGATGGTCTCGATCTCCTGACCTCATGATCTGCCTGCCTTGGCCTCCCAGACTGCCAGGATTACAGGTGTGAGCCACTGTGCCAGGCCTATGTTAACTTTTTATACATAATGTTATGTATTTTTAAAATTGTCTGCAGTGACCAACGTGGTTTTATTTTTTAGAGCAGTTTTAGGTTCCCTGAAAAATTTGGCAGAAAATACAGAGAGTTTCCATATATCCTTTGCCCCCACACATGCACAGCCTCCCCCAGTATTAACATCCTGCACCAGAGAGGTCTGTTTGTTACAGCTGATGAACCTATATTGACACATCATCATCACCAGAGTTTACATTCAGGTTCACTCTTGGTGCTGTGCTTTCTGATTTCAAACAAATATGTAAAGATATGTATCCACTACAGTGACCAAGTCTTAATTTGCTCAACAGAGAAGTTGGGGAAATTATATTTTTTATTATTTTTTATTTTTTTATTTTACTTAAATTCTGGGATACATGTGCAGAATGTGCAGGTTTGTTACATAGGTATACATGTGCCATGGTTGTTTAAAGCACCTGTCAATGCATTATCTAGGTTTTAAATCATGCATGCATTAGGTATTTGTCCTAATGCTCTCCCTACCCTTGCCCCCCAACTCCGACAGGCCCCGGTGTGTGACGGTCCCCTCCCTGTGTCCACGTGTTCTCATTGTTCAACTGAAGTTGGAGAAATTATAAAAGTCATTTTAAAACAATACAAATTCCACTCATTGGTCCTGCCTTTATCGTTTTTGGTCTTTCCCTGTCTCTCTTGATTAGGACCAGACTGAATTGCCTCATTTAAGCTGGAGAATTTGAGTTTGGTTACTGTTTCTGTTTGGGTTGGTGCTTTTGTGTAGGTACAGGGAGAATTAACCACATCCTGACCTAGACAGACTCACCTGCTTTACATTTCTCTCCTTTCTCATTCTCATGTTTTAAAAGTCCATTAAAACATATTTAATTTTAATAATCTGAGCATTAAAGACATGCTTGTTGAAGCTTTTATCAGAAAGAAAATGTTATAAACTAATTATAGGCACATACAATTAAAATGGGAATTTAAAAAATGGATTTAATAATAACATAAATAATAAAAATATCCTTTATTTTGACATTAACCCCTGTTTTAAAAGAGAGAGAGTGAAGAGGAAGAAGAGAGAGGAGAAAGAATGAAAAACAAAAGAGAAATATGAATCATGATAAACAAATGAAGAGAGGGAAGCTAAAGGAAAAAATAAAGGTGCAAAAAGTAATAAAAAGATGAATAAAAGTAGAGATTCCCAAATTCATGATGTAGACATTCTGTGTTAATTTGAGGAAAGAAAAACATAAGAGAGAAATTTATCCTTGCCTAAAAACATGCCAAAATCGTTGGGGTTTTTTGTTTGTTTGTTTTCTTTAAAAAGCTGTCCTCGTTTCTATCCTCTCTATGCCACACCATCATCTCATTCTCTTCCTACAGCTGCTTTACAGAGCTGGCCACACTCGCCGTCTCCACTTCCTCTCTGTTCACTCTTTCATTCACTCTCATCTGGCTTCTGCCTCTACTTCTCACCTGAACTTACTCTGACCAAGGTCATCAATGATGGCCAAGGTCATCCTTGTGTGATTGGACCCCTCTAAATCCTTGAACAATGTTAACCCCTCACTGCTTCTTAGAATATCTGACGCTCTTGAATTCTGGCTACTATTCCTTTTGGTTTTCCTTCTAAACACCACCCCTTGTTCTAAAGGTGTTTGCACCATCCTATCCTTTAACTTTAATGTTCCTTTGAATTCCATGCTTTTCCTACTCCTCATCACTTGGCTCAGGGGACAGTCACCCCACTGGCATGATTTTAGCAGCACATATGTCCTTGGTGTGCATGTTGTTATTTATGATCTCAAATCTGCCATCTTTAGCTGTGAAATTACCCCAAATCTTTCCACCTCTTTCTCCATCTACCTGGCCCAACATTTTCTAGATGACCAATAGTGTATTCACTGTCTTTGCTAAGAAACTGTCTCTTCTTCAGATTTGGTCTGATTAGAAAACAGGCAGCCAGGTCAGTGAGGAACTAAAACAAATGAGATTAAAAAATGCAAATCAGGGAGTACAGATGGCTCTTTGGATCATGGAAAAGAAGTGCAGAAGCAGAACAGGGAAGAACTGAGAGTGTTTGTAGGCACTGACAAAAGAACCAGTGGTCAAGGAGAGAAAAAACTGCCCTAAAGTAAAAAGAAAATCTTCCAGGGGGTTGGAGGACATTGTAGTCAGAAGCACATGTTGGAAGGCACAGGGCTAGTTAGTATCTCAGACCTTTGAAATCCCCAAGGTGTGGGCAGAAAAAGAGCACCAGCCCAGTACACTTGGAAATAATTTGCAATCAGATCCCTTGACCTTCCTGCTGTCTGCCATTTTTAAATTTTTGGCAGGCCAGTCACACGGTGGTTGAGGCTGAGAGGGCACACATTGAGGCCCAGCCCTCAGCTGAGTGGACTAGGACCCATCTTGGTTAGATTAGGGTCAGCCAGGGATTTCAGAGGCTCAGCATGCGCCTAAAGGATTCCCCACTACATACTGTGGTGCCTGAGATTCCTCCACTACATTGCTTCCACTGGGACTTGGATGTTTGGAGTAGGGGGTGCTTCTACACAGGTTCTCCCCACCTCCATTAAATAGGAATAACCCTGCGCGGGATTCAAGAAGATTCAAGCACCCCAGGCTTCAGTAAGATAATGACAGGAGGCGAGGTGAGAGCAAATAGTAGAGAAGTGAGGAGGGAATGGAAAGAAGCCTTTGGCCCATAAATGGTAGATGAGTTCAGACTGCCTACAGGAATGAAGAAGTCTAAGGACACCTGGGCACCGACCAGGTCACCAAGGTTGGCCCTGGAGCTAGGAGACAGGCTTTTGACTCCGTGTTCACTGAGACTTACCCATATCCATGCAGGAATGGTAAACTTGCATTTGAAGTACAATGAGTGTGTTTGCTGTTGAAATGCAACTTGAAGATGAATCTTTTGTTACTCTCTTCCATTTCATCTCAACCATTTCAGTGGGCAGGGAGAACTACTGTCCCTGTCTATTGCTGCAGCCCCACCAACTCTAAAGCATAAAGGACCCCATCTCCATTGTGCCGCTAGCCAGTAACTCCCCTAGAAAGAGACTTTGAGCAGATCCTAACCACTGCCAATCTTGTGGAGGCCAGTGGCCAGAGGGTCAGGGCCAGGGCCCAGCCAGCACGTAAGTCCCTGTGACTGCCTTCACTGCTGACCACATTCCTGGACCTGATCCTCAGCATCCATCTACCCCTGGCCCTTCAGCTCTGCCCCTGCCCAGCCTGGGGTCTCACCCACTGGAAAGGAAAAACAAACAAAAAAACAAACAAACAAAAACACACACAAATAACAAGGAAGACTCCCAGCACCACCAGCAGCAGCAGCAGCAGCAGCAATAACAGCAGGAATTTGTCCATCTCTTCTGAGGGTAGCAGGAAGATAGGGGAGGAGGTGGGTGGCTGGAACTTTGGACCGAGCCTTAGAAAGGCTGTAATAGTGTGGGATGGGAGGGCTCCAACTGGAATTACTCCCAGGCCATAGACAGACACTTCATTTTAGACACTGGCCTATGGGTCTTTCTCCACCTCCCAGGCCTAGGAATTCTGTGAACCAAACCAGGCCCTTTGGCCAGTGGACCAAGGGTGCCCCCATTATCTTTGTTGGTCCCCTTGAGGTTGCCATCAGATGCAAGGGAGCCATGCTGCCTAGCAAGGGACTTGCCCCAGTTCTCAGAACCCAAGGACTGGGGGCCTTGCTCATCAGGGCTTATGCTGAAATGCTCCAGTTTTCTGGGTCTACTTCCCTTACCCCCACCATCTGTCCATTCACTTGGACTCAGACCTGTCTGTCTATGTGGAACCTTCTGGATTTCTGTCTCTCAGGGGCTCCTTGTGCCTTATCCAAACAGGGGCAGTCTGGATTCTTCTACTTCCTCTTATGTCTTTTCTGTATCTCTTTGCAGAGCTTCTCAGCAAGCTCCCTGCCAATGGCAGTAAGATTCAATGGTATGGAGGTGATGGTGGAGGTGGAAGAAACCTACGTTAATCCTCACTCTGCTACAACTACCCCATTTCTCTTTCCACCTTTACACACAATTGAACTTACTGAAAAGGTTCTCTACTCTCTACCAGCCCTCACCACCCTCTCCTTCTCTGCTGTGCCCAGCCTACTCCAATTAAGCTGCCACCCTTCTGCTCTACTGAAACTTCTCTAGCCAAGCTCACCAGTGACTCCATGTCACTGAAGCCAATGGTGGCCTCTCTGTCTACGTGTCCGGACCCCTCAATAGCATTTATCCTGGTTGACCACTGCCTCCCTGTTGAAACCCATTCTCCTTTTTGTTGCCATGATGTCTCATTCTCTTGGCTGGAGCTGCCAGCTTCAGCCCTTCAAGGAAAAGAGCAAAGCAATGATGTCAGGTCTGCAGCCCTTAAGGAGTATTCCGATGTTTATGGGACTTTGCTCTTTCATTGAAGACATTTTCAAATGTTGACCCTAATCCTAATCTCTTCTGAGGAGAGCTTTGCCTCCCAAATTCCCCCTTTCTCTCAGCTATTATACATTTCTTAGAAGCTATTTAGCCTTCCTGAGGCATCAGTAATTTCATTTACTATGAGAATGCAATGAAATAGTTGGTAGTGTTTGATGTAAAATGCCTAAAAAAGGCCTGATATAATATCCCGACTCAATCCTCAAAACAAGAGCTAAGATTTTTTATTACTTCATTTTTTTCTATTCCAGTTTATTCTATGTGTAAAAAGGCAAATTGTCTATCTCCACTCCCTCTCTTTCCTCCCTTACACACCTTTCACAAAGTCTTTTATATGCTGTCCTCACAGTTCCCCTCAGTTCATACTCATTCCTTCCCACATGTCCCAGGTAGGTGATCATCACCTCCACCCCCAGAATGTGCCCCCAGCTCTTGAGGGTCTCACTTCCTCCACCCCTGCCCACACTCCAGAGCCCCCAAGCACCACTACCCAAGCCTCTGCCTCATCTGTGGTGGGAGACATGTTTAGATGATCTAGGGGGACTGCCTGATGCTAAACCATGGGGCTTCCAGGCTGTTCAAGAATCCATGAGCTAGACCAGAGGGAGCCTTGATGGTTGCAAATGTAGAGATGATAATGGGCTCTAAGCCTCTGAGAGCTGGCAGGAGCCCTCGAGGTCATGGGAGCCAACTCCTCTCCCACCACAAGGAGCCCCCCACCTCAGCTTCCCTGCCAGACTAGGGACTTGCAGTCTCTCCTTGAGGAGAATCCCCTAAGCTCCCAGGTCCCTTCAATCCCTATCAGACCTGTAGTTCAGGTGGGGCTAGAGTGGAGCAGGGTGGATAACAGCACAGGCTCTGTAACTAGTTAGATCTGGGCTTGAATCCTGACTCGGACGTTTATGGCTGGTGATGCTGGCCAAGTTACTTACCTTCTCTGGAAACATCCACTGCCCCATGTGGCAAATGAGGACAATCATACAAACTGCCTGCTAGGGTTTTGCCAGGATTAAATAAGCTGATACCTTTTAAGTGCTCAATATGTGTTAGCCATGTTGTGACTTGTCTTATCAGTGTTAACTTTGTGTCCCCAGCATGACAAGTCCCAGGTAAAATTGGGACTGGGGAGAAGATGAAAACTGAATATAATGATCCTCTCTCAACTTCTCCTCCTGAGTCCTCCCATTCTCTTTACAGCCCCACCCTCTCTGACATAAAAGAATACACCTCGGCAAGGCAACACTTCTCTTTCCCCTCACAGCACAGACAGTAAAACCCTGCCTTGCCTCAGCCTGTGGGCAGACCTTGCCCCAGAACTGCCCCATCCCATGCCATGCTCTTTTATCTCCCACGAGTTCTACTTGAAGCAGCTTCTACCTCAGCCTAGAGCCAAAGGACAAGATAGAAATGGAAGCTGCAGCCAACAGAAGGGCCAACAGATGGCCCAGACCAGGAGTTCTTCATTAACTCCCAAATTATACCTGTGGAAATGGCAGCAATGAAAGCGGGTTCAGATCAGCCAAGCTGATGATATGCTCTCGAGGAGGGCTTTGGGCAGGGTGGGGTCCTCCTCAGCTGCCAGGACTCTTGATCTAAGCCTGCAAGCCTTTGGCCCAGCTCCCTCCCCACACAGCCACACCCCCCCAACACCCCCCATCACAACATCCTCCTCCGCTTTGGGCAACATGGGAAGGGCTTGTCCATTTGCAGCCTTGCTCTGTTGTAGCCAAGACTCTCCAAGTGGTGAGTGAGGTATGGTTGGATATGTGGGTAACTGGGGAGTGATATGGTTTGGATGTTTGTCCCCTCCAAATCTCACATTGAAATGTAATCTCTAGTGTTAAAGGCGGGGCCTGGGGAGGTGTTTGGATCATGGAGCGGGATCCCTCATGACTGGCTTAGTGTCATCCCCCTGGTGATGAGTGAGTCCGCTCAAAATCTGGTTGTGTAAAAGTGTGTGGCACCTCCCCCCTTGCTCTCTCTTGCTCCCGCTCTCACCATGTGAGATGCCTGCTCCCCCTTTCTCTTCTGCCATGAGTAAAAGCTCTCTAAGGCCTCCCCAGAAGGAGAGCAGATGCCTGTGCCACGCTTGCACGGCCTGCACAGCCATGAGCCAATTAAACCTCTTTTTAAATTATCCAACCTCAGGTATTTCTTCATAGCACTGCAAGAACAGCCTAATACAAGGAAGGAATAGGAGCAGACCATGGGAAATTGATGAGTCAGAAATGGTCCCTAGAAGGAGAAGCCAACAAGAGCCTAGACAGCCTTCCATTCATTGATTCAGTTTCCCAGCTGACATCGGCACACAAGTCTCTCCTGCCCTATCTTGGACAAGAACAGAAGTACTTCAGGAGAACCCCTCCTCACCAGCTTTTTACATATCTTTTCTCCCACTTCCCTCCTCTGGGGTCACTGTCTGCTATGGACTAAGCTGTGTCCCCCTAAAATTCAAATGTTGAAGCCCTATCCCCAGTGTGATGGCACTTGGAAGAGGAGCCTTTGGAAGATGATAAGCTTATGAGGGTGGGGCCCTCGTGATAGAATTGGTGCCCTTACAAACACCAGAGCTCACTACCGTTCTCTCTCTCTCTCTCTCTCTGTCTCCCATGTGAGGTCACAGTGAGAAGGCAGCTGTCTGCAAGCCAGGAAGAGAACCCTTACCAATAAACCAGGCCTGTACCTTGATCGGGGACTTCCAGCCTCCAGAACTGTGAAAAAATAAATGTCCATTGTGTCAGCCGCCCACTTTATCATATTTTGTTATGACAGCCCCAGCAAACCAAGGCATGATCGGATGATTCTGGGGAGAGATTGAGTTGCTCCATGGATCTCCTTTGCAGAAATCCCCTCTGGAGTGAGTTACCTTTCCCCTTCGATTACGTCTGTCTGTTTCTGGAAGAGGTGAGGAAACAGAATCTAACTTCTTGAGGACAATGAGAGAAAAACTTCCCTGTGGCATATCGGTCTCTGCTTCCTCCAATGTCAGTATAAGGTCAGGGTGCCAGGAAGCTGGGCTGTGGAGCCTGCAAAGCCATCTGCATGCAGAATCTCAGGTCCTGCCAGCAGGAGACATGCTGCTGGTGCCGAAAGCAGCTCCGCCCTGCAGGCTGGGGCCAGTGCCAACTGCTGGAGCAGGAGTGCAGGTTCCTCCCCATCCCAAACACTTCCTCTAGGGGAATCATAGAGCAGGGGTTTGGGAGAGTTGTACGAGGCTGCTCAGCTGCCATAACAAAATGCCAGACTGAGTGGTTTCAACAACAGATATTTATTTTCTCACAGTTCCAGAGGTTGGAAGTTGAAGATCAAATTGCTGGACAGGACAGGGATGTTTCTGGTGAGGCCTCTCCTTCCTGGCTTGTAGATGGCACCTTCTCACTTCGTCCGTACATGGCCCCTCCTCTGTGCACTCGTGAAAAAAGAGACAGCTCTCATGTCTCTTCCTCTTCTTCTTTCTACTTATTTATTTATTTTTGAGACAGAGTCTCGCTCTGTCGCCCAGGCTGGAGTGCAGTGGCACGATCTCTGCTCACTGCAACCTCCACCTCCCAGGTTCAAGTGATTCTCCTGTCTCAGCCTCCCAAGTAGCTGGGATTACAGGTGCGCACCACCACACCTGGCTAATTTTTGTATTTTTAGTAGAGACAGGGTTTTGCCATGTTAGTCAGGCTGGTCTTAAACTCCTGACTTCAGGTGATCCACCCACCTTGGCCTCCCAAAGTGCTGGGATTATAGGTGTGAGCCACCACGCCTGGCTTTCCTCTTCTTAAAAGGACACAGGTTCTGTCAGATCAGGGACCTACCATGATGACCTCATTTAGCCTTAATTATATCCCCTAAAGCCCCACCTCTAAATACAGTCAGATTAGGGGTTAGGGCTTCGACATGTGAATTTGAGGGTGGCACAATTTAGTTCATGACAGAGGGATTGCTGGAGTTCAGGAGCTGGAATGGCTCTGTCGCCTGAAGTCCCAGAGCTTCAGAAGCCAAGGCCTGCAACCCACCTGTGCTTGGGCCCCTGGCCACATAGGAAAGAGTCATCTTTCCAAATCACATGCTGCAGGATAGCCCCTTTTCATGGAATACATTTGTATATAAAACACATATACATGTTTACACCCATACACACAATGCTCACATTTGCAAAAAGTACAAAGGCTTTTATATTAACAATGGTTGTCTTTGGGTGACATGTTTATGTGTGTATTTTATTTTTCTCTTTGTGTCAAGAAAATGATTTTGAAACAAAACAAAGGCTACTTGTTGCTCCTGTCTCTGTCATACCTGGCCCCTGTCTTCTCTGCTATGTAGGGTCATCTCCAGCTTGACTCAGATTGACCTGGGTTTGGGTCTGTGAATGGCTGCTCCTTGAGCTTGTGGTGGTTTGATTCTTGGGGTTGTTTTTGTTTGTTGTTGTTGTTGTTGTTTTGAATCAGCATCTTGCTCTGTCGCCAGGCTGGAGTGCAGTGGCGTGACCTCGGCTCACTGCTCCACCTCCTGGGTTCAAGCAATTCTCCTGCCTCAGCCTCCTGAGTAGCTGGGATTACAGGCATGTGCTACCACGCTTGGCTAATTCTTGTATTTTTAGTAGAGATGGTGTTTCACCACGTTGGCCAGGATGGTCTCGAACTCTTGACCTTGTGATCTGCCCGCCTCGGCCTCCCAAAGTGCTGTGATTACAGGCATGAGCCACTGCACCTGGCCAGGTTTGTTTTTAATAACAAGGACCCAACCTAGGCCAGCACACCCACCACCACCACCATCCTACCCTCTTTCCTCTCACATTTCTAGGTCCCATTGCTCAAATCCATTCCAAGGGTTCTCTTGACCCTACACTGCTTCTTGGAATAATCTGATGCTGCTCCTTCTATCTCTCACTCTCTATCTCAGTCTCCTCCACCCACTCCATCAACACTGATGTTCTCTAGTGTTTCTTCCTCAATTCACAGCTCTTCTCACACAGTTCACAAAAATAAAAAATAAAAAAATAAACAAAACTCCCATTAACTCGTAACAGTAGCTGTCAAATGCTCTTTGAATGCATGGAACCATCTACCGTGTGGACTGACGGCCACAAATCTTTCATCCATGGTCCTGGTGTCTTTCTGGAGCCTCAGACCTCTCTATCAAACTTCCTGCTCTATCCAATTTCCTGCTAACATCGCCACCCAGATTTTCCTCTGGCTCACTAGATCCGTCATGTCCAAAACAGAATTCATCATCGTCCCATGCAAAGTGTTTTTTCCTCACTAAATTATTCTTAGCCTAAATGCCTCCAGTTACCTCCAAGCCAGAAATCTAGGCATTCAATCTGCCATTCCCACATCCAACCAATCTCCAAGACTTAACCTACTAAACATTTTGTAAATCTGCTCTCTCCTCTCTGTATCTACTAATACAATTCTTTGTGTACTTGGCACACAAAGTTCTCATAGCCTGTTCCTACCTCCTTTCCAGCCTCCCCTCCCACTCCTTCACGATTTTCACTTTACCATCCAGCAATTCTGAACCACGTGTGGCTGCCCACATACACTACCCAGCTCTGGCTCTTTGGTTTTAAAGGACCTTCTTTCTAGAATGTCTCGTTCTCCACTCTTACCCACAGTTGGCTGTAAAGAATCTCCATACATTTTGCTCAACTATCATCTCATACAAACCTTCCAAAAGCCCTAGACTGGCTTGGGTGCCCCTGGTCTAGGCTCCCATAGTGCCCATTTCCTACCTTTCTCCCTACACAGACCGCATTGTCATGAGATTGTTTTGTCAGACTTCCCAACCAGACTGCAGCCTAACTGAAAGCAACGAATGTCTTCTGCTGCTCTGTGTGTCCAGCCCTCACATGATGTCTGGTAGTAAATATTCGAAAGGTATGGAGACAAACTGTGAGAGTTTCATTCGGCCTCAACATGGACACCTCTTATAGACCTTCAGAAAGGGCTAGTAAATGGAAAGCTACCCCTCACAGCTCATCAGAATGATTTCTGTCTTTAGGGAGGGCTAATCTGACCTATAGGAGGCAGAATCTATGACCAAAGCAGTAACATCTCAACAAAGCCAAGGGACGAATTTGGCTCCAGGCCTGGAGATTCCCATTCTTCTCTTAAAGGTCAAGGAGAGGGTAAAATGCTACCAATAACTGCAATAGACTCTTCTATGTCTTATTTTTAATTTTGGAGGGAGCCAGCAATTGAATTGATTATTCGGTTACTTCCTATCTCCTTCAATATCCCCAAAGAGAGCCCAGGTCAGTCAAGTGTGGGACCCTCATAACCCTTTGAATGACACCATGGCAGAAAATGGCATTACACCTCCGAAGGGATAGGCCTACCTTCCTATGGCAAAAATGAGTCAGCTCGTTTATTTCATGTTTCTCTTTCTGTTCTTCCTACCAACCCAGCTACGCAAACAGCTCCTCTCTTAGTCATAAAGGCCCTTGTTCACAACTCCCACAGATAAAAATGTGCTGAAAAAAATACTGAAAGTTAATTCATTTTAGTGAGTAGCTCTATGTAACATTTGTTAAATTTGTTTTCTCAGATTCCCAGACAACTACCTAGCTTGTTAACACAATGTAATAATCTCTCTATCCATCTTCTAATCAAGTTGTTGACAGCTGTAAAGCCAAGTGCCTATTTAACAGATAAGACTTATTCCTGGGCAATCTCCTCTTACTTTGATCCACTCATCACTTTTTTTTTTTTTTTTTTTTTTTTTTTTTTTTTTGAGACAAGGTCTCACTCTGTCCCCTAGGCTGGAGAGCAGTTGTTCATTGAAACTTCAACCTGCTGGGCTCAAGTGATCTTCCCACCTCTGCCTCCTGAGTGCTGGGACTACAGGTGCACACCACCATGTCCAGCTAATGTTTGTATTTTTTGTAGAGATAGGATTTTGCCATGTTGCCCAGGCTTGTCTTAAACTCCTAAGCTTAAGCCATCCGCCTGCCTAGGCCTCCTAAAGCGCTGGGATTACAGGCAGGAGCACCGCGCCCGCCTCTCTCATCACTTTTTCTATGAGCACTTTTGTGGGTCAGGCAATGTGCTAAGTGCTTTATATGCCTTACAAGCAACTGTCCTTCCCCCAGAGTTCCTTGTAACTTGCACCTCCCCTTCTTTTCTCACTCAAATGCCACTTCTCCAGAATGTTTAATTGAAAAATCACAGTTCTTCATTTCTTCTCCAGCATTCCTTATCCTTTCTCCCTGGTTTAATTTTCTCCAAAGTGCATTTCAGTTACTAACTTGCTTATTATCTGTCTCTTCCTGTTATAATACGGCCCTGTGAAGGCAAGGTTTTTGTTTTGTCTTGTGCTTGGTTTGTTTGTTTTGTTTGGGTTTTCTGAGGCTTTTTTGCGGAATCTCCAATACCTAAAATAGTGCCTGGGATATAGGAAGAATTCACTGTGTGTGGAATGAAGAAATAAGTGAATATTCACTATAATCATAAGAAATTCACAGATAACTGACAGTCAAAGAGATCGATAATTTGTCAAGTAGGCAGTGGAAGCAGAGTTGGAGCCCAGGCCTGTCTATTCCCAGGGCCTGGGCTGGAATCCATGGCATTCGGCCTCCTCTCTCTGCTGCCACCTCCTCTGTCATCTCTTTGCTGCCTCTCTCTCCATCTCCATTTCTTTTCTACTCCTCTATTTCTCCTTCTCTGTCACCTTTGTTCCCTTCTGAATTCTGATTCGGGTTTCTTCTGTTTCAACCATTTTTTTTCTCTGCCTTTCTATTCAAAGAGGTTCTGAAATGTGACTCCTTCAGTAAGTTTAGGAAAAATTAGTACTGATGAATTGGTTTCCACTAATCAAAAGTTCAAAAGACTGACTTCCACATCATTTTTACAGAGCTTTTTAACATGATGCTAATCACTGTTTAAAGTTGCTAATGTCTCCTTACATAGATGTGTCCACATTGATTAAAACATATACCCTGTCACTGAACATTTAGCTTGTTTCCAAGTTTTTGCTGATAGAAGAAATATTATAATAAACATCTTCTGCATACAGCTTTTCTTTTTTTTTTTTTAACCAATTTATCTATTCTAAACAGATAAAATAGATAATATGTGCACCTGGTTTTTAAAAATAAACTAGAAAATGGTATAGATTAAAAAGCAAATATCTCTTTTCCCCAAGCCTTCCTCTTTAGAAGCTACCAGTATTTCAAGTTTCTTACGTATCCTTCAAAAAATATTTGATGCATGTGTTCCAACATATAGGTTTATGTATCCACTTTTTACACAAATTGTATTGTTATGGAAATTGTGTCCCCTCAAAATTTATATGTTGAAGCCCTGACCCCCAGTACCTCAGAATGTGACGGAATTTAGAAACAGGGCCTTTAAGGAAGTGATTAAGTTAAAATTAGGCCATTAAGTTGGGCCTAATTCAATTCATCATTCAATGATGACTAGTGTCCCCATGAGAAGAGGAAATTTGGACACACAGGGAGACACTACCCGGGGGCATGCACACAGAGGAAAAGCCATTTGAGGACACAGAGAGACGGCATCTGTACGACGAGGAGAGAGGACCCAAAAGAAACTATCTTAATCTTAGGCTTCAAGCCTCCAGAACTGTGAGAAAATAAATTTCTGTTCAAGTCACACAGTCTGTAGTACTTAGTTATAGCAGTTCTAGGAAACAGATACATATTATCATATTATACCCACTGCTCTGCATCTGTTTTTCACTTAAAATATGTCTTAGAGAGAGTTCTGCATTTATACATAGATATATGCCATATTCTTTTTACTGGCTGCATAATATTCCATGGCATGAGTACACCATAAGTACTTTACCAGCTATATATTCCCTTTAAAACAAAACAAAGCTTCAATTAATATCCATGTATATAATTCTTTATAGACATGTATGATTATAACTATAGGATAAATTATTTAAAAACATGGAGTCAAACATTATGCACATTTAAATTTGTATAGACATTGTCAAATTGTCCTCCAAAAAAGTTGAATTCTACCAACAATTGTTGAGTGTGCCTCTTTACCTTCACCTTTGTGCAATCAGGCAAGAGAAAGAAATAAAGCATATTCAAATAGGAAGAGAGGAAGTCAAATTGTCTCCGTTTGCAGATGACATGATTGTATATTTAGAAAATCCCATCATCTCAGCCCAAAATCTCCTTAAGCTGATATGCAACTTCAGCAAAGTCTCAGGATACAAAATCAATGTGCAAAAATCACAAGCATTCCTGTATGTCAATAATAGACAAACAGAGAGCCAAATCATGAGTGAACTCCCATTCACAATTGCTACAAAGAGAATAAAATACCTAGGAATACAACTTATAAGGGATGTGAAGGACCTCTTCAAGGAGAACTACAAACCACTGCTCAAGGAAATAAGAGAGGACACAAACAAATGGAAAAACATTCCATGCTCATGAATAGGAAGAATCAATGTCGTGAAAATGGCCATACTACCCAAAGCAATTTATAGATTCAATGTTATCCCCATCAAGCTACCATTAACTTTCTTCACAGAATTACAAAAAAAACTACTTTAAATTTCATATGGAACCAAAAAAGAGCCCGTATAGCCAAGACAATCCTAAGCAAAAAGAACAAAGCTGGAGGCATCACGCTACCTGACTTCAAACTATACCACACGGTTACAGTAACCAAAATATCATGGTAGTGGTACTGAAACAGATATATAGACCAATGGAACAAAACAGAAGCCTCAGAAATAACACCACACATCTACAACCATCTGATCTTTGACAAACCTGACAAAAACAAGCAATGGGGAAATGATTCCCTATTTAAAAAATAGTGTTGGGAAAACTGGCTAGCAATATGCAGAAAACTGAAACTGGACCCTTCCTTACACCTTAAACAAAAATTAACTCAAGATGGATTAAAGACTTAAGCCTAAGACCTAGAACTATAAAAACCCTAAAAGAAAACCTAGGCAATGCCATTCAGGACATAGGCATGGGCAAAAACTTCATGACTAAAACACCAAAAGCAATTGCAACAAAAGCCAAAATTGACAAATGGGATCTAATTAATCTAAAGAGCTTCTGCACAGCAAAAGAAACTATCATCAGAGTGAACAGGCAACCTATAGAATGGGAGAAAATTTTTGCAATCTATCCATCTGACAAAGGGCTAACAACCAGAATCTACAAAGAACTTAAACAAATTACAAGAAAAAAACTAACAACCCCACCAAAAAGTGGGTGAAGGATATGAACAGACACTTCTCAAAAGAAGATATTTACGTGGCCAACAAACACACAAAAAAGCTCATCATCACTGGTCATTACAGAAATGCAAATGAAAACCACAATGAGATACCATCTCATGCTAGTTAGAATGGCGTTTACTAAAAAGTCAGGAAACAACGGATGCTGGAGAGGAGGTAGAGAAATAGGAATGCTTTTACACTGTTAGTGCAAGTGTAAATTAGTTCCACCATTGTGGAAGAGACGGTGGTGATTCCTCAAGGATCTAGAACCAGAAATAACATTTGATCCAGCAATCCCATTACTGGGTATATACCCAAAGGATTATAAATCATTCTTCTATAAAGACACATGCACACATATGTTTATTGTAGCACTGTTCACAATAGCAAAGACTTGGAACCAACCCAAATGCCCATCAATGATAAACTGGATAAAGAAAAGGTGCTACATATACACCATGGAATACTATGTAGCCATAAAAAAGAATGAGTTCATGTCTTTTGCAGGGACATAGATGAAGCTGGAAACCATCATTCTCAGCTAACTAACACAGGAACAGAAAACAAAACACCACATGTTCTCACTCATAAGTGGGAGTTGAACAATGAGAACACACGGACACAGGGAGGGGACCATCACATACTGGGGCCCGTTAGCGGGTTGGGGGGTAGGGGAGGGATAGCAATAGGAGAAATACCTAATGTAGACGACGGGTTGATGGGTGCAGCAAACCACCATGGCACGTGTATACTTATGTAACAAACCTGCACATTCAGCATATGTATCCCAGAACTTAAAGTATAATAAAAAAGAAAAAAAAAAGAAATAAAAATTCCAAACACCAGCCTAAAAACATATGGTATTTATTAGGAAAAAAGCTAAATAGTGGAAAGAGGGCAAGGCTAAGGAAGACTGTGTATCTGTGTGTGTGAAATGGAGAGGAGGTGAAAGAGCCCCTTCCAGACCTTATTCTATGAACATAATGAGGAGAAGCTGGAGCCACTGTTTCCTGGCCAGCCTGGCAGAAAAGGAGCCACTCATCTGAAGGTACATGGAGGACAGAGGTCAGGTCTGTAATGTTCACTGCTGTATATCGGCACTTAATTACAGGGCTTAACAGTCAGGACATATTTCTTGAAGAATGAAGGAATGAATAGAGGGAGAGGAGAAGGGGGAGAGCTTGCTATATTCCCATCGATGGAGCCATAAAGAGAAAAGGAAAGGAGAAAAGGAAAAGACACTAGAATCTGAGAACGGGGGAGCACCAAGGGTGGTGGGAGAGAGACAGCACCTATCTGGTGGATGGAGCTGGTGCAAGGTCAACAGCTGCAGCTGCGTATGAGCAATTGGAGGGCTTGGCTAGTGCCAGGTAAAGCTTGCCTGGTCTTCTGAGGCTACAGGAGTACAGAGAGGGCTACACCGGAGGGCAAGGGCTCACAAAAAACAGAACAGGCCAAGGAAGGGCCACCTCTAAAGCCTGTTACAGAAAGATGTGTCACTGCAACACACAAAATCCATGCGAGCATGTGGTGTGAAGAAGGACATGGGAAGGCACAGGTTCCCATGGCTCTGGTATGCCTACTCCTGTCGTCTGGAGAGGAAGAAAAACAGTATCAGAGGTAAACAAAAAATATGTGTGAAAAGATCAGTGGTTCACTGAACAGGGAGAAACAGCACATTGTCCTGGAAACTCAGGCTTCCAGATGCACAGGGATGTCAGCTGCCCTGACAGGTGGGCCCCTCATGGACCATCCTCCCCAACCCCTAACCTCGCCCGCACCCAGGCCTCCAGACCCAAAAGTGCTATCAGTGAAATGTGTATGGTCCAATTCCTGTCAACCCTGAGTATGTTTACCTGGAAGGTCCCTGAGGACAACCCAAGATGCCAGAGACCCCTCAGCAAGCTCTTTCTCCTGGTAGTTCTATTGATCCCATAAAGTACCAGGTGGCAGCTCGGGCCAGAATCAGAGGAGTCTTTTTCTACTTTTTAGGGAAAAAGCTCACCCACATTCTCTGCTCCTGGCCCCCGGGCTTCTGAGAGAGGCACGACCCTCATGATCAGGCAAGGTTCACCTCCAGGAGACTTCTTGTGCTCCACCTACCTTCATAGACCTTCCTCAGAAAGCACTGCTGAGCATCCCAAGGGTCACAGGAGCCTCCTCCATGCTCGGAAACTCCATGTGTATTGACTTGATGGCACTGGAAATACTTTAGTGCTGGAAAGTAACCCCAGCAGAATGCAGCTCTTTGCTGACACAGTCTGGCTGCTGGTCAAGAGAGAGAACTCCCTCTATGGCCCGCATGCAGCCTCTCAACAAAGGCGGTTCCCACCATGGGCTGAAGGAGCTGAGCTGTGCTAGGCATCTACCTGGGAGGAGGCAGCGTGCACCTGGGTGTGGGGTTGGCTCAGACACAATCTCCCCACACCCCAGGAGTGGACTGCACTGTGGGGAAGGAAGGTCCCGTCCCTGCCCACCGCCCACCTCCCGAGGCCGGTGACCTCTCCTCCCCGTCTTTTCCTTAGCAACTCTCCTTGTTTGTCTTCATCGCCCCCAAAGAACCTCCCTTGTCCCGCTTCCACATAATCTTAGGGCTCTCCCCAAGAAAACTTGAGGAATTTGGGAGTGTCCGAGATGAGCATTGAGGCAGGAACAAGGCGGATGGACCTGAAGGAAAATGTAGGAGGGAAGAGGAGGAAGACGGAAGAGAGCACAGCGGGGCTGAAAATGGAGGAAGTAGAGGAGAGAGGGGTGCAAAGGGGGAGAAAAGAGGCGATGAAGGGGGATGAGGCTGTGGCGATCCTCTCCAAAGGGAAGGGTAGATCCTTGGCCCTGGCTCCTCAGCTCCTCGTGGCTCCATAATCCAGACACCTGTGTGGGTTGCTCACCTAGACCGAGACCGCCAGCCCCCAGGGGCTCACCTTGCAAGAAGCCCAACTTCACGGAGAGGCCCAGCAGCAGCAGCAGCAGCAGCAAGTGCTTACCTATCTATGTAGGACCCAGGACCTGGGGGGCAGCAGAAGGCGGGACAGAGCTGCAGGGCCCAGCCCTGAAAACCCCTGCTTCACAGCTCCAGGCTGGGAGGGGCAGCCAATGGGAGCCCGGGCAAAAGGCTGTGCTTCCCCAGGAGGCGGAGTCAGCAGAGCCTGAGAACAGCCCCGGCTTCCTACCTGCTCAGGGCTCTGCTCACCTGCAATGGCCCTACCCAGCAAGCTCCGTCTGTCATGGCCTCTTTCCCTCATGTGATTCCTAGCTTCATTCTGGGAGAATCCTGTCGGCCTTACTCAGCCAAAGGAAGCTGATGGACCCGGAGGGGTGGGGCTCACAATACCACGACCTTCACACTCGAGGAGACACTCCCTGAATAGGGTGTGAGTCCAGATACTTACATCTCCTATTTCATGGAGATAGACGTGTACCTAGACTGTTGTTACAGAAAGCAGTAAACCCAAAATAGCAGATTAGGGTTTGTCTTCCAGGCAGGCTGCAGTCCAGACTAGGTAGAGATTCTGATTGCCTTATGCACTTGATGAATGGAATTTAACAACACTGATCTGGAGAAAAAGTGTTGTAGTTTTGGCTTCAGGCTCTTCCGTGGTCCCAGGCAAACCCCAGAACCTGGGTCCACTCTCACTCAAACAGGGGACTTCACCAATTAACATCCCTCTCCCCTTCTGCACCTTCTCACCCAGCGTAAGAGCTGTAAATCACAGAAATGGGGGACTTACTCTCCAAGGGTAGAATTATTCCCCAGCCCATCCAAAAGCAGCATGACACTGGTTGAGAGCTTGCTGTCTGACAGCCATAGTGCAAAACCCTTGAACAGTATTATTCCATTTGATTTGTCACCACAGCCCATGTGATGGTGATCCATGTGTCCATTTTGTTGGTGAGAGGACAGTCTGGCTAAGGTGGCAAAGAGGATAAATGACAGATTCAAACCCAGGTCTGCAGACTTGACTGTCACTCTGCCAGTTGAACCCGTGTGTTGATGGGTCCCAAGAGCCTCCAAATTGGTGTCCAACGACCAGAGGAAAAGATCCCTGCTGCCAGAGATGCCACCTTGGGCTCCCTTAGACACAGAAGGTCCCAAGCACCAGCCCCACATTGTGAACAAGAATGGACATGTGTCAGCAGAAACAAGTTTCTATGCTTTCCTAAGAGTGCGTTTCTTACTAAGTGGTTCTCCTGGGACTCCCTTTTAGCGCTAATCCCAGAATGCTCTGCATAGGTAGGAACAGGGTGGGCCCTTCTTAGGGGATTCTTTTCTCTCCCCTCCCTGGGCCTTCTCCCTGATCCTCCTTCCAGAGTGCCCAGTTGTCGAAGCTCTCCAAGGCCAGGGATGGTCCCTAGCTCCTGTTCACAGTCCTTCCTGCAGTGGAAAAGACAGACAAGACTCATTTTAGGCTGGAGGGCTCAACACTTCGCATGGTGCAGGAGTTGGGGGTGGAGCAGACAACATCAGAATCTTAGGATGAGGAAGCATGTATCATCTTAATGAAATACATTATGATATCTAATATAATATGCTGGACAATAGAAAATACACCTAATTGCTTCCTTAGTAGATATTGCAAAAGTACAGCTTGACAAAACCATCTCACCACATGGGGATATCAGAAAGCAGTGAAGCCCCTCTCAGGTACTCTTAAAGATGGTTTAAAAGGGACCTCCTTAGTGTGAAAAAGATTTTACATGTTTACCAAAAAATGATCTGCATTGTTTTTTAAAGATTAAGAAAGTGGTGAGATGGGTGATGAGAAAGCCGTAATTTAATTTAGTTCTTCCCAGTTGGATGCAGAGTCAGCCCAGGACTGCCAGAGACTCGTTAAGAAATGAGCTCCTCATTCAGCTCTGAATCTGGAGACAGTATCTCCCCAGATCCTCACCATATGGCCTACAGCCCCAGCAGCAACTCCTGCACACATACCTCCTAACCCACCCCCCCACTAGGATACCTTGATGGTACTCCAGAAATGTCCACCTCACATTTTCCCCCATTACTCAGGACAAGGAAGCAAATAACTTGGGGATCCTCCCAGCAGGACCTGTGTTACTCCATAAAACTTCTCTGCAATCCTCTTCTCTCTTACATGACGTAGAAAGAACAGTTACATACTGTGATAACTTGATGAGATGTTTAGCTTGTGTTGGCTACTTCTCATCCCTACCTTCAGTTACAAGAAGGTAGCCTGGCTCCCTAGCTGTGTCCCAAAGACTCAGAGGAGGAATGACTGTGGATGTACCCCAAGAAAGGACTGTCCTGGGCTTCCTGTCTCAGGAATCCTTCCAGGGCAAGACTTGGCACAAGGTGGCAAAACTCCAGGGCTTCCAGGTGATGCTGAGGCTCATATGAAAGTTACTGATGTCTGGCCAGGCACAGTGGCTGACACCTGTAATCCCAGCACTTTGGGAGGCCAAGTCCAGCTGATCTCTTGAGGTCAGAAGTTCTAGACCAGCCTGGCCATCATGGCAAAATCCCATCTCTACTAAAAATATAAAAATTAGCTGGGCGTGGTGGCACACACCTAATCCCAGCTACTTGGGAGGCTGAGGCACAAAAATTGCTTGAATCCCGGAGGCGGAGGTTGCAGGGAGCCAAGATGGCACCACTGCCCTCCAGCCTGGGCAACCGAGTGAGACTCTGTCTCAAAGAAAAAAAAAAGGGCTGGGTGCCATGGCTCACGCCTGTAATCCCAGCACTTTGGGAGGCCGAGGTGGATGGATCATGAGGTCAGGAGATCAAGACCATCCTGTCTAACATGGTGAAACCCTGTCTCTACTAAAAATACAAAAAAATTAGCCAGGTGTGGTGGCGGGCGCCTGTAGTCCCAGCTACTCGGGAGGCTGAGGCAGCAGAATGGCATGATCCCGGGAGGCAGAGCTTGCAGTGAGCTGAGATTGCGCCACTGCACTCCAGCCTGGGCGACAGAGGGAGACTCTGTCTCAAAAAAAAAAAAAAAAAGCAAGTTACTGATATCCATAATCAGTAACCAGTGAGGAGAACCAGTGCATACACTGGGCCCAACCATCAGTGCAAATTATCATTTCTTATCACTTTCTCCCCACAGAATACGTGGCAATTCATTTTAAACGCACTTACCAGATAACTGTTAGATCTGAGTTCCTTTGCTGAAGAGGTTTGACAGGTTTCAGTGTCTTGAAGACAAGTTGGTCATCCACTTATTCCAGGTTACAAGTGCATGGGTTTAGCCCAGTTGTGCACTGGCAAATGTTCAGCAGCTGGCTTCTGGGGAGCAGGGGGATGGGGAGAGTCCTGGTTTGTAGCATTTGCAGACTCCTGAGGTCTAAATAGCAGCTTCGAGCTACCAGGCTGACATCACTGATGGAGAGAGAAACACCATGCAGGAGCACAGCATTTTCTAGTATTTAGAGCACCTGGTTACACTAGCACTAAATAGTCCTCAGAGCAAGACAATAGTAAAATGCAGCAAAATTATGAAGAACTGATGAGGATTTAGGGATTATCTTTGTTTCTAATACAACTTATTTGTCAGTTTCTGTAATTTAACTTTTAATAATTGCTATGCTCAATCACCAGCTCATCAGATTCCTGAAACTGTCACAGACGGCTCTCACAAGCTGGCAAGGCCAGGTCCACACACCACTGGTAGAATCACAATTGTGTGAATCTGGGCAAGGAAAGGTAGAAATTGCTTTACCCCTTTACTCACACAATTCCTAGAGATATCACTCGTCCTATCCCTGACTTAATTTATCACAGAGAAACAAACCTATACAGACAGCCAAACAAGAAATTTCCCCACCTTTGAATAGGCTCTTTGTTCCCTTTCTGGGTTCATGAACCATGACAATGGAGAATGCATTGTCTCAAAAGCGCCGTGCAGGAGCGTCTCACTGGCTGTGTGCTTGCTGTGCGATTGGCAGGGATGGAAGGCAGTGGGAGCTTAGCTGGAGAAGCCCCGATCTTGGAGATCTTTATTTGGAATTTCTGCAAAAGACTGAGAACTTTACTGCTCAGGATCCTTGTGTAGACTCACTGACTATGAACCATTGGATGTGACTCACAACCCCTCTGAATCTTCTCGCAGAGTAAACTGAAGTGAATACGTCAGAACAGCTGGAGGGAATTTTATCCTGAGACCCACAGAAGCACCAGTGCAAAAGTATCCCTGTCATTCACTCTGTGAAACATTGTTTCTAAACCCTCTGGTCCCACCTCTCTTGTGTTTATGTGATAGACTATCATTAAGATAAAATTGTGGGAAATAAAAATGTGGAGCAAGGTTCCTGATGCTTTCAGCTGAAAAAAAAAATGGTTATTAAAAATCCACTAGGCAAATTTGCTTCAGAATCACCTAAGGGGGAGTTTGCAGCAAGGAGAGGGGAAAGGAGATAAAATAAGATTGGTCACATCTGCATGACTGTTGAAGACAATCATGTAGTTGAAGCAGTGTTGTTGAAGCTGTGTGATGGGTACATGGGGGTACTCTCTACTTTTGTATGTTTGAAACTTCTGATATTGAAAAATTTGAGGGTGGAGGGCAGAAAAAAATCCCTATTTAACAAGCCTAGATGATCAATGCCTTATTTAAATGGCTTCAGGGGAGGTGGAGAAGTCTTCTCTTTAATATGTGTGCACATTAGGGCCTAGATAGTAGCTTAACTCCTCCCTATTATACAGATCTCCTAGACCCAGAGCTGGCTTCCTGAGCAGGTGCACAGGCCCACACTCAAAAGTGCCCTAATTTCATGCTCTGCTATCAATCACTGGAAATTCTTCATCACTTTCTAACAAAGGCACCTCATTTTTGCTGTGCACTGGCTCCCACAAGTACTGTCTCCAGTCCTGCCTAGATCTCATTTTCCAGTCTCCCATCTGGTGTTGGAAAACTTTGGCTTCTGAAACCAGGTTGAGGAAGTTTCCCTTTAGGAAGAGCTAGGGCACCCCTAAGTCCAGGCTGCTGGCTCCAAGCAGACAGTTCTTCCTCTTCTTGCACTCTTCCCTACTTGATGAATAGGTTCCTAGATAAGTTTCTCCTAGATAAGTTTCTTTGTGCTCTGATTTTTAGTAGATATAAGGATAAGAGTGAAGAACTGCAACCTGTGGCTGGAGCACAGGCAGCCTCTGCATTTGCCTCTGGCTGAGTCAGGACACTGGTAGCTGACAGTGACTCCCTGAGGTGCACTCGCAAGCATGCCACTTCTGCACAGCTAGTGCACAGACCTGGCCACTGGCAGGATCCTTATCATGGTGTCCCTGACTGGGTTTCCATGGGAGGAATCAGAGAATTTATTTGATCACACATTGAATCCACAATGACTTGGTGAAGCTGCTGTCTTGGAAAGCATTGGGGAGCAAGCAAAAACCCCCACTACATTTTTCCCTAGCAATGTTTGTCTCCACATATTTGCCAGATGCAGAGGGTGGGGTGGGTGGCAGTGCAGCTTCCACATATGCAGAGAGCTGAACTTGGTGGTGTGCAGCCTCCTGATGTGTCCCTTCTGCCTCTGCACACTTCTGTCTCTCAGGGCAATCCTGTGGCACAGGCACTGGCAGTGAAACCTTTCAGGACGTCACCTCTGCCTCCTCCTGATGTCTCTGCAGCTTCTTCCATGGAATTCGGCCTCGTCCATTTTTTGGCCTTTGTGTTCTTGGATGTAATCACCACTTCTTCACTCTCTCAGCTGCAATGCAGCGCTCATGCCTGCCTGGGTATGGCGTCCTAGAGTACAGTTACAATCATTTTACTCTCCTGCTCAAAACGCTTTCCTGGTCCACCTGATGAAACAGCAACTCCTCGGTGTGGCATTCAAGAGTCTCCCCAAATGGGCCTCATCTTATACCCAGTCCTCCAGGATTACACTCCAACGGCAGCTCATCCCCAACTTGTGCAACTGATGATCTCTCCAGACATTGCCAAATGTGCCCTGGAGGGGAATTCACTCCCAGAGGAGAGCCACTGCTGTAGTCCCATCCCCGTGACAATTTTACATAAAATATTTGATACTCTTTTCTCCTACCTTTGCTTCCAATATTTCCTGTTTCCATTTTAACCTCCCTTATAATGATGACTCCTATTCTGCCTTACTATGAACATTATCTGTAAATAGGTATTCCCTTTTCTTCCTTTTACAATGTTTTTCTGTCCCTAGGAGACCACAAGGCACAATTGAAAAAGAAATCTAAACAAGAATATCCCTTAGGCTCTGAAGTCAGCTGTCTGTGTATTTGAATCTCAGATCTACCACTTATTCACTGTATGGTCCTGGAGAGGATATTGAATCTCTCTAATCCTTTCTTTGCTTGTTAAAAGGGGATAAAATGTTAAGCTGAAGATGAAGAAATTATCACTTTTTGCACAGCACTGTCTCTGGCAGAAGTTGCTGCCGGAACAGGATTTTAGCAGTGGAGGCCTCCACGTGCTCTGGGAAGATGGCACTCGCTCCTGTGCCCTGAGCTCTGAGGTTGTGAGGGCCAGGTGTGTGCTCAGGTTAGGGTGGGAGGAGGCTCCCAGTGAGCAGCTGGCCTCAGGCCTGTGAGGAGAAGTTCTCAGAGTTCATAGACTCCTCCTCCCTCCCAGCCTCAGCCCTGGTCATTCTCCCTGGAGCCGTGGCCCTGGAATGTGTTCAACACACATTATTACCAGTCGTGGAGAATCATGCACTCCTGAGCATGATGGGATGTCAAGTCAAGATAAATGGATTACATCCTATGTAGTTTCTCAGAATCTCCTCTGTAAAATAGGGAGAATATATGCTTGGCAGTATCACTGATACACAGGGTAAACTCTAAAGTGCCATGTGAACAAGGAGTAAATTAAACAGTTATTATAACATCAGCAAAACTGAAACCCTCAAGCGAAGGAAAATCATACTCAGTGGCGACTCTGTGAATGCCTGCCTCGTGCCAGGCACTATGCTGAGTGTGTTCACCTACATGGTCTCATTTCATCCTCAGAAGTCTGAAACATGGAAAGGGTATTATCTCAATTCTACAAATGAGGCCACGGAGGCTCAGAGAGGGTGATTCTCTTTCCAAGGTCACGTAGCCAGAAACATTCAGGGCAGGTTCCAATTCAAGTCTGCATGGTGGCCTTTCCTTGGTGGCACCATGCCAGTCAGTGGGGGCAGTACTGGAACACATGGAGGGATGCGCATGAGACACAACTGTTGCTCTTTCTGTTCTCCTCTTCCCTCTCTGGTTGCTCTGGCTCCAAGTCAGCACAAACTTGAGAGGCCTCCTGGTGCCCATGTGGGCTTCACCAACCTCCAGGAAATATTTCATGCAGAATGGACCAGTGGTCTGGGCCTGCGGAGGTCAGGAAGGGATTTCTGCTATATAAACTGCGAGAGGCTAATGGAATGGGAGCTCCTCTCTGAAGCTTGTCCAGATTTCTCCGAGTTTCAGGTGGTTAAGTAACAGCACACACGCATGGACTGCTGCTTATTGAGAAACTCGGCCATCCTCCCCCAGTCTCCTATCCACTCCACCCAACACCCACACCCACCCTCCCCAACCACAATCAGCTCATTCTGGGATTTACCTCTATGAAATAATCAGTTTATGTCACCCTCCCCTGCCGAGACCAGCTCGGTCGGGGAGACCCTAACCCAGTGGAGCTAGAGGAATCAAAGACACACACACACAGAAATACAGAGGTGTGGAGTGGGAAATCAGGGGTCTCACAGCCTTCAGAGCTGAAAGCCTCGAACAGAGATTTACCTACATATTTATTGACAGCAAGCCAGTGATAAGCATTGTTTCTATAGATTTTAGATTAACTAAAAGTATTCCTTATGGGAAACAAAGGGATGGGCCAAAATAAAGGGATGGGTCTGGCTAGTTATCTGCAGCAGAAGCATGTCCTTGAGGCACAGATCGCTCATGCTATTGTTTGTGGTTTAAGAACGCCTTTAAGCGGTTTTCCGCCCTGGGTGGGCCAGGTGTTCCTTGCCCTCATTCCAGTAAACCCACAACCTTCCAGCGTGGGTGTCATGGCCATCATGAACATGTCACAGTGCTGCAGAGATTTTGTTTATGGCCATTTTTGGGGCCAGTTTATGGCCAGATTTTGGGGGCTTATTCCCAACACTCCCCAGCCATAATCAGCCCATTCTTCTGAGATTTACCTCGGTGAAATAATCAGTTTATATCACTATTTCTGATTCACTCACCTTAGACATTGATAAAATGGACTTTTTTTTTTTTTTTTTGAGATAGAGTTTCACTCTTGTCACCCAGACTGGAGTGCCATGGCGCCATCTCAAATCACTGCAACCTCTGCCTCAAGGGTTCAAGCGATTCTCCTGCCTCAGCCTCCCGACTAGCTGGGATTACAGGCATGTGCCACTACACCCAGCTAATTTTTTGCATTTTTAGTAAAGACGGGGTTTCTCCATGTTGTCAGGCTGGTCTTGAACTCCCGACCTCAGGTGATCCACCTGCCTCGGGCTACCAAAGTGCTGGAATTACAGGCATGAGCCACCGCACCTGGCCACTGGCCATCGATGGGCTTCTTATAATGATAGATGAGAATTTCCCTCCGTTACACATCCCCCTGCCCCTCCCTCCATGCTCTCCATAGAGTTGATTCACAATGCAGGGTAAGTCAATGCTTAGTCGTCCTTTCAGACATCTATTTCGTGTCTAAGATATGCCAGACTCTGGGGACAGAGTAGTGTACACACAGAGGACACTCATACAGATAAAAAATCAAAATGATACATAAAATATTGCCAGGTAATGATAAAAATAATGAAGAAAACTGAAGGAGGCTAAGACAATAGACAGTGGCAGGGAGTGCTTTTTTAAGAGGGTTTCTTTGAGAAGTGATATTTCAGCAGAGAACCAAATTAAGGAGACTGAGAGAGGAAGACATGCTGGTACCTGGTGTTAAAACAAGTATTCAGGACACTTGCTAAAGACAATGACTTGTTTCAGGGGGAACCATCACTGTAGGTATAGGGACCAATGCAGTGTGGTCTTGCAGTGGAGAGTGATTGGGCTGTAATCTGAACACAAGGAAAGGGTGTTATAGTCAAGGAGCAGGGTAGGGGTCGGTGGGTGGGACATTACCCTGTGGAAACTTCTAAGATTCTTGGTAGACTCAATAGAATTCTTGCTGAAGGGAAGCCAGGGTGATAGACATTCAGGTGATCAGATATCGAGGGCAGGGATTTTCACTGCACTGACTTAGCAGGATTCCTGCTCAAAGTGGATTTTACAAACAGAGAGAAAGGCAAGCCAAAGGTTGGGCCTAATGGGGCAGAGGACTCAACAGAGCCTGATTCAAGTTAGATCAAGGAGAGTTTTTGCCACTGAAGGAAAAGGACTCCAGGCAGAAGGAGCAGTAAATGTGAGGGCCTTGAGATGGGGGCTATGTTGTTCTGGCCTTGGTGCATTAGCCCTCAACATCTTCCCCAATCTCTTCTAATAGCTCTTCTTTCTGGAAAGCCAAGAACTACATTTGCCAGTGTGATTAAAATTTCACTAATTAAGAATGCAGAAATGAGGGTCATCTTGTTGTACCCGAGCGAGTTAGAGAGAAACGCCACACTTTGAGCCGAATTCAGGAGTCCTTTATTAGCCAGGGACCGAGAGGCAGCTAACGCTTGAAATTCTCTCGGCCCTGAAGAAGGGGCTTGATTTTCTTTTATACTGTGGTTTAGAAAGGGGAGGGGGTGCTTAATTGTAGCAATGCTACAGAAGTAAAAACATGCAAAAAGTTAAAAAAACAAATGGTTACAAGAAAACAAACAGTTCCAGGTGCAGGGGCTTTAAATTTATCACAAGGCGATAGGTATGGGGGCCTCTGCCGGGGCTTTATGGTGCTATCTCTTGAGCGAATTCCTGGGAACTAAGGACATTGCTTGCCACAGTATCTTATCAGTTAATTGGACTCTTCGATATGCCGAGAGTCAGCTTACACAAGTTAACTCCTTGAGGAAGGGGATGGATGAGGAGTCCTTAATGTCTTGTAAATGAAGGAGCCAAATGGTGTTCGTCTGGTTTTCTCAACTAAGGGAGAGCCTATTCATATTGAAACAAGGTTAGGTAGCTAAGAGAGAGTCTTAAAACAAGGTTAGGTATTACAATCTTTCTGCTATGTCTATAGTTTTCCGATGTTTGAGAATATGTTGGAATTTTGTGAGGTGTTTTGTGTTTTATTTTGTTGGTTGTTTTTGCAGAAGCAGCATTCTAGATCCAGGTACCAGCTTTATGATAGTGAGAGAAGAGGAACAAGACACCATGTCTTGCCAATGCCCGTCTAGCATGTGTGGAGTGCATATACAGCTAGAAGTCCTAGTGGCAGCCCACTCCTGATTCCTGGCTCACACAGTGGTGCCCTCCTGAAGCCAACAGTTCCTGTGGAAGCTGCCTGACACTCTACGGTGACTTTCCTGATTGTTATAGAGGTGGCAGCCATTAAAAAAAAAAAAAAAAAAAAATGGCAAAAACCGCAATTACTTTTGCACCAACCTAATACCTTTCTGCTGAAGGTAACTCACCAGACAAGCTCCTGTGTCCTGCAAGTGGGCCCTGACTGATAGATATTTAAATAGTATTCACAAGTGAAATAAAATGAGTACTAGGATGACATTTTTTATTACATGATTTTATATTCTTTTTCCTAAAAATAATAATTACCTTAATTTATCATTTGCTCAATTAACTTTATGCTTCTGGCTAAGCTTCTCCACCTTCCAAGAACTTCTCAATACACATTTCTACATGGCTGTCATCAGAGCTATCAGATAATATATTATTATTTCTCTGGAGACTTCCACTTTGGGCCATTCATTCTCCTGCCCTTATCTGGGAGGGCTGTCTCCACGCCAGCTGCACAGCAATCATGCTGAGGCCTTCCTTCATGGCAATCCTGGGAATTTCTTTGTGACATCATAAAAATATCTATTTGGTCTTTGCTCCTGTTCCTGGCACAGGGATCCTAATACCCTTGGAACTGTCTTTTTATGCTAACGAGATGATTCATGAAGTGGGCCTAGGTAGCTTCAGGGTAGGGGTTGGTCATCAGAGAAACCAATCCCATGATTCAAGGGTTGAGAAGTTCAGCTCCACAAATGGCCAATGATTTCATCAATTTTGCCTATGTAATGAAGCCTCCATAAAACCCTCTAAACAGGATTCAGAGACCATCTGGGTTGGTGAACACACTGATGTGCTGGGAGAACGGCCCACCCATAGAGGCCATGGAAGCTCTGCACCCAACCACCTCCCCGCCCCGCCTGCCGCCACATACCTTTCCTATGTATTTCTTTCATGTGGCTGTTACTGTGCTGTGTCCTCTAGAATAATCTGGTAAATGTAAGTAAAGCACTTTCCTGAGTTCTGTGAGTCCTTCTAGCAAAACATCAAACCTGAGGAAATCTAAGGAGTAGAGGGAGAGGTTGGAAGGGATGTTTCTGAGGCTTCTACTAAAAATCAGAGCACAACAAACTTATATGGGAACATATGTATCAAGTAGGGAAGAGTGCAAGAAGGGGAGGAACTGTCTGCTTGAAGCCAGCAGCCTGGAGTTAGGTGTGCCCCAGCTCTTCCTAAAAGAAAGCTTCCTCAACCTGGTTTCAGAGGCCAAAGCTTTCCAATACCAGACAGTGATACTCCTAAGGGGAGTATCTAGGAAATGAGATCTAGGCAGGACTGGAGACAGCACTTGTGGGACCCAGTGCAACGCAAAAATGAGGCGCCTTTGTTAGAAAGTGATGAAGAATTTCCAGAGATTGACAGCCAAGCAAGAAACCAGGGCCCTTTTGAGTGCAGGCCCATGTGCCTGCTCAGGAAGCCAGCCCTGGGTATAGGATACTTGTATAATAGGGAGCAGTTAAGCTCCTATCTAGGTCTTAATGCACACACATATTAAAAAGACTTCTCCATCACCCCCTGAAGCTATTTTAAATAAGGCATTGATTATCTAGGCTTTCCAAATAGGTATTTCTGCCCTCCACCCTGAAGATTTTCAGTATAGAAAGTTTCAAACATATACAAAAGTAGAGAGTACCCCCATGTACCCATCACACAGCTTCAACAATCATGCACACAGGACCAATCTTATCTTTTTTTTTTTTTTTTCCAGACAGAGTTTCTTTCTTGTTGCCCAGGCTGGAATGCAATGGCACAGTCTCAGCTCACTGAAACCTCCACCTCCCAGGTTCAAGCGATTCTCCTGCCTTCGCCTCCCAAGTAGCTGGAATTACAGGTGCCTGCCACCATGCCCGACTAATTTTTTTGTATTTTTAGTAGAGATGGGGTTTCACCATGTTGGCCAGGCTGGTCTTGAACTCCTGACCTCAGGTGATCCGCCCGCCTCAGCCTCCCAAAGTGCTAGGATTATCGGCACGAGCCACTGTGTCCAGTCTTATTTTATCTTCTTTCCCCGTTCATTGCTACAACCCCTCACTTAGGTTTTTTTGAAGCAAATTTACATAGGGAATTTTTAAAAACAATTGTTTTCAGCTGAAAGCATCAGCTCTCCAGAGCCCACTGTCTGTCTTTCTATGTTCTAAGTTAGGGTGGAATAGATAGCACCTCTTCCCTTCTACTAATTTCCACTGCTTCTATCAACAAAAGTCAGACCTAAGGCTCATAGCTGTTCTTCCAAACTCATCCTGGAGGAAAATAATTATTGATAGCATGCTCTTTCATACCTTTCTCTACTTTAAAGGAACCTGCCTGAGGCTCAGAAATCCTAGTTTTATCCTCTGACTCAAGTCAAGTAACTTTTGATCCCTGGTGATCTTGCTGTCTTCAACTGACTCAGAACCTTAATCCAGATTCTCTTCTATAGATTCTCTTACATGATTCTCTATAAATTCTCCTCTATGAGGCAGAGAGAGGCCCCAAAAGGTAATTCATTCATTCCTTCCTTCAGGAAAAGCTTAGCAGGCATGCTGCTAGGTACTGGGACTACAACAATAGTCAAGACAGGGTCTCTGCGTTCAAGCTTAGAGTCCAATGGGGAGTACAAACATGAAACAAATAATTGTAACAGTGATAAAGTGTTAGTCCAAACTGCACCATTTTGTAACCCTCCCTGCCCCCCCCCCCCCCCCCCCCGCCCAGCCATTTTGCAGACATGGCTAAAGTGAAGCATTCCACGGGGGTTTGGGCCCTTAGAAACAGCCTGTCCAACTGCCTCCCTGATTTTATCACATTCTGCTGGGAAAAAGTCCAAGGAACATCAGCATCACATTCTGCGGGAACAAGGGCCAAAATGCCTCATTATGGGAACATCTTCCCAGGCAGCAAACCATACTGCCCAGACCCGTCCTGCTCATACCTACAAGTAACCCAGCCTGTAAGAAGCAGTGGGCACTGGCATTAAGCTAGTCCCCCACCTCTGTAAGTCTTATGGTAGACAGAAAGGCCTGGATTTGATGTAGAGCCACCACTCTCTCTTTCTTTAACCCTCACCTTCCTTTCAAAATGTGACAATAAGTACATCTATTCTAGATTTAGCATTCAGTGGTATATAAAACAAAGTTGTTCAAGAGAGCTGAGCAGAGAAGCAACGAGAAATGGAAGCTACCAGATCTTTGCCACTCAATCCCCCATAAGTTCTAGTTTTATATCAGGTGGATGCCTCACTGCATCCATCTTCTCAGTTTGGCCACCCCCTTGGTAGAAGTTGCAGCTCAAAACGCAGCTTTCTACCGTCTCTTGATCTCTTTACTCTGCCCATATCTGTGTAAACTCTCCTCAGTTACCCATTTGAGTTTGCCACCTGTTTCCTGCTAAAACCATGGTTGATAAAGGTCTGTATGAAAAGACTATTTACAGAAGTGGGCAAAGTTAAGGAAACAAAAAAAAAAAAAGAGGAAAGTTTGGGCATCCAGATTTTAGTAACAGCAGGAAACCATTATCATCCCTAGGCCTAAGAGGGCAGGGGGAGAAAAACATATTAGCATAGCATGGATGAGAGCTGGAGCCAGGGAAGAGAGGACACCCAACAGAAGCTCTGTCATGTAGACTCAGCCAGTGTCAACTGTGGCAGGAAGGGAATAGGAAGAACAAATATTCCAATCTCTCTCTTTCTCCCCATTCCTCCCTTCCCTCTTCCTCTCTCTCTCTCTTCTCCCCTCCAATCCTGTATAAACCCAATCTGAAGCCAAATCCAGCTAGCATTCAGGTGATAAAGTCAACAGAGGTCAGCCTTCCAGGGTACAGATCAGAGCCAAGAAAGGCTGATTTAGAAAGCCAAACAGAAAACAATCAACAATCACACCTCATTGTCAAAAACACTTTTAAAAGAGAGTAGATATCTTTTAAACTTTATTACAAAAAATATGTGCTTTTTGGTAATACTTTTCTTTTTTTTTTTTTTTAAAGATAGGGCAGATAGCCCCAACACACCACCCTGCACACAGAAAATACTCATTGGTCTTC
Source organism: Pongo pygmaeus (assembly GCF_028885625.2). Classification (NCBI taxonomy): domain Eukaryota; kingdom Metazoa; phylum Chordata; class Mammalia; order Primates; family Hominidae; genus Pongo; species Pongo pygmaeus. Next base: position 127,437,144 of record NC_072382.2, on the reverse strand, counting down.
ACTAGTGAAATAAGCAATGGGTTGCTAAGGGCCAACTTGCCTGAACAGGCTACACAAGAACCTCAGAGCCCAACCCATTGTGAAGAAACATGGGTTACTTCTGAGGTTCTAGAATTCCCAGAAGCTCTGCTTCAGCACTGGGAGCTTTTGCTTGCAGTTTGCTTCATAGCTCTGTGAAAAAGCTGTGGCCCACACTGGGGTCCCCTCTTTTCCTAAATCCAGATGAACATGTTTCTCTTACTAATGAGTCTTTATCTGCTTGGATCGGCCAGAGGTGAGTGTTTGATCTAGGCTTCAGGTAAATACAAAAGGGGTCTCCCTTAAGATATTTCAGGCCTTGAAGAAGGAAGACCAGTCTCTCAGTCACCCAAACCAATCTGAGTCAGAATCAAGAGCAGCTAAACAAGTCCAACTCGGAGAGCTCCTGAACCAGTTGATTTCTCTAGTCACAGCTTTACAGTCAGAGGGTCCCACTGGCTTGGCACAGTCTTGTTTCTACTTATTTTAGCCACTCAACATTTATACCTGATGCTGCATGAGATGAAAAAATAGGCTTAGGGGTTCTGTAGAAGCCCAATGAAGGTTTGTCCCACCAATTAAATGTGAGGGATCCTTGTGTGGTTAATGTGCCAAGGAAAGACGGGAGATGGGAAGATGTGATGTGTTCAGAAAACAATCTCAGAACGTGACAGAGCTATAGGCCAGAGACTTCATAAGCCTTTTCTTCATGGCTGTGTTATATCAATCAGGTTTTCTGTATCATCTCTTCTTTCGGGATCCCCCATTCATGGTGTGCTGTGTTCCCTCCTGCCTCCTGCAGCAGAAAGAGGCCATGAGCTCTGAGCTTTTAGTGAAATAACAATGTATTTTCTATAATGCTGACTGTCAGAGGTTTTGCTTTTTGCTTTGTTAGACCTTCAAAAGTTGACTCAAAAATGTAGATACACGGCCACCAGGTGATAGTATGTGCCAGTCACATGATGACATGGGACATAAACTATAACATCAAGAAATTAGCATGCTTTTTCATGCCTCCTTTCTATATCAGAATCATCTCTTTATCAAAACTTGTGTGAATTATTGAAAAACCAGTCAAGTAGATGGTATTTATGTAATTAAGTTTAAAAAATAAAAACTTCCTAAAAGCTTTACTAAATCTTACCTTTCCTTTATCAACATATTCTCACCCTAGTCATTTAGAAAGTCATTGATTATAAGTACTGCACTGTGCCAAGAAAATATATCTATCGCAAGATTCTTACAGTTTGAGTACTCTGGGGTTTTAGACTACCTCAGCCTCAAAGATCCAATAATTCCTCTCAGCTTTTGGCTAGAATTAAATAACTTGGTTGTTGTAGTCTACTTGTCCTCCTCTAGGTGGCTCAGTTTAATCAAAGAGTAATAATCAAATTATCTGTTTTGTGCTTCTGTTCACTTAAAATATACTTAAGGAATATTTGTCTGACAGTCAATGATGAGATGGATTGGCCAGACACAGTGGCTCATGCCTGTAATCCCAGCACTTTGGGAGGCTGAGGTGGGCGGATCACTTGAGGTCAGGAGTTCGAGACCAGCCTGGCCAACATGGCGAGACCCCCGTCTCTACTAAAAATACAAAAATTAGCCGGGTATGGTGGCACGCACCTGTAATCCCAGCTACTCGGGAGGCTGAGGCAGGAGAATCACTTGAACCCGGGAGGCGGAGGTTGCAGTGAGCCAAGATTGTGCCACTGTACTCCAGCCTGGGCAACAGAGAGAGACTCTATCTTTGAAACAAAAAAAAAAAAAAAAAGAAAGAAAAAAGAAAGAGATGGATTAAAGGTAGAAGACACTGGCCAGAAAAAAATAACCATGTAAGAGTTTTGTAATTCCCAGTGTAAGGTGGGAAGAAAAGAAAAATAAAATTGAGTACTAGGCAATGGTGCACTTCACAATTTATCTTATTAAGTACTCAGGACAACTCCATGAAGTGAATGTAAATGGTATGTCACAAGGATACAATTCATATATGTGTGTGTGTCTATCTATCTATCTATATATATATAATATGCCTAGACTCTTTTTTTTAATCTTAATAGCTTATAGCAACTTTGCTCTCTGAATCCCCAACCCACATGGATTGGGGATTGAGTGTGAGAAAATACTTGACATTACCAAATACAGGTGGCTTAATCCCTTCTGATAATTTTTGTGGGCTCATATTTGTCATCCCTGTGCAAAGGTTAACTCTTCCACCCTTAATTTAGGTTACGAATACTCAGGTATTGAAAACTACTTGCTTTCTCTCTCCCTCTTCTATCTCTACTCTTCTTGTCTTTCACCCATAGAGGAATGGGAGGGAGGGTTGGTGGTGAACTTCTGATTCTATCAGTGATGATACATTGACTTCCTGATGCTAACTTTGTCAGGGAGGCACATTCATTTTCCTTCAGGTGCTTTTTGTACATGGATAAGTGGATTCTCCTAAGTAGTTCTTAATATTGGGGAACTTAAGATTCTTCCCTTCAATCCCAGAGGTGGCCTCTGTTTGTTTCACTAAACACTTCTGTCCTCCATGGCCTTTTGGGATACTTAGTTGATTTTTCCCAACATCTGCAGTCTTCAGGTGCCCGATCTAGGCCCATAGGAGACCTAGGAGTCTCATAACATTAGCCTAACTCCATAGGAAGATAGTCTTTATCCCGTTCTCTCTCAGCTTCACCATCTCTCTTCTGTTCCTTCTCCATCCCAGGAACATCAGGTCAGCCTGATGAGCTTTCTGGCTCCATAGATCATCAAACTTCAGTTCAGCAACTTCCAGGTGAGTTCTTTTCACTTGAAAACCCTTCTGATGCTGAGGCTTTATATGAGACTTCTTCAGGCCTGAACACTTTAAGTGAGCATGGTTCCAGTGAGCATGGTTCAAGCGAGCACACTGTGGCCGAGTACACTTCTGGAGAACATGCTGAGAGTGAGCATGCTTCAGGGGAGCCTGCTGCGACTGAACATGCTGAAGGTGAGCATACTGTAGGTGAGCAGCCTTCAGGAGAACAGCCTTCAGGTGAACACCTCTCCGGAGAACAGCCTTTGAGTGAGCATGAGTCAGGTGAACAGCCTTCAGATGAACAGCCTTCGGGTGAACATGCCTCTGGTGAACAGCCTTCAGGCGAGCACGCTTCAGGTGAACAGTCTTTGGGTGAGCATGCTTTGAGTGAAAAGCCTTCAGGGGAACAGGCTTCAGGTGCACCAATTTCAAGCACATCTACAGGCGAGCCACGTTTGGGTAGGTGCCAGTCATTGACTTCAGGTGGGAAATGGGGACCACATCAAGAAAATCCAATTTTAGGGAAGGAGTGCAGAAGAAAGAATTGTTACCACTTCACAAACAGCTCTCTCAAAGACTCTCTAGTTCTCTTCACAATCATACCAAGAGGCATGTGGGAGCCTGAAAGCTAAACAATATGGAGGGCCCTCTATAAGAAAAATAAAACAAATACAAAATGCCAGTACCCCTCCAACTTCACTCTCCATAAGAAATTATGAATACACAGCCCTTCCGACTTCCCTAGAAGGGGGTCATGAAAGTGCAGAGTTCTGAAGACTACCTTCATTAGCTTTATGCTAACCCTGCCTCTTAAACCATGTTAGAACGCTATAACTTTACAAATTCTCTAAAGAGATGTGTGCAGCTGGTGGTTCTTTTTATTTGAACATGGAATGTAAAGCTATTTTCTTTTAGATCCAGAAATGAGTTCCTAGGACAACTGCTAGTCTGTGGCTCTTCATTAAAAGGGTTTGTTCTGGGAAAGAAAACAAGACCCAAAGTTTGATGCCTCAAGTTATTACCAGACATAGTTCACATTTCACTCTATTGTTTAAATATCATTATTCTAAATTTTCAGATGAAAGAAGTGAGGCGAATGTAATATGTCCAATGTCACATGGCTAGAAAGTGGCAAACTTTGGATTCAAACTTAGGACTGTGCAAAGCCCACAATCTTTCCACTTCTTTAGGCTTCCCAAACTGGGGGATTAGCAGTAGAGACAGTAAAAGAGGCGACATGGAAGTATTTCAAAGATAGTGCTGTTAGTGACCTTCCATAAGGTCAATGTGAAAATGCAGGACACACTCTTCACAGGGTTTGCAATGTTAGAGCATCTAACGTAGCTTATTAATCGGTCAAATATGACTCCAAGTGTCTGTGCCTTGTGGGTGGCAGTATGATGGGGAGTACAAAAGGGAGATGAAAATCACACATAGGTTTTGCTCCTATGGTGTCACATGACAGAAGGGCATCTAACAATAAATGCCCAGGAAGTGAATGCAGATATGGACTGGAGTAAAAATATTACAGAGAGAAATTTGGGATTCATCAGCAATGAGGGTCAGAGTTGAAGAACGAAGGAATTTCGTCTGGCACAGGTCTATCAGACACAGGGCCCTCAGATCCCCAAAAAGAACTAAGAAATAAATGTGTAGTATCCATGCTACCTATTGCCCATTACCCCTCCCAGATGTGAATCAAAGCTACACATCTGGTCCACAAGGAAATGTCATCAGGCTTATCTTAAATTTTCAGGCACAATATTAAATTGCTACACATGTGCTTATATGAATGATCGAGGAAGATGTCTTCGTGGAGAGGGAACCTGCATCACTCAGAATTCCCAGCAGTGCATGTTAAAGAAGATCTTTGAAGGTATATGGGGACTTCATGAGGCAATCTCTGCCTGAGAACACATCAACTTACTTCTGATAGGGGGCAGTTGGAGTGACAGGGGCCCAGGAAAGAATCAAGGAACTTGAAGATTCAGAACTTTATTTTTTCAAGGACTAAGAACAGAATCCCTTGCCGGGCAAGGTGGCTCACACCTGTAATCCCAGCACTTTGGGAGGCCAAGGCAGGCAGATCACTTGAGGTCAGGAGTTCCAGATCAGCCTGGCCAACATGGTAAAACCCCATCTCTACTAAAAATACAAAAACTAGCCAGGTGTGGTGGTGGTGGGCAGCTGTAATCCTAGCTACTTGGGAGGCTGAGGCAGGAGGATCGCTTGAACCCAGGAGGCAGAGGTTGCAGTGAGCCGAGATTGTGCCATTGTACTCCAGCCTGGGAGACAATAGTGAAACTCCATCTAAAAAAAAAATAAAGAAAGAAAGAAAATAAAGAATAGAATTCCAGGTACTGATGAAGAGATAGATGCACTTCCCATTAGGCCTAAGAGAAGGCCGGGAGACTAGCTGTCTCTTCCTATTAAAGCAATGTGTTGATTGCCCCATGAGCCACTGAGACATTGACTGTAAGCTATAGCTATATATTCCTGGGACCTAGCACAATGTCGAGCATATGGTAGGCATTTAGTAAATACTGAATGGATAAACTAATAAACAATTGTCTTCAAGTCTGTGTTCACAGGTTACCAGACCTGTCTGAGTACATTCCCATGCCTCTTCACCCTTACTCTCAGTTCCTCATCCCTAAAATAAGGGATACTGGTTATTTCCATCCCAGGAACCACACTGCCTGACTCCTCTTGTAGTTTTTCTTCTTCCTTACTAGAAATGTCATTTTCCCAATTCTACATGCATGCATTCATCCACCATCACTCGGAAAACATTAATGACACATACCATGAACCCCTACAGAAAGATGATTCAAATATAAACCGTGTACAGATTATTATGTTCTAATGTAAGAAATAAGAAACTATCACAAGGGAGAAAATTGTGTCTTAAGAAAGGCACGTATAAAGTGCAGAGAGTTCAGGGAAAGGAAAGATTAGAGGTGCAGAGAAGAATGGGGAGAAGGTGGTATTCAGGAAAGGCTTTGACGGAACATTTACGATTTGGGCCAGTAGTTCTCAATCTTGTTTGCACATTACAATTACCTGAGCAGCTTTAAAAAATCCTAATGTTCAGGCCGCATCAAAACAATTAAACCAGAATCTCTGGGGATAGAATCCAGGCATCATTATTTTTTAAAGGCTCCTAGACAATTCCGACGTGCCGTCAAGATTAAAGAGATACTGATTTAGTCATACAGCAATGGTTGATGGGTATTCCAGAGACAGGGAATGAAAGCAAAAGTCAGAAGAGTGCAGGATGTAAATAGGAAAAAGAGCAAAGAATTTTTTGAGGATGGTGAGCAGAGACATAGAAGATAAACTTGGAAACGTTAACTGGAGCCAGCTGATACAAGAGCTTCAGTGTCAGTTAAAAAGAGTTTGAATTTAACAGTTTTCTTTTATTTATCGCTCCCAGACAGTATGATATATATTTCAAAATACCCTTCATCATTTAATCCTCACAAAGTAGGAATTTTTTCTGTTAACAGAAAGGGAACAAATTTAGAAAAGAGAAATAGCTTGCCTAAAGACCTGTTACTAGGAAAAGGCAGAGCCAGTAGCCCATCCAGGTTGGTCAAAGCGCTTCTTCAGGAAGATTACCTTAGAAGCAAGTTACAGTGGACACAAGAGAACCTGTTAAAGGGCTATTGTAATATTTCAGTAAAAGGTAATAAGAGTGACTGATGGAAAGACTTATTAACATCTCTCCCATGTCTTTTCACTCATTCTGCATCCCTGTTTACACTCTACACTTACTCCAGCTATGCAAGTCACCATTTCCTGAACAGTTTCATGTTTTCATGTTTTTTCTCCAGTTATGCTTCAGCCTGAAATTATCCTCTTTCCTTTCTAATCAAAATGCTACCAATTCTTCATAGCTCAGTTCAATATCACTTCCTTCCTAAGAATTTCCTTGATACTATGCCCCCCTTAATCAAAATACCAAAATTAATCATTTATTTGCCAGCATAGCATATAACATGGTTTTTCCATTTCATGTAATAATTGGCTATTTTTGTTTATCTCTCTCAGCTCTTGACATCAAATGATGTTATTAATCTTTGCATTCTCCAGAGTCTAGCATAGTTCCTTACTAGGTCCGTTAATTTTTTTTTTTGAGATGGAGTCTTGCTCTCACCCAGGCTGGAGTGCAGTGGCGCGATCTCGGCTCACTGCAACCTCTGCCCCCCAGGCTCAAGCGATTCTCCTGCCTCACCCTCCTGAGTAGCTGGGATCACAAGCGCCTGCCACCACGCCTGGCTAATTTCTGTATTTTTAGCAAAGACGGTGTTTCACTATTTTGGCCAGGCTGGTCTTGAACTCCTGGCCTCAAGTGATTCACCTGCCTTGGCCTCCCAAAGTGCTGGGATTACAGGTGTAAGCCACTGTGCCCGGCCAAATGTTTGATAAATGGAAACCGAGTGACAGAAACAACCTAGATTACAAGTAGAACTGACAGACCTTCACAACAAATTGGATGGAAAAAGCAAAGGGAAGAATCAGAGATGACAGAGGTTTTGAAGGAGTGGTACAGGAAGTATATAAAGGAAACTCACAAAAACAAGCAGGTTTGGGGAGGCAGGTAATGAGTTTCATTTTGGGAATAGTAAGTTTTAGATGCCCTTAGCATATTGGCATGGAGGTGACCATGTTAGTTGGTCATGTGACAGTTGGTAATGTGACAGTTCAACTTGGGAGAGCAGAAATAATTGGATCCAGAGGAGTAGATGAGCAGTGGGGAAGACCTTGTCAGAAGCAGAGAGTATCAAGAAAGGGTGTACTTTCAGGCCAGGTGCAGTGGCTCACGCCTGTAATCCCTGCGCTTTGGGAGGCCAAGGCGGGCGGATCACAGTCAGGAGATCGAGACCAGCCTGACCAACATGGTGAAACCCCGTCTCTAATAAAATTACAAAAATTAGCTGGGTGTGGTGGTGCGCCTGTAATCCCAGCTACTCAGGAGGCTGAGGGAGGACAATCGCTTGAACCCGGGAGGTGGAGGCTGCAGTGAGCTGAGGTTGCACCACTGCACTCCAGCCTGGGTGACAAAGTGAGACTGTCTCAAAAAAAAAAAAAGAAAGAGGGTGTAGTCCACAGTATGATGTGCAAGCACAGAGGTTAAAAAAGTCCTGAGAAAAGGATGCAGAATTTGATGAGTAGATCTCTATGACCTTTGAGAGAAGTTTCAGCATAGTAGGGTCATGATTCAGACTGTGAGGGGCCAAGGTGAGGAGGATAGGCAGACTCTGGGAAGGTTGTAAGGAAAGGAAGGATAGTGCTAGGGGAGTAACATGATTAAGAGAAAGTACTTTAAATTTGGGGTAACCTGAGCATCCTTGTAAACCAAAAAAGGAGTCCATAGAAACAGACTGACAATATAAGAAAGGAGTGGGCAACTGATGGGGGGCAAGGTCCCAGGGGAAGCAAATAGAAGAGAAAGAGAAGGGATAATGCACAAGTGGAGGTCTTGACCATCCTGCATGGAGACACTGAGCATCACAGATAAAGGCTAACGTTGGAGGACGAAGCTTTCTGCTCACTAGTCTGTCTCCGCTCCTTTCAGGTGGAAAACTCCAATTCATGGTTCTGTCTCTGCTCCTTTCAGGTGGAAAACTCCAATTCATGGTTCAAGGGTGTGAGAACATGTGCCCATCTATGAACCTCTTCTCCCATGGAACCAGGATGCAAATTATATGCTGTCGAAATCAATCTTTCTGCAATAAGATCTAGAAGCCTGGGCCCTTGCTTGTTTTGACTCAGGCAGTAAAAAGCCTCCATCACTCTATTTGGCTCATTTTATATTTAGTTCCTTCCCCAGTCAACAACTGACCACATCTGCCTCTGCCTGAGCATTAGGATGCTCAAACATCCTATCTTTCTTCTTCTATTCATGCTTTTATCCATTCTTCTCTGTCCTGTCTTCCCTGCTCCAACTCTCTCTCTCAATATTCCTGATTTTTTTTTTTCAATAAATTTCACATGGTTAAAGCACACAGGCTCAAGACAGACTTTCTTTTTCCCCATTAGTCTAGTTGCAGGGTCAACATGAGCTTCCTTCCACACCGACACTAAAGTGGGTACATTTTGTAAGCGTTCCATATTTATGAAAGTAAAGGAGTCTCCAAGGGCAGAGACAACAAAGAGGAATGCAAAGTAGGTATTAATCTTTTACAGGGTGTAAACGTTGCAGGTACTTCTGACACCCTCACTTTTCCATGCCTACACACTCTTCCATTTATTATTGCATACAAAAACTCAACTCTTCTTTGGCTCTTGAGAGTTTCTAGTCTTCAGTAGTCCACTACTAACATAATGATAATAGTATAATGATTCCTTATTTGCTATATATTGCAGCAGTTCATAATGCTTAAATCACTTTTTTCACACACAATGTTACTGTATCATCTGTTCAGGATAGGAGGGCAAGTGGAAATACTAAACAGTCCCTCATATAAGTGTTATGTTCTTCAAGGTGTTTTCACATACATGGTCTCATCTAATCCTCAGGAAAGAGCCCAGAGGGGTAGACAGGAAAGATGGCATCATCCTTTTTTGCAAATAAGGAAATGTGACACAGAGATGTTTTCTTTATTCATACTCCATGTTGTTCAAATTTACCAAGGTTACAGAGCTAGAGAGAGCTATAGGCGGATTCCACAACCAAATCTGCAAGATCTAAATCTGAGGTGTTTCCACCACAATGAAACTAGCCAGAATGGTTCTAAGAATGCTTAGAACAGTACAACAAGAAGTAAAGTCAATTTTACTGTATATAAAATTTAAAATTTCAACATATATACATATCATGACCCCTTCCCCAAAATATACTGGTAACAAGCTCTTCACTGGCAATAATGGTAAGCTGGAAGAAAATGGAACATCTTCAAACTTCTGAACGAAAATTATTTTGAACTTATATTCATATCCCTAGATAAAATAGTATAGACAAATAAAATCCCCAAACCAGGAACTAAAATCCTAAATGAATTTTCAACTTGGCCAGAAGGGAAATGAAAGCCTGCCAACATTGTCAACACTAATTACTTTTTTTTTGAAGGCAGAAGATAAATAATAGTCTACTAGGTACAGGCGTTGAGGGAAAAATGTAAGTTCAAATGTTGTTAAAATTTAAGGAGCCAGGCATGATGGCTCACACCTGTAATCCCAGTGCTTTGGGAGGCTGAGGCAGGAAAATCATTTGAGACCAGCTTGGGCAACACAGCAAGACCCCGTCTCTACAAACAGTTAAAAAATTAACTGGGTATGATGGCTCATGTCTATAGGCCTACCTACTTGGGAGGCTGAGGTGGGATAATCACTTGAGCCCAGGAGTTCAAAGACAGCCTGGGCAACACAGTGAGACTCATCTTAAAAAAAAATTTAAGGGTAGGAAAATTCTGGCTTCCATTTATAGTGGAATAATTTGAAGTAACCCTCTCACAGGTAACAATTATATGTTCTGGACAAAACATAAAAAAAAAGATTTGAAAGCTCCTCCAAAGGAACTGAAGAGAAGTCACCACTAAAAAGAGAGATTTGTGAGCTTATGCTGGAGGGTACTTCTCAATCCATGCATCACAGGCTGGCAAAAAGCCATAGGCTCACTGGTTTGAGGTTTCAGAGAACATAGGTTGGGACTGGCAGAGCAGCTGCAAAATTAGGGGGTACTCCCGAAAAGACAGCCACAGAGAAGCCCCTAAATTTGAGGATAACCTCTGACCATATTCTTGTCTGGTCACTGACTCCAGGAGGCTCAAAAACAATAACTTCTGAAAGCTGAAAAAACAGGGCAGAGATTTTAGCTTCTGTCCAGATTGAAGGAGACAGACCTAATGGAACAAAAGTCAATACTCTTCAGAGGAACAGAGAGAGTCCAGAATCTCTACAATTCCTCATTTACTATGTCTACTATGTAATAAAAAATTACTACACATAGAAAAAGCAGGGAATTGTGACCGATAGCCAAGAAAAAAAAGCAGTCTATAGACCTTGACCCCCAAATGAATCACAGATATTGGAATAAAGTGAACAAAGGCAATAAACAGCTACTACAGATATATTCAAGAATGTAAAGGAAAATACTGCCATATGAATAAACAGACAACGAATCTTACAAGGATACTGAAACTATAAAAATGAACCAATGGAAATTATTCTATTTATTGTACTAAGAAGTGCAATAATTGAGAAAAATCCCTACATGGTTTAATAGCATATTGGAGACCATGTTTAGTCACCAAATTTGAAGACAGATCAATAGTAATTATCAAATCGGAAGAACACAGGAAAAGAATTAAAGAAAATAAAGCTTCAATGAACTGTGGAACATAACAAATAATATGTAAGATATTGCAGTTGAGAATAGGAAAGAGATGAGACAGAAAAAGGCATTTAAATAAATAACTAAATTTTGCCAAATTGGGTGAAAAACATAAACTTATAAAATCTAGGAAGCTCAATAAACTCAAGGGAGGATAAATACAAAGAAATATGCCTAGACATGGCCGGGCACAGTGGCTCATGCCTGTAATCCCAGCACTTTGGGAGGCCAAGGCGGGCGGATCACGAGGTCAGCAGTTCGAGACTAGCCTGGCCAACATGGTGAAATCCCGTCTCTACTAAAAAAATACAAAAATTAGCCAGGCGTGGTGGTGGGCACCTGTAATCCCAGCTACTTGGGAGGCTGAGGCAGGAGAATCGCTTAAACCCGGGAGGCGGAGGTTGCAGTGAGCCGAGATCACACCACTGTACTCCAGCCTGGGTGACAGAGCGAGACTTCATCTCAAAAAAAAAAAAAAAAAAAAAAAGGAAAAAAGAAAAGAAAGAAATATACCTAGGCACATAATAAGCAAATTACTGAAATTCAAAGACAAAGAGAAAAATTCAAAACTGGTCTAAAGAAAAGATACATTACATATAGTGGAACACTGATACAAATGTTGACTGATTTCTCATCAGAAACAATGGAGAGTAGAAAACAAGAGGAGATACTTCAAAGTAATGAAGGGAAAATACTGTCAGCAGAATGTTATCTCCAAGATAATAACCCTTTGAAAGCGAAGGTAACACATTTTCATATAAACCAAAGCTAAGAGAATTCACAACCAGTAGATGTACACAAGCTAAAAGAACTTCAGGCTAAAGAGAAACAATACCACGTGGAAACTGTGACCTACAGGGAGAAATGAACAGTACCAGATATAGTAAAGATGTGGGTAAATTTAAGACATATATACTATTTTTCTGAATTTTAAAAGCCATGCCTGCGCAGACTTTTTTTTAATGTAAGTAGAATATATGACAATAATAGCACAATGAGGAGATAAGTGGACCTATACTTTTGAAAGGTTCTTATTTTTAAGTGAAGTAGTACAATATTAACTTTAAACTGTGATAAGATATCATAATCCTTGGAAAAAAGAATTTAAAAAAATACAGAAAGGTGCAGTTAAAAAGCTAATAAATAAAATGAAGGCTGGGGACGGTGGCTTATACCTGTAATCTCAGAACTTTGGGAGGCTGACATGGGAGGATTGCTTAAGCCCTTAAGTTCAAGACCAGCCTGGGCAACATAGCAAGACCCCCTCTCTAAAAAGTATTTTTTAAAAAATTATCCGGGCATGGTGACATGCGCCTATAGTCCCAGTTACCCAGAGACTAAGGCAGGAGAATTCCTTGAGCCCAGGGATTTGAGGCTGCAGTGAGCTATGATTGGCTACTGCACTATACCCTGGACAACAGACAAGGTCTGTTTTTGAGACAACAGATCTTGTCTCAAAAATAAATAAATAATTAATTAAAAAAGAGAAATTAAAATGAAATTAAAAAAAAAACCCCAACAATTAGCTGGGTCAAACAAAAATGTTAAACAAAAAAAAATGGCAAAAATCCAAACATCAATAATTGAGTATACATCATCACTACAGTGGTCTTGTGAAAATGCATAACTTGAACCCAATAATGTGAGAACATGAGATAAAACAAACTTTACGGAAATTATACAAAATAGCTGGTCTGTATTTTTCTAAAATATCAAGGTCAAGAAATACAAACATCAAGGAACTATTCCAAATGAAAGGAGACTAAGGGGACATGAAAACCATGCATCATCTGGGTTTGAACACAGGCAAGGGGAAAAACATTTTTTAATAAAAGACATTATTAGGACTGATAAAATTTGAATGCAGACCTTGAACTAGACAATAGTGTTATATCAATGTTAAATACCCTCATTTCTGTTGACTAAACCAGGTTGTCTGTGAGAAGGCCTTTATTCTAAGGAAATACATACTGAATTAATTAGAGGAAAAATACCAGCAACTGAGACTTAATGATGAGATACATTATTTGGACTAATCCTTACAATGAAAATAGTAACTAAAACTTACTGGAAACTCTTTTAAAAATCAGCCGGGTGTGGTGGCTCATGTCTGTAATCCCAGCACTTTTTGGGAGGCTGATGTGGGTGGATCACTTGAGGTCAGGAGATCGAGACCAGCCTGGCCAACATGGTGAAACCCCATCTCTACCAAAAATACAAAAATTAGCTGGGCGTGGTGGCATGCACCTGTAATTCCAGCTACTTGGGAGGCTGAGACACAAGAATTGCTTGAACCCAGGAGGCAGAGGTTGCAGTGGACTGAGATCGTGCCACTGCCCTCCAGCCTGGGTGACAGAGCAAGACTTTGTCTCAAAAACAAAAAACTTAGTACTGGAAGTCCTAGCCAGAGCAATGAGGCAAGAAAAAGACATGAAAGAGATTCAAATAGGAAAAGAAGTCAAACTATCTCTCTTTACTGATGATGAGTCCATACATAAAAAACCCTAAAGAATCTGACACAAGGCTCCTGGAATTGACAAAATCAGTGTACAACAATCACTAGCATTTTTATAAACCAATAGTATTCCAGCTGAGAACCAATTCAAGAGCACAATCTCATTTACAATAGAGAGGAATCATTTACAAGGAATAATATGCAGCCATGAAAAAGAATGAAATAATGATCTTTGCAGCAACATGGATGGAGCAGGAGGCCTTTATACTAAGTGACCTAATGCGAGAAGAGAAAACCAAATACAACATGTTCTCATTTATAAGTGGAAGCTAAACATGGAGTATACATGAATGTAAAGATGAGAACAATAGACAGTGGGGATCAATAGCAGGGAGAGAGAGAGATGGGGGAATGGACTGAAGAACCATATGTTGGGTACTATGCTTACTGCCTTGGTGACAGGATCACTGGGACCCCAAGCCTCAGCATCGTGAAATTATCCCATGTAATAAACCAGCATGTGTACCCTTTAATCTATGACAAAGGTAAATTTGTCTTTAAAAAAAAAAAAAACAAAAACCAAAAACCAAAAACAAAACAACAACAACAACAAAAAGCTGGCTGGATTGAAAAAAGAAATCAAGATTCAACTATATCCTGCCCACAAGAAACTCACTTTACGAAGATACATATAAACTGTAAGTGAAGGGTTGGAAAAATATATTCCAAGTAAACAGAAAGCAAAAAAGACCAGGAGTACCTGTATTTATATCAAATAGACTTTAAGTAAAAACTGTAAAAGGAAATAAAGAACATCCTTATAGATTGTTAAAGAGGTCAATATAGCGAGAGAAATAAAAATAGTAAATATACATGTACCCAGCACCATAGCACCTAAATATATAAAGCAAATATTACTAGATCTAAAAGAAGAGACCGACTGCAATACAGTAATATTAGGGGCCTTCAACAACCCACTCTGGCAGTGAACAGATCATCCAGATCATCAAAGAAACATCAGAGGTAAATTACACTTTAGACCAAACAGATCTAACAGACATTTATAGAACATTTCATCCAACTATTGCAGAATACATGTTCTTGTCATCACATATGGAACACTTTTCAAGTCAGACCATATGAGAGGCCACAAAACAAGTCTCAACAAATTCAAAAAAGTCAAAATCGTATCAAGTATATTGCCCAACCACACTGGAATAAAACTAGAAATCAATAATAAGAGGAACTTTGGAAGTTGTACAAATACATGAAAATTAAACAATGTGCTTCTGAAAGACCAATAAGTAAAAAGAAAAAAAAAATTAGAAGTAAAATTAAAAATTTCTTAAAACAAATGAAAATGGAAACACGACATACATCAAAATCCATGGGATCCAGCAAAAGTAGTGCTAAAAAGGAAATCTGTAGCAATAAATGCTTACATAAAAAAATAGAAAAAAAATAAACAACCTAAAAATGCACCTCAAGGAACTAAAAGAACCAAACAAGCAATGGAAAAAGGACTCAATAAATGATGCTGCGATAACTGAGTACCCATATGCAGAAGACTGAAGCTGGACTCCTTTCCTGTACCACAAACAAAAATCAAGTCACGATGGATTAAAGACTTAAATGTAAAACTAAAACTATAAAAACCCTGGAAGATAACCCAGGAAACACCATTTTGACATTTTGACAAGCAATTGCAACGAAAACAAAAATTAACAAATGATACCTAATTAAACTAAAGAGCTTCTGCAGAGCAAAAGAAACTATCAACAGAGTAAAGAGACAATCTATGGAAAGGAAGAAAATATTTGCAAACCACGTATTCAACAAAGGTCTAATATCCAGAATCTACAAGGAACTTAAAAAGAAAAATAAATACATAAAAATGAACAAATAAAAATAAAAACTGCTCTCTAATATTAAATTTTAAAAAGCAATTCAGTGGAGGAAAGATAGCCTTTTCAACAAATGGTGGAACAACTTAAGATTCAGAGGCAAAAAAAATGAAATTCAACCTAAGGTTCACACCTATATGAAAATTAATTTGAAATGCTTCAGTCTTAAACAGTAAAATTTAGAAAAAACACTGGAAAAAATCTTCAGAATCTACGCTTATTCTAGAATAGACAACAGAAACATGATCCATATAAGAAAAAATTGGTAAATTGGATTTCATTGAAATTAAAAACTTCTGCCCTATAAAGCACCCTGTTAACAGGATGAAAAGATAAGCAACAGAATGGGAGACTATATTTACAAATGACATATTTGACAAAGGACTAGTATCTAGACTACGTAAGTAACTTTAAAAACTCAATGTAAACAAATCTAATTGGAACACGAACAAAAGACATGAAGAGATATTTCACCAAAGATACATAGATGACAAATGAGTACATGAAAAGATGATCAACATCATTACCCACTAGGGAAACGCAAATTCAACTCACAATGAGATATTACTACATACCTATCAGAATGGCTAAAATAAAAAATAGTGACAACATTGGTGAGGATGTGAAGAAACTGCATTACTCACATATTGGTGGTGAGAATATAAAATGGTACAGCCATTCTGGAAATGAGTGGCAGTTTTTTCAAAAACTAAACACATGACTACCATATAATTGAGTAGTGCCACTCCAGTACATTTATCCCAGAGAAATAAACACTATATTCACACAAAAGCCTGTAGATATTTATAGCAGCTTTAGTCACAATAGCAAAAAAGTAGATATAACAAAGATGTCCTTCAACAGGTGAATGGTTAAACAATACCATGGATACCACATAGCAATAAAAAGGAATGAACTTGATACAGGCTAACAACCTGGATGAGTCTCCAGAGAATTATGTTGAGTGAAAAAAGCCAGTTCCAAAAGGTACAATACTATGTGATTTTATTTATGTAACTGCTGTGGTCTGAATGCTCGTATTCCCTTCCCCACAAATTAATATACTGAAATCTAATTCCCAATGTGATAGTATTGGGAAGTGGGGACTTTGGGAAGTGATTAGGTTATGGGGCAGGACCTTCCTGAATGGAATTAGTGCCCTTAAGAAAGAGGCCCTAGAGAGCTGCCTTGCCCCTTCCACTATGTGGGGACACAGTAAAAAGGTGACATCTATGGGGAAGAGGCCCTCACCAGACATTGAATCTGCTGGCACCTTGAACTTGGACTTCCCAGACTCCCGAATTGTTAGAAATAGAAGTTTGTTGTTTATAAGCCACACAGTTTACAGTGTTTTTGTTCTAGAAGCCTAAACAGGCTAAGATACCATTCTTATAATGACAAAATCACAGGAACAGAGAAAAGATTAGTAGTTGCCGGGAAGTGGGAGGAAGTGAATGTGGCTATAAAAGGGCACCATGAGGAATTCTGGTGGTGATGGAAATGTCCTATCTTGACCTTATCAATGCCAATATCCTGGTTATATTATTTTATCGGATATCTGTGGGGAAAACTGAGTAAAAGGTGAACAGGATGTCTCAGTATTAACTTACAATTACATGCAAATCTACTATCTCTTCAAAGATATGTATGTACATATGTTTACCCAGAAACACATATATATGATCAAAACAGACAATTGTATATAAATTATAAAAGTGTAAAGATCTTTGATTGTCAGAAAGAGGACAAGAGACTGACTTCAGACAATAACAAGTATGCGTATTGTAATAGCTAGAGTAACCCTCAAAAAAAAAAAAAAAAAAGAATATAGATTCCAAACTAGGAGAGGAGGATAAATAAAGTGATTTTTAAAAAATACTAAACAAGGTTGGGCGCAGTGGCTCACGCCTGTAATCTCAGTACTTTAGGAGGCCAAGGCGGGCAGGTAACTTGAGGCCAAGAGTTTGAGACCAGCCTGGACAACATGGTGAAACCCTGTCTCTACTAAAAATACAAAAATTAGCCAGACATGATGGCACACGCCTATAATCCCAGCTACTGGGGAGGCTGAGGCACAAGAATCACTTGCCCTGGGAGGCAGAGGTGGCAGTGAGCTGAGATGGCACCACTGCACTCTAGCCTGGGTGACAGAGTGAGACCCTGTCTCAAAAATAAAATACTAAACAAGACAAAAAATTTTTTAAGAAGGTTAAAAAAATGGTAGAAAAGAATGCAAATCCAGTGGAACCAAAGTAAGATGATAGAAATAAATCCAAATATATCAGTAATTACAGTGGAAGCAAATGGAATGGATTTTAAAAATAATTAAAAGAGGGACATTATACACGATTTAGAAAGGTAAAAGTAAAAAGATAAAAAGTTATGCCAGGCCAGGTGCAGTGGCTCATGCCTGTAATCCCAGCACTTTGGGAGGCCAAGCTGGGCAGATCACCTGAGGTCAGGAGTTCGAGACCAGCCTGACCAACATGGAGAAACCCCGTCTCTACTAAAAATACAAAAATTAGCCAGGCATAGTGGCGCACGCCTGTAATCCCAGCTACTCAGGAGGCTGAGGCAGAAGAATCGCTTGAACCCAGGAGGTGGAGGTTGCGGTGAGCCGAGATCGCACCATTGCATTCCAGCCTGGGCAACAAGAGTGAAACTCCGTCTCAAAAAAGTTATGCCATGCAAAAGTTTTCTTTCTTTCTTTTTTTTTTTTTTTTTTAGTAAATCCTCATGGAAATCATATAAATATTAGCCAAAAGAAAGCAAGTGGGGCTAGATTAATATCAGATAAAGAATATTTAAGGCAAAAGTATTATTATACCTATAAAGAAGTTACTTCTAAATAAATAAATGGTTTAATTCACTAAGAAGATATGACAAGTATGCATCAGTATATAACCTAAGGAAATAGTCCCAAAACGTATAAAGCAAAATTAACAGAACCTAGCCAAGCATAGTGGCGCATACCTGTAGTCCCAGCTAGTTGGGAGACTGAGGCAGGAAGATCGCTTGAGCCTAGGAGCTTGAGTGTAGCCTAGGCAATATAGTGAGACCCTGTCTCTTAAAAAAAAAAAAATGAGAACCACAAGTAAAAATACACAAATCCAAATCATATTAAATTTTAACATGCTTCTCTAGTAATTCACTGAATAAGCAGTAAGGATATACAAGATCCGAATATGATTAACTCAGTTGATTACATGGAGATATATAGAAGCCTGTACCCAACAATTGTAAAAACTATCACTATCAAGCAATTCTACTCCTAGGTACATACCCAAGAAAATTGAAAATGTGTGGACACACCAAGCTGTAAAAGAATATGCACTGCGGCCTTATTCATAATAACCAAGAAGTAAAAAGAACTCAAATGTCCACATAATGGACAGAATGTACAATACACACACACACGAAAATTATTCAGACATAAGGAGTCCTGATACATGCTACAACATGGAGAATCTTGAAACCATTAAGTGAAAGAAGCCACACATGGATTATACAATTCTATTTATATGAAATGTCTGGAATAAGCAAATCCATAGAGACAAAAAGTAGGTTAGTATTTTCCAGAGACTGGAGGAAGAAAAAGTAGGGAGTGACTGCTAATGAGTAGGGAGGTTCTTTCTGAAGTGATGAAATTGTTTTAGAATTCGAGAGTGGTGATGGCTGCCTAACTTTATGAACATACTAAAAACCACAGAAGTGCACTTTAAAGGGGGTACAACACTTTAAAAAGTGAATTTTAAGGTATTTGAGTATCTCAATAAAAACAATTTTTAAATAAAAACAATTCCCAAAGGCCTGGAAATTCAGAAACATAATTCTAAATAATTTATGGATCAAAAAATAAATCATATAAAGACCTGAGAACTACAATGTAAAAATATAGAAAAAAGTCATAACAATATTAGAAAAAAAATTTGAGCTGGATAACAAAAATAGTACACATAAAAATTTGTGGCATGAAGAAAAATGGTACTTAGGAAATTTATAAAATGCCTATATGCAACATATGATTGACACAGGACTAGTATCTCAAATGCATTTATAGGATATGCAGAAAATAGAAGAAAGATCTGAAACTATCATAGCAATCAAACCCACAAATCTAGACTTCAGACAATCATAGAGTAAAACAGCTGGATTCTTCAACCAATGAACTGCAAGAGAAAAAAAGGGAATAAAAAGGGAACTTACAGACTAAAAGCAACTTAAGAGACATCAATCAATTATTATGTTTAAACTTTATTTGGATCTGATTCAATACAAAGTATAAAAAATAATTAAAACATTTGAACACTTGAATGGATATCAATGAAGACTAGTGAAAAAATAATGATCTTTTCAATAACCAGTGCTAAACTGGATAGCCATATGAAGGAAAAAAATGAAACCTAATCTCTACCTCACATTCTACACAAAAGCCAATTTCAGATGAATTATAGACCTAAATCAGCCAAAAAACAGGCCAGGCAGGCATGGTGGCTCACACCTGTAATCCCAGCACTCTGGGAGGCCAAGGCAGGATGATCACTTGAGCCCAGGGATTCGAAACCAGCCTCGCCAACACAGTGAAATCTGGTCTCTTCAAAAAAATAAAAAATTTGCTGGGCATGGTGGTGCATGGCTATAGTCCCAGCTCAGAAGGCTGAGGTGGAAGAATCACTTGGGCCAGGGAGGTTGAGGCTGCAGTGAGCTGTGACTGTGCCACTGCACTCCAGCTTTGGAGACACAAGACTCTTAAAAAAAAAAAAAAAAAAAAAAAAGCAAAAGCCATAAAGCTTTGAAGAAGATTACATGATTACATACAAGAAAATCTTCATGATCTTGGAGTAGTGAATGACTCCTTTACTACAAAATATAAAACACTAGACAGAGGAAAGGTCTAAATAGGACATTAAAATTACAAATGTCCATGAAGAATGGAACAATAAGCCACAGAATGGGAGAGTATATATACTCAACACATGTAAATTGACAAAGGACTAGTATGCTGAACATATGAAGAACTGAAATTATTAAGAAAAGGCAATTAGAACAATAAGCAAAAGACTAGAACAGGCATGTCATAAAATGCTCAACCTCATTTAAACTTAGGAACAAGCAAATTAACACCACACATATATCATTACACAGCAACAACTTGTTAAAACAGACTAGACCAGACTGGGCAACATGGTGAGACCCTGTCTCTACAAAAAATACAAAAGTTAGCCAGGTGTGGTGTCATGTGCCTGTAGTCCCAGCTACTTGGGAGGCTGAGGCAGGAGGATTGCTCGTGCCTGGGAGGCTAAGGCTGCAGTGAGTCGTGTTTGTACCACTGCTCTCCAGCCTGGACAGCAAAGTGAGGCCCTGTCTCAAAGGAAAAAAAAACATAACAAAAACAAAAACAACAACTTATACTGACCACACCAACTGTAGGTGAAAATATGGAATACTAGAAACACATTCTGTTGCTATGAACATTCTTATACTTTAGATCATTCCAAACTGTTTTTCCAGTAACTGTACACTTTTCTCCTATGGAAACACTAATTAGTACAATCACTTTCGAAAATAGTTTGTCATTATTCTATCCTAATACCCAGCTATTCCTCTTCTGGATATATACCTTAAATTCTACGACCTAGCAAAACAAATGAACATGTATAAGAAAGTTCTTAGAAGAATTTTATAATAGCATCAAACTGTACACAATCCAAATATCAATTAGCAGCAGAATAGTTAGTGGGATGTTCATAAATACCATCCTATATAAAAATTAAAATCAATGAATTCAATATGCACAAAAGCATGGCTATAAAGAAAAATCAACACATGAAAAATACAGCAAAATTTATATAAAGTTCATTAATAAAAACCATATTAATTAAAAATACATAAACTAAATGATATTATTTGCATAAATAGCTGAGAACACTCTAAAACACACCAAGGAAAGGATTATCACCAAAGTCTATTTTGTGATTATTTCTGGGGGAAGGAAGTGGGTTGTGATTGGGAGACTGCATATAGGAAGTTCTTAAGGGTCTGTAAATGATCTTTCTACAACTGAGTTGTGGTTAAGTGAATGTTAACTTTACAACTGCACGCTGAACTGTACATATTTTATGTATTTTTATATAATTATGCTTATCTCAACAACCACACACACTGTACACATTACACACACACACACACACACACACACACACACACACACAAGCATAGGTTGATTTTTCCATCAAAATTTGAACTGTTATCTTCAGGTAGTAAATTTTACACATTTTTATTTTTAATAATAGGAGTAAATACCTTCCCACAACAATATAATGAACATTACAGGAAAATTAAGGCAACTTGTATTTACAGAATGCCTTTCTGTGCAAAACAGGACACTATACTCTTCCTGCACATTAAAGCATTAAAGATTAAAATAACTCTAAAAGGTACTTATTATCAGTGTCTTTACTGAGGCAATTGCCAGTGTTCAGATAAACAAATGTCAGAGCTAATCCAAATATGAAACTTCAAATTTTCCCACCATTCTATACAAATTCCCACAGCAAACACAGGAGGTTATTATTTTAGATAAGTCAGGGAAAGACTTTGCAGAGGAAGTGACATTTCTGAGATGGAGAAAACTAGGAGAGGAACAGGTTGGAGAACAGGAATCAAAAGCTGTTTTTGGTCATGAGATGCCTACTAGACATTCAAGTGGAAATGAAAAGTAGGTAAAAGGCTAGAGCTCACAGAAGAGGTTCAAGTCGGTGACAGCTGTTTTTGAAAGATACTAATGACTCATAATTCTCAAGAACAAAACTTCTCCCATATTTGAGAATTTATACTGACTCAATTCTTAGGCATACCATAAATAGGTTCAAATAAATAAAACAGGTTCGAATTTATTCCTCCTATGGGTATTCTCCAGTAACACAATTTGCCAGTATACATTAATATGTGATAAACTCTAATCATAACATTCTACATGTTCTTGGCTTCAGATTAAAATAACTAATTTTATAATGTTTTACAATTTTAAAAATTGTTATTAGAGGCAGGGTCTCACTCTGTCATCCAAGCCGGAGTGCACTGGTGCAATCATAGCTCACTACAGCCTCAAACTTCCAGGTTCATGCGATCCTCCTCTCTCAGCCTCCTAAGTAGCTGGGACTACAGGCAGGAGCCAAGGCCTCAACTTAATATGCCCCAAAGTTAATACAAATTTTATTAGAAAAACAAAGTTTTTGTAAGTCTAATAGGTAAAGGAACAAAGAATCAGATCTATTTTTCTTATAGCTTCCTTACTCTTCCCTTCCCTCTTTTATTGTTTATCACCTAAAAGCTTGGTCACCAGTAAGTTCAAAAGGTTAAAATATGGCTATGAAAGTAGAAAATATAGAAAAATATTTAAGATGTTCAACAGTAATTTTTAGAGTAAAGTTAGTTAAGCACTGGAGTTTATGCAATACTGTAAAATACAAGTATTTTACTAACTACATTGGAAAAAAACACCTACTTGCAATTTTAATTAATCATTTATAATTCAAAAACAGGTTTATATAACTGGCCAGGCCCTTTTGAAAATATAAGTACAAATCTTGGCGATATGTTTTGAAGCTGGCTTCGCTTCACAGACTGATAAATCTACTGTCCAAAAGTCACAAGAATTATGTCTTTATTGGTTCATCTTATAATTAAATCAACATAGAAGAAATATGTACTTTTTGGATTAAGCAAAATGTTTTGATAAAAATGAGATACGTGTGTATAAAAGCTGGAAAACTCATGTCCCCTAAAACTTGGTTTCCACCAGATGAGTTTCAAATTCAGATACTAAACACACATGAAGAAATAATCAAATGAATTCTATTCATCCTTTCCCCAAAGTTTTGCTTACAATTAAGATATAGCTATTATTTGTATGCAGAACAAACAAAATAAATTGGAAGATGTTTGGATAAACAGGGAAGTGACCACTTCAGGAACTACTGTTTGCAGTTTGCAGAACAGGATAATCTTCTCTAGGAAGAATAATGTCAACATAGCAGCACTATATTCACCAGGATTCCCCAGAGCCAATGGTCCGATCATGTGGCAGGAAGCCAAACCTTCTGGCTGCTCACAATATCAATCAGCTTCCCTTTAATCTTCAGGAAGTGTCTCTTGAACTCCAATCCATCACCCTGTATTAGAAATAGTATCAAAAAATAATGTCAAAACAAAAACAAAAACAAAATTCTGCCCTAAAAGCAATCTCTTTTTAGTGGTAACAAGAGACAAACATCCTTAGATATGTCTAGCTACAATTTTCTTTTAGGTCTGTTTATGAAGACCAAATATCCTGGCAGAGAAAATTGTTACATAAATAATTCTGATGTGGTTTCATGCCCATCACTGTTCCTACTGCACTGAGCTCAGAGAGCAGATAAACATGGCATCCTATCTGTTTCAGGTGTTGGTATATCTGGACCTAAGTCATTACATTCCATAGGCAGTGAGGGTTTGGAAACTAACAATAAGCTATACAACTAAACTGAAGTCTTGTTGTTATAACACTATTGACCAAAATCAATAGATTTAGTTATGAGAAGAATTTCATTATACTACGATCTTAATTTAATTCTGTAGCAAGCATCTGAAAAACAGTATTGCAGCAAATCTCTAACACAAAGAGTACTGCAGCAAATGCTCCAACACAGCAGCTACCCCTCCAGCCCTCTTTAGAGCCACATACGATCTCTCAGAAAATAGAGAAAAATGTTATTTTGGTTTTATGTATCAAGGGCTGTAATACTATCATCTTAGAATCAATGATTTCCAAAGAAATCATCAGAAATATGAACAAAAAATCTATGCATAAAATAGCAATCACAGAATTATTATAACACGTAAAGGTTCATTAAATTATAATGAAATATTTGTAACAAATCATAATTTTTATTAAAATACATAAATTAAGAAAAATATTAAAATGCTTCAAAATATTAATGTGATCACTGAAAATTTAGAATTATTTTTATTTTCTCATTTTTTGCTTATCTACATTTTTCACAAAAGCAGAAACTTTTTTTTTTTTTTTTTTTGAGACAGAGTCTCTCATATTGTCACCCAGGCTGGAGTGCAGTGGCGCCATCTGGGCTCACTGCAAACTCCGCCTCCCAGGTTCAAATGATTCTCCTGCCTCAGCCTCCCAAGTAGCTGGGATTACAGGCGTCCGCCACCACGCCTGGCTAATTTTTTGTATTTTTAGTAAAGATGGGGTTTCAATACATTGGCCAGGCTGGTCTCAAACTCTTGACCTCGAGATCCACCCGTCTCGGACTCCCAAAGTGCTGGGATTACAGGCATGAGCCACCACGCCTGGCAAAAACTTTTATAATAAGGAAAATGTCATTTGAAAAAAACAATGTTCGGGAAAAATAGATAACAAAAACACATGCTCATAATATTAAATGAAAAAAGCAAGTAACCTATTTACAAATGCCACATATATACAAACATAATGCCATTAAAAAAATTCATATAGAAATATTTCCATAGAAAGAATACAATAAAACATAAAAATACCTTAGAAAGCCTGAAGTCAACCAATATTTTATCATCCATTTCTAACAAATTCACTTTGAAAATGAGTTTATTGTTTCTCCTATCAGTTGTTGATACAGTAACCTAAGGCAACAAAAATAAGGTTAAGCCACATAGGTGAGTAGATAATAAACTAGTAAACCCACTATGAAGAACAGAATGGAAGTTTCTCAAAAAAGTACAAATAAAACTACCTATATGTTCCAGCAATCCCACTACTGAGATGTTATCCAAAGGAAAGGAAATTATATGGAAGAGACATTTGCATCCCTACAGCATTATTCACAATAGCCAAGATATGGAATCAACCTAGGTATCCAACAACAGATGAGAGTAGGCCAGGCACTGTGGCTCAAGCCTGTAATCCAGCACTTTGGGAGGCCAAAGCAGAAGGATCGCTTGAGACCAGCCTGGGCAACATATCGATACCTCATCTCTACTAAAATTCCCAAAAAATTAGCGGGCATGGTGGTGCATGCCTACAGGCCCCGCTACTCAGGGGGCTAAGGCAGAAGGGTCACTTGAGCCCAGGAGGTTGAAGCTGCAGTGAGCTATGATTCTGCCACTGCACTCTAGCATGGGCGACAGAGTGAGACCCTGTCTCAAAAAAAACAAAACAAAAATCCAAGCAAACAGATGAGGATAATATGACATATATACACAACGAAATACTACTCAGCCATATAAAGGAATGAAATCCTGTCATTTGCAGCAACATGGGTGGAACTGGAGGACATTATGTAAAGTGAAATAAGCCAGGAACAGAAAATTAAACATCGCATGTTCTCACTCATATGTAGAAACAAAAAAACAGTTAATTTCATAGAAGTAGAAGGTAGAACAGAGGATACTAGAGTCTAGCAAGGGGAGAGGGAAGGGAAAGAGAGAAATTTGTGAAAGAATACAAAATTACAGCTAGATAGGAGTAAGTTCTAGACCACTGTAGGATGACTATACTTAACAATAATAGAGTTTCAAATAGCTAGAAGGATACTGAACATTCCTATCACAAAGAAACGACCAATGTTTGAGATTATGAATATGCTAATTATCCTGATCTGATCACTATACATTATATGACTCAAAACATCACTACATACCCCATGAATACATTACAATTATTGTATCAATTAAAAAAAATTAAAAAAATTTGCTGGCTACCTCCGTAACAGGAGTAATATTAAGTATGCTGATAATCTCACTCATTCCAGAGTCTCTCTTCTCCCAATGGGTATGTGTATCCCCAACTCAATCTATCAACAGGGGTGCAGCTCCTAGGGATTGAGTGTATATGAACTCATAGCAACAAAACTTACTGTGTTTTACCAAAATACCACTGAAAGAAGAAACAATCAAAGATGAAAACATAATGGGAGGAAAAACAAGATTATTAAAACGTAAGAAAGAAAAAGGCCTCGGCCGGGCGTGGTGGCTCACGCCTGTAATCCCAGCACTTTGGGAGGCTGAGGCGGGTGGATCACCTGAGGCCAGGGATTCGAGACCAGCCTGGGTAACCTGGTGAAACCCTGTCTCTATTAAAAATACAAAAAACTTAGCTGGGCGTGGTGGCGGGCACCTGTAATCCCAGCTACTCGGGAGGCTGAGGCAGGAGAATCTCTTGAACCCAGGAGGCGGAGGTTGCAGTGAGCCGGGATTGCGCCATTGCCTTCCAGCCTGGGCGACATAGCGAGACTCTGTCTCAAAAAAAAAAAAAAAAAAAAAAAAAAGAAAAAGGCCTGACTTGTGGCTGAAAAGCTAGAGTGGCAATTAGAAGATGGCAAAGGTCTTGAGAGGCCTTCAACTTCCACTTTCTGTCTTTTAGAACGTTCCTATGGCATGTAAAGACGCTCAGCCTAGCTGAATGATGCGGAAAGAAAGTCTCAGCTAACAGACAGTGCCAAGACTCCAAACATGGGAGTAAGGATGTTTTAGACCACCAGCCACAGTAAAGACATCCAATGACTACAGCTGGATGAGTTGAGCCCGAGCAAGATCAGCAGATTTGCCCGAAAAACACAGCCCAAATTACAAAAGTATTTGTAATAATTCTTACTTCAAGAAACTATGAAAACACACAACTATACCACGACTGTGCAGCACTGAAATAACCCACTATGTTCTGGGAAAATTAATACAAGATATTCAACTCAACACATCTGAATTAAGCTCTTAAACT
Organism: Pongo pygmaeus; assembly: GCF_028885625.2. Lineage (NCBI taxonomy): Eukaryota > Metazoa > Chordata > Mammalia > Primates > Hominidae > Pongo > Pongo pygmaeus. The sequence continues at coordinate 127,409,892 of NC_072382.2, read as the reverse complement.
TCAAAGACAAAGAAAATACTTCAAGAACTGAGAGAGAGTGAATCAAGGAGTGATGTCAGTGAAAATGGCAGAGAAAAGAACTCCAGAAGTCCATTACTCCACAAAAGCAATTTTAAAAACCTGCCAAAACCTGTCAGAATCAACTTTTTCAGAACATTGTAAACTAACTAAAAGCTCGCAGCAACTTATTCAAAATAAGTGAAACGCAGTAAGAACAGTGAGCTTTCTGGCATTGTAACTTACCCTGTTCCCATCCCCTGCTCCTCACTCAGTAGCAGCCTTGAAAATAACAGTCCGTATTTAAGGTATAGGTCCAGATGGGAGCAGAATAAACCTCATTTACAATCTTAAGCCCATCTGACCCTCTAAAATGACCTGATCAAAAGGCTTGTCCTGGCCAGGCACAGTGGCTCATGCCTGTAATCCCAACACTTGGGGAGGCCGAGGTGGGTGGATCACCTGAGGTCAGGAGTTCAAGACCAGCCTGATGAACATGGTGAAACCCTGTCTCTACTAAAAATACAAAAATTAGTGGGGCGTGGTGACAGATGCCTGTAATCCCAGCTACTTGGGAGGCTGAGGCAGGAGAATCGCTCGAACCCAGGAGGCGGAAGTTGCAGTGGGCTGAGATCGCACCATTGCACTCCAGACTGGGGAACAGTGCGAGACTCCATCTCAAAAAAAAAGAGGCTTGTCTTTATTTCACCTTTGTAACTCTAACTCACCTTGTGCTAAAGCTGCTCCTGAGTAGCGTTTGTTGAAAACACTTACAGGTAAATGCTTTAGTCTCTGTTGCCCAAAGCAATGAAAGCAACTGGTGCAAACAGACTACCCAAGAAGTTTGGAAGAAGAGGTTAGGGAGTGAGATGTTTCTGGGGAATAGGACTCCAAAAGGTCCAAAATATATCTGGGAATCTAAAAAGACACACCCATGACCAGGGCAGTACATATGCTTAGGAAAGAGCTGAGAAGGCCCCTAAGCTCTACATGTGCCCTAACTTTGTATTTTGCACAAGCAGACAGTGAAGGCTGAAGCAACGTTGTAAACTTCTTGGTTGAGTATTGAAGGTGTGCCCCAACACAAATACAGAACCACTCTGCAGATTTTTTGTTTTTGGTACACAGAATTTAAGGAAATATCTGTCCAATCATTAGCTGACCACTAAAACTAATGAGACAGAAACTGTACAACCATGCATGACAAACAATACCAACTTTAAAAAATTATATCAGAAAAATCACTAGGGCCGGGCACAGTGGCTCACACCTGTAATCCCAGCACTTTGGAGGCTGAGGCGGATGGATCACCTGAGGTCCGGAGTTCGAGACCAGCCTGGCCAACATGATGAAACCCCATCTCTAATAAAAATACAAAAAGTTAGCAGGGCATGGTGGCAAGTGCCTGTAATTCCAGCTACTTGGAAGGCTGAGGCAGGAGACTCACTTGAACCCAGGAGGTGGAGGTTGCAGTGAGCCAAGATCACGCCACTGCACTCCAGCCTGGGCAACAAGAGCGAAGCTCCATCTCAAAAAAAAAAAAAAAAAAAAAAAAAAAAAAAAAAAAGCACTAAAAAAACAAACAACTACAGCAAGCAGTAACAAACATTGGCAAGAGGGGAAAATCTGACTTCTAGAGTTGCCACATATTGCCACAATATGTCCAGTTTTCAACAAAAAATTACAAAGCATATAAGGAAACAAAGTATGGCTCATATAAAGGAAAAACAGCAACCAAAACTGTCCCTGAGAAACATAAAGAAAGAAGAAAAGTATACCAACAATAAACATAATGAGTCCAAGAGGGAGAGGAGAGTTAGATACAAAAAAAAACTTGAGAAATAATGGCCAAAAACTTCCCAAGTGTGATTAAAAACATTAATTTACATATCCAAGAAGCTCAATGAACTCCAAATAGAATGAACAAAGAAATCCACACCAAGATACATCATAGTCAAACTGTGGTCAACAGAGAAACATAAAAGCAGCAAGGCAGCAAGAGAGCAGCAGCGTCTCACATAAAAGAGATCCTCAGTAAGATTAACAGCCACCCAGGCTGGAGAGCAGTCATGCAATCAGATCACGGCTTACTGCAGCCTTGATCTCCCATGGCTCAGGCTATCCTCCCACCTAAAGCCTCCCCAGTAGCTGGCATTACAGGTGCACACCACAATGCCTAATTTTAAAAATATTTTTAGTAGAGAAGGAGTTTCACCATGTTGGCCAGGCTGGTCTCAAACTCCTGGCCTCAAGTGATCTGCCCGCCTCAGCCTCCTAAAGTGCTGGAATTACAGGTGTGAGCCATAACACCCGGCTAAGGCACTTTAGATTCAAAGACACAAATATGTTAAAAGAAAAAGGAAAAAAAAAAAGACCATGGAAACAATAACCAAAAGAGAGCTGGTGGCTGGGTACGGTGGTATATGCCTGCAGTCCCACCTACTTGGGAGGCCAAGGCAGGAGGGTCACTTGAGCGCAGAAGTTTGAGGCTGCATTGCACTATGATCGTGCCTGTAAGTAGCCACTACACTCTAGCCTAGGCAACATAGTGAGACTCCATCTAAAAAAAGGAAAATACACAAGATAGCTGGTGAGCTGATGTGGATATACTAACATTAGACAAAATAAACAGATTGATGAAAACTGTCAATTTAGCTGGGCATGGTGGTGCATATCTGTAGTACCCACTACTCAGGAGGATCACTTGAGCCCAGAAGGTCAAGGCCAGCCTGGTCAACACAGAGAGACTGCATCTCTACAAAAACATTTTTAAAAAGTTAGCTGGGTATGGTAGTGTACACCTGTAGTCCCAGCTACTTAGGAGGCTGAGATGAGAGGATCACTTGGGCACAGGAGCTCAAGGTATTAATACACTATATTAATAAAGGGAAAAAAAATCCACATGATTATCTCAATAGACGGAGAAAACATTTGACAAAATACAATATTCTTCCATCATAAAAACAAAAACCCCACAGCTAACATCATACTTAATGCTGAAAGACTCGAAACTTTCCCCTGAGATCAAGACAAAGACTGTATTTCTGTTCAACATAATGTTAGAAGTTCTAGCCAAGACAACTAAACAAAAAGAATTAAAAGGCATCTGGGTTTTAAAAAAAAAAAAGTAAAACAATTTCTTGTATCTCTATTGATAAACAATGTAATTTTTTTTTTTTTTTTTTTTTTTGAGACGGAGTCTCGATCCGTGTCGCCCAGGCTGTAGTGCAGTGGCGCGATCTCAGCTCACTGCAACCTCTGCTTCCCAGGTTCAAGCGATTCTCTGGCCTCAGCCTCCCGAGTAGCTGGGATTACTGGCACCTGCCACGACGCCCAGCTAATTTTTTGTATTTTTAGTAGAGATGGGGCTTCACCATGTTGGCCAGGCTGATCTCAAACTCCCGACCTCAGGTGATCCACCCACCTCAGGCTCCCAAAGTGCTGGGATTACAGGCATGAGCCACCACGCCCTGCCAAATAATGTAATCTTAATATATTAAAAAACCTAAAGAATTTGTCAAAAAAACTACTGGAGTTAATGAATTCAGCAAATTTTCAGGATACAAGATCAATATACAAAATTCATTTGCATATATACTAGCAATGAACAATTTGGAAATAAAATTGAAAAAAATTCCATTTACATCAGCATCAGGATAAAAAAAAAAGAATACACAGGATTACATTTAACCTAGGAAGTGCAAGACTTGAACACTGAAAACTACAAAATATTCTTGAAAGAAATTAAAGACCCTAAAAAAATGGAAAAAAAAAAAGGCCCCATGTTATTGGATTGGAAGAGTTACTATTAGAGGTTTAGCATCCTTAATCTAAAATCTGAAATCCAAAATGTTCCAAACTCCAAAACTTTTCAGGTGCTGACATGATGAGACAAATTGAAAATTTCATACCTGATAAGTTTGCTTTCTGATAGTTCAATGTACAAACTTTGTTTTATGCACAAAATTATTTAAAACATTGTATAAAATTACCTTCAGGCTATCTGTATAAGGTATCTATGAAGCATAAATAAAATTATTCATGTTTCAACTTCAGTCCCACCTGTAAGTTATCTCAATATGCATATGCAAATATTCCAAAATCCAAACAAATGTAAAATCCACAAAACTTTTGGTCCCAAGCACCTCGAATAAGGAATACTCAATATGTACTAAAATGGAAATACTCCCCAAGTTAATCTACAGATTCAATGTAATCTCTTAAAATTCCAAATTTTTTTCTTGCAGAAATAAGATAATCCTAAAAGAAAAACAAGGGGCCACAAATAACCAAAATACCTCGAAAAAAAGAACAAACTTGGACAACTCATACTTTCTAATGTCAAAATTCACTATAAAGCTACAGTAATCAAAATAGTGTGGTAGTGGCATAGCATAGACATACAGATCCATAAAATAAAGAACTGAGTCCATGGGGGAAGAAAAAGAAAAGAAAAAAAAAAGAACTGAGAGTCCAGAAATAAACCCATACATCTATGACCTATTTATTTTCAACAAAGGTGCCAAGACCATCTAATAGGAAAAGATATATTCAACAAATGGTGCTGGAAAAACTGAATATTCACATACAAACATTTGAATTTGCACCCTACCTCATACTATACACAAATATTAACTCAAAATGGACAAAGACCTAAATGTAAGAGCTAAACTTTAAGACTGTAGTCCCAGCTACTTAGGAGGCTGGGACTCCTAAAAGAAAGCATAAAGTATAAACCTTTACAATCTTATATCAGGCAACAGTTTCTTAAATTTGACACTAAAAGCATAGGCAACAAAAGAGAAATTATAGATCCACTGGAATTCATCAAAATCTAAAACTTGTGTACATCAAACAACACTAACAAGAAAACGAAAGAATGGGGGAGTTTTCTCCCACAGAATGGGATAAAATATTTGCAAATCAGGTATCTGACAAGGTTCTAGTGTCCAGAATGTACAAAGAACTCTAACAACTCAACAATAAAAACAATCCAGGTAAAGTATGGACAAAAGATCCAGATACTGTTATAAAGAAATGGCCAATAAGCATATAAGAATATGCTCAAGGTCATTAGTCTTTAGGGAAATGAAAATCAAAAGCAAAATGAGATAACACTTCATACACACTAGGATGGCTATAGTAAAAAGGGGAGGCAGTAAGTGTTGGCAAGGATGTAGAGAAATTGGAACCCTCTTACATTACTGATGGGAATGTAAAATGGTACAGGTGCTTTGGAAAAATCATTTCACAGTTTCTCAAAAAGTTAAATGAAGAGTTACCATATGCTCCAACAATTCTACTCCTCCATATGTATCTAAGAAATTGAAAACATATGGTCACACAAAAACTGGTACAAGATTGTTCATAGCAGTATTATTCATAATGACCAAAAAGTAGAAACAACCCAAATGTCCATCAATGGATGAATGGATAAACAAAATGTAATACATACACACAATGGAATATTATTCAGTCATAAAAAGGAATAAAGTACTGATAAATGCTATGAACCTTGAAAACATTATGCTAAATGAAAGCAGACAGACCCAAAGGACTACGTTATATGATTCCATTTATATAAAATGTCCAAAAAGGCAATCCCTAAAGACAGAAAGTAGATTCGAGGTTGCTGGGAATGGAGGAAGAAAGGAATAAAGAGTGACTCTAGGTGGTAGAGAGGTTTTTTGTTTTGTTTTGTTTTGTTCCCTGTGGTGATGCAACGTTCTGGAATTAGGGACGATGGTTGCACAACCTTGTGAATATACTAAAAAGTACTGCATTTTACATTTTAAAATGGTTAAAGTGATGATCCTTATGTTATGCAAATTCTATCTCTGAGTCTACCTGAAAAAAGTGAATCACCCATGTGAGTGAGAAGATTATCGGGCTGACCTCAGATTTCTACAGAATAACAGTTACCCCAACTTTTAATGTTGAAAACTCAAATCTACAGAAAAACTGAAAGAAGAGTACAATAAATAACCATATACTCTTCATTGGCCTTATCTACCAGATATGTGTGTGTTTATTTGCCTTTATGTAGTTGTTTGCCCTCTATTTTTTTAAATTTTAAGCTGAATGAAGATATCACTTCAACTTTGCTTCAACACATTTCTCCTTTGAACAAGGGCATTCTCCTACAAACCACAGTATTATCACACCCAAGAAATCTGACGCTGATACAAAAACATTACCTAATATGCAGTCCATATTCAAATTTCCCCTATTGTTCCAATAATGTCCGTTAGAGTTTTTTTCAAATACACGATCTAGTGAAAGATCATGAATGCATGATCTTAAGTTATCAGGCCTCTTTAGTCTCCTTCGGTATAAATAGCTCCCCTATTTGTCTTTCATTAACATTTTTTTGAAAAGTCTTAAAGACAGTTTAGAATACCAATGTTATAACTATGCTCTAATAATATAAACAATAAAAATTGATGGATGCAATCAAGGGAGATGGGAGAAACTGTGGGATTGCTAATGTATTCGTCTTTCATAGTAGGCAGTCAGCTGTTATTGTCTGCAGTTTAAGTATATATAGTTTTTAAGAAGATAATGATTCCAGCTCCCTATTATTTTTAATAACAATAAAAAGGTCTTTTAAGAAATATTATTTCTTAGGCCAGGCACAGTGGCTAAAAATTAAAAATTAAAAAATAATAAAACTTAACAGAAAAAATATATATTATTTCTTAAGGTAAAGAACATTTTACTTAAATAGTTTCTTTTTCAAATTAACTAATTACTTTGTATTTTTATGTTTGTTTGTTTTTTTTTGAGACAGTCTCACTCTGTTGGCCACGCAGGAGTGCACTGGCAGGATCTCAGCTCACTGCAACTTCTGTCTTCCAGGTTCAAGCAATTCTCCTGCCTCAGCCTCCCGAGAAGCTGGGATTATAGCCATGCACCACCAGGCCGGCTACATTTTTGTACTTTTAGTAGAGAAAGGGTTTCACCATGTTGGCCAGGCTGGTCTCGAACTCCTGACCTCAGGTGATCTGCCCACCCCGGCCTCCCAAAAAGCTGGGATTACAGGTGTGAGCCACCACCTATATTTAAAAAATATACTAATGATAGCTTTTACTTAAATATTTAAATTTTTCTTCAGGAAAAGGTATAATGAAAATCAACGAAACACACCTGATTCATACAACTCTTCTTCCATTGATAGCCCAACTTCTCACAAGTCTCTTTCAGGCATTGATAAGATTTGTCTGCATCCAATTTGGTAAAGAATCGTGTCATTCTTTTGACCAACCGCTGCCAAGGGTTCTATATTGTCAAACAGAAGACAACTGAATAAATCCATTATGACTAAAGACAGTAATATCATAGCTATTTAGTCTGACTTAAAATTATTTTGCATGAAGGCCTCCCTCCTCTTTCTTCCTTGACCAAAAAAAATACATGTGATTTAAAAGTTACATATCTAAGATTTACACATTAAAAAAGGACTTTAAGATGATACAAAATAAAGAGCTGCCATTACTGATTTAAAAAATTAAATTCCCTCACCTGTGAGGATCCTGGGGTGCCAAGTAACTGACTATTCAGAAGCATATGATCAGGACATGTGGGCTGGGAAAAGCTGATCCCTTGTACCAATTTATCAATGTATGAGGGACTGGTATCCCATAAGGAAAGACCTGTGCGTGGTTCTGGCTGAGAACTGGAGTACTTCACATTTTCTTCACTGACGCATTAAGACAGTAAGAAACATGCATTTAATACAATAAAATCTATCAGGCCTTTCTTATATCACACAAAAGTTCTCACGCTTACAGTATTATGTTAATGTCGATTAATATGAAAAAACACATACATGTATTATTCTTCATGGGGAATAATACTATAATCAAAAACTACTCAATCTTTATCAGTCTTACCTAGAAGCGCTGTTTACTGGAGAGAAGTCCAAATTGGATTGAATGTGCTTAGAGAATCCACTGGGAGACTCTGACACACCACCTGAAGTGACTCGGGGCCTTTTTGCCCCTAAAAAAGAAAACAAACACAAATGCTTTCAAGTCTCCTATGCAAGTATGTTTTTAAATTAACCCAACTGGCAACTTGAAGAAGTAAAACTATGTCTAAATCTATTTATTTAACACAAAATTCTTGTAAGATATAAAACAGTCTTCCTGTATGATTTTATAAAAAATATGGCCAAGTTATAAAATTACTAAGGCTTGTCAAATTAGGTATTTTACAATACCTAAGTATGATCTGTAGGCATGTTCAAAGTGTGGAGTATGCTCAGACCACAATCTTTTTTTTTCTTTCTTTGAGACGGAGTTTCACTCTATCACCGAGGCTGGAGTGCAGTGGCCCGATCTTGGCTCACTACAAGCTCCGTCTCCCGGGTTCATGCCATTCTCCTGCCTCAGCCTCCCGAGTAGCTGGGACTACAGGTGCCTGCCACCATGCCCAGCTAATTTTTTTTTTTCTGTATTTTTAGGAGAGACGGGGTTTCACCATGTTAGCCAGGATGGTGTTGATCTCCTGACCTCGTGATCCGCCGCGCCTGGCCCAGGCCACAATCTTAATGGCATCTTTTATGGGTAACAGAACAGTGTTCTATGAAGACGACAGACCTGGCTAAAGGACTAGAACTTTTTAAAATAAAAAATAATTTACGATAATAGCAATAAACATTATGAATCTGCTATAGCCAACATTCTTTGATTCCTTGGAAAAGCTTTATAAAGAAGAATATTATATGGAAAATGACGCCACTGTAAATTTATGGTTACAATCCCTAGCCAAACCTCAATATTGCCAGATAATTATATTTGTTTCTCTAGTTTCCTTTCCTTTTCTCCACAAGGATCACTTCAAAACTACACTTCTCTGTAATTCCCATGACTACCGTCCAGTACCTATACTACTACCTCCCATTTCAGAGAGAAAATAAAGCCATTAGACAGAAACTATATCAACTTATCCCTACCAAATCTAAGTTACTTGGATTATTATACATCCTTTCATCCCTTCCATTCTCCTACCGAATGTTCATCTCTCTACTCGTGCTCTGGAGCCCATACCCTTCTATCTCCTCAGGGATCTTGATCCTCTGTTATTTATTCCCTTTCTCTTAGACTGTCAGCCTCTTCCTCTCTACAGGATCTGTACCCAAACCACTTAAACATGCTTAAGTTTTTTTTTTAAACCTACTTTTTATTTATTAATCCATTCATTCAAATATTTTATTAGGTCTACTCTGTGCCAGGCATTATTCTAGGTATTAGGTATTCAGCAGTGAGCAAAATAGAAAAAAACCCTTGACCTCTTAAATCCTACATTCTACTGAGGAAAGACAAAATAACATAAAATAAATTCACGTACACTTAAAAATCAATAAGCTAAATGGTGGTAAGTACAATGGAGGAAAATAAAATGAAGAAATGTGTTGGATTGCATATATCCACAAGATAGTAAAAATTTTAAAAATTTAAGAAATGTGTTAGAGGGAAGAGGATACCGTTTTAAATAGCATGGCCAGGAAAGGCTTATTGGAAAGATGACACTGAAGTCAATATCCAAAGAAAGTGAGAGAATAAGACATGCAAATAAGTCCCATGGGAAAAAGCATTTTCAGGCATAGGAACAGTCATTACAAAAACAGTGAGGTAGAAGTGTGCCTAGAGCACTTGGAGAACAATGAGAAGACCAACAATATGACCAAGGGGGAGCAAAGCAGAATTGAGGTTGGAGAGGTAATGTAAGGGACAAAACTGTGTAAGAACTCACAGGTCATGAACTGATTTTAGCTTACACTATGGGTGAGAACTAAAGCATTGGAGGATTTGGGTAGAACAGTGATATATTCTAACTTACTTTTAAATCAGAACATTTTGGAAAGATATCATAGTAGTTTGGAATGATAGGGTAGCAGTAGAGGTTAAAAAAAAAAAAAAAAGGTAATCAGGCCGGGCGCGGCGGCTCACGCCTGTAATCCTAGCACTTTGGGAGGCCGAGACGGGCGGAACACGAGGTCAGGAGATCGAGACCATCTTGGCTAACACGGTGAAACCCCGTTTCTACTAAAAATACAAAAAATTAGCCGGGCGTGTTGGCGGGCGCCTGTAGTCCCAGCTACTCGGGAGGCTGAGGCAGAAGAATGGCGTGAACCTGGGAGGCGGAGCTTGCAGTGAGCTGAGATCGTGCCACTGCACTCCAACCTGGGGGACACAGAGAGACTCCGTCTCAAAAAAAAAAGGTAATCAGATTCTAAGATTTTTTTTTTAAAGATAGAAGTTAACAGAATTACCTGGTGGACTGGATGTGAAGTAAAAGAGAATGAGAAAAATGAAGGATGATTCCAAGGTTTCTGATCTGCATAATAAGAATAATGCGGTTGCCATTAACCAACATGGGAAAGACTTTGAAAAGGAACGAGTTTGAGAGGAAAAGATCAGTAACTCAGTTTGGAATTCATCAAGTTTGAGATGCCTCTTAACATTCAAGTGAAATTTCAGAAGGCAGTTAAGACATGTAAGTTTGGAATTCAGAGGAAAGGTCTAGGTTGATATAAATGTGACTATCAACATATAGTTTAATTTAGAGCCATGAAACCAAGTAATATCACTAATGGAATGAGTGTGGAGAAGAAAACAAAGGAGATCCATAGATTCAGCCCTGGAGAACTCCAATAGTAGGAGGCTGAGCAGATGGAAAAAAACCATCAAAAGAGACTGAAAAGAGCGACCAGTGAGAAGGACGAAAATCAGAAGAGTGTAGTGCCTGGAAGCCAAATGAAGAAAATGTTTAAGGAGGAGGGCATGATCAACTGTATAAAATACTGATGAGATAAAACAAGAGGTCTGAGAACTGACTACAGTAGTACCCCCCTTATCCACGGAGGGATATGTTCAAGTGGATGCCTGAAAGTACAAATGGTACCAAACCCTATATATGTTCTTTCGATCTAATAACCAAAACAGCTACTAAGTGAGTTACAAGCAGGTAGCACATGGAACGTGAATACACTGGAAAAAGGAATGATTCACATCCCAAGTGAGATGAAGTAGGACAGCACAAGATTTTATCATGCTACTCAGAATAGCACACAATTTAAAACCTATGGCAGGGCATCATGGCTCATGCCTATAATCCCAGCACTTTGGGAGGCCGGGGTGGGTGGATTGCTTAAGCCCAGGAGTTTGAAAACAGCTGGGATTACAGGCGTGAACCACCACACCTGGCTAATTTTTGTATTTTTGGTAGAACAGCATAGGCAACATGGCGAGACCTCATCTCTACCAAAAATACAAAAATTAGCCGGGCATAGTGGCTCACACCTGTAGTCCCAGCTACTCAGGAAGCTGAGATGGGAGGATCATTTAAGCTCAGAAGGTAGAAGTTTCAGTAAGCCGAGACCACGCCACTGCACTCCAGTCTGGGCGACAGAGCAAGATCCTGTCTCAAATTAAATAAATAAATAAAACCTATGAATTGTTTACTTCTGGTATTTTCCATTTAATCTTTTCAGACCTCGGTTGACCACAGTGGACTATTACATTGAACTTGGCAACATGTTCTAAAAATCACTGTTGACTTTTGGCAACAAAACAGATGAAATTGAAAACTAGTTTTGAGGTGTTAGAAATGAGAAGCAATTTTAGGAATGTTCAATTGTGAAGAAGATGGAATGGTAGGGAAAAGTGGAGTTAAGAGAAATTTTGTTACCATTATGATTTGATTTTAAAATGGGAGAAAAAGCATATAGATATGCTGATTAGAAAGATACGGTAGAGAAGGAAAAATTAATAATGTAGGAGAGAGAGAAAAATTGCTAGACAAAGTCCTTGAGTGGGTAAGAGAAAGACCTGGCTTACATTTGGAGCAATTTATCTGCAGCAATACAGGATGAAAGAGAATACGTGAGCGTAGAGGCAGTTAGTATGGAGCAGATGGTGGTGGGAGCTTGCCTAAGTTCTCCTTGTGGCTTTCACTTCCCAGTGACACAGGAAGCAAAGTGAACAACTGAGAGTGAGGATGGAGACGAAGATAATAAAAGTTAAGGGACCAGACACAGTGGCTCACACCTATAAACCCAGCACTTTGGGAGGCCGAGGCAGGGGGATCACTTGAGGCTAGGAGTTTGAGACCAGCCTGGCCAGCATGACAAAACCTCTACTAAAAATATAAAAATTAGCCAGGTGTGGTGGTTCACACCTGTAATCCCAGCTACTCGGGTGGCTAAGGCACAAGAATCGAATCGCTTGAACCTGAGAGGCAGAGGTTAAAGTGAGCCGAGATGGCGCCACTGCACTCCAGCCTAGATGAGTGCAAGACCCTGTCTCAAAAAAAAAAAAAAAAGGAGGTAAGTATTATAAAAACGTGATTTAGGAGAACAGGACAGAGAAAGATGTGGGGAAACGAAGGCCAAATGCCAGGAAGCATTAAGGGCCTACTTGAGATTAGTAATCCTGAATTTAAAGTGAACATTTTTGGGTATTTTTCTCCTGCTGCAATCTGTTGTGCAGGTACAAGTGTGCAGTACGTAGAAAACTACTAGATTAAACACAGAAACTACTTACTGGGTTTTACCCACTAAGTATGATGAAGAGAGAAGGGGACAAGGAAGTTGAAGATGATGAACGCAAAGCAGTCATTTATAATGACTAACCTAAATATTTAAGATAGGTAAAGATGAAATCAAGGACCTAGAGAGGGAGCAGGTAAGAGACTGAAGAGACAGAATTAATTAATTGCAAGTCCAGATACAAAGTACTGTTTAAGTTAGAATATTAAGGGAGGAAGTCAGAAAAAATTATACTGGTGATCAGTGCAGCGTGTTCAAAGACAACATCACTATAGGAGAGAGGGTCAAGAAACAGTGAAGTCAGGATACCAGGAGGATGATCCAAACAAATATTTAAATCACCAAGAATCATGACGAAAATAACATCAAGAGTCATTTTGGAGACTGTGATGGTACGGCAGAAATTTTAATTTGGGGTTCAAAAGTTAGAGGGGAGAGACATACAGGAAGATGGGAGAAAGTGACAATGAAGAATAAGGAGGACACCTGTACCATGTCCAGATCAAAGGACATGAGGGTATGGGAAAGAAAACACCTACCGCTTCAGAGGAAGCAGTGTCCTCGGGGGAGAATTGGACTTTAAGTTAGAACAAGGAGGAAGAAACATGCAGAAAGGTATTAAAGAAGAGTGAATGTTTAAACATTAACTCTTTTCTACCCATGAGGACAGAGTTAAACATTAATAACTCTCTGAATGTTTTTCATTCATCATCTCTAGTCATTGTCCTCTCTCCTCCCATTCACAGCCTAACAGTCCTATCAATACTAGTTCTTAAATTTCTTTGGAATCATCTCATTTCTCCAATACCATTGCCCTAACCTATTCCAAGCCACCATCCTCCCACTTCTAGACAACTAGCAGAAAAACCTACAGCACCCTGAATCTTTCCCTATTCATAAAAAAAAATGGAAAAAAAAAAAAGAAGTCAGAGAAATATTTTTAAACCAAAGATATGACTATGTCATATTCTTGCTTAAAATCTCTCAAAGGTCTCCCCAGTGGTCTTAAGTTAAAGCCCAAAATCCTTAACATGGCTTACAAGGTCTTCTTCCACAAATTGGCCACTAGTGACCTCTCTGGCCTCATCTCAAACCTGTCTTCCTCTCCCACTTCCCTGTTCACTCACTCAACAAATATTTAATGAGCGCCTATGGTGCACCATATACTGTGCTAAAGCACTGATGATACAATGATGAACACAACAGACACGGCTTGTGCCATACTGATCTCTCAAGTTTCTCAAAAGCATCAGACTTTCTAAAATCTAAGATTTTTCAAATACTGCTTCCCCTGTTCAGAATCAAATCTGCCCCTTACTTTGCCTGCCTAGCTTCCCTTTAATCTTCAAATCTTAGATTTAATGTAATTTCTTCAGGAAGAAAAGTCTTCCCTGTCCCTTAGACTTAGTCAAACACTTAGCTATAGTCCCCTGACTTTCCCCTTTATAATTATTAATAAACAAAATTATTTCTGTATTTTTTTCTACTGGACCTTATAATCTCCATGAGGACAGAGATCATAGCTATCATGTGTTGTTGACTTGTGATAATAACTTTGCAAATACCTTTTCTTCCACAGAAAAACAAACAAACTTGTAGTTTAAAGATATTACCTTTCTTGAGGGGTTTGTTGTACCATCTATCTTTTTTGATGTCTGGAATGGTAATTCTTGCTGATGGATTCTCAACTAGGATTTTATGCAGCAGAGCTAAAAACAAACATTAAGACAACATTCACGAAAGAGTCATGTTAGAGAAGCCTATGGCTTGCGGTAAGAAACACATTTTCTGTTAGCCTACTTATGTCTAAATATTATTTCTGGGGAAGAGAAAGAATTAAAGCTGCTAAATTACTGCTTTAATTTCATGCAGTTTTTCTGTGCTGCTGTCTGTATCTTGGAGTAGTCTTCCCTGATCTGATTCTCAATTGTTTGCAACTGAGAACAAGAGCCAGATGGAAATGTTTCTCCTCGTGTGACAAGATTAACAAAGATACAGAAACCCCTCTTATCCATTTTCAATACCGAATTTCATTATTTAATGTCATGTTCTCACGTGACCTCCTTATTCACACAGTTTTATAATGAACATTTACTTACCAATAACTTTTTAAGAGACAGTAATCTAACTAACCATCCTAAGGTATCTTGATTTTCTTGAGAAAAAATTCACGTATCTTCCTATGTGAAAATTATTTCCTAATGGACCAAAGATTTAAATGTAAAAATGAAGCCATAAAAACACTAAATGAAAACATAGGGAACTTTTAAATAGTAAAGGTAGAAGACCTTTCCAAAGAAATTATAGTCAGGGACCACAAAGGACAAGATAATAGATTTGAATGTCAATATAGCAAAACAAAATGAAAATAAATGATAAATTGTGAAAAGTATTTGTAACAAGTGCAAAGGTCAATGTGTTATCAAGGAAAAAAAAAGCTTCAAAGTGGTAAGAAAAACAATAATATCCTTGACAAAAATGAGCAAAATAGACAAAAGACTAATACATATATAAAGGGTATACAACTTCATTAGTATTAAATTTAAAATAAAAATGAAAAACTATTATTTAAAGGCCTGTTAGTTTTTTTCCTTAATGTAAATTGATGAGACTGTGATGAAATGGTTCGAACTTTCGGGAAGCAATTTGACAAAATAAGCCATAATAATAAAAACTACATCCTTGATCCTGCAATTTTTCTTCTGGGGATTTCAATGAGCAATTTAAGGGTATGTGTCATGATTAAGTTACACAGATACTTATACCTCTTTTGTATCTGTGAAAATTTAGAAAAATCTCCAACAAAGTGATTAAAAGAGTAAAGTAAGGCATATCCACATGGCAGAATATTATCACAGCCTTTAAAACAATGATGTAGACCTAAAATTATGGTCATGGAAGAATGTTCGCTGAGCACTAAAACCAAAAACAGTTATAAAATATTATTAGTGTGATCTCATTTTGTATAAAAAGACATATAAATAATATACATATATTCATTTTACACACTCATGGGCCACATTAATGATGTTTCAGTCAGGAATGGACCACACGTATAACAGACAGTCCCATTAGATTATAATACTGTATTTTTACTATACTTTTTCTATATTTAGATACACGAATACCATTATGTTACAATTCCTTACAGTGCTCAGTATGGTAACATGCTGTACAGGTTTGCAGCCTGAGATCAATAGGTTATACCAAATAGCCTAGATTTATAGTAAGCTATACTATCTAGATTTATGTAAATATACTCTATGATGTTCACACAATGATGAAACCACCTAATGAAACATTTGTTAGAGTGCATCCCTATAATTAAGCAACAAACGAGTGTATTTGCAACAAAGTATAGCACATATGAAAACTTTAAGTAAAAAGCCACCTAAGAGCACAGATTCAAGTTGCTCTGAATATACGCTCCCAAAAATATTTTTAAAAATCTATTGCAGAGTTCTGGGACTAAAGAGTTATTTTTTCCTTAATTTTTACTTACAGTTACTATTTTATCTACAAGGATCATGAATTATTTGTAAGTTTAAAACAAAAAAAGTAAGAAAAAATTCAAATAGCACAAGACTTCATATCCAAGAAATCAGTACTCTTTCACTCAAGATAATTCAGTTACCTAGAGGAGCAGAATCGATTTTTTTCCAAGGGTTGAGGTATGTTTTTTTTTCTTTCCAGTCAGAATATTCCTGACAGCTGTCACTGGGTTGGTCCCATGGCAATTCTAAAAACAAAGCAAGTCCCAGTTTTTTTTAATGTTCTTATTATAAAGATTTCAAGGAAAAATAACAATATAAATCCATGAAAAGTTTCCTTTGAATTAATTCAATATGGTTTTCACACTAAGTATCCCAACTTGGAAACTTTAGAGGCACTTCAAAGATAGATGAATCAGGACAGGCATGGCAGCTCAGGCCTGTAATCACAGCACTTTGGGAGGCTGAGGCAGAAGGACTGCTTGAGCCCAGGAGTTCAAGACCAGCCTGGGCAACATAGTGAGACCCCATCTCTACAAAAAATAAATAAAATTAGCTGGGCGTAATGGTGTGCATCTGTAGTCCTGGCTCCTCAGGAGGCTAAAGTGGGAGGATCACTTGAACCCAAGAGGTCAAGGCTGCAGTGAGCCAAGATCACACCACTGCACTGCAGCCTGGGCGACAGAGCAAGACTTTGTCTCAAAACAAAAAAACAAAAAAACAAAAAAACAGATGAATCATTTCTTGCCCTAGTCTTGTTTTCACAAATGTTTACATGATTCACAGGAGAGATAAGTGTTGTGATACTTAATAACTATGCATGCCTCATCTTAAAAAATCTTTGGGATTATAAATAAGTTACTATTTGCAATGTGCTAAATATTTGTATTCCCCTCAAAAGTCATGTTGATATCCTAACTCATAATGCAATGGCATTCGGAGGTGGGGCCTTTGAGACGTAATTAGGTCCTGGCGATAGGACCTCTCAAAAAATGGTATTAGTGCTCTTATTAAGAGCTTATTAATGTCTAATAAGGGCTTGTGTGCCCGGACAATATTGTGTCTTTACAGGGCACTAATTATATAATCCCAGCACTTTGGGAGGCTGAGGTAGGCAGATTACTTGAGCCCAGGAGTTTAAGACCAGCCTAGGTAGCATGGAGAGACCGTCTCTGAAAAAAAACTCACAAAAAATTAGCCAGGTGTGGTGGTGCACGCCTGTAGTCCTAGATACTGAGGGGACTGAGGCAGGAGGATGGCTTGAGCCTGGGAGCTCAAGGCTGCAGTGAGCCTTGAATTGTGCCACTGCACTCCAGCCTGGGCAATAGAGTGAGACCCTGTCTCAAAAAAAACACAAAAAACAAAAAACAGACACAATATCTCACAACATCTGGTCATTTAAAAAAAACCCCAAAAAACAGCACTTTGGGAGACTGAGGTTGGGGGATCACTTGAGGTCAGGAGTTTGAGACCAGTCTGGCCAACATGGTGAAACCCTGTCTCTACTCAAAATACAAAAATTAGCCGGGTGTGATGATGCATGCCTGTAATCCCAGCTACTTGGGAGCCTGGGACAGAATTGCTAGAACCTGGGAGGCAGAGGTTGCAGTGAGCTGAGATCACATCACTGCACTCCAACCTGGGTGACAGAGCAAGACTCTGGTCTAAAAAAAAAAAAAAAAAAACCCACAATAGGGCTTGCTTCTGCTCCCTTGGCTGTCCATCACGAGAGAGCACAGCAAGACAGCCATCTGCAAATCAGGAAGAGGGCCCTCACTGAAACATGACCAGGTTGGCACCCCTAATCTCATACTTTCAGCCTCCAGAACTGTGAGAAATAAATTTGCTGTTTATAAGCTATGCAGTCTATGATACTTTGTTACAGCGGTTACCAAACTGATCAAGACACTATTAAAATACTACTATAGAAGCTGGGTACCATGGCTCATGTCTTTACTTTAATCCTAACAGTTTGGAGGCCAAGACAGAAAGCTTTCTTGAGACCAGGTGTTTAAGACCAGCGTGGACAACACAGCAAGATCCCATCTCTACAATAAATTTTTAAAACTTAGCCAGATGTCTTGTGGCAGGCACCACTGGTCCTAGCTACTTGGAAGAGTGAGGCCACAGGATTGCTTGAGCCTAGAAGTTTGAGGCTGCAATGAGCTATAATAGCTCACTGTACTCCAGTCTGGCCAAGAGTGAGACCCTGTCTCTTAAAAAAGAAAACAAAAACTATTATATAAACATGAATTCCTTGGTTTATTTCATTTATTTCAGTATGACTAATCTGACTTTTTATAGGAGTTTTACCACGATTAAATAGCTCTTACCTCCAGCGAGCATTGCAGTAAGTACTATTCCACAGGACCAAACATCAACTGGTTCTGCATGAAATTCTCTTCTCTTCAGAAGTTCTGGAGCAACATATGGTAAAGTACCACACATCTTGTTCAACAAACGCTCACGATTATTATACCGAAATACTGTCGCCAAGCCAAAGTCTGAGATTTTGAGGTTATCTAAACCAAAAGAAAAAAAGATGGCATTGAATAAAAATGTTTTGCAAATAGATACTTACAGGAATTAAGTTTTATTGAAAAAAAATCACTGGTGTTACTTAAGGTTTGTAGAACTTCTCTTAAAATAAGCAAAATAGACAAAAAGAAATGTAAAAAAATAAAATAAATCATCATCTATGCTAAAAGTAGAAGTAGGCCTCACCTCTTCTATTAACTTAAAAGAAGTATTACCAACACACAGAACAGTCTGGACCAGATTAAAGAAAGAGGCTGAAGTCAGAAGGGGCTGCCCTTCTGGAAAAGAGCACTCTAAACCTGAGCTGAAGGTAAAGCAAGGCCCCTCATCAGGTAGGGTGGAAGGCAGGAAGGAAACATCAGTAATATGTTAGGCACAACTTTCTCAGCAGCAAACAAACCCAGTTGGCAGAAGAAAATGTGTGAAGACACACCAAAATTCAACAAACCACAGTAATTTTTTTCTTCAAAGTAGGGAGTCTAAGAAAAAGAGGAAAAATTCTGTACAAAAAAAAAAAAAAAAAATCAGAAGACCAAACTTCCCCCCTAACTTCCCATCTTCAACACACAAAAACTGCAGGCAGGACTTAACTTATATTTAGTGAATATCTACTGTAACTTAGTGACAGACACTATGCCAGCCAATGCAGGTAACAGATAAATTAGTAAAGACTGACAATAGAAAACTGTTATGAAGGTTATAAAAATATAGAGCACTACAGGATCTTAGAGCAAACGAATGTAACCCAGTCTTAAGAGTTAGAAAAGGCCCTCTATTATCAGAGGGCAATTTGGCAAAACATACTGAACTGTGAAACATTCACTCTTTGAACTAGCAATTCCCAATTCTATATCTATAGAAATAATCCCACAAATTCACAAACATAAGAATATTCATAGCAATATTATTTGTAAATAAATGTCCAAATTTGTACAATGGAAAATGTGGAGGTAGGTTTTGAAATCAACCAACACGGTATATCTATACATACTGACATGAAGTAGTGCGTAAGTGGGACAAAAAGGCTAATGGCATTAAAAAATTATAGCATGATGCAATTTTTATATTGGACTTTTACACAAATTGATAAAAGTCATCACTGTCCTATTTTTTTAAGTTAGAAACAAATGTCTCAAAATAGGGGACTGATTTCTTTAAAAATCAAGTACATTCACACAATATGTAAATCAATGAAATGTTTACCTCTATCTGACTTAGGAGGTAGCTACTGTGATTATCCCTTTTTTTTTTTTTTTTTGAGAAAGTGGCTCACTCTGCTGCCCAGACTAGAGTGTAGTGATGTGATCACAGTTTACTGCAGCCTTGACCTCCTAGGCTGAAGTGATCAATCCTCCTGCTTCAGCCTTCCAAGTAGCTGGGACTCCAGGTGTGCACCACTATGCCTAGCTAATTTTTTTTTTTTTATTTTTCATAAAGACAGGGTCTATGTTGTCTAGGCTGGTCTCAAACTCCTAGGATCACTCAATCTTCCCTCCTCAGCCTCCCAAAGTGTTGGGATTACAGGCATGAGCTACTGCACCCAGTTGATTATCTTTCCAATAGTTAAATATGACATTATTGGACAAACCACTGAGATTGAGTTCCAAATTACTTATGACTAGTAATCACTTAAAATACTAATGGATAACTATAATATTCCTTGGACTTTGTTATGTCTGCAACATAATACTCAGCTATGTTAGAGAACTGCACATAATAAAATTTAAATTTAGGAACGTGTTTAGCTCTTAGAAAAACAAAGGAAGAATATATTTGTGATGAAATAAACAGGAGGACATTAAATACTGGTAACATTTTATTTCTTTTTTTAAAAGACTCCTAAATATTAAATAGAAACAAAGAATTACATCTTGTATATTAATACAAGATATAAAGAATAACAATGTAATAAACACTCACTCACTTTAGAAAAACAATGTTCTATTTCCTTTGAAATCTTTAAATACTTCCTTAAATACATTCCCTCCCCTACTTTCTTAGACCATTCTGAATTTGGTTTTATTATATCCTTGCTTTTCTGCGTGTTTTTTTCTCCATGTTTACATACTTGAACAATATACTAGGTTTTACATATTTTTGAACTTTGTATAAACAGAATCAGACCATATGAATTCTTTTGCAACTGTCTCTTTTTGCACTACATCATTATATACCTGAAATTCATCCATGTCACTGCTTGTGATATGCTTGTGTCACTGCTTGTGATATGGCTTGAAAAGCCATGCATTTCATAATTTCTTGTTGACAGACATTTGGGTTAGTTTTCTGCTATATTAAAAACATCACCAGTGTGAGCATTCTTATATACGAATAACGTTGTATTTTTAAACCAGGTGGGTTGATATATATATATTTACATTTCATTATAATATTATATATAAGAATTTTTGTGTACCTGAATTTTTAAAGTTTTAAATAAAAATAAAGATTTTTATGTTATATAAACTCAATTTAAAGGGGTAAAAAGTAAAATCCATATGCACATAAGAAAAAAGCATGTATAGGCTGGGTGCAGCCTATAATCCCAGCACTCTGGGAGGCCAAGGGAGGCAGATCACTTGAGGCCAGGAGCTCGAGACCAGCCTGGCCAACATGACAAAACCCTGTCTCTACTAAAAATATAAAAATTAGCCAGGTGTGGTGGCTCAGGCTTGTAATCCCAGCTACTCAGGGGCCTAAGGCACAAGAATCACCTGAACCAGGGAGGTAGAGGTTACAGAGAGCCGAGATCATGTCACTACACTCCAGCCTGGGCCACAGAGCAAGACTCTGTTTCAAAAAAAAAAAAAAGCCGACCATTTGTTAAGCACTATTCTAATACTAAGAATAAAGCATTAAACCAGACAAAAACTACTGCCTCATACAGCTGACACTTCTTTTTTGATTCTGACCCTGTAAGCTTAAAGCTTTCACTATCCATCCTTCTCAATTTGATGACATTCAGAAAATATAACTAAATTTCTTACATATTTATCCAAGTCATACATAAAAAAAGAGTGAACAGGACAAGACTAAGGTCCAGGGTATTCCACAGGAACTTCCCTTTATTAATCCATTAAAGGATTATTTTAAACTATTCTTGGCCAGGCATGGTGGCTCACGTCTATAATCCCAGCACTCTGGGAGGCTAAGGCCGGTAAACTGCTTGAGTCCAGGAGTTCAAGACTAGCCTGAGCAACACAGGAAGACTCCATCTCTACAAAAAATTAAAAATTAGCCAGGCATGGTGGCACCTGCCTGTGGTTGGTCCTAGCTCCTCGGGAAGCTGAGATGGTAGGATTGCTTGAACCTAGGAGGTCAAGGCTGCAGTGAACTGTGATAATACAGTGCACCCCAGACTGGGCAAGAGTGAGACCCTGTATCAAAAAAAAAAAAATTATTCTTATACATATAGTGAGCTAGGTTTGCACCTAGGTCAGATTTCTCTACCTGATCCGCACTTGCATTGCAAAATGAGACTTGTGATTTCCAAATATACGAAGTCTCCAAAATTTCCTTGATTTTTCAGATTTTGTCTTGAAATTCCAGTAATGCAAAAAGACTTGATTTTGCCTTGTATGGCTATATTAAAATAATTAGGTAATTAAAATAATTTAGGTAATCATTTTATTTTATTTTAGGTAGTGATAAAATGCTAAACTTACCCCTTTCATCCAACAGAAGATTTTCTGGCTTAATATCCCTGTGAGTTATTCCAATACCATGCAGA
Source organism: Pongo pygmaeus (assembly GCF_028885625.2). Lineage (NCBI taxonomy): Eukaryota > Metazoa > Chordata > Mammalia > Primates > Hominidae > Pongo > Pongo pygmaeus. Next base: position 127,387,583 of record NC_072382.2, on the reverse strand, counting down.
TAAACCTAAGAGGGATGCAGAGAGAAACACACTAGAATTTGGTAATGTAATGTATTCATACTAATTTTAAGTAAAAGGGAAATAGACAACTATACCTACCACCCCCGCCATGAGTTGATGGAAGAACCTCTGAGCATCTGGTTCAGGCATGCCTATGTCTGGCTCTAAAACAAATATGAAAGTAAGTTTATTGACTAAATATAATCAGGTAGCAACCACATAGCTTCTTAATTTGAAGCTTAGACATTTACAAATGTGCTTAGGCAAACAGAAGCAAATGTCAACAAAAGATTCAGGAGTCCACTAACACATACAGGGCTTAACTCACATTTACCTCTGTTAGATGGCAAAAGGAGTCATCACAGAAAAATTATAAAGAGAAAACCAATATCCAAATCGAGAATGCAAGCCATGACTTGAAAGCCTCTGCTTCCTCTTATACTAACCCTGATTTATTCAGTAACCTTCAAATTCCCCCCTATTTCTTCTAAATGCTATGCTAATTATTTTTCTCATTCCTGAAATATAATGCCAAAGGGGAAGTCTGGGCAAATCTAAGCCAATTTCACTAAATATTTTACAGATTATATTTCCTTTATTATTATTTTTTTTAGAGATAGGGTCTTGTTCTTTCACCCAGGCTGGAGTGCCCTGGCTTGAGATCATAACTTACTGTAACCTGGAACTCTTGAGCTCAAGCAATCCTCCTGCCTCCTAAGTAGCTAGGATTACAGCCATGTACCACCACACCTGGCTCAGATTTAAATTTCATATAGTCTCAGTACAAAACCACAAATGCCTGTGAGGTCCTTCGTGAAACACAGTTTTATTATGAAAGTTCTTTTATCAGTTATCTTTTTATATTTTGATCTCTCTCATTAACTCCATTTCTTTTACCCTCAACTCTCTCCTGAGTCACACTGGTGATCCTAATACCTCTTTATCAGTTTTTAACTGATAAACTTATTTAATACAATAACTTTAAATTATAAATTTAGATCCAGATTTTACGTACTTCTCAGTGTTCTGAAATATCAATCCTTTGATTCTACATAGAATGTTTAAGTATTAATAGCAAACATAGAATTTACTTAATATACAAAAAGCAATCCTAGAAAATTCTCAATTATTTCATGTAAACCAAGAGGAAACAGCATGCTATTTTAGATCTGTAAATGTATACAATGATTTCATGTAACTAGAACGTCTACAAAGAAAAAATTGTGTAGGCAATACATTGCATTTAGGATACATTGCATTTATGATGTACCATAAAACTTGTTTGTCACTCTTAAATTCTGTAAGACACCAATCTTAAATCAAAATCACTTATATAACTTGGGAAAGAAGTTTTCTTCATTGACTCTATATACGCTTTTATGTTATTAACACCAGGTGGGAAAATTTTTTAAAGATAATTTATTCCAATTTCACAGTTGCATGAGCAATTTTGAAAGGACAACGACCAAATAGCATGCCCAAGATTTAAAAAACAAATTTAAAAACTTGTTTAAAATAATTATCTTAAATTTCTTCCATACCTATTCTGTCAAAAAGCTCTCCTCCACTACAGTACTCCAGAAATAAATATTGGATATTGCCTTCTCTCCTGTGACCATAGAATTTTACTACATTTTCATGATTTAGCATTTTATTGATACAGATCTCTTTCTTAATATTTTCTGGACAGTCTACGGCACGCTTCATATCTACAATCTTCACTGCGACTGCTTCTTCAGTTACTCTATTCACAGCAAGTTGAACTCTAAAAAGGAAAAGAGTTTTAACATTACAGAATTCCATTTCTTCTAAAACTTCCAAAGATTAAACATGACTCATCCAAAACTATTTTACCTCTATTACTTTTTCCACAAAGGAGAAACCAAGGAAGTGGTTTCTGCTATGTTCTCAACACACACTACTCCTTTCTAAAATGTGAAATACAATAGCTAACTCTCCAAAGACGTCATTATGCTGTCACACAAGTCATTTAACAAACGCTTCATAAAATAGATGGAGATAATTCTAAGCCACATCACATATATACATGTTCTACTCATATACTTTTAAGAGCATTAATCCCATACTGTATGTGCTTGTGTAACTGACTGTCCTAAGCTCCTATGGGGTAGATGCGATTATTGCCACCCTAAAGGTAGTGAAGGAGAGGTACACAATGACATTAAGAAGCATGCCTAAGATCACAAAACAATGACCAGTATGTGATAGAGCAAGGATCTGAAACCAGGCAGGCAATCTCCAGAGTCTGCTCATTTGCTCATTAACCACGATGCTTAAACCCTGAGAAGCAATTTGTGGGCACGGAAACAATAACTTAGTGTCCCTTCCAGCTCTCTACAGAGAAAACTTTTTTTTTTTTTAAGGGAAGGAAAAATTTTTAATCCTAGCAAAAGGCTGTGTAACTTCAGTTGCCAAAACCCTTGGATCTCAAACATCTACTTTCTAAATCACCAGAGTATAAGACTCCGAAACAATGAATATGCACTCAGAAAACGAAGGCAAGCTTAAAAGAACTCACTCTCCATAGGCACCTTCTCCCAGGGTTTGCACCAAGTCCCAGTCTTCCACAAAGGGAACTGCCATGACTCCACCGAGCACTCGGCTGTAAAAGGCAGGAATCCAGAAAAGATGGAGAGTGTAAGATCACCTGTGAAGCCACTACGCCCCGCCTCTCCCCAGGATTCCCCACGAAAAATAACAGTTCTTGCCTTCCCCTTATATCTCATCCACATTTATCCAAGTCTTTCAACCACGAACAACTATTCTAAACTTGACCATTTTGTCGTGTAAATCACAATCGCCACTCCCACGCACACCGAAGGTTGAAATTCTGCCCTCCTCAGGCCTCAGAGGAAATTAATTGTGATGAAGAGATGGGAGACAAATGCTTTCCGGTGAACGATGGGGAAGGAGGAGGGAGAGGTGGGGGTCTGGGGAAGGAGGAGGGAAAGGTGGGGGTCTGGGGAAGAGAGGAAGGGGATATAGGGACCGGAATGGGGCAGAAGACGCCTGCGGCAGCGCCTCCTCCCAATTGCTCAATTCCAATTCCCATCCCCATCCACAGCCCCACCCGTCCCAAAGGCCAGGGCGGAGCCAAACTGCCCCCAGAGGCGGAAGGAAGGGCTGGGACCCTGCCTTGGGGTTCTTAGCTAGCAGCGGGTTAGTCCCTCCTGCCCCCACCCCCACAACCGGAATCTCCTGGTACCATTCCTCCACCCTCCGAAACCGCCCCTGCGCAGGAGTCTCTCCAATCCCCTGCGCTAGTCAATGCTAACTTTCTCCCACCGTGCCCTCCCTCACTAATCTAGACCCCGAACTCCTTCTTTAGAAACCTTTCCTACTCTACCGGCCGCCCCTCCTCACCGGACTGTCCTTTGCCCACCACTGCAGGAATCCAAATGCAGCGCTTTTCCCGCCAAAACTTGCTGGCGTCACGCTGCCGCAAACTCGCGCACCCGCGTCGTAAAGCAAGACAGCGCGCGTTCCCGTGTCCTGCCCCCCTGAATGTCCAAAAGACTGACGCGGAGAGGTTGCCGCTCCCGCCCAGGGTAGCTTTGCAGTCGGAGAGAGATCCTGGCTGAAGAGATTTAAGGACGGCGGACCGCATCAGCGCGAATTGAGCTCTGGGCCCAAATATGAAGTGGCATCCGGTGTGAGGCTCGACTGGGCGGTGCTCGAGCGCTGCTGGGCGAAGCCCCGGCCTCCAAGCCGCGGGGGCGCGCGACCGACCACGCTGCCCTTCCAGGCGGGTCTGCGGGCTTCGCTCCTGGCCGCTCTGGGCCTGAAAAGCTGCACCGCCACCTGCGTGAGGCCACCGGACAGGACTGTGAGGATCACAGTCGGTGCTGTAGAGTGCTTTGTAAACTTCAGAGTGCGGTACCCGTGGTGCTGGAGCCGAGAAACCAGCAGCAGCTGCTGAGAGCCGACTGAAGAAATGAGAGGAACTCCGTGTTGGGAGCGAGAGGCTTCGAAAGGACTGGCCGCGCAGTCCAGTGTGTGTGGCGGGGGAAGTTTCCCGGAGAAAGTAAGCAGTTTATGTTGGAGCTTGAAGTCACGATAACCAGTTTTGCCTTTTTTCTGTGAACCAGCTCCAAAACAATGCTTTACTTCAGCCAGCCCAGTCCTTTTGCAGGAAGACCATCTGCTTAGCTTAGTTCTACAAACTTTTTCATTTTTAATGTGCAAAAAACAGGCGGGGAGAGCCAAAATAAATTTTACAATGCAAATTTAAAAGCTGCGTACGTCATTTAAATGGAAAAGTAAATTCTGAGGAAAGAGACTCAAGAACAAAATAGGAAAAATGGAAATAAGTATTCTCTGACAGTAAACTAGACTGGAACTCAAGGATAGGCAGGATCATCTCCATTACATTCTCCAGCACTGGCCGGGCGCAGTGGCTCCTGCCTGTAATTCCAGCACTTTGGGAAGGCGAGGCGGGAGCCAGGAGTTCAGGACCAGCCTGGGGAACATAGGGAGACCCCATCTCTACAAATAAAAAAATTTAGGAATTAGTCGGGCTCGGTGGTGTGTCCCTGTAGCCCTAGCTACTTGGGAGGCCTAGGCAGAACAATCGTTTGCGTCCAGAAGTTAGAGGTTAGTGAGCACTACTGCACTCCAGCCTGGGCAACAGCATGATTCTGTAGGAAAAAAACATATATTTTTTATATGTATATATTTTATATATATACATATATATTTTCTTAGTCCTTAAGACTGGGCCACATACAAACACTAAGCATAACTGGCTATTATGATAATAGCAAAGTGAAACAAGTATAAAATGTTACTCAAGGCCGGGGCCTGGTGGCTCACGCCTGTAATCCCAACACTTTGGGAAGCTGAGGCGGATGGATCACCTGAGGTCAGCAGTTCAAGACCAGCCTGGCCAACATGGTGAAACCCCCGTCTCTACTAAAAATACAAAAATTAGCCGGGCACGATGGCGAGTGCCTGTAATCCCAGCTACCCAGGAGGCGGAGGCTGCAGTGAGCAGAGATTGCGCCACTGCACTCCATTCTGGGCAACAGAGCAAGACTCCGTCTCAAAAACAAACAACCAACAACAAAAACACACATTTCTTCTAAAGAAGCAAAGTCAGGAACAAAAATCAAGGAAAAAACTCTTAAAATGCTTATGTGTATAGTTTTGAATCATGATTAGGCTTCATGTAATCTTTTTACAGTTTGTTGTTTTTGGAGACAGGGTGTGTTGCTCTGTCACCCAGGCTGGAGTGCAATTGGGCAGTCTTAGCTCACTGCAGCCTGGAACTCCTGAGCTCAAGTGATCCTCCTACCTCAGCATCCCAAGTCGCTGGGATTACAGAAGCGAGCCACAGGGCCTGGTATAAAAATAAAAGCAAGTTTTTATATCATTTATCCCATTTTCTCTTGTTTCCTCACTGTGTGCTGAAAACAAAGAATACGAAGAGGAAGACCTGCAAATTTCCTTTGTGTCTGATGGAGTCTTTTTAGCCTGAAAAAAAATAAGATATACAGACTCCAGCAGAATACCAGTTAAAGACAGAATACATGGAAATAGCCTCTATTCTCTTCTGAAAGCTTACTAAAATATTTTAATGGTAAAGGATACCAATATTTAAAAGAACCCATAAGAACAGAGTATGAGACACATTTTGGAAAGCAGAAAGCCTTTAGATGAAAGGTAATGAAGATGAATCCCAAAGCTAGCAATGGAAAGCAGAATTAATATCACAGAACTCTCAAAAAGCTCAAGTTGAACTGGTGACACCAGGTAACTGAAGGTGGAGGTAAAAATGGGGCTAAAAGGGGTAGGTTTAAAGGCTACATAAAAAACAAATAGATCCCCGTATCCCTTCCCTTTCTATGTAACCAAGGAACTGTCCCTCCCCAAAGCTGGTACGAGATTTAAGAGGGTAAATGCACAGTATGTGAACTGGAGACCATTAGGCACAGTTAAAAGCTTGGGCACCTTACTGAAAACGGAGGGATTAAGTTTAAGTTTTATCCGCTGAAGGTTGAACCTGTTAAAACTTCTTTCCCTACTCTACTCCCAGAAAGCTGACTGCCTGGCTTACATCCTTGAGTAAGAGAATATGCAAGCCTTCCCAAGGGAATCTTACCTATGCAAAAGATAAAAATCTAAAAATCAGTATCATGGATTTACCAATGTAACAGCCCAGCCAGATCACAGTAGATTGAAACTCACATTAATCCCTATCTACACCCCCTACAAACAGACCTTTCAATCAGCTTTTTTGGGTCCCACTCTTTTTTTTTTTTTTTTTTGAGACAGAGTCTTGCTCTGTCTCCCAGGTTGGAGCGCAGTGGTATGATGTCTGCTCACTGCAACCTCCGCCTCCTGGGTTCAAGCAATTCTCATGCCTCAGCCTCCCCAGTAGCTGAGATTACAGGGTGTGTACCCCATACCCGGCTAATTTTTGTATTTTTAGTAGAGACAGAATTTTGCCACGTTGCCAGGCCAGTCTCGAACTCCTGGCCTCAAGTGATCTGCCTGCCTCGGCCTCCCAAAGTGCTGGGATTACAGGCATGATCCACTGCACCCTGCCTAGGGTCCCACTCTTAAAGAGGAGCAGACTAGCAAGAATTTGAGAAAGTCTTTAATATGAAAGACATCAAAACAAAGGAATAGTCAAACAACAACAAAAATCCAACCCCTCTGGGCATTAAAAATATAGAAGAAAAAAAGGAAGCTATTTTAAATAGATAGATTAGAAAACAAAGTTGAGGAAATCTCTGAGAAGAAAAGTAAATAGAAGAGTAAATATAAGACTATTAGGAGATAAATTCAGGAAGTCCACCATCCAAATAACTATTTTTCAGAAAGAAAAAGAGGGTTGGGATTTCTATCCTCTTTCCTCTCTTAATATCTTGCATATATAATGCAAGAATATTTTCCAGAACTGAGGAACTTGACTTTCCACACATAAAATTTCAAACTGCTCAGCACAATAGGTGACCCACTAAAGACACAACATTGGGAAAATTTCAAAACATTATAAAGAGAAGATCGTAAGAGGCCTGGGTTGAAGGTGAGAAGGAATGGATACATTTAAAAAAAAAAAATTGGAATAGCATTACATTTCTCAACATAAGGAAGATAGAAAACAATGGGTCAATGCCTTCCTAATCCTAAGGAAAAATCATTCGCAATCTAGAACTCTGTACCCAGCCAACCTATCAATGGAGTATGACGAGACATGAAAAGTTCTCAAGAAATTTATCTCTCACACACATTTTCTCAGAAAGGCACTTAAAGGTGATAAATCAAGAAAGAAGTCAGGAGATTAACACACAATGTGACAATGAAAAGATACATCAACCCAAGAGGTGTGCAGCAAACCTTGAGAGTAAACCAATCCAAACAGAGCATAAAGACTTTATGTAAGAAAATGCCTCATGTGTCTGAACATATTAAAAGCTGACACAAATGAAGAATTGGGGGACAAATTAGTGATAAGTACAAAAAAGAAATGAAAAAACTCCCTTAAGTTATGCAGGTGGGCTGGGTGCAGTGGCTCACTTCTGTAATCCCAGCACTTTGGGAGGCCGAGGCGGGCAGATCACCTGAGGTTGGAAGTTCGAGACTAGCCTGACCAACATGGAGAAACCCTGTCTCTACTAAAAATACAAAATTAGCTGGGTGTGGTGGTACATGCCTGTAATCCCACCTACTCGGGAGGCTGGGGCAGGAGAATCGCTTGAACCCAGGAGGCGGAGGTTGTGGTGAGTGAAGATTGCACCATTGCACTCCAGCCTGAGCAACAAGAGCAAAACTCTGTCTCCAAAAAAAAAAAAAAGTTATGCAGGAAAAGTAGTAATAGTAAATAAACTACATGGCCTAGTTGTGAATAGCCATAAGGCAAAATACAGATCTAACCTAAATTTTAACTATAATAGAACTAAATCAAATAATAAATAGAATCATGATAATAGAAAAATAACTATTAGAACTATAGGCTGGGTGCAGTGGCTCACACCTGTAATCCCAGCACCTTTGGGAGGCCAAGGCAGGCAGATCACCTAAGGCCAGGAGTTTTAGACCAGCCTGGCCAACATGGCAAAACCCCATCTCTACTAAAAATACAAAAATGACCTGGGTGTGGTGGCACACGCCTATAATCCCAGCTACTCGGGAGGCTGAGGAAGAATCGCTTGAAACTGGGAGGTGGAGGCTGCAGTGAGCCAAGATCACGCCACTGCACTCCAGTCTGGGCGACAGGGAGCGAGACTCCATCTCAAAAAAAAAAAAAAAACAAAACTGTAATAGATAGCACGAATATGTCTGTCTATAGAAGTAATGGGATGGTGAAAAAGCTAACTCTAGTTTCCTTACCACAGATTCTACACATGATGCCTAAAATTGAAATACCAAACATAGAAAAATAAAGCAATTATTTATGGTACTGAAAGTAAGTAATGTGAGAATCAGAGTTTAAAGTGGTTGCCACTAGGGAGTAGAAAACAGCATTACTGCCTTTTAGAATTGAGTTTTTGTTTTGTTTTTTTTAAGACAGTGTCTCACTCTGTCTCCCAGGCTGGAGTGCACATGATCTTGGCTCACTGCAACCTCCGCCTCCCAGGCTCAAGGAATCTTCCCACCTCAGCCTTCCATGTAGCTGGGACTACAGGCACGTGCCACCATGCCCAGCTAGTTTTTGTATTTTTTGTAGAGATGGGATTTTGCCATGTTGCCCACGCTGGTCTTGAACTCCTGGGCTCAAGTGATCCGCATGCTTCAGCCTCCCAAAGTGCTGGGACTACAGGCATGAGCCACTGCACCTGGCCTAGATTTGAGTTTTTTATGCTAAGTGCACAATAACAGTGAAAATGAAAAGTACACTTTTTAAAAAGATAGCTTCATGTAGCCTAGAAAGTAATTAAGATCCTCAGAGCAATAACTGTAGCGACAAGTTAAAAGTTATCCTATTTATAGTATAAAGGAAGATCCTTAATAATTTCTAACTGGTATTAATCATATTGATAAATAATTCAGAATAACCTCTTCCACTAAAGATTCTTTATATAAATCAAGTAATGTACTTATATATAGTAAATCAAATCTTGAGGCTAAATCTCACCCACAGTTGAAGAGCATGGTATATAAATTTGTTTGGAAGGCTAAGTGCCCTGGCTATACAAATATACAACAGCATATCCCTTAGGAGCACCACTATGACTAATCTAAAAGTTATGCAATTCCTCCTGTTCCCTTAAATGGATAACACTAAACAGTTAGCTTTTATTAATGCCTTAGGGTTTATATACATCAGTGATATATTCATAGGTTCTTTGTCCTGATATTAAATGTCCTCAAGGACCACTGTGCTTCCCAGTTAAATTGTTTTTGTTTAGACAAGATTTCACTGTCGCCCAGACTGGAGTACAGTGGCACAATCACAGTTGACTGTAGCCTCAACATCCCAGGCCCAAGTGATCCTCCAATCTCATCTTCCCGAGTAGCTGGGACTACAGGTGTACACCACCATACCTGGCTAATTTTTATTTTTCATAGAAACAATCTCCTTATGTTGCCCAGGCTTAAAACTTTTTAAGAAGTTTCTCCTCTCTTTTCTTGCAGGCAGGCTGGCACTACTCTCTAGGGACCTGTTACTGGCAATGCTTCCCCTTTTAATTCGTATCTTATTTGGAAAGAGCTTCAAAATTAGGTAGTTAAACTTGTTAGCAATATACAATAGCAACACATAGGCTAAGACTAAGGGAAAAAGAAGCTCACCTTTGAATAACCACAAGAGTTTTGAGTAAAGGGTCATTCCTGTGTCATGAGCAAGTGAGAGTACTGAAAAGCTCCATTTCAAATCGGTATGTATGATTATATTTAAGCTGATTCAAAAACACCTACTGACCATCAAGCTCTATATGTAATGCTGGAAGAGTTTCTTCCTCTCCATTGATAAACCAATAATTTCACTGTTTGTCTTGAGTCTTCAAAACTGCTGATTTATAAAGTCAAAGTGCGTCTAAGGGTAAGAGACATTGAGAACAGAGACACAGTAGCCCAGAAAGGCACTCTTCTAGTACTCTTCTGGTCCCACATTTATTCATTCAATAAAAATTTATTGAGTCACGCTGTTTCCAAGGAATTGTACTAGGTGCTGCAATGCAAAGAGTATGACAAAACTGTCTGTAAATGTAGGATCTGAATTGGTCTTTGATAGTTTTCCTGATTTGAGAAAGAAGTCTCTATTTGGCTAATTTAGGGAGCTAAGAGAATGGACAAGGTCTGCTTATGTCCTTTTGGCAGCCTAGCATAGCTTTTGCCTCCCTCAAATCAGTTATAAGTCAAAACAAATAAGGCACATTTTTAAAAAAAATTCCCCCCTTTAATTGACCAAAGTAAAGCCATGACATTTCATTTGGTAACCTGTTTAGAATTATAAAAATCATTTCATTTGGCCCAGCCCATACTGCCCAAGACAAAACTTCCAGACAATTCTGATGCCATCCAGTTTTGTTCTTACAAACTGCATATTTAAAAAAAAAAAAAAAAAAAAAAAATCTTCAACGTCCTAAATGTGATGTGCTCAGTGCGAAGCATATCAGAGCTGGACGTGACATTTATGTCCTTGACAAGCCTCGATTATCCAGGTCCTTTACCTGCAACATAAAGATGTCAGTTTAATATTTACAATCAGATCAACTTTGGAGAAATTTTCTACTAAAATGGATTCACCTAGAGTGGGCAGGATTATGTTGGGTTCTGCAGCCTGGTTTAGGGCTGTGAATACACAAGCACTGATTAGAGACTAGATTCTCTCTGCTTAGCCTTTTGGAATACCTCTGTGAGGAGCAATATTACTGATCTACCCTCCACATAGATCAAGGGTTCTCAATCTTTTCTTATATGAGAGATATACTCCTATGTGGTTTTATGTGACTCTATATACCTTAAGTTCTTCAGGGAGAGAAGAAAATGTAGTTAAATATAAACATGAACTTTTTCTCTATTTCCTGCACTCTCCCCACCCGTGAGCCTGATAATCACAGAAACTGGTTGAGTCAAGCCCCAGCTGGAAAAGTATCACTGCAACAACTGCCAAAATGATGGCAGACTGGGATCATCTACTCTCTAAGAACAATCTAAAAGAAAAAGTAAAATTTTCAGTGAGTTTGCAAGCTACTTTTCAAACACAGGTGTCATGAGAAATTTCCCTATTTGAGAAATATGTGGCCCATTTTACAAGCACTGAAACCAATCTGCAAAAATAAAAGTTGCTTTCTGAGACGTACGGCATCTGCTTACCTTGTATATCCTGACCAGCCAATGTTCTGTGGTATACGCTTCCTCCAGGACATCAAGCTCAAAGTCTTTATTCCCAATCTCAGCATTTCGGACACGGTCAAAGCCTGGAGGACGCTCTAGAGAGGGATGAAAAAGAACATACTTCTTTCTACAGTGCTAATTTCCTAGAGAGACAGTATATGGATTCAGTAAACCATCTGCTAACTGAATGATTATTCCTCAGCCTGCAATTTGGTGAGAGTAGAGCCTGCAAAAAAGGGCATGAGGTAGTAAGGGCAAATCAAGTGTTAACCTAACTTAAGTTCTATGCAAGATGATGCTTGCCAGTCAATGTCTTATCTCTGATGAGACAGACATAGGGAGCCGACTTCCAAGGCCCTCTATTCCTGAGGATTGTCATTCAGAGCCTCTAATACACTAGCAACCCTTGCATGGATCAGAGAAAAAAGCCTACCAGAAGTCAAAGACCTGCATTCATGTCAGAAATTCTCCCTAGTACAGAACCAAGAAATTGAAGTCAGAAGGACAGACTTAACCTAATCAAATAACTCTCAATGTAGTCATCAGAAGATACGAAAAGTCACTTTCTTACCCTTTTGTTCCTGTCTTCACTGTAATACCCTTAAGGACACTAAAAAGTAATGGTCAAAAGCACAGAATTTGGAGCCTGTCTTTGTCAGTTTGAATCCTGACTCTGTCATTAGTTATATGACACTAGGCAGTTAAATAACCTATTTGTACCTCAATTTCCTCATATATAAAATAACAGGCTGGGTGTGGTGACTCATGCCTGTAATCCCAGCACTTTGGGAGGCCGAGGTGGGTGGATTACTTGAGGTCAGGAGTTTGAGACCAGCCTGGCCAACATAGTGAAACAATGTCTCTACTAAAAATACAAAAAAAAAAAAAAAAATTAGCCGGGGATGGTAGAGTGCACCTGTAATTCTAGCTACTCAGGAGGCTGAGGCAGGAGAATCGCTTGAACCTGGGAGGTGGAGGTTGCAGTGAGCCGAGATCATGCCACTGCACTCCAGCCTGGGTAACAGAACAAGACTTCATCTCAAAACAAAACAAAAATAACAACAGCTAGGTGCAGTAGCTCAGGTCTGTAATCCCAGTACTTCAGGAGGCCATGACAAGAAGATTGCTTGAGCTCAGGAGTTCCAGACCAGCCCAGGCAACATAGTGAGACCTCATCTCTACAGCAAGTTTAAAAACAGCCAGGCATTGTGGTGTGCACCTTAGTCCCAGCTACTCAAGAGGCTGAAGCAGGAGGACTCCTTCAGCCCAGGAAATCAAGGCTGCAGTGACCCATGATTGCACCACTGCACTCCAGCCTGGGTGTCAGAGCAAAAACCCTGTCTCAAAAAAATATACAAACAACAAAAATAAAGATAATATGACAATAATATCAGTATATGCCTTTTGGGTTGCTGTGAGGATTAAATGAGTTAACAGACACAAAGCACTTACTAGTGCTTGGCATATGGAAAATACTGTGTATTAGTAATCACTATTATTACTACTGTTATTAATATTATTATAAATCACTCACTGGCTTCTGTGTAAACCTGTCCAAAGCGATAGTAACACATCTTGTACATGAGGCAGTTGAGCAGCACTGGAGAACCTTCACGGTCCACACGGAACTCCCCAGTTGGAGTATAATAGTCATTCTCCTTGATATGTTTGCCTGTATCTGTGCTCCCTCCAATCCGGACCATCCAAAGAAACTTGTTGATATCTAGGAGAAAAAAAAAAAAAGAACTGCTGCATCACAAAGGTTGGTGGAGTTAAAGCAGGTTAGTATTTCTAAGAAAATTCCTCAACATTTTTTTAATGGGGATTGGTATCATTTAACTCTAATTTGTAAAAATAGTGAGGACAACATACGGGCAAAGCATTTTTCATCAAAATATACAACTTTTCTGAGAAATTATTATACTCCTGAAATCCTATGCTACTAGTCCAGACTTAAGCCACAACTGAAATTGGTCCTATAGATTAGCTAGGGCTAGGCTATCAAATATAGCAGCAATTAGCTATATATAGCTGCTGAGCAGCTGAAATGTGGCTAGTCCAAATTAAGATGTACTGTAAGTATAAAATACACACTAGGTAAGTATGAAATACACATTAGATTTTGAAAAGTTAGTAAAAAAAACCAACCCCAAAAGGGGGTATACTGGTTACATGTTAAATTAAATAATAATGTTTTGATATGAATATTCAGTTAAATAAAATTATTAAAATTACTTTCACCTGTTTCTTTATACTTAGTTTGATGTGACTAATATAAAGTTTAAAATGATAATGTGGTTCCCATTATTTCTATTAGACAGTGGGCACGACTGATCTAAAGAGTAGTAGCTTTACCAAAAAGGTAGACAAGACATGAGTGTTTTCATTCTTGACCAACAGCTGCAAAATTATAGACCTCCAAAGCATGTATATGAGAAGTCAACATTTCTGTGTCAAACACACTCCCATGCTTAATAAATATTGACACTACCATCAACTCATGATATCTCTTTTAGGGTTCATCATTTACTGTATTGCTTGCACACGCTTTAGGGAAATCAGTTGCTACATGTTTCACTGGATGGTTAGTATTAAAAATATTTCTAATGCATAAAAAAAGATAAGATTCCTATTGCACTACTGCAAAGCGTTCGAGGGGATATCACGGTGGTTAAGAACAGACTCTGAATCCAAACTGCCTAAGTTTGAATTCCAGCACTGCCAATTCTAGCTGGGTGACCTTGGGCAAGTTATTTAACCTCTCTGTGCTTCAGTTTTCTCATCTGTCAAATTAGAAAAATATGAGTATCTACAACAATAGGGCTATTATGAGTAACAACATGTAAAGCATTTAGTAAGTTGTTTGTCACATGGTAAACATCCAATGAATAATATTACTATCTTCGTTCAGTGTCTGCATTCTTATCTTCATATTACAAATGGAGAAACTGAGGCACAAAGACTTGCCTAGATCATAGTGCCAGAAACAGGAACAAAAATAAACCCCCAGAACATCAGCTCAGCTATCATAGAACAATAGTATTGTAGCCGCCTGGCAAGTATGTCTGAAACAAAAACCTCATAAGCTCTATGAATGGAAGAGTGAAAATAATAGGAATGGCTGGGTGTGATGGCTCACACCTGTAATCCTAGCACTTTGGGAGGCTGAGATGGGCGGATCACTTGAGCACAGGAGTTCAAGAACAGCCTGGGCAATGTGGCAAAACCCAATCTCTACAAAAAGTATAAAAATTGGCCGGGCATGGTGGTGTGTGCCTGTAGTCCCAGCTACTCAGGAGGCTGAGGTGGGAAGATCACTTGAGCATGGGAAGCAGAGGCTGCAGTGAGCAGACAACGTGCCACTGATCTCCAGCCTGGGTGACAAAGTGAAACTCTGTCTCAAAAACAATAATGATGATGATGATAGGAACTGCATCAAGGACAGCCCATTATTCAAAAGATATGGTTGTCTACAAAAAAAGAAGCTGGGCCAGGCCCAACTTTTTTTATTTTTATTATGCCTCTCAAATGTTACAGAACTCCTATTAGTAAAGCCCAATTAATAATTAGACCTTGAAAAATAAATTCAGTGTAACAAATTAACAAAACAGTTGGCCTTCCATATCTGTGGGTTTGACATCCATAAATTCAACAAACCTCTAATCAAAAATATTCACAAAACAAAAAAAAGATGACTGCATCTGTAATGAAGATGGATAGACTTTTTTCTTGTCATTGTTACCTAAACAATACAGTATTAACAACCATTTACCTAGTATTAGGGATTAGTATTACAATCTAGAGATGATTTAAAGTATATAAGAGAATGTGTGTATATTATATACAAATACTAAACCATTTTATATAAGGGACTTGAGCATCCACAAATTCTGGTATCCTGGTGAGGGGTGGGGGTAGGGGTGGGGGTGTCCCGGAAACAATCCTCCATGGATACAGAGGGACAACTACACTATCTTCTTTTATGATCTTCACATACATGTTTTCATGGATCTAGACAGTAACAGTGTTTTGCATTTTTCTTTTTCTTTTTCTTTTTTTTTGAGATGGAATCTTGCTCTGTCACCCAGGCTGGAGTGCAGTGGCGCCATCTCAACTCACTGCAACCTCTGCTGCTCGGGTTCAAGTGATTATCTGGCCTCAGCCTCCCAAGTAGCTGAGATTACAGGTATGTGCCACCACACGTGGCTAATTTTTGTATTTTTTTAGTAGAGACGGGGTTTCATCATGTTGGGCAGGCTGGTCTCAAACTCCTGACCTCAAGAGTCTTCCCAAAGTGCTGGGATTACAGGCATGAGCCATCGCACCCGGCCTCTGCATTGTTTTTTAATGGTTATCATAGTACCTTCTTTAAAAAATAAAAAGTCTAACTTATATATCCCCTCCCACCAGAATATCAAAATTCACAAATGCTCAAGTCCCTTATATAAAATGGTATAGTATTTGTATATAACCTATGCACATCTGTCCATATACTTTAAATCATGTCTAGATTACCTATACTACCTAATACAGTGTAGATGCTATGTAAATAGTTGTTATACTGTATTTTTTATTTGTATGATTTTTATTGTTGTATTATGATTTTTTTCACAAATATTTTCCATCTGTGGTTGGTTGAACCCACAGATGCAGAACCCACGGATATGGAGGGGAAACTGTACACACAGTATTTAGAAATATGCATGTAAGTACCAGAAGAAATAGCTGCAGGAATAATTGCTTCTGGGGATTGATGTTAAGGGGGCTTAGATTTTCAGGCAGTGAACTATCACTTTTTATTATAAACCTTCAGAACTGTTTAACTTTTTTTTTGAAACAGTTTCACTCTGCTGCCCAGACTGGAGTCCAATGGCGCAATCTCAGCGCACTGCAACCTCTCCCTCCCGAGTTCAAGAGATTCTCCTGCCTCAGCCTCCTGAGTAACTAAGACTACAGGCATGTGCCACCACGCCTGGCTAATTTTTGTAGAGACAAGGTTTCACTATGTTGCCCAGGCTGGTTGTGAACTCCTGACCTCAAGTGATCCGCCCGCCTCGGCCTCCCAAAGTGCTGGGATTACAGGTGTGAGCCACCACACCCAGCTGTGAACTGCTTAACTTTTTAAAGTATAAACAGGCATTACATTAACTTTTAAGGCAGATAACTATATTTGGATGTTTCTTCTAAAAATCTTTGTGCCAATAATCTTAGGGCACATGGTAACCTCCATTTTACACATACTTTTATTTATATATATTTTATATATATATAAAATGTTCTCTTTTTTTACACGCTGTTGGGCCATATAAAACATTTCTAAGCTGGTCAATGATCATATGGCTTAAAACCACTAAAAAAATGCTAATTCTTAAGTTCATCGTCATGAGCCTTATGTTCAGCTTGGTTTTATTACTGGTTGTGGAACTACTTCTATGCCTTAGACAATCATATAGCATGCTGTACCTACACAAGAATTGTTTACATTTATGTCCTCTTGTTACAAAAAGAAAAAAATCAAAATACCCAAACCTCAAGTTGCAAATACTTAGGAACTTCCCATGAAAGAAAAATATCTTA
Organism: Pongo pygmaeus; assembly: GCF_028885625.2. Lineage (NCBI taxonomy): Eukaryota > Metazoa > Chordata > Mammalia > Primates > Hominidae > Pongo > Pongo pygmaeus. Next base: position 127,370,702 of record NC_072382.2, on the reverse strand, counting down.
GTAACATATTAGTAAAAGTACAGAAAACTAGGATATTCATCTAGTTTTCTTAGAATCTATGTCCTGCGGCTAGAAACAGAATCAAGTATATTACCATCAGAGGAATACCCAGTGAGGCCTCCAAAAATGACCAGCACATAGCTGACATCAAGCTCCCTCATGATCTCATAGGCTTTTTCCTCTGTGGACGCCATTGCCTGGAAAAACAAATGTACAATTCTCAGAGCAAAATCCCAAGTCATATGATCCCCTCATGCAGACACATTTCCCACTAGACCTCGTACACCAAACACTCAAAGATCCCTTTATCTTACCTGACCTACTCGAGAAATATGGGTATTATTCCATGTGTTATTGTCCACTAAAATTGTTCGGTTTGCCATAGCTGTAATCTGATAGCCATAATCCCACCAGGACATGACCTTCGCATCCTGAAAGTAGAATGGGAAATGGAAATAACAAGCTTCTCACTGTCTCTAAAAATCAAATGCAACAGAGAAGGCATCTTTGGTCTGACAGAAGTGACACCTGGCTAACTAATCAATTTCTTCACAAAGTAATGCATGTCAAACCAGAAAATAAATCCTGGAACCTGGTCTTCCATTTATATACAATTATAAAATCTCAGCACAAATAACAAACCAACATTCCCAACACTTCATCCCAGGTCACTTTATACAAACATAATGGGGTAGGAGGTGTGGGAGACTGTGCAGTGTAGCCACATCAATAGCCTAGTGTCATTAGACAATTTTCTTAATAACCTTTTAACAGAATTGCAAAAATCACTTATTATAAAGATGGGGTGGAAACTCAAATCACAGGATACAATGGACAAGAATTAAGAGACTCTTAAAAGTTTTATTCCTAACAAATTGTCTCAGAAATGATATTCCTAATAGTTATTATAAAGGAAATCACTTCAGATTCTCAAAAGATATAAATTAAAATGTTAAAAGCAGTTATCATAAGGTGATCACTTTACACAAGATTTATATCTTTCTTCTTGATTCAATTTTCTGATTTTTCTAAAGTGAACATGTATTATTTATCTATAACTTTTTTCTTTTATAACTGGGATGTTCTACCTCATGTTAAAATCATCATATCAATAAAAGTGTCCATGCAAAGTCTAGATAATTACTAGTAAGAGTAACTACAAAAGATCCCTGAATTGAATGGAGGTTCACATTTAAGGCTCATTCAAGACTAGAGTTGCAAAGTTCCAATTTCACCAAGGTTTCCACCCATCTAAAAGCTGTATGATTCACTGTAACATCAAATGTCTCCCCCTTTGCCCCTAACCCACAATTCCCACCCCTCCCAAATCTTCACCTCTGGAGTATTGTGACGAAGCCAATAATATGCTTCTCGGAAGTCATCAAATATGATCCTACTGCCATCCCCACCACGGGCAGATAGTACAATGGATGGAGAAGAGTAGGCCTCACTGGTCACCCAGGTTGAATGAAAGGTGTAGGTGATGAGAAAGAAAGCCATGACCAGTATCATCCCACTTGCCACCTAAACAAGGAAAAAGAGTTAATTGTGTAGTTAACCAAACTAAATTCACACAACACAGGACAACTTCTTAGACACATTCATATAGATGAGATTGATCAAAATAAGTCAGAGGCTATATGAGTTAATTCTGACCACCTAGGACAGTGCTCTACTTTACTCCTCCCCTGGCCCCGCTGCCCACATACACACATACACACACACACACACACACAGAGTCTCCCAAGTCTACTCTTAACATTGCTTCTCACTTCATTCTTAATAGGGTAGGTGGAATCCTGTTGCTTCTTGCTCTTCTTGTCTGGACGACTTATGTCCAGATTCTTCATGTATGTGGACAGCACCTGGGAGACTCCAATGCCAGAGAGAATGCACATAACAGGTGCCAACACTAGCATTAGACGCACCTAACAGAGACAGGAAGCATAATCAGTCTAATCAGTGTTCCACAATTTACAGATTTCAGCCTATTAGTAGATCAAGACATCAATTTAGGGGTTTTCATCAAACATGACTTCCATAAAAAGTGAAAGAGAAAATACTTGAAACAGTTGCAGTAGAAGTATGTATTTCTTAAACTTTGTTTCAATTATATGCATGTACATATGTATGTGTGTCTTGAATAATGATATAAAATATATTTCATAACTGTGGTTTGAGACCAAAAAAGTATGAGAAACACTATTTTACTACAATATATAAAATCTCTCCTCTCTTTTTTGTCATTGTTCCCTAAAGAATACAGTATTAACAACCATTTACCTAGTATTAGTTATTAGTATTACAATCTAGAGATGATTTAAAGTATATAAGAGAATGTGTGTATTCTCAGTGGCTCACGCCTGTAATCCCAGCACTTTGGGAGGCCAAGGTGGGTGGATCACCTGAGGTCGGGAGTTCAAGATCAGCCTGACGAACATGGAGAAACCCCATCTCTACTAAAAATACAAAATTAGCTGGGTGTGGTGGTGCATGCCAGTAATCCCAGCTACTCGGGAGGCTGAGGCAGGAGAATCGCTTGAACCCAGGAGGCGGAGGTTGCAGTAAGCCGAGACCATGCCACTGCTCTCCAGCCTGGGCAACAAGAGTGAAACTCTGTCTCAAAAAAAAAAAAAAAAAAATCAAATCCCTCCTCTAACAATCTAGCACTGGGTAATACTCCCACGCCTTCAAGAAAAAATATCACCTCCCGTTTTAAGACACCCAGGGTCATATTATCTAACAAAGCGCAAAAACGCTTCTACAATAAAGTTATGAATCCAAGAAAGTTGGACCCCACAACTAGAATGTATGAGTGTCCCTTACGTTCCTGGAAAGGATCAACAACTTACAACTCATTCCCTCAAATGCTCAGAGGGACGCATGTGCACAATCATCAGTACTTTCTGAATTCCGCCAGGCAGATAAAAAAGCACCTCAGAGTTAGAGTGAAAAAGTCTACCAGACTGAGGGCATCCTCACCATTACAGCTGAAAAGTACATGCTGGTCACACCATACATGATGATAAAAATCCGGGCATCAGACAGGTTGCTAAAGCAGTAATAGAGGCCAACTACAAAAGAGGGAAGGAGAAATAAGCAGCTGAGTCCTGTAGGTTGAAACCTACAAGGTAAAGTGTCTTCATTATATGACTGGATGATTGCACACATTTAACCCAGCAATTCCACTTCCAGGAATTTATCCTAAAAAAACAATCATAGAAACATGCAAAGATGTTTACTACAGCACACTTTAAAGTAGCAAAAAAATCAGAAACAACCCAAATGTCCAAAAACAAGGAGCTAATTATAGTACATTTATAAAATGGAATATATTAAAATATTGCTGCATGAGATTATGGACTACTTGCCTTCTTACACATCTTGATACATCTCTGTACTTAAAAAAACTAGTAAATGATACATTTTAAGTATTTCTATAAAATAATACTAAGTAACAGAGAAATTTGATTCTTTATGAAGTGAAAAAAATCAGGGAAAAAACTATGATCTCACTCTTATTTGATAAATATACATCAAAATGTTAACTGTGGCTAGAGATGGGTAGTGAGAACTCCTGAATATTTACGTTTTTTGAGATGGGGGTCTTGCTGTATAACCGAGGCTGGTCTCAAACTCCTGGGCTCAAGTAATCCTTCCACCTCAGCCTTCCAAAGTAGCTGGGACTAACGGTGCACACTACCATGCCCAGCTAATTTTATTTATTTTATATGTGTGTATGTGTGTGTGTGTGGGTATGGGTGTGTGCACGCATTATGTTTTTTTTTTTTTTAAGTAGAGACAGGGGTCTCGCTATATTGCCCAGGCTGTTCTTGAACTCCTCGCCTCAAGCAATCCTCCCACCTCATCCTCCCAAAGTGCTGGGATTACTGATGTGAACTACAACTCCAGGCCTGTTATTTTTTTAGACGTGGGTCTCACTGTGTTGCCCAGGTTGATCTCAAATTCCTGACCTTAAGTGATCTTCTCACCTCAGCCTCCTAACTGGCTAGGATTATAGGCATGAGCCATTGTGCCCAGCATCTTTTTCTATTTATTTATATATATTTTTACAATACACAAATTACTTTCACAGTAAGAAAAAAGTAAAAGTTGGCCAGGCACAGTGGCTCACGCCTGTAATCCCAGCACTATGGGAGGCCAAGGTGAGCAGATTGCTTGAGCCCATGAGTTCAAGACCAGCCTGGGCAACATGGCAAAACCGCATCTCTACAAAAAATATACAAAAACTAGCCAGGCATGGTGGCATGCACCTATAGTCCCAGCTACTCAGGAGGGTGAGGTGGAAGGATGGCTTGAGCCCAGGAGGCAGAGGCTGCAGTAAGCTGAGATTGTACCACTGCCCTCCAGCCTAGGCAACAGAGCAAGACTCTATCTCAAAAAAAAAAAAAAGGTAAAAGTTATTTTTTAAGAGAAAAAGACCACTACCACTGGTAAATTCTAAAACACATCTGGATTGGCCAGAAGATAAGAGATTGATGAGGCTTTACAATCAGCAGTACTCATTATGGGACTTCAATACTGCCAAGAGGAAAAACAAGGGTAAAGGGGAAGGAGTATGATAGAAGTACTCAAACAAAACAAAACAAAACCGGAGTAAAAATTACGATTAAATTTTAACTTATAACACAAATGACAAATGAACAGAAAACTGTGAGGCTGAACTTGCCAATATCTACAATTGTTGAACTTCTGACTTCTGCTCAGCTTCATACATGAGAAAATTTGCTTAGCCGTCCTCTGTATTACACAACATAAACAGGCAAAGAAAAACAAAACACGAATGAGGGTAGCTTGCAAATTTGGAATCAAATTGTGGTTCTTATGAACAAGGCCATTTCAGAACACAAGGCCACATACCTGGAAACATGAAGACGAGGAGCTGCAGGTCAAAATAGTATGAGGACCAGGTTGTGGGCTGATGCTCAGACACAGAAGCAATGATGGGGATGTTGTTCTTGGCATAAGAAGGATCCAGCAGTGAGTAGAAACGCCCCGTCCAGGGAGATATTTTTCCTAGCAGCAAAGAGGCAATAAATATTCCACACACACTAGTCAAACAAACATCTGATCCAAATTAATCACAACTTCCCATTTTAATAAGATTCTCAGTGACAGAGAAGGATTAGGTTTTTGCTTAATTGCCACCAATACTTAGAGAGTTTCACTCCTTCCTTTCTTTCAAACCTGAGAGTACTTTTGTCAGCATTGCCAGAAGAATAAAGCCAGGCTGTATATAAACTTGGAGAGAAGAATAGAGGCAGAAATGCTACCTGAAAGGGTTTTAGGCCAAATTTGGTCAAACCAAGGCCAACTGTAGAGATTAAATCAACTATATCCTCGAGTCCTGCTCTGAATTAGTCAATAGAAATCAAATTCATCTCTGAGAAATCAAAGTAGGGAAAAAGAAGGAAAATTTGGCTTTCCAACCAACTAAACAGCCATGATTTAGTTTCCATGGGATTAGATGAGTGCCACCTTGGAGGGTATGGTAAGCAATATAATGACTTCTCCCACCCGATCAATAGGAAAGAAAAAAAAGAAAGAAAAAGGAGAAAGATTCGCAAGGTAGGATATAGTCCTTTCACCAGGTATGATTAAGAGCAGCTCCAACAAGACATTTTCTGCTATGCTGAATCCAAACACTGGGCTGAAAAGTGGATTGAATGTAAAATTGTGGGATTGTACATGCTTCTGATGAAAAAAGAAATAAGAAAAAAATAATCTTTTGTGTTCAGAAAATACCCTGTCTTTTGGAGTTTATTCTATGTCTGTACCCATCTGCATTTAATAGTAAAAGCTCTGAGCCTGACTGGGTGCGGTGGCTCACGCCTGTAATCCCAGCAATTTGGGAGGCCGAGGCGGGCGGATCACCTGAGGTCGGGAGTTTGAGACCAGCCTGACAAACATGGAGAAACCCCATCTCTACTAAAAATACAAAATTGGCCGGGTGTGGTGGCGGGCGCCTGTAATCCCAGCTACTCAGGAGGCTGAGGCAGGAGAATCGCTTGAACCTGGGAGGTGGAGGTTGCAGTGAGCCAAGATCGTGCCACTGCACTCCAGCCTGGGCAACAAGAGCGAAACTCCATCTTAAAAAAAACAAGCTGTGAGCCTTCCCTACCTGTCAGCATGAGGAGAGCTCCCACGGTGAGAAGGACAAAGCCTACCAGAGAGATGACGCTCCGGAAAAGAACTTCAAATTGTTGTGGATTCAACTTGCTGCGCAGATAATCCACAAAGGCATGGATCTGGCAGAGACCAAAGACCCCAAAGGCTGCCATGTGCTCTGATGAAAGGACAGGCTGTAGGTAAAAGGATATGCATGTTAATACTAAGGAAAAAAAATGAGTAAGTCCAGTGCAGGCCTGCATTATTCTTATCTAGTTCAAACCAAACGGTCAAATGAGTTCTGAGGCCCCGAAGGAATCAGGGCCAATCTAGTGAAGGGTTTAATTCACCAGCCATATTTTCTACAGAATATTTGCAGCCCGCTAAAGCATAAGATACACTATCATTATCACATCTGTGGCTTTTGCTCAGGTTATATCCTTAGCCTAGACTGTAATTTTCCCCAAATTCCCATCCACTAAAATTCTCATTATTCAAGGTCCAACTCAAATATCATCTCTTCCTAATCTGCCAAACTGAAATCAGTCACTCCTCTCTATGTTCCATATCACATTAGTCCTCTTCTAGCACTTAATCATTCTTTGCCTTAGATTGGTGGTTCTCAAATGTTAGTGGGCATCATAATCACCAAGCGGGTAGAAGTGTTAAAACACAGATTGCTGAGCCCCACCTCCAGAGTTTCTGATTCAGTAGGTCTGTGTTGGGGCTCTAGAATTTGCATTTATTTCTAACAAGTTCCTAGCTGCTGCTGCTGGTGATGATGATTCAAGAACCACACTTCCAGAACTGTAGCCTATCGGATATAGACAGCTACCTGTATTTCTTTCCCTGCAAGAAGACCAAAACTTCCTTAAGCACTATGACCGTATTTTTATCCTTTTTACATTTTCAAGTGATTAGCAAACTGCATATACAAATGCTTTTCAACTTATGATTGGGTTACATCCCCATAAACCCATTTTAAGTTGAAAATATCTTAAGTAGAAAATGCATTTAATACACCTAGCCTATGGAACATCACAGCATAGCGTAGACTACCTTAAACATGCTCAGAACATTTAACATTAGCCTACAGTTGGGCAAAATCATCTAACACAAAGCCTATTTTATAATAAAGTGTTGAGAATCTCATGTAATTTATTGACTACTGTACTGAAAGTGAAAAACAGAATGCTTGTATGGGTACTGGAAGTACGGTTTCTACTCAATGCAGATCACTTTCACACCATTCTAAAGCCAAAATATCCTAAGTCACACTTCATAAGTTGGGGACAATCTGCAGTAGGTGATCAGTAAAGAAATACTTGTTGACCTCTAGATAAGGTTTGCACTTTCATGATAATTTCACATGAGAAATCAAACATACCACATTATTCTTTGATTTAACAGTTCTCTGTTAACCCTGTGGAGCAATGTGGTTAAAGGTTTGTGCTTTACTTCCTGAAGCACTTACAATTAGATGCCATTAAGATCAGGAATCTCTGCTACTACATGGGGTCATCTGTATTAAAAGGACTGGAAATTTTAACTTTGATCACTCATCTAAACTCAACTCAACTAAATATCCCTCCCCTTCCCACAAACGTAAAGCCAAAGTAAGAGCCATGAAATTCAAACTTCACGGAGCAAATATTAGCACACTCCTGGATGCAAACTTTAATGACCAGTAATTCTGTTGCTTCAATTCACACAAGTAATTCAATAAAAAAGCTGTGAATAAGTCGTACTCTTCTTAACAGAATCTAAGATAAATCAGTCTAGTTGGGGCTGCATAGAAAAAGTAGAAGCTGAAAACCCTACTGAGTCAAGGAGATCTGCATAGAAAGTATAGTGCCCAGGCAGTAAACAGTACAGCTCACCTGGAAGCCCACAAAGGAGATCTGCATAGAAAGTATAGTGCCCAGGCAGTAAACAGTACAGCTCACCTGGAAGCCCACAAAGGAGATCTGCATAGAAAGTATAGTGCCCAGGCAGTAAACAGTACAGCTCACCTGGAAGCCCACAAAGGAGATCTGCACAGAAAGTATAGTGCCCAGGCAGTAAACAGTACAGCTCACCTGGAAGCCCACAAAGGAGATCTGCACAGAAAGTATAGTGCCCAGGCAGTAAACAGTACAGCTCACCTGGAAGCCCACAAAGGAGATCTGCACAGAAAGTATAGTGCCCAGGCAGTAAACTGTACAGCTCACCTGGAAGCCCACAAAGGAGATCTGCATAGAAAGTATAGTGCCCAGGCAGTAAACAGTACAGCTCACCTGGAAGCCCACAAAGGAGATCTGCATAGAAAGTATAGTGCCCAGGCAGTAAACAGTGCAGTAGGCCACGTAGATCCGGTGAGAGAAACGGCCTGTGAGCATCAGCACCAGGACGTGGAGAGGAATCAAGTTGATCAGGAACACATAACCTCCCCATGACGAGACCTATGATGGAACAGAAAAAAACAGTTCCTCTGAGTATGCCTCCTCAGACCACCACCACTATATTGTAGGATATCACCTGTGACTTTTTAAAGAACACTTATAGTAACTATAACTTTATTTATGCCAAATGGCTTAAAGAGTTCAAATAACTGATTTTTTTTTAACAGGAAAATCAAGTCCTTACATGTACAGGTCACACAAAATAAAATAAATTTTTAAAAAGAAAATATAAAATAAAGTTCAAACCCATCACTGTAACTCAATCCCCTGCTCCCTTATGGTTGCTGATGTCATGATCACATAACGAGAGGGACTCAAGCCTCAGAATTAATCTAAATGCAATCTACTGTAAGGTCATACAGAGGATTTAGGGATATGTGAGCAAGTAGAAGCAATGAAGGAAGTCTACATGTATACGTAAGTATGAACAGAAAAAATATACTGGAAAAGAAAAAAATTTAGGGGAACCTACCAGAAAACAAAGTTGGTCAAACAATAAGTACCCACAGGAAATACAGTATTTAGAGAACTTTAAAAATTAAAAACTTGTAGAAAAAGTTACCATGTAGAAATAAGCAAGGGCACACTTAGCTGCCCAACAGATGGAACCAGTCTTTACTGCCTTGATCCACATGTAGTAGGTGAGCAGCATGCAAAAGATGGCAATCCCTGCAGAAAGGACACACCAAAAATTCAACAGGAGGCCAGGCTAGTATAGTCATTAAGAATACTGTTCTGGAACAGACTGCCTGGATCTATTACCAAGTAATAGTGTAATTTTAGGCAAATTATTTACTTCCTTTTGTTTCAGTTTCATATAAGAAGTAATAGTATCTACTTCATAAAAGTGTTCTGAAAACAAATATAATTAATGCCTGTAAAGCACTTAGAAGAGTACCTAGCATATAATAAACATTAAGTAAATATTGGCCATTATTATCATTCTTTCCAAGCACTAAACATCCTGCTAGTATAGTTCTAAAGACATCTTATACTATCATTCATCATCCTGCCTCTACGTCTTAACATGTGATACTCATGCCCCAATTGCCCCTTTCCTTGATATCTGCCTAATGAAGTCCCAACTTCAGGACCCAGTTGACCTTCAACCACTTCTACAAAGCCTTCCTTGATTCCCGAATCTGCTTGTTTTTTTCTCTTAAAAAAATAAAAATAAAAACAACAACAACAACAACAAAAACAGGGTCTTGCTCTATTACTAGGCTGAAGTGCAGTGGCAATCACAGCTCACCGCAGCCTCAACCTCCCAGGCTCAAGCAATCCTCCCACTTCAGTCTCCAGAGTAGCTGGGACTACAGGCGCATACTACCGTGCCCAGCTAATTTTTGTATTTCTTATGGTAACAGGGTTGCCCAGGCTGGTCTGAAACTCCTGAGCTCAAATGATCCACCCACCTCAGCCTCCGAAAGTACTGGATAACAGGGCGTGAGCCACCAAGCTCAGCCCCAAATCTCTCCTTTCACTACATTCCTGAAGTACTCTGTTCAAATTTTTATCATGGCACATAGTACTATCTCCTGTCACTGGAGTTATATTTATATGTCCATTTTAATCTTCCTTAATAGATGATGGGCCAATATAACCTTATTCATTATCTATCTCTTTAATTTCTTATAATTATGCACAAAGTAATCTTATTCATTATCTAACACTTAATACTATGTTTTCCCAATAACATTCAACAAATGTATGTTGAATTGAAAATAAGTCAGTAAGTCCTTAAAATTTTAAGGACATCTATTTCCTTTATGTAGGAAAATAAAGCAAATGATTATAATGTTAAAACAACAGTTAACTATTTTATGAGTGCAGAGATGAACCAAAGACTTGTAAGAAAAGTTACCAACTACCTTTCTGGAAAGGATGATGGGAAGAGAACATGAGCTTGTCCAAGATCCGTTCCTGCCCATTTCTAACCTTCTCACCCAGTTACCATTTTTATTATTGCTAAACCATAGACTGCACTTTGTGAAGCTCTGTTGGATAATAAGGTGAGATGATCTTCTTCAGCATTTTAAAAGTCTTACCTTCATTATCATAGGAGCCAGCCACAGATCGGGAGATATATCCAGGGACTACAGCAATCATGGCAGCAGCAAGAAGCCCAGCCCCTGCATCCTGTAAGAAAAAAAGGGTAATAAGACATTAACACCAATACAATGCTGAGAAAGAATAGAGGATCCACTAGTCCATTCTGTTTATAATGGGCCCAGAAAACAGTCCAACAATTTTGAAGGTAAATGTGAGATGTTAGAAATGCTAGAAATGCTCACAGCACAAGCAAGCTAAAAACTTCATGACCAATTCCCCATGATGACACCAAACCTGACACTGAGAACACATATGCTGAGGACAGACAAATCAAGTGAGATGTCAAACATCAATACTGTCCCAGAATGAGCTGTTTGGCTACCAATCTCGCCAAGCTTGTAAGTCTCTACCCCTAACAATATCTGTACATCATTGGAACACCAGTCACACCTCTAAAAGCTATGCAAGGACAATCAAAGGAAGAAAATTATTATTTCAGTTAAAAAGCCAAGAAAGCTAAGTGATAATCTACCTAAACTGAAGATGCCAGGAACTTAGGCAATAAAGCTTAAATATCACCAGGCACCCTTTGAGCTCAGGAGAAAGGAGCAACAGATATAAGCCACATTCCAAAAAAGTAAAGACTTGTCTGTTGAAAGAGTCAAATTTGGGAAAGGGCAGCAAGGAGAAGGATGAAAAAGTTTTCCAAACTAAATTCAGGCTTCCCAAACCCCCTACTAGTTTATCACCTCTCAGGTATCTCTCTAACACCACAGCACAAACTAAGAATAGCACCCAGGGAGCCAAGGTCAGCAATGCTGAAACCTGGAAAAAGAGAGTCAGCATTATGGAGTCTACTACGGAAGCCAAACGGCTTAAGAATTTTAAAATAAAAAAAAAAAATTTTAAATCAACAAATAATTGCTGAGTACATTCCTGGTAGGAAAAACTAACCGTTTTGGAATGTTTCACGTTTTTTTTTCCTCTCCCTTACATTGTGAGGACTTCAAAATCCAAACCTCACATTTTGCATTTTAAATGTTTTTTTCTTTATGTAGCAATTTACATTTCACTTTCAACTATACTCTCATAAGGACAAACAGTTGCTAATGATAAAAAAAACACATATTCCAGAAAGGGATTGGAGTGAACCCAATTAATTTGGCCCAGTAAAAGCTGTGTTCACCTTCTGGCTCCCTGCCTTTCTAAGGCTCTGTCCCCCACCCTCCAGCATCGATTAGAGAGGCTCAATAACATTCATTCCCAAGCCTCCTGTCACCCCAAATCCTTCACCTTGAGCTCTTTGGTAAGGTGGTACGTGACGATGGTGGTGAAGGAGGAGAAGAGAGGGGCCAGGAACACACAGACATTCCGAATGTCGATGGTGATGTGGAAAAAATGGAGTACATGGTAGATTGCAGCAGAGGTGATCATTAAACCTGTAATAGGAAGAAGAAACTCCATTAGGTTGTCTTACCAGAACTTAAGGGAAAAAGAAAGGGAAAATCCCAGATACAATAAAGTGACTATGTAAGTCTTGACAAATCACCAGAAATACTAACATAGCAACTGCAGTAAGCCTATAAATTTCTCTCCTAAGGATTCAATCAGAAGTCTAGAATGTATAAAAACCACCCATCCCCACTCTACTACAAATGTACTCCTGTTTATATAAGATGCACTTTTAGGAACCTGTAATCAGGATGAAATTACAAGTGTCACAAGACAAAGCTATTAGAAATAAAAGAAACTGGTCCTCTAGCATACAAACATTTCTGTTTTTTGTTTTTTTTTTAAAAAAAACACATCTGGTCTCCTCACCTGGGTAAATTGTTCCTCCAATGATTCGTCCCAAAGGGTACCAGGCTCGGTCATCAAACCAGTTATGGAATTTATAAAACCCCTCCTCAGCCAGGAACCTGGTAGTCCGATAATTAAAGTACCTATAGCAAGAAATAAACTTTGTTGTAAATTTGTGGTGAATTTTGCTCCTCAGGATACATCATTGAGAAATTCAGCATTACTCAATGAAAAATCAGTTTAACATCAAATATTATGCCATGAAAATCATTTTACACTACCATAAGTCTGTTTACTTCTATCTCCATGCTTGTCTCAACTAAAGCACTGCTTTTCTCATAAGGAAATGAGCCGGGTACAGTGGTTCACGCCTGTAATCCCAGCACTTTGGGAGGCCGAGGCAGGTGGATCACAAGGTCAGGAGTTCGAGACCAGCCTGATGAACATTGTGAAACCCCATCTCTACTAAAAATACAAAAATTAGCTGGGCATGGTGGTATGTGCCTGTAATCCCAGCTACTCAGGAGGCTGAGGCAGGAGAATCGCTAGAACCTGGGAGGCAGAGGTTACAGTGAGCCGAGATCGCCACTGCACTCCAGCCTGGGCAACAGAGCAAGACTCCGTCTCAGAAAAAAAATAAATAAATAAAAAGGAAATGAAACTGGAGCCTAACATTGTAACAAAGCAATCAAATGGGATACTTCATCAAGCTGACATGTGGTAGGCATTAGGACCAGTCAGAGAATTCAAGCACCATGAAGACAAAGCCCTGAGATGTGGGCACCAATAGATTTTGGCTTTCTTTTTTTTTTTTTTTTTTTTTTTGAGACAGAGTTTCGCTCTTGTTGCCCAGGCTGGAGCACAATGGCACGGTCTCGGCTCACTGCAACCTCTGCCTACGGAGTTCAAGCCATTCTCCTGCCTCAGCCTTCCGAAAGTAACTGGGATTACAGGCGCTCAGCACAACGCCCAGCTAATTTTTGTATTTTTAGTAGAGTCAGGGTTTCACCATATTGGCCAGGCTGGTCTCAAACTCCTGACCTCAGGTGATCCACCTGCCCCGGCCTCCCAAAGTGCTTGGATTACAGGCGTGAGCCACCATGCCTGGTCAGATTCTGGCTTTCAAGTGACAGGAACATATTTTTAAAAATCTATACTGCACACAAAAACACATGAATAATTTCCAGTGATGAGAATCTTTAAAGATGTTGGTATACCATCATATGCAGGATGAAAAAATTTTAACCTACTTCATAACACAACTTTCTTAATTAGTGTTTAAACTTTTAACAAGGTCTACTCATGTGGTTATCTAAAATGCTTCTTATGTCACCTATATAGTAGCATAAAAATATAGATTACAGCCAGGCATGGCAGCTCATGCCTGTAAGCCCAGCACTTTGGAAGACTGAGGCGAGAGGATCGCTTAAGCCCAGTTCAAGACCAGCCTGGGCAACACAGTGAGACTCCGCCTCTACAAAACATTTTTTAAAAATTAGCCAGGCATGGTGGCACACACCTATAGTCCCAGCCACTCAGGAGGTGGAAGTGGGATGACTGCTTGAGCCCAGGAGGTCAAGGCTACAGTGAGCCATGATCGCAACACTGTGCTCCAGACTGGGCAACAGAGCAAGACCCTTTCTCAAAAAAATATAGAAAGATACACAGATACACAGACAACATGAAAAATATTTGATATAAAATGCTTAAGAGCTATAAATGGAAAGATAGTTCTTTAGGCCCAAAATATGTAAGTCCTTAAGTTTCTTATTTAAAAAGAAATAAGGCTGGGTGAGGTAGCTAACACCTGTAATCCCAGTACTTTAGTAGGCCAAGGCAGGTGGATCACTTGAGCTCAGGAGTTCAAGATCAGCCTGGGCAACATAGCGAGACCCTGTTTCTAAAAAAAAAAATACAAAAATCAGCAGGACTTAGTGGCACACGCCTGTAGTCCCAGCTACTCAGGAGGCTGAAATAAGAGGATCACCTGAGCCCAGGGAGGTTGAAGTTTCAGTGAGCCCTGATCATTCCATTGCACTCCAGCCTGGTGACAGAGCAAGACCCTGTCTCAAAAAATAAAATAAATAATAATAATAATAAGGCCAGGCGTGGTGGCTCACTCCTGTAATCCCAGCACTTTGGGAGGCCAACACAGGTGGATCACCTGAGGTCGGGAGTTCGAGACCAGCCTGACCAACATGGAGAAACCCCGTCTCTACTAAAAATACAAAATTAGACAGGCATGGTGGTGCATGCCTGTAATCCTAGCTAGTTAGGAGGCTGAGGCAAGAGAATCGCTTGAACCCGGGAGGCAGAGGTTGTGGTGAGCTGAGATTGTGCCATTGCACTCCAGCCTGGGCAACAGGAGCAAAACTCCATCTCAAAAAAAATTAATAATAATAATAAATAAAAATAAATAAGAGGCCGGCGTAGTAGTTCATGCCTGTTGTCCCAGCACTTTGGGAGGCAGAGGTCAATGGATCGCTTGAGCACAGAAGTTTGAGACCAGCCTGTGTAACATGACAAGACCCAATCTACAAAAAATACAAAAATTAGCCAGGCGTGGTGGTGCGTGCCTGTAGTCCCAGCTACTCGGGCGGCTGAGGTGGGAAGATCACTTGAGCCCAGGAAGTTGAGGCTGCATGAGCCATAATTGAGCCACTGAACTTCAGCCTGGGTGACACAGCAAGACCCTGTTTCCAAAAAAAAAGGAAGACAGACAAAAATAAACAAAAAGAGTCTCAAACTAGAGACAGTTTAATTACTATGGATAATCATGACTAACCGTCCTCTCTGCCCACCTCTCACCCTATTTCCTCCTTGGTCAGTCAAGTTTTGAAAGCTGAAGTAAACAGAAGCAACAGATAGCAGAAATCTCTATCCTTCTGTTTGTCACTGATGTTATTTTGGTGACTGTCAGAAACAGAAGAGACGAGGGTTGCAGACATCAATATGTGTCAGAATTGTGTCCTTTACCTACCAGTAGGAGAGGCAGAGTGAGAGAGGAAGTATAAGTTAGTAGGAATAGGTCTGGACTGCGTTCACCACTCTGGGAATCAGTTTCCTCCTCTGCAAAAGGAAGTGTGAAGTCCCTTATGGTCCCTAACACCTCTTGATGACAAAGCAGATGCTCTTGCATTCCCTGATTATCTAACATCAATGTTTGCTCATTCAGAGGGTCTGAGAAAGAAGCGTAACAGATTGGGATCAAGAAACAAAAGGAGGCTGGGCATGGAGGCCCATGCCTGTAATGCCAGTACTTTGGGAGGCTGAGGAGGGAGGATTGCTTGAGCCCAGGAGTTTGAGACCAGCCTGGGCAACATAGTGAAGACTCTATCTCTACAAAAAATTTTTTAAAAATTAGCTAGGTATGGTGGCACATGCCTGTGGTCCCAGCTACTTGGGAAACCGAGGTGGGGGGATCACTTGGGCCCCACAAGTCAAGTCAAGGCTGCAGTAAGCGGTGATCACACCACTGCACTTCAGCTTGGGTGACAGTCAGACCCAATCTCAAACAAAAAAAGAAAAAACAAAAGGACATGTCTCCTCATTCATGAGAAAAAATATAAACTGAATTTGGGAGGCCCCAAACAGAATTATTTGTAATGCCTCCAAAATGCTTTCAAATATCTACACAAAACAAAATTATAAATTTGCAAATAGATGCAGGCATTTTCAATCAATACTCCACAAGATTGAATATACTATTTTTAAGATATCAATAATATTTCAAGAACCTATGATTTTGGCCTCCAAATTTGTTATAAGCCTTAACTTTAGGCAATATAACACAGTGACTGCAGTCTCTGGAGTCAGACAAACCAACATTCAAATCATGGTTCCTCCACGTACTGAATAAGCAACTTTGGATAACCACTCCCAGCCTGAGTCTCCTCATTTCTTTTTTCTTTTTCTTGTTTTTTTTTTGAGACGGAGCCTTGCTCTGTAGCCCAGGCTGGAGTGCAGTGGCACGATCTTGGCTCACTGCAACCTCCACCTCCTGGGTTCAAGCGATTCTCCTGCCTCAGTCTCTAGAGTAGCTGGGATTACGGGCACATGCCA
This sequence comes from Pongo pygmaeus, assembly GCF_028885625.2. Lineage (NCBI taxonomy): Eukaryota > Metazoa > Chordata > Mammalia > Primates > Hominidae > Pongo > Pongo pygmaeus. Next base: position 127,354,218 of record NC_072382.2, on the reverse strand, counting down.
CCATGCCCAGCTAATTTTTGTATTTTTAGTAGAGATGGGGTTTTACTATGTTGGCCAGGCTGGTCTTGAACTCCTGACCTTGTGATCCGCCCGCCTTGGCCTCCCACAGTGCTGGGATTACAGGCGTGAGCCACCGTGCCCAGTGGAGTCTCCTCATTTCTAAGAAGGGAATAATAGTACCTACATCTCAAAGGGTTGCTGAAAGGGTTTAGAGATAATCTGTAAATTAGTGCTTGGAACAAAATGAATGCTTAGTAAATGCTAGTTATTAATACCACTAAGGACTTCCACTATATCTTTTTCATCTAATGAACAAAATTCCTAATCAAACTGATAACTTTGAGTTTTTTTCATTGCCCTAGAATTTAACTAAGAAGCCCAATTTCTATCACATAAATTTCTAAACAAACAAACAAACAGCAAAATGTCATGAATCTCAAGTCCATCGTTTGTGATTCTCTTCTGAGCCTGGAATACACACCAAGACCCTTTCCTTCAATCTGCATCACAAACTTTTACCAAACTGAGCAGCCAGAATTCTCTTAGCCTAGCCAGATCTTAAGTGATAGGCAGACATACTAGCAATGCCTCTCACATTTTTTGAGTTTCAGAGACTTACTTGGTCAATTCCAATACACACATTTATTTATTTATTTATTTTTTTTTTTGTAGAGATGGGGTTTCACCATGTTGCCCAGGCTGGTCTCGAACTCCTGAGCTCAAGTGATCCCTCCACCTCAGCCTCCCAAAGTGCTGGGATTACAGGTGTGAGCCACTGTGCTGGACTCCAACACATACGTCTTAAAAGGAGATAATAATCTCCTTTGGAAGAGTTTAAGGTTTTTTTTTTTTAACCCCTTAAATGTACTGAAAGCACATCTCTATCACTGAGAGCTGACTGAAATTTGAATCTGAAACCCATGAACCTGAATGCCTCCCAAAGGAAATAATACCAGATCAAGCAAAGGTACTCACGGATCAAACTCATGGATAACACTTTCAAATCTCAGGACAGCAAAGAGACGAGTGGAGAAAGCTGCAAAAACCAGAGTTAATATTCTATTGGTAATGTGCCATGAAAGAACAGCAGATATAGTATTATAATGAAGACAGTATTATCCAGTAGAGAGGTCACAGAAAATATAAAATAATCCCTGAATAAAGTCTTTATGCATCTCTCCCCACATAAAGGAAACAAGAGAAGTTTACTTTCCCCTGACAATGGCATCTACATTTTCCACTTTCATAGGTCACAGTTAACTAATTATAAAAGCCTACAATATTACATTCACCTACTAATACCAAACTCAACTTACATGGTCATCTTTTATATACGCTGACTCCCCCACCATACACACATAACTAACCTTAACCTTGGAGCAAAGTAATAGGTATGGCAAACAAAATTATACCTAGGACTCATGAAGAGCCAGAAAATCTAAAATACAGAGTAAACTCTCAAGAGACTTTCAAAAATACTATAGGAGGCACCTAAATTGAAGATAATTGTCTTTTACAAAAATCAGTTATCCAAGGGTCCCCAATATCACTTTCAGCCCTATGAGAAAATAGAATTGGCACAGCATGCTTCCCATTCTTTCAAAGATGATCATAACCCTCTTTTTTTTTTTTTGGAGACAGAGTCTTGCTCTGTTGCCCAGGCTAAAGTGCAGTGGTGCAATCTCGGCTTACTGCAACCTCTGCCTCCCTGGTTCGAGCGATTCTCGTGCCTCAGCCTCCCAGGTAGCTGGGAATACAGGCATCCACCACCACACTCAACTAGTTTTTGTATTTTTAGTAGAGACAGGGTTTCATCATGTTGGCCAGGCTGGTCTCAAACTCCCAGCCTCAAGTGATCCACCCGCCCCAGCCTCCCAAAGTGCTGGGATTGCAGGCGTGAGCCACCGCATGTGGCCCATAGCCCTGACTTTTATATTCCTTTTATTTTGTCTTCATAAAATTATACTGATGAGGAATGGAAAAACATAACAATCTGCTAAAAAGAACAAGGCATTTTAAGATAGCGATTTTCAATTTTTTTCTAGATTTTTTTTTTCTATCCCCAAAGAAAGAGAGGTTCACATGCACACTCACATAATACAGCAGCCATTGACAGAATGAGAAGCTTCAGAAGTGTGTCCTGCTTCTCATAGGACAATCGCAAAAATCCAAACTTAGTCATCTTGACATGAATGGGTGGCAACACACAACGATCAGCTAAAATGAAAAAGTCAAGACCACAAGATATTGAACACCTTCAATTTACTTAATTCTCATATTTTATGATGAGAGGGAATCATAAAGGACGTAGGAGCTAGCAAAAACACCAGAGAGGGTCAAGGCTAATACTAGTATCCAAGCCTGGCCTGAAGTATGATCAACTTGCAAGGAAGTAGGCACAAGTCAGGTCTATGTGTCAAGACTAAAATGGAGTGGTCAGAATAAACCATCCATAATTCTATTTCCCACTCCTTCTCAGCTAACAAGTACATAAGCACAATTAGCAATAGTATAGCACAAGGAAGAGATGAAAAAATAAACAGGAAAGACTGGAAATACTGAAAAATAATAAAATGGAGAAAGAGAGCACTCAGGAAAAGGCAGGACTGTATGGGGTGGGCGGGGTGGGGAAAGCAGGAAATAAACATTGAGACCAGAAGTGCAAGCCCCAGCAATTTTGGAGGCTAAGGAGGGAGGATTGCTTAAAGCCAGGAATTCAAGACCAATCTGAGCAATACAGCAAAACCCCATCTCCACAAAAAATTGTTTAAAATTATGCAGGCTTGATGGTCTGCACCTGCAGTCCCAGCTACTCAGGAGGCTGAGGCAGGAGTTGGAGGCTGCAGTGAGCTAGGATCACACCACTGCACTCCAGCCTGGACAACAGAGCCAGACCTCCTCTCTTTAAAAAGGAAAAAAAAAAAAAAAAAAAAAAAAAGAAGTGAAAGGCATTAAGAGGAAAAATAGAAGTCACGACTGAATCAACACAATTTCGAGCCCTAAATTTAAACTTCAACTGAATGGCTATAAACTTTTTTCTTTTCCAAATCCCAATGGGGCTGTCGGGTCAACTAACAGCATACCTGATAACTAATGCAGGTACAATCATGCACTCAAAAAGAGGAGGAGGTACACAAACACAGATCCACTGTGCTCTCAATCCCATATATCAGACTGTAACGACTGCTCAGATCTATACCCGCTTTCAATCATCTGTCTCAAGGCATCTCTGTAACTGACAATGCTGATTTAAGAGACTGATTAAATTACACAGAGACAGTTTGATGGCATCAGATGATAATCTAGAGGGAAAGAAAACGAATTTTTCCTACTGAGGCAGAAGAGTCAGGGGATAAAAAAAAGTAGATTAAAATGTTGAGGGACACTATCTGTAGGCAGTTCAAAATGGAAATCACATGACAGATATGAATTATTTATATAGCAATATAGCATTAATCTACCATAGGTTAGTTATTCTTGTATAAGACAGTACCACTATCTTTTTTTTTTTTTTGAGACGGAGTCTCGCTCTGTTGCCAGGCTAGAGTGCAGTGGTGCCATCTCGGCTCACTGCAACCTCCGCCCCCTGGGTTCAAGCGATTCTTCTGCCTCAGCCTCCTAAGAAGCTGGGACTACAGGTGTGTGCCACCACGCCTAGCTAATTTTTGTATTTTTAGTAGAGGCGGGGTTTCACCATGTTGGCCAGGGTGGTCTGGATCTCTTGACCTCATGATCTGCCCACCTCAGCCTCCCAAAGTGCTGGGATTACAGGCATGAGCTACCACGCCCGGCCCTACTTTCTTAAATTACAAGGTGATCAAGGGCTAAGTTACAACGACTATAACAAAGGATACTAACATCGTTCAAGACGTTTTGCTTTTATTCTTCTTGACTGACACATAATTGTACATATTTATGGAGTGCAGTGTGACATTTTGGTACATGTATATAATGTGTAATGATCAAGTCAGGAAATAATTAGTAGATTCATCACCTTGTTTTTTTTTTTTTTTTGTCTTAGGAATATTCAAAATCCACTCTTCTAGCTATCTGAAAATATACAATAAATTGTGTATTTTTGTTGTTAATTATACTCCTGATAATAGTTATCCTATAGAACACTAGAATTTATTCCTATCTCGTTGTACTCGTGTATCTCTTAACAAACCTTTGTCTATCCTCCTCCATGAATCTTTTTTCCCACTATTATTGGAATAAAGGAGAAAAACAACAACACTGGACTAGGTGGAAGGCATATAGAATGCTAGCCCCAACACTGAGAAGTCAAGCATGTTTTCCATAATTAACTGTCCCAGAAGAGCAGTTTTAGAAATGTGTTTAAGTATAGTCCCACAGGGAAACCTTACTTTGCAACTAAAAATAAAGGCCTAACTACTCCAGGAGGTCAACAATCCAGCCATATCTCTCAGGGTTTGCAGCTGTTTTCTGGAATGCCTGAAATAGGAACAAACTTAACACCACTGCGTTGATATGAGCCACACACCAAAATGAGACCGCTAGGATCTCTACTTGAAAACTGAATACACGAGCTAGTCATTTAGGGCAGGGCCGTAAGGGAGATTTCATCTCGTGCTCTTTGGTCACTGTCGCACACCGCCAAGCAAATAAGAGCAAAGACACCTTTCTTAAAACACTTACCAATCTGCTCTCCTCAACTGTGCCCTGCAAGCTGTGGCATCTCCTACCACCCTACCTCTAGTTTCCCACACTGCAATTTCCCCAGCCCCGTCTTCCTACACACGTTTCCACACCCTCTCACAATCTTTTACTCTCTTCTCCCTTCCGGTCTCTCCAGCGGGTCCCACCTCCCTCTTCTTCCCACCCTCAAAGAACTGACCATCTCTGATACCCCTCAGCGCGGGACACTCATCACCCAGCATCCTACGCGCCTTCCCCCCCATAACTAGTCCCAGGACTCAGTCTTTCCCACGCTCTGTCCTCAAGACCCACCTTACCCTCCCTCCCCAGACCTTCACATCCTTCCATCCAGGAAGCCCCCACACCACGCCCCACGCCCCCTCCTCCGCAAGGCCCTAAGCTCTGCTCTCCACCCCCATTTAGAGTTTTGCCTCCTGCACTTCGTTCAGCCCCATCAACGCCATGGACTGCACCTGCCGCTGATTTTCAAGTTACGTTCTACGGCTTTCCCACCTGGCCGACTCTCCTAAACGATCCGCGGGGCTCCCTCAGCCATCCGTTCAGCGGCGCACCCAACCCTGGCAGCAGCCGGGTCCGCCTCCCGGACCGCTCCCCCGTTGGCTGGCTCCAGGCCAATAGGACGCTTCGAGAGAGCGATAGGATCGCGGAACTGTCTGTCAAATCCAGAGGCGTAAACTGGACCGCGATTCCAGTTGTTAATTGGTCAATACAGCTATCACTTAGCAGTCTAGAGGCGGGTCTGTATGCTCCCGCCGAGCTGTCATAGGCCGCCGCATAGGAGTCAAGAGCGCGGAAAGAACGCCCCCCAAGCAGTTTGGTTGAGGGCCGAGGAGTGACGTGTCGGTTTGCGGACCCACGGGGAGTCGCGGTGGAAAGGCGCGGCCCGCTGATTCCCGTCATGTGACAAGAAGCGGAAACTACGCTGAAATAGGCCCTGGCTCCAGGTCCCAGTAACTCGGAATGCGGAGCCGCTCGTCTCCGTCTTTTTTAAGGTAGAAATTGTTACCTAATACAAGGTGAAAGGAGAGGAGGGAAGCATTTTCTGCCTGTTTATTCTCAATTAAAACTCAAACGCTTACTGGTCCAGACAGTTCGTCTTTTGCAGGATGTGCCTGATAGTTGACTCGAGCTTTTACTGTGCTGTAGTAACTGCAATGGACCTGGGAACCTTGACAGAGTTCACAGCCCCTGGTTTTGTGAAAGAGCGTGCCTAGGCCTAAAGGGGTTGTCGGGGCTAAGCTGGAAGCGTGTCTACTGCCGGCTGAGACAGCCACCGCCGCGGAGGCACAGCCCTCCCCAGCAGCAAGCGGGCTTCCTCGGGAGACGGGAAGGCAGCCCGGCCATGCTTAGTCAGTTCAGCCCTTTGTTAAAATACCCGCCAGAGAGCCGCTCTCCCTATCCTAACTTGCCTCTCTTCTCTCGCACCCCACGCGCTCCCCGACCCCCAATAAGTTTGCTGAGGGCAGAGAAGGGGACGCAGTTTCAGCAGCAATTCCATCATCAAACTCGCACGTATACACCTTTATCCTCAGGCACTTGCACTCCCTGCGCGCCTCTTTGAACCAAGGCTCCACCGCAGAGAGTGGGAACGTCCCGCAGCTCTTCGAACTTGTTGCCTCTGCCACTCACGCAGCTTCCTATTCTCCCATGAACGGAAGCCACCACTTATTGAAAGGTCATTATTTAAATCAGTGCTTCAGAATCACATGTATTTTTTTCAAAATTCACATGACCAGGCTCGCCCCAGGACGTTATGATTCAATAGATCTGCTTTTTTTGTTTTGTTTTGAATAGTAAGTAGGTGTTCGATGTAATTTTACTTTAGCAAAAGGAAACTGAAGCCGAGCCTGAAGGAGTTAACAGAACTTGAAGTAAATGCTTCTTCAAAATAGGAGTTTTGGTCGGGCGCGGTGGCTCACCCCTGTAATCCCAGCACTTTGGGAAGCCAAGGCGGGCGGATCACGAGGTCAGGAGGTGGAGACCATCCTGGCCAACATGGTGAAACCCGTCTTTACTAAAAATACAAAAATTAGCTGGGCGTGGTGGCGCGGTAATCCCAGCTACTTGGGAGGCTGACACAGAATCGCTTGAACCAGGGAGTCGTAGGTTGCAGTGAGCCGAGATCGCGCCACTGCACTCCAGCCTGGCGACAGAGCTAGACTCCGTCTCAAAAAAAACAAAGTATTTTCTCTTTTAAAAAAAAAAAAAAGCGGGGGGGTGGGCATTAAAATTAGAAAGATTGTTCAAGTTTTGTTTTTTTTTTTTAAAGTACTACCCTAAGAATATTAAGGCCGGTCGTGGTGGCTCACGCCTGTAATCCCAGCACTTTGGGAGGCTGAGGCGGTGGATCACCTGAGGTCAGGAGTTCGAGAACAGCCTCACCAACATGGTGAGACCCCATCTCTACTAAAAATACAAAAATTAGCCGGGCTTGGTGTCGGGATCCTGTAATCCCAGCTACTTGGGAGGCTGAGGCAGGAGAATCACTTGAACCCAGGAGTCGGAGGTTGCAGTGAGCCAAGATCGTGCCATTGCACTTCAGTCTGGGCAGCAAGAGCGAAACTCGTCTCAAAAAAAGAAAAAGAGAATATTAAGATGTTAGAGTTTTTATTAGTTTTTTCAAAGTAGGCCGGGCGCGATAGTGGGCTCCTGTAATCTCAGCTACTCACGAGGCTGAGGCAGGAGAATTGCTTCAACCCAGGAGGCAGAGGTTGCAGTGAGCTGAGATTGCGCCATTGCACTCCAGCCTGGACAACAGAGCAAGACTCTGCCAACAAAAAAAAAAAATTAAACATGTTTCTTAAAGAGAATATATTTAAGCTTCCAAGTGATGAAATTAAGTAAACCTTTTCACAAGTTAAAATGTACTATTAACAAAGTTTGGGGTCGGGTGCGGTGACTCACGTCTGTAATCCCAGCATTTTGGGAGGCCGAGGCGGGCGGATCACGAGGTCAGGAGTTCGAGACCAGCGTGACCAACATGGCAAAACCCCGTCTCTACTAAATATACAAAAATTAGCCGGGCCTGGTGGCACGTGCCTATAATCCCAGCTACTCAGGAGGCTGAGGTAGGAGAATCGCTTGAACCCGAGAGGCAGAGATTGCAGTGAGCTGAGATGGCGCCATCCATCGCACCAGCCTGGGCAACAGAGCAAGACTCTGTCTCAAAAAAAGAAAAAAAAAAAAAAGAACAAAGTTTGAAAATCTAATCCTATTTTTAGGATGAGTCTTTGATACCAGTCCATGAGGAAAGGCTTATTTGTGAATAAAATCAAGGGAAAACAAACTCATAGAAAAAATCTTTATAATTATTATAAACAAACCTTGAGGTCCAGGTGTCATGGTTCAAGATAGTAATCCGAGCACTTTGGGAGGTTGAGGCAAGAGGATGGCTTGAGGCCAGGGGTTGGAGACCAGTCTGGGCAACATGATGAGATGCAGTGTCTACAAAAAATAATTTTTAAAAATTAGCTAGACATGGTTGTGCTGGCCTGTAATCCCAACTACTGAGGAGGCTGAGGCAGGAGGATCGCTTGAGCCCAGAAGTTAGGCGGCAGTGAGCTATGATCACGCCACTTCACTCCAGCCTGGGCAACAGAGCAAGAAAGACTCTGTCTCTAAAATAAAATAATAAATAGGCCGGGCACGGTGGCTCATGCCTGTAATCCCAGTACTTTGGGGCACCGAGGCTGGCAGATCACCTGAGGTCAGGAGTTCAAGACCAGCCTGACCAATGTGGAGAAACCCCGTCTCTACTCAAAATACAAAATTAGCTGGGCATGGTGGCGCATGCGTGTGATTCCAGCTACTTAGGAGGCTGAGGCAGGAGAATCTCTTGAACCTGGGAGGTGCAGGTTGCGGTGAGCCGAGATTGCGCCATTGCACTCCGGCCTAGGCAACAAGAGTGAAACTTCGTCTCAGAATAAAATAAACCTACAGTTTATACATGAATTATAGTGTATCAGATAATCCTCCCTGCTGATTTATAAGTCCAAAAGTTTTGAACTGGTTCAGAAAGCAATGCTTTTACTATTTCATCAGTTGCTTAAAAGGAATGTTTTGATGTAGAAGTTAGAACTTATTTGTAGAGCTTTTGATTTTTCTTAAAGTATCAGTTTACCTTTCTTGTGTATCATTGATTAAACGAAACTCATGCCTTCATCTCATCTGTAGCACACCAGAGTAATAGTATCTGTGTTCTCGAAGCTGTTCTCTCCAGAAACCACGTTTCTAAGTGTGTGCAAAGTTGTATTACTGGGATTTCCCCTGAATGCATTTCTGGATTCCACTGTTTCATGTTATTTGGTTGGGTGTTTCGTCTTAATAAGACATCGTTCTTTATTTTTTTTTCATAGATTATCATCTGATAAGACATCTTGCTATTGCTTAGATTTATTTTTCACTTTTGATGAATTTTTTTTTCAAGTAAGTGTTTTAGAAAAGCTGAATGGAAGCAAACATTGCCTTTGCGTGTTAGAAAAATCTGTATTTTGTCCTTAATAGCATGGCTGGGTTTAGAATTTTAGGAACAAAATTGGGACCCACCCACCCTACCCCGTATGCACACAGACACATAAAAGCACACTTTCAAGGCGTTGTGACTACATTGTCCGTGATCCACTGTGCCTTAAGAAATCTGATGCCAATCTGAGTCACGTTCCTTTATGGGTAATCTATTTCCCTCTCTGATAAATTGTTTTTCCTTAGAGATTTCATCTATGTGTTTTATCTTCTTTCATTTTTTTCTGCTTTACATTTGGCAGGCCCTTTCAGTCTGAAAACTACAATTTGTATCATCAGTTCAGGAAATGTTCTTTGATTTTATTCATCTCCATTTTTCTATTCTCATTTTCTGAAGTTGCTGTTGGACAAATGTTTTATCTCCTGGTTCTTGGATACCTTTACCATTCTTAACTTTTTCTTGATCTTTTTGCTGTATGTTTCACTAATTTAGCCTCTTCAGTGTCACTTTTTTTTTTTTTCCCTTGAGACAAGGTCTCATCTGTCACCCAGGCTGGAGTGCAGTGGTATGATCTCAGCTCACTGCAGCCTCAACCTCCTGGGCTCAAAGGATCCTCCTGCCTCAGCCCTTGAGTAGCGGAAAACACAGGTGTGAGCCACCACGGCTAATTTTTATATTTTTTTGTAGAGACAGGGTTTCACCATGTTGCCCAGGCTGGTCTCAAACTCCTGCATTCAAGCAATCCACCCACCTCGGCCTCCCAAAGTGCTGGGATTACAGGTGTGAGCCACCGCGCCCAGCCAAATCTGTTCTTACTTTATGGATGCAGTAGCTTCTGAAATCTCTGTGAAAATAGTTACTAGAATTTTTTAAATTACCTTTTGTTTCCATAATTACTTAAATGTCCTCCAGAGCCAGGTGTTGTTATTTGTGTTTTGGAAAAGCTGCTGAGCTGATTCCGATGTTGATTCCTCGTGAAGAGGAATGATTAGAGGAACTTACCTAAGTGATTAAATGGTCATTGTTTTCTTTCTCTAGGTCTCAAAGCACTACAGAATATTTAAATTTGAAATCAGAATGAGTACAAGGAGAGGCTGGACATATGGCCTAATTGCTTATCTTACTCAAAGATTCCCTGAATTCCAGTGTTTTATCCAGCTTTGAGACCTATGGAAAAATAGCTGATCATGTAATTCTTGAAATTTTTGCATAGTCATTTGCTTGTCAGTCTCTCTCACTGGACTGTCAGGTCCTAGAAGGCAGTAATCATATCTTTCTGGTTCACCCTTGAGTCCCCAGTCCCTTGCTCAGTACCTGACAGAGAAGGTGCTCAAAGGCTTGTTACGTGATTAAGTCATAATTCCCTCACTTGATCCTTCAGTGGTTCTGCAGATTCATTTTAGGTCCATCCAAAATTTGTACTGGTGTATGGCTCTCGTTGTTACGAAGGTGTAAATTACACTGACCTGAAGTCAGCTTCCTTTTAACTGCTGTAGGTTATACAACTTAGGCAGAATATCGTTTTGTTTTTTTTATTTTGAGATGGAGTCTCACTCTGTCGCCCAGGCTGGAGTGCAGTGGCGCGATCTCGGCTCACTGCAACCTCTGCCTCCCAGGTTCAAGTGATTCTCCTGCCTCAGACTCCTGAGTAGCTGGGACCACAGGTGCGTGCCACCTCGCCCAGCTAATTTTTTGTATTTTTAGTACAGACGGGGTTTCACCATGTTAGCCAGGATGGCTTCGATCTCCTGACCCCATGATCCGCCCGCCTCGGCCTCCCAAAGTGGCGTGAGCCACTGCACCCAGCCCAGAATATGTTAATAAAAGGTGAGATGACTGCTAAACTATCTATTCCACCCCACTACTGATGAACAGATAACCTTCACCAGAGCAATCTCAATGATGGAGGTAAACACACATAAAGGAGCAGAATGAACGTACTACTGCTATAATCAGAAAATAATATTTGTGGGTGGAAAATAAGGAGACAGTGAATGGACAACTGTAGTTGCCTTTTCTCTCATAGATGCTATCCTTTTATTAAGTGCAGAGCAGTTAACACATCAGTACATGAATGTGTCATTTAAGTTTCTAGCAGACTTAACATACTCAGATCTAAAGCATCTACTTTCTAATTTTGAGAGTTGCTGTAGCAGACAACTTAGTTCTACAGATAGAATAAAAAGGGTTGTGTTTTCTATTACATATACCTGTCCAAGCTGTGATGTCTATCCCTTGAAAAGTGCTTCTGGGAACAATTCCTCAGATCCTACTGGTTTTGTGATTAAAACTCAACCAAATTTTCATTTTTAGTTTTGTGAGCTCCCTTGTTTTGGTTACTAATTATTAGTCTGCCTCAAACAGGTATTCTGAACTTGGCAAAAATAGAGTCTAGTCTCTTTTTGACCCATTTCCTAATCACTGCTTTCAGTGACAATACCCTCGTGAAAGGCAAGAAAAATGTACACTGCTTTGTGTATATAACTCATTTGAGATTGTCACATTTCTGTTATCACAGATATGCCTAATCTAGCCTTTATACAAAAGGCTTGGCTGCTCAACTATGCTACTAAAACTCTGGAGAGTCCTCACTTCCAGTCATTTAAACCTTTACACATTTTCTACAGCCAGGCACAGTGCTGGGGATGAAAATCACATATCTTCATCCACTCAACTTCCCTCACCCTTTTTTTCCGCCCCAGAACAGTCTCACTCTGTCACCCAGGCTGGTGTGCAGTGGTGCGATCTTGGCATACTGCAACCTCCACCTCCCAGGTTCAAATGATTCTCCTGCCTCAGCCTCCCGAGTAGCTGGGAATAGAGGTGTACACCACCATGCCCAGCTAATTTTTGTATTTTTAGTAGAGACAGGGTTTCACCATGTTGGCCAGGCTGGTCTTGGATTCCTGACCTCATGATCCACCCGCCTCGAGCCTCCCAAAGTGCTGGGATTACAGGCCTGAGCCACCATGCCCAGCTTACTTCACCCTTTTAAACCAAACTGAGATGTTTCTCTTTTTTTTCCCATAGTTTATGAGATGCTTCTAAATGGTACAAATATAAATTTCAGGAAGCAAAGATGTGACTGCTTAAATAACTAAGCCTACTTTAAAAACTTAGTTTTAAGAAACTAAGCTTAAATAAGGCAATCACTTATCACTTACAAGCTGATGAAATACTGAAGTCTTCTATAAACCACACCCATAGCAATCTGGAAGTAGTCTGCAGTACTATTGTTAAATGACCAGAGATGTCATAGGAGAATGTTGGAAGTAAACCTTACTTTAAACCATGTCTTTTACAATTTTTTCTGCCCAAGGTGGAAAGTGTTCACTTCCAAGATGCCCACCATTTAAAAACCCTCCTTCCATCAACCGCATAAACCTTAAAACTTGGTTTACAATTCCCAGCAACAATTTTTTTTAAACCTTTTTTTTTAACCTTTTTTTTTTTGAGATGGAGTTTTGCTCTTCTTGCCCAGGCTAGAGTGCAATGGCACGATCTCGGCTCACTGCAACCTCTGCCTCCTGGGTTCAAGCAATTCTCCTGCCTCAGCCTTCTGAGCAGCTGGGATTACAGGCATGTGCCACCACGCCTGGCTAATTTTTTGTATTTTTAGTAGAGACGAGATTTCACCGTGCTGGCCAGGCTGGTCTTGAACTCCTAACCTCAGGTGATCCACCCGCCCCAGCCTCCCAAAGTGCTGGGATTACAGGCTGAGCCACCATGCCCGGCCTAACCTCTTTTATAGTTAATAGAGACGGGGTTTTACTATGTTGCCCAGACTGGTCTCGAACTCCTGGACTCAAGTGATCCTCCTGCCTTGGCCCCTTCCAAAGTGCTGGAATCCCAGCCATCAGTTACCATGCCTGGCCCCAGCAACAATTTTTAATTCCATATTTTGTCTTGCACATAGTAAAGGTCTCTGTTAACCAGATGTTTAATGGCTTCCCTCGATTAATACTCAATACACCAATATCTAGGAGGGTCTTTCTCCCTTCATGAATATACAGTAGCGATATAAATATAGACTTCAGAACAAGTAATAATCTGAGTCTTCTATCAAATATAAATGTGATTATAATCATATAATCCAAGCTGTCTCAGGGAACATTTTTCAGGGCTGATTTCTCAAAACTGTAACTAAATTATCCAAGACAAAGTCTTATATTCCATGAATACATTTCTCGAGATCATGATTTGCAAATTCAACCATTAGACACTTTGTGGGAAACCAGCTCACGTTTAATTGTGACATTTTAAAATTGTACAAGTATTTTGACATCTGCCCCCCACATTTAGTCTCTCAAAATGACAGGAAAACAACCAATCACAGGTTTAATACATTTACCCCTTCAGTTCCTATGTGCAGCACCCAATATTCCTTTGAAATATGAAACAGACCTGGCAGTGGCCAACAGTAAATTTCTGCCCGCTGCCTCCCACCCCCAACGGAATTGAAAAGTTCAGGTTTAGTGTTGTTGCAGTGGCACTTGTCCAGAACTGGTACCTCCCCATAGTTGGGGGACTTTAAATGTACCAGTGAAAATAGCTTTTTCCCCTTCAAGGGGAAGAAAGAAAATCACTCCTCAAAACCCAGCAGATCTGGCTGTGAGGTCTTTCCTCCTATCTCATTTCTTCAGGCTTTTTTTTTTTTTTTTTGCAGTGGAGCAAGAGAGACCAAAACCTAACCTGAGTTACAAGAAACAAGACAGTAATGGCTATAAAGGGAGTGACCAGGAGCAACTGGGACACTCCTTTACCTCCCATATCCAATGTATGTGTTTCACAGAAAAACAACAAAATTAACAAATCCACAAAATACAACAGCTAGAATTACAAAATCCATTCATCCAAGGGTGGTAGAAGGCAGGATGGAAAGGTGGAAGGGTGAATGGCACAGGGAGAAAAACAGTGTTCCAATCAGTCCAGGCACAGGGACTGGCAAATGCTAGAAAATAGCTGCAGAAAAACCTGTGGTCCTTTCAGACTCACGGTGATGTTAAAAATCCACACACTGGTGTCAGGGAACATTCTGCCTTACGTGCACCAGAGACAAAAATTTCAATTCCTCAGAGAGAAGGGAGTACGCAGAGGGCCCTTGGCAGAGTGGGTCCTGCCTTCCCTGGCAGGGGGAGGTGAACAGGGAAAAGAGCTGCCACAGCCTTCTTCCAATCCCGCCCATCCCTTTTGGATGGCAGGCAACTCAGTGACCTGCAGCAGCCTTCAGTTTGGCAGGCGACGGATGCGGTGAAGGGAACTTCTCTGCAGAAGTGGAGCTGCTCAGGGCCGACTGCAGGTAGACTGTCTTGTGGAAGAGTCTGTTGCTTAAGAAGACCACCAAGGAGAAGAGGCGCAACTGGAAGAGACTAAAAGGCAAGAAACCCAACTTGTTAGCTCCCCAGTTACTCAGAATTATTTCCGTTGTTTGACAACTTGACATTAAATTTAAAACTACACAGGGGAAGACAAGACAAATGAAACTTGATCAAGGAAATACAGATATTAGATACATGGATGGAACAGGTAACTAAAGAATACATTGGAGCCAGGCGTGGTGCCTTATACCTGTAATCCCAGCACTTTGGGAGGCTGAAGCAGGTGGATCACTTGAGAAAAAAATTAGCAGGGCATGATAGCATGCGCCTGCAATCCCAGCTACCCAGGAGGCTGAGGCAGGAGAATCGCTTGAACCTGGTAGGCGGAGGTTGCAGTGAGCCGAGATCACGCCACTGCACTCCAGCTTGGGTGACAGAGCGAGACTCTGTCTCAAAAAAAAAAGAATGCATTGGGCCCTGCTGCTGCCATGAATGTAATGCAGTCACCAGCGTTGAAGTATTGTGGCTCTTACAGGAAATAGTTATATTTTAGATTAACTTTGATTTGAGAAGTACTTTTCTATGGCTGACTTCGGGGTACAGACTTCAAGCTATGTCTGAAGGTATCATATGCTATCTGTGGTTGCAGGAAGAGTTTCAAAAGAAAGTCAAATATTCCTCTTAAGATAAACAGTGAGCTCTGCTATATAGCAAGAGCATACAAAAACCCAAAGCAGACCTAAGTCTCTAATACAAGTATCCACACTGACTTAACCAAAATTGATCAAAGATTAATTGAGCTTTTCTTTGAAGTGATAAAACTTTTAGAATGCTATTATTATTGCTAAAAACTCATTTTAAAGTATATTTTACTACTGTTATCAATAAACTCATGTGGCCAGGTCATACAGCCCTCTACTTGAATATGTATGATGGGATCAGTTTTGGAAATATATATATACTTATGTGCATATATGCATGGAGAAAAGTTTGGGTTATATCCCAGAAGTGTTTCTCTCTCATTAAACCTTATATTAAGATTTTCCTACAATGTAAGAATTTTTTTTTTAAAGCCTCACTGACATAACTGGTGTTACAGCCCCAATCCTTTACACAGCAAAAATTTCATCACTGGCTAATACTTACTACGCTTTGCCAGGGGTCTTTGCTTCATTGGCGCTGATAATGAATAAAGGAAAGAGGATAGAGAAAAGGCAGCCACTGTTTAAAAAAAAAAAGAAATAATTAGTCACTTTCATAACAGACATGACTTTGAAGAAATTAGAAGCTCCAAGTTCTTTTGCTTCCAGTGTAAACATGGCTTGATGAAACCTCAATATTTCAAACCTTTTTTTTTTTTGAGACGGAGTCGCGTTCTTGTTGCCCAGGCTGGAGTACAGCGGCAAGATCTCAACTCACTGCAACCTCCGCCTCCTGTGTTCAAGCGATTCTCCTGCCTCAGCCTCCCAAGTAGCTGAGATTACAGGTGTGTGCCACCACGCCCAGCTAATTTTTGTATTTTCAATAGAGATGGGATTTCACCATGTTGGCCAGGCTGGTCTCGAACTCCTGACCTCAGGTGATCTGCCCACCTCAGCCTCCCAAAGTGCTGGAATTACAGGCGTGAGCTGTGGCACCCAGCCCATCAAACACATCTTTCAAAAAGAACAGAAGATTTTTCTAAGCACTGGGCATGTTTAACATTGCTGCAGGGCTGGGCATGGTAGCTCACATCTATAATCCGAGCACTTTGGGAGGCCAAGGTGGGTGGATTACTCAATGTCAGGAGTTTAAGACCAGCCTGGCCAACACAGTGAAACCCTATCTCTACTAAAAACACAAAAATTATCCAGGCGTGATGGTGGGCGCCTGTAATCCCAGCTACTTGGGAGGCTGAGGCAGGAGAATCAGTTAAACCCAGGAGGCGGAGGTTGTAGTGAGCTGAGATTACGCCACCGTACTCCAGCCTGGGTGACAGAGTGAGACTCTGTCTCAAAAAAAAAAAAAAAAAGAATAATTGCTCCAGGAGGCAACAGAGAAAAAGAATATGGGATATAGGGACATTCAGACTAGATCTTCATGCTAACAAATGCAGAAATACCCTGCAGGTCTCCTGATGGACAAATGACGATGTAGAATGCAAAACAGAACCAAGCAAACAAAAGGCACTGACTTCATGAATTTTTATTTTTACTAGTCTCCTTCAAATCCCTCTAGCCAAATTACCTGATAATATATGAGGACTGCATTGCTGTGAGAAAAGCCAAGGGCAAACCAAACCCAAAGTAGTAAGGCCAATTCCTTTCTATGTTAGACAACCGCTGGTGCATTTCAATTCCTAAAACAAGAAAGCCAATACAATTAGATATTATATTTCCTTTTAGTCAAGTGACTAAGTAACTATGGTAGACAAACCATGAGTTTTAGGTACAGATTTTATTATTATTATTATTATTATTTGAGATGGAGTCTTGCTTTGATGCCCAGGCGGGAGTGCAGTGGTGCAATCTCAGCTCACTGCAACCTCCACCTCCCAGTTTCAAGCGATTCTCCCACCTCAGCCTCCCAAGTAGCTGGGATTACAGGCACCTGCCACCTCGCCCGGCTGATTTTTGTATTTTTAGTAGAGACAGGGTTTCACCATATTGGCCAGGCTGGTCTTGAACTCCTGACCTCAGGCGATCCACCCACCTCAGCCTCCCAAAGTGCTGGGATTACAGGTGTGAGCCACCGCACCCAGCCTAGGTACAGATTTAGAACAGAGCTACAGCATATAAATTAGAAGTGTACAGATCTGATATAAAGCATGCAAAGTTTCTTAGAATTCCATAATCGTAATTTCAAAGCTGACAGGCTAAGTGAATTAAGAATTTCAGCACCAGCATCCTTTGTCAGGATTAGTCTGGAACTAAGCAAGATAGCAAATCAAAAGGATGCCATCCTGTAAGTATCAGTTAACCTCTTTCAACCACACACACCCTGGTAAATATCTGAAGGTCTTTCTAAAACACCCCCAAAAGGATCCAGATGCTGACATCAATTTGATTTCTCTAATTTAGAGCAACTCATGCTCATTTATGCCATCTTACAACCCAGTCAGAGATATACCACGTTAAGCACCAAAAAGATAATGCCATACTACCACATCCCCCAGCCTCAAAGTTGAGAGTTAAACCCACTAAGCCGAAGGTAAGCTCCCTCTTGCCAATGAGGCTGCTTCCCTCAAAGGATTGTTTGCCAAGAGCCTGACTATGAGTAGTTTAAGAAGTCTGCTTAGCAGTAGCATTTCCAAACTGGGCCTCCATTTTTTGGATTTCTTTAGACGGACTTACCTTTATTGAACCAACGATATTCAAAGCAGTACAGTGAGTAGAGAAGGGACATATGCAGGAGACTAACCAGCTGACCGACAAGATGGATGGGAAAGAGACTCACAAACATTCCCTGAAGAACAAATATGGAAAATCTTAATCCCAAAGCCTCGGAAACCTAGCACCATTCACCTGCCACTCTCCGATCACTGTCTGAGATAGCTTCCTAGCTGCTTCTTAAGTTTCTAAAAGGCTGAGTGCAGGGTGGGCACAGTGACTCATTCCTGTAATCCCAACAGTTTGGGAGGATGAGGCGGGAGGATCTCTCGAGGCCAGGAGTTAAAGACCAGACTGGGCAACATACTGAGACCCTGTCTCTACAACAAAATTTTTAAAATGAGCATGATGGCATGTGCCTGTAGTCCCAGCTACTCAGGAGGCTAAGACAGGAGGACTGCTTGAGCCCAGAGTTTGAGGCTACAGTGAGGTATGATTGTGCCACTGCACTCCAGCCTAGGTGACAAAATAAGACCCTGTCTTTTTATTTATTTATTTATTTTGAGACAGTTTTGCTCTTGTCGCCCAGGCTGGAGTGCAATGGCGCGACCTCGGCTCACTACAATCTCTGCCTCCTGGGTTCAAGCGATTCTCCTGCCTCAGCCTCCTGAGTAGCTGGGATTACAAGCATGTTGCCACCACGCACAGCTAATTTTTGTATTTTTAGTAGACGGAGTTTCACCATGTTGGCCAGGGCTGGTCTCAAACGCCTGACCTTAGGTGATCCGCCCACCTCGGCCTCCCAAAGTGCTGGGATCACAGGCATGAACTACCGCGCCCAGCCGACCCTGTCTCTTTAAAAAAAAAAAAAAAAAAATTAGGCATAACTATATAAAGAAAAACAGTTTCCACCTGGCAGGACTGGAGAATAACCAGAGTAGCAGAAAAAAGCAGGTAAATTCATGTTTCTTATAATTTTATAATCTAATTTTAAAATTCTCACTTCTGTGGGGAACAAAAAGATTTAAAAATCATTACCTCCCACCAGCATATATATAATACTCTGTCTTTGTGAAGCTCTCTCTAGTGAAACAGTTTTTCTTTTTAATAAAGCTGCCCATATGCCCAGAAGGTCAGTCTCACCTGAATGAGGAAAAGAGCCTGCAGCAAAAGGTTGAAGAGCATGTCAGCAATTATTTTGCTGACACTAGGGAATGGGTGAGGCTTCCTCCCTGATACCTCAAATGCCAGGTCAGCTATATCCTGTAACAGAGAAAGTATACCAAAACATGAATTAAATGGCCTTGATATACATCCCCAAAGCTAAGGCCGCTGGTCTGCCACTAGAGCTGCCAGTTAAGAAAAGGTTTATTTAAAAATAATCTGGGCATGATGGCATGTGCCTATAGTCCCAGCTACTCAGGAGGCTAAGGTAGGAGGATTGCTGCCTTATGCAGTGGCTCACGCCTATAATCCCAGCAATTTGGGAGGCCAAGGCAGGCAGATCAGGAGGTCAGGAGTTTGAGACCAGCCTGGCCAACATGGTGAAACCCTGTCACTAATAAAAATACAAAAAAAATTAGCCAGGCATGGTGGCGTGTGCCTGTAGTCCCAGCTACTTGGAAGGCTACGGCAGGAGAATTGCTTGAACCCGGAGGCAGAGGTTGCAGTGCACTCCAGCCTGGGCGACAGAGTGAGACTCTGTCTCAAAAAAAAAAAAAAAAAAAAGAAAGAAAGAAAAGGCACTAGACACCTGCCAATGAGATGCTGAGACAATAATTCCATTCCATAAGAACACAAAGATCAGCTACTGGCTACCTGGCCAAGAAACATGAATGCTGAAAAACAGGTCCCCCTACATGCCCACTAACTTCACAGGCTGAAACTTGTTACCTGTCAGTCAATCATGCTGCGGGACCCAGACTCCATTCTGCCCTGGACCTACCTGAAACCAAATGGCATTCACCACTTTGCTAAGCACAAACAAGGGGAGCACCCAAAGAGCACTGAAAACTGACGTGAGGAAGAATTCCAGCCATGACCAAACATCTCCATGTAGTGATGGGTCACCTAAGAAAGAGGAAACGAGTTACTAGAAATGGAGAAATGAAAATCCAGAAGACCAAATGCAGAACCCCCATCTCGTGACTATTCTCTGTCTCCTCCTGGATCTTTCTAGTTCTTGCCAGCACATCACTATACCTATCTCAAAGAGTCTAATTCATAATAGACACACCACATTCTGGCCACAATTCCAATTCAAAGAAACCATAGATATGTGCTGCTTGACACAAACCTGCTTACATGATGGTAACGAGATGCCACAGTGATTACCAGTACACTATTTGCAGGATACCATCTGGGTTTAAATCTCAGCTTTGCCTCTTACTAGTGGTTTAACCTTGGTAACTTGCATTTCCTCATTCATAAAATGGATAGAATAAGTACCCATTCTTAAAGGGCCTCTAGGAGAATAACGAACTATAAATTTTTAAAAAGAATAAAACAACAAAAAAGAAAATAAACAGCGAAAGCTCCTGGTACACAGGGAAATGTTCAGTAAACTGAGGGAGACTGAAACATCATCTCCCACTCTGTCCCCAACAGACAAGGAGCAGGGTATACACTTACCGATAATTCGGGCTGTTACTGACTGAAGCACAGGAATAAATACTCGATAAAACAAGAGGAGACTGAACTAAAGGAAAGAAGCAACAAGGCAAACATCAAAATCCAGTCTTTAAAACAGGAGCTTCAATTTTTAGTGTAATGATTTTATAGATGGGAGTGACTTTTATAAATCAGGAGGCCTAGGCCGGGCGCGGTGGCTCATGTGCGGTGGTTCACTTTGGGAGGCCGAGGCAGGCAGATCACTTGAGGTCAGGAGTTTGAGACCAGCCTGGCCAAGATGGTGAAACCCCGTTTCTACTAAAAATACAACAATTGGTCGGGTGTGGTGGTGCACGCCTGTAATCTCAGCTACTGGGAAGGCTGAGGCAGGAGAATCGCTTGAACCCGGGAGGCAGAGGTTGCAGTGAGCCAAGATCACGCCACTGCACTCCAGCCTGAGCAACAAAGCAAGACTCCATCTCAAATAAATACATAAATAAATAAATAAAATAAACCAGGGGGCCTGAAAAAGCATCAAACTGGATCCATTTCTATTTCCCAACACTCCAATTGAGAGATACAAACTTGATACTGCCTATAAAACAATGAAACTTTTGGGGGCATACAGGAACATTTCAAATAGTATTCAGGCCAAAATACAGGCATGTACTAAGTACACAGGAATACATATTAATTAAATTTAAAGCTAACATCTGAAAACATCTGTGAATTGTTTAGATTAAGATGTGATGAATTACTCTAAATTCTAAGTCAAAGGAAATATTTATCCATTCTTCAAAGTACCCAAATTTCAGTTAAGCCTGCACTGGGATTCTCAGTAAATGGTAGGCAATCTTTTCTGCTATGGGTTTCAATGCAAATTAATTCTTGTTGATCACTATAAGCAGAAGCAGGGAGAACCTTGTTCTTGTCTAGCCATATCTGCCCTTCCCCTGATTCCCCATAGTTGCTCTTAGCATTTTAAAATGTCTAGACAGTGTCAAGAGAAACTGCTACCTCTAATACTTGTGAATGAGTCATTTTATAAACAAAATTCAAGTGTATATTCAGGGCTAACTGTGACGTTTGCTCACATATAAGTGTGCCTTCCTGAGTGGGAATAAAATCTCTGCAGATGCACAGACTCCTGAGTTACATTCCTAAGTGTACATCAGCAGATGAAAACTATTTGTCTCAGTGTTTCAAGAAAACAGTTCATAGCTATCAACCCAGCAACAATCTGAAGATGCTTATAAGGCACCTGGAATTTAAAGAACTTACCCAGAACACTCCACCATTCCAAGCACAACACTGGAAAATTCTACTGACAATACGTGGCTCACTGGAAAAGATCACATGTATTTAGTTTCTAAAGCCTACGTTATTTCCTAATTGTCATTCAGTAGTTCATTTTATATCTTATCTTTTGTGGGTACTATTTTTCAGTGCCTCATGTTCTCCCAATGTTCTAATGTCAGTCAATGAGAAAAGACTAAAAAAATGGTCAAGCGCAGTGGCTCACGGCTGTAATCCTAACACTTTGGGAGGCCGAGGTAGGCAATCAACTGAGGTTAGGAGTTCAAGACCAGCCTGGACAACATGGGAAAACCCTGTCTCCACTAAAGAATACAAAAAATTAGCCAGGCGTGGTGGTGCACACCTGTACTTCCAGCCAGCCGGGACGCTGAGGCAGAAGAATTGCTTGGACCTGGGAGGCAGAGACTTTAGTAAGCCGAGATTGCACCACAGCAATCTTGGGTGACAGCTTGGTGACAGGGCAAGACTCCATCTCAAAAAAAAAATATATATATATATACATATATATATATATACACACACACATATATATTTCTGGGGAACCAGCTTTTAAAAGAAAAATAATTTATTTTCTAAAGTCTGATGTTGGAAAAGATTAAGAGAAAGTGTGGGGCCAGGGTTCTTCTATTAATACATAAATCCACACAGACTTCCCTAGAAGTATCTATCAAACCAAATAACATTTTGTGATTCTCTATTCAGCTTTCTGATTTAACACCATGACATTTTTAGCAAGGATTATTGTTAGACCCTAGTTTAAGTCAGTGTTGTGGGGGGGAAATCACTTGCAACATTTTTCTGGGAAAAAGCACAAAAGAAATAAAATGGTACTGAAACATCAAGTCACTATGTAAGGTCTTCCCTCCCTTGGACATTTTGATATCAGGCATGCACTCCTTACCTCTCTTGCTTCCGCTCTATACTCTGGGCTCTTCTCTGTGCCAAGACACTACTTGCCCTTCTTCGACGCTGCTCCTCTCTCTTTTGCTGGATTCGAGCATCTAGCTTTGAGATGGTACAAATACCCCAGATGGAGTCTTTGATTCCCTATAGAAAAGGATATCATTATTATTATTATTATTATTTGAAACAGGGTCTTGCTTTTTCACCCAGGCTACAGTGCAGTGACTCAATCATAGCTCACTGCAGCCTCCAACTCCTGGGTTCAAATGATCCTCCTGCCTCAGCCTCCCAAAGAGCTATGAATACAGATGTGCGCCACTACACCTGGCTTTTAAATTTTTCTTCTGTAGCGATGGGGATCTCACCATGTTGATCAGGCTGGTTTCATACTCCTGGCCTCAAGCAATCCTCCTGCCTAAGCCTCCCAAAGGCTAAGAATTCACTCATGCATCCATCTCCCACCCACGTACTGAGTATCTTCAATAAGCTATATGTTGTCATATAGAAATGCTCAAGAAGCTTATAACTTAGTAGGAAAAGCACACAAGTAAACCAAAAAATTACATTAAAGGTTTTTTTAAAAAAGTTTTAAAATATGCAACATTTCATGAATTTGTGTGTCATGCACAGGAGCCATGGTAATCTCTGTATTGTTCCAATTTTAGTACATGTGCTGCAGAAGCAAGCACACATAGTTTAATAAGTGCCACAACAGATGTATGGCCCAAGTAGAGTGTTAGCACTGGGGCATTCAACTTCATGAGAAGGCAGAAAAAGTTATTCTGGAAGCAATGGCCAAGCTGGATTTAAGAATGGATAGCATTCTCGCCTACTGTTATCAGACAAAATGAATTTTAGAAATAATAGCTGGAATACAGAGAAATGGGCAAGTTGATGTATTATCTGTTGACAGGAGCATAAATTGGCACGGTGTGACTTTGATTTTTTTTTGTCTGAGTAATTTTTACTCTTAATTTTGCTTTTAACTCAGGAAACTCCAACTATCTAAGATAGTTAAGTTCAAATGGCTGAGGGCCTAGTACATGCTAGGATGATAGGATCCCCACCTCTAAGACATCTACAGTCCAGTGGGGCAGACAAACACGTAAATAGCACACTGTAGAACCAACACAGGGTTGAATTTTTTTTTTTTTTTAAACAGAGTCTTGCGCTGTCACCCAGGCTGGAGTGTGGTGGCATGATCTCGGCTCATTGCAACCTCTACCTCCCAGGTTCAAACGATTCTCCTGCCTCAGCCTCCTGAGTAGCTGGGATTATAGGCATGTGCACCATGCCTGGCTAAATTTTTTTTGTATTTTTAGTAGAGAGGGGATTTGCTGTGTTAGCCAGGCTGAGAGGGTTGAAATTTTACAGCACATGAATGGCAAGACAACAAGGTAAAGATGTTAAAAGTAGATCACATGTTGCTGGGCACGGTGGCTCATGCCTGTAATCCTAGCACTTTGGGAGGCTAAGGTGGGCAGATCACCTGAGGTCAGGAGTTCAAGACCAGCCTGCCTAACATGGTGAAACCCCGTCTCTACTAAAAATATAAAAATTAGCCAGACATGGTGGTGTGTGCTTGTAATCCCAGCTACCTGGGAGGCTGAGGCAGGAGAATCGCTGGAACCCAAGAAGTGGAGGTTGCAGTGAGCCGAGATTGCACCACTGCACTCCAGCCTGGGCAGCACAGTGAGACTCTGTCCAAAAAAAAAAAAAAAAAGAGTAGATCATATGCATAAAGTCTTTTTAGACCTTCTAAGATACTCCTTCAGTCCTCCCTCTTTTACTCAAAAGTAATAACCTTTTTACTTTCTTGCCCTGCTAGAGTGCACTGGTACCATCATAGTTCACTGCTGCTTCATACTCCTGGACTCAAGCAATCCTCCCTCCTTGGTCTCCCAAAGTGCTGAGATTACAGGTGTGAGCCACCTCCCTGGCCATAAAGGTAACCTTTTAAACTCTTCCACTAAAGAAAGAACCTCCCCACTCCAAGAATTGGCCTCTCCCATGCTAGTGGAAATATAAGAGGGGGTTACAAGTGGGACATTATTAGGCTTCAGACATAACATTAAAAGTAGCAGACTTTTCTGCTATTGGTAATTTGGATGACTGGGTCCTAACCAGATCTTTATAGGGCATTTTCCTAGAGTATCCTCCTCACATGCACAGCTTGTAGAATGGGGAGGAAAAAGGTTCTGGCTGGGTGCAGTGGCTCACGCCTATAATCCCGGCACTTTGGGAGGACAAGGCAGGCAGATCACTTGAGCCCAGGAGTTTGAGACCAGCCTGGGCAACATGCCAAAACCTCATCTCTACTTTTAAAAGAAAAATTTTTAAATAAATGAAAAATTGGAGAAAAAAAAAGTTCTCTAAATCTGAATTAATTAGTTTAGGTGATAGTACTGAACCAATGTTCATTTCTTAGTTGACAAATGTACCACGGTTATATGTTAACATTAAGGGAAGCTGATGAAGGACATATGGGAACTCTCTGTACTACCTTTTAACTTTTCTGTAAATCTAAACACATTCCAAAATAAAAAGTTAAAAAAAAAAAAAAAAAAGCTCTGAAGCCAAGATGACCAGGGTCCCAATACTGGAGACACCCACTGAAGAGGTCTTCCAAGCACCTGCAAAACTGTCTGCAAGATGTAGAACAATACCTATCTCTTGAGTAGTGTGGTCTAGAATAACAACCTGTATCTAAAGAACCCAAGAAATATGATAAAAGTTCCAAAAACCCTAAAGGATTTCCTAGATGGTTCCTTCAGCAAAAAAAAAAAAAAAAAAAAAAAAGGCCAAGAGATGAATTCCTATAAATAAGATGTACTCACTCTGGCAAGGTCCTGGAGAAAGGTTTTGACACTGTCAGCCATCTCTTCACCACCAAACTATCAACTACACACAGGAGAGAGAAGTGTCCCCAAATCTCTCATCATGAAGGATCTGGAAACAGATGGAACATAATGGAGGCAAATATTTATTTTAAAGATAAGTTACTTCATGCACATTTCCGCATGATGACCTCACATACTTGTAGCTCTAATAAGATAGCAGTAGATTCTAGCACTAAGAGTGAATCAAGTGAAGCTATTCCTGTACAGCTGAAACCTAAAATCCCTAATTTTTGTCTAAACCACTCACCATCCTTTCATTTTTACAAGGGGTTTTACATTTTACACCCTCTCATTTTTACATTTTACATTTTTACAATGTGCTCTTGACCAGTAACCTCCTCTGAGCCCCAATGCCCCTAACTATCCCTCCTACACATTCTAAGCACTTTTGAGGGTTTGGAGATGGATGATAATTACATTTCAATATCTTCTTAAGCAATTTTTATGTTTGCTGGATACCTTCAAATACTTGAATGAAAATACAAGAGCAAGATAAAAGTTCTTACAAAAATTACTAAATACATGCTTCAGTCATACAGAGCCCTCGGGCACACAGTAAAGTTTAAGGTATGACATGAAATTGCGTACCAAAACCTCCAAATAGGTCTTTTTTATTTTATTTTATTTTATTTTTTGAGACAGAATCTCGCTCTTGTTGCCCAGGCTGGAGTGCAACACTGGGCTTGGCTCACTGCAACCTCCATGTCCCGGGTTCAAGCGATTCTCTTGCCTCAGCCTCCCGAGTAGCTGAGATTACAGGCACCCGCCACCACGCCCAGCGAATTTTGTGTATTTTTAGTAGAGATGGGGTTTCGCCATGTTGGCCAGGCTGATCCCATACTCCTGATCTCAGGTGATCCATCCATCTCAGCCTCCCAAAGTGCTAGGATTACAGGCATGAGCCACCACGCCCGGCTGGTCTTTTCTGTTTTCTAACTTTAAATATATACAGATATAATTTTAATAAACATGCAATAAATAGTGGATTTTAAACTAGGCCTCAAAAAAGTTCATATGTATAAAGTCTTTAAAACAGTAAGGCTTTCCCATTTTATTTCTCAGGTGAATGGGATATCTAGTTTCAAAAATTAAGAACTTGAGAGTTCATGTGTATAAATACTTTTAATATACTATTGTCTCATTTAATCTATGGTGACTTCTAAGATGAATAGAAAACCCACTTTCAGGCATTTTTTAAGAACCTGATATTCTAAAGTTCTCAACACTCACTAAATCAAGTTGCAGTATTCTCAGTTTAAGAGGTATGACCATAATACAAAGACAGAATTTCACAAGCAACTTGTACAAACCTTAAATTTCAAAATTATAAGCACACTTTCCCCGACCTTTAACCACTTCACCAAACTGCTCCTCATTGACCCAACTGGACTAATGCCATTCAGAACTGGAAGAGCAGGGGATATGGCAGTAGGAAGGCAATTTGCTCAACACTGTATATACCCTCTGCTCCTTAGGTCAAATCCTACACAGATAGGCTCACTTCGGATAGAAGTCTCTAGGGTAAGAAACTTCTGTTAATACTCCCACTGTTTCCTCCTAAAAACAAACACCTCAGAGTTCCAGTCACGTAGGTACAGCCATACAGACATGTTCTCAGGGTTGAAGGGAGGGCAGCTGAGCTAGATAACTAGCAAAGGCTCAGTGATATGCACGACACTAGTTTGTAAAGACTCACAGATCCACTCCCTTAACCTGCCACTTGCTCATCTATAAATTAAGGGTACTAAACTTCTTCATAGGTTTCTTGCATCTAATAGGGCACAACAGCATGAAAAAAACTTAAAATTCTATATCAACACAACCCCACTAAAGTGAGCCAGCTTGGAGGTTTAAGGAAGCCCATTACTTGGCCTGGATTTCTCACAGGGAACTGACAGGGAACCTGAAACATTCTGTCTCAGTCCACAACAGCTGTGTCATTTGATCCCTGGCCAGCTAACACCTGGTTTCTGCATGTACCAAGTGGCAGGACACCTCCTAAGAGTGACCTATGAAGGATAAATCACTTCACTTTTATACTTAGATCCTAACATCCTTCCTACAGGAATATTTGGTGAATTACTGACAAATAGCTGAGGCATGGGGAAAAATAACCTGCCACAATTTGAGAACACACACACAGACTGAATGACACGGGGAATCCTACAGCTGAGCTAGAGAGATGAAGATGCATCTGGTTCATTTAACAGGTGAGAGAACCCAGTCTCAGAAGTTAAATGACTTGCCCAGACTGCCAGCAAATGAATGGCAGCTACAGTGAACCTCAGAACCCGGTGTCCTAACGTTACCTCGGTCGAGACTTGTTTTTACTTGAGCTTTGCAATGAAGATTTTTGTTTTAACACGAGCATCCCATGGACAAATAACCTCTCAAACCTGGAAATACAAATGCCATTAAATTCCTAACACTCATTAGAAGCTAATAAGCATCTGCTGAGACACACTTTTATTTCTAAGTCACTAAACCCAAGTCTCGGCAAGCAGGAAGCTGTCGTAGCCCACTCCAGGTACAGGGAAGGTAAACATCCTCACTTCCCACGGGGCTCCACGGGCTGCCTCTGAGTCCATGGGTCCATTCAGGCCCATCTCCCCACAGCTCCTAGGCAATTCGGCAGAAAACTGGTCTCCCTAGGCACAACTGTGCACGAGGTGCGGATCACGCACACTCCGGGTCACACAGTGAGCTAAAGATAGCTGCGCCGCACCTGGGGCAGCCTCGCCCGGGAATGTGCCCGGCCCCGTCCCGCTCCCTCCGGCCCCTTCCCACAAGGGGTCCTCGCCGGTAGCCCCACCAACCCACGCTCGGGCCCTGCCTGCCCTCCAGGCCCCTGCCACTCAGAATGGGCGGCGCGGCGGCCCCGAGGCCTGGCTCGGCTGAGCCCGCACCTACCCGCTGCTCCCCCGCCGCGGCTCCGGCCCGGCCCCTCGCCCACCGCCGGCCCGCTCTGCCGGGGCGCTTCCAGGGCCCGGGCCGCTGCGCCAGCACTGGGCATGCCCGGGCCGCACGGGGCCGCTGGGAAGTCGGGCGGGCGCGAAGAACCAGCCGGCACGATGAGGCGGGGCCCAGAGCCGAAGGGGTGGGCCGCGCGGAGCGACGGAGACTGGGAAATGTAGTCAGTCCGGGGTCCCGCCTCGCGCTGCGTTCGGTGTCGCCCGGCTCCCAACTCCGCGGAGAGGACCCCTCACCCCTCCCCGTCGCCTCCTCCCCGATGCGGTTCTCACAGATCTCTCCTCCTGTTCTTTGCCCTCCCCCATTGACTCCACAACGCTGCTTGCGTTTCTAAAATCCTGTGAAATTAGTAACAGGATGCCTTTAATTCCAGCACTTTGGGAGGCCAAGGCAGGCAGATCACGAGGTCAGGAGTTCAAGACCAGCCTGGACAACATGGTGAAACCCCATCTCTACTAAAAAAACAAAAATTAGCCAGGTGTGGTGGTACATGCCTGTGGTCCCAGCTACTCAGGAGGCTGAGGCAGGAGAATTACTTGAACTCAGGAGATGAAGGTTGCAGTGAGCCGAGATCACACCACTGCACTCCTGCCTGGGCGACTGAGCAAGACTCAGTCTCAAATAATAATAATAATAAATTTAAAAAATAAAATGAAATAAAATAAGTGGCTGGGCACGGTGGCTCATGCGTGTAACCTCAGCACTTTGGGAAGCTGAGGCGGGCAGATCACTTGAGGCCACCCTGGCCAAGATGGTGAAATCCCGTCTCTACTAAAAATACAAAAAATTAGCTGGGCATGATGGCAGACGCAGACGCCTGTGGTCCCAGCTATTCGGTCGGCTAAGGAATGAGAATCACTTCAACTCAGGAGGCAGAGGTTGCGGTGAGCCGAGATCGCACTAGTGCACTCCAGCCTGGGTGACACAGCTAGACTGTCTCAAAAAATAAAATAAAACAAAAAAAAAATATAGAATAGAATAAGGAATCCATCTACTAAAGCTTAGAAATCTTGTTACAAAGAGACCTAAGTGGTTTAATGATAAACTGATTATTGTGCTATTAATTACAATAATAGCTCTTCCTCCAAGCTCTATTCTTTCTGAAGAGTGTCAATTTAGAAAAGATTTTAGAAAGAATTTAGTAGGTATGAGTTTATTCTGGCTTAGTTCATGGGAGGAAATCTTTTTTTTTTTTTTTTTTTTTTTTGGGACGGAGTCTGTCTTTGTCGCCCAGGCTGGAGTGCAGTGGCGCGATCTCGGCTCACTGCAAGCTCCGCCTCCTGGGTTCACGCCATTCTCCTGCCTCAGCCTTCCGAGTAGCTGGGACTACAGGCACCTGCCACCACGCATGGCTAATTTTTTTGTATTTTTAGTAGAGACGGGGTTTCACTGTGTTAGCCAGGATGGTCTCGATCTCCTGACCTCGTGGTCCACCCACCTACAGCCTCCCAAAGTGCTGGGATTACAGGCGTGAGCCACTGCGCCTGGCCAGGAGGAAATCTTTTAAATCTCAACATGTATAACCACATTTAAAATAAAAACCAATAATAATTAATACCTTGCATTTTTAAAGAGCTCTCACATGCTTATGTATGATTAGATGCTATTTGTGGACAAGTAGAGAATATTATTTTCCAAATTTCACAAATGAGGAAGTTTGTGGCAGAGCACTTCGAGAAGACATGATCTCCAGTTAAGCTATGAACCTTAGTTTCTTTTTTTTTTTTTTTCATTTGAGACAGAGTCTCTCTATCTTGGCTCACTGCAAGCTCCGCCTCCCAGGTTCACACCATTCTCCTGTCTCAGCCTCCCGAGTAGCTGGGACTACAGGTGCCCACCACCATGCCCGGCTAATTTTTTGTATTTTTAGTAGAGATGGGGTTTCACCATGTTAGCCAGGATGGTCTTGATCTTCTGACCTCGTGATCCACCCGCCTTGGCCTCCCAGAGTGCTGGGATTACAGGTGTGAGCCACCACGCGCGGCCCGAACCTTAGTTTCTTTAACACAGGCTGCTGAAATAAATGGTATATATATGAAGGTGTTTTCTAACTGTATGGATATATGATTTAGTGAAATGATAACAATGCTAGATCTAGTGATAGTGACAGGAGACAGCCAAATGCCTAGGCAGATAGTGGCGGGTCCCCAGTGAAACCCCACCTCCAAGCCAAAAACAGTTTAAAGCTCGAAAGCCAAGCTACAGTTTAAGTCCTCAGACCAGATTGAGAACTTGTCTTCCTGTCTGGCATGTTTTCCTCTGATTGATCCCCACCCTTCACCTATTTTACATATACCTACCCTTTCCTGATTGGTTTTCTACACTGTTGTGCCCACCTTTGAGTGGTGTCTTTGCTTTAACATTTCTTGCATAGTCACAAACCAATCTGCACATACTCCCCATCCTGTGCCTATAAAGACCCCAGACTTAGTCAGTAGAGTGGGAAACGGCCTGACTTTGGGGAAGATGACCTGCCCTTCCTGTCCCTTCTCCCACTCCCCTCACTGCTGAGACTTGTTTTCATCACTCAAAAAAATTCTCTGCCCTCAACATCCTTCTTTGTATTTTTTTTTTTTTTTTTTTTCTGAGACAGAGTCTTGCTCTGTCACCCAGGCTGGAGTGCAATGGTGCAATCTCAGCTCACTGCAACCTGCGCCTCCTGGGTTCAAGCAGTTCTCCTGCCTCAGTCTCCTAAGTAGCTGGGATTATAGGCACCCGCCACCACGCCCAGCTAAGTTTTTGTATTTTTAGTAGAGATGGGGTTTCACCATGTTGGCCAAGCTGATCTCAAACTCCTGACCTCAGGTGATCCACCCACCTCAGGCTCCCAAAGTGCTGGGATTACTGGCGTGAGCCACTGCACCTGGCCTGCCATCCTTCAATCCTCCATATGACCTCATTCTTCTTGGACACCAGACAAGAGCTTGGGACCCACCAAGTACAGGTACCCAGAAAGGCTGTCACACTGGTCCTTTGCCCCCACCAGCGGAAGGCAGCTGCCCCACATGACAAGGCAAGGGGCCAACAGAGCTACTAACACACTGCTGTTTGTGGATGATGAAACTAAAAGAGCACTGTAACACCCGCTCTGAGGCTTCAGGGTCTTGGACACCTTCACCTGGGCACTGCAGTGTTCCTCTTGAGGCGACATGCCTGGTCTGGCCGCAGGCCCCACACAGAGCTTGCTCCTGTGCCAGTGCCCAGAGTGGCCGGCTGGATCTTGAACTTGCTCACTCATGTGCTCCCTCCCGCAAGTGGTTGAGTGTGGTGGGCCTGGTAGACAAGGCGCCCCCTTCCATGAGTTTGTCAAAGAGGCCAAGAAAAATCCTGCAGCATTAGGGGCCAGATCTCCTAGCTTCCAGCCTTGGAATCTTCTAGGAGAGAGAGGTACTATGATTTATTAAGCATCTACTATACCAAGCCTTTTATATTTATTATTTCAACAACCATTTACGCGTTGTAATTTAAAATTATCACTATTTTTTTGTTTTTGTTTTTGAGACAGGGTCTCACTCTGACACTCAGGCTGGAATGCAGTGGCATGATCATGGCTCACTGAAGCCTTGACCTCCTGGGCCTAAGCAATCCTCTTGCCTCAGCCTCCTGAGTAGCTATTGTAGCTGATTTTTTAAAAAATTCCATGCCTTCCTATTAAGAAAAAAAAACTCCAACCAGGTTTATCTAATGCCCAATTCCACACCCTTTCCTTTACCATATTTGTGTTCCATTATGGATCACAAAAGTCTTCTCATTTAAATTTAGGTTGTGTATTGTCATTATTAAAGTAGTGCTGCTCTTTGTTTTGCCTGTGGTTGCTGAAAGAAAAGAATGAAAGTGTTGGCCAGTATGGTGGCTCATGCCTGTAATCCCAGCACTTTGGGAGGCAGAGGCGGGTGGATCACCTGAGGTCAGAAGTTTGAGACCAGCCTGAACAACATGGTGAAACCCTGTCTCTTCTAAAAATACAAAAATTAGCCTGGTGTGATTGTGCACACCTGTAGTCCCAGCTACTCAGGAGGCTGATGCAGGAGAATCACTTGAACCTGGGAGGTGGAGGTTGCAGTGAGCTGAGATTGTGCCACTGCACTCCAGCCTGGGCACTAGAGTGAGACTCTGTCTCAAAAAAAAAAAAAAAAAAATTGCCATTCCTCTTGGGTCTTACAGATGCAACTCCCTGCTGGGAACCCAAGCCCTCTTTTTGCCAGGAAAGGTAAAATCATCTGGGGATAGAACCTAAAAATGTACAGGTTAATAGAATTATGAAATGTAAGATGTTTAAACAGGGTTTATGTAACATAGTTGTAATCTCTTTACCTAAATGTCTTATGAAAATGGGTATTGTATCTAGCTGGAGGATGTTTCCCCTGCCTAGTACTATAAAACCAAAGGCATGTAAAGCTGCTCTTTTGAAAAGTGTTAGTTGGACATGTTAATGGGAAATAGTAAAATCACCTGAGCCCACAGGTGTAGTATCGGGTAGTATCGGGTAGAAGCTAGAGTACTAGTTGGGACAAATCATCCCCTTCATAGCCCTTTGTGGAGTGTTTATTGGGGATAATGGCAAAAAACAAAACAAAACAAAAAACCCTTATAAGTACTTCCCAATGACAACTACTGGACTAGAGAATTTCCACTTGAGGTGCATTTACTGCCTTGCTATGAAATGTTAACTGAAGCTACCCCTGTGCTAATTGAAATAATGATGCCCAAAAGAGTTCCATGATAAAATAAAATCTTGCCACCTGGGGATACAAGGAGGAGATACTCATAAGCAGGGAGCCTCTTTCTCCCTAGGACTAATTCTAACTATGTATGTGAGGAGCTGCTAAATTCTGCAGTGCCTGATAAACAGCTTTCTTGAGCTATTTGGCTTACGAAGGGCATTTCCAAGGTAAACAAACATCTTGTTTGAAACTCCTGACCTCAAGTGATCTGACCGCCTTATCCTCCTAAAGTGCTGGGATTACAGGCATGAGCCACCACACCTGGCCAGGAACAGCAGATTTGATAAGGCTTCTCAAACAGTCCTATGATTCTGCAGGAGGAAAATTCATGTAAAAGGGGACCTCTTAACCCCCAAATTTCCCATGACCTGGGTAATAGGCATCTTCAGTGGGAGGATATCCCAGTTATCATAAAGCCAGTCATTGCTCACATATGAAGCATATTATTCAATAACTGCTTCATCTGGGGTGCTTCACTTGGTATTTTATAGGGAGAGCTGGGTAGTCCCCTTCACAGGGCAAACAGACCTTACAGTGGCATTTATCTGGTCCACTAGCTGATCATTCTTTCAGGAATAACCTCCTGTGCATTTGGATTACATATACTTATCAGTGATTGTTCAATAGTGAGCTGTGGGCTCTGCATTAACCCAAACAAGCTCTTCAGTTCTGTAGCATTTAAAATTAAGGATTTTGTCCATAAATTGTTTATTTTTACAATTCACTGTAGTAAAGATTTTTTAAGAAGCTGATGATACCAATCTACAAAATGGAACCATTCCTTTACATTATACCCTCTGGGTTTGTTTTGTTTTTTGTTTTGAGATGGAGTCTTGCTCTGTCGCCAGGCTGGAGTGCAGTGGCACGATCTTGGCTCACTGCAACCTCCACCTCCCAGGTTCAAGTGATTCTCCTGCCTCAGCCTCCCAAGTAGCTGGGTCTACAGGCACCCACCACCACGCCCAGCTAATTTTTGTATTTTTAGTAGAGACGAGGTTTCACCATAATGGCCAGGCTAGTCTTGAATTCCTGACCTTGTGATCCGCCCACCTCGGCCTCCCAAAGTGCTGGGATTACAGATGTGAGCCACCGTGCCCGGCCTATCCTCTGGTTTTAATAGTTACTTGGTTTTGCCTTTCACTCACATCGACTATCTTCTTGGAAGCCACAGGTCTTAGAGATAAACTTCTTTCCCTGTCTTAATTTTTTTTTTTTTTTTTTGAGACGGAGTCTCGCTCTTTTGCCCAGGCTGGAGTGCAGTGGCGCCATCTCGGCTCACTGCAACCTCTGCCTCCCGGGTTCAAGCGATTCTCCTGCCTCAGCCTCCCAAGTAGCTGGGACTACAGGCGTGTGCCACCAGGCCTGGCTAATTTTTTGTATTTTTAGTAGAGAGGGGGTTTCACCATGTTAGCCAGGATGATCTCGCTCTCCTGACCTTGTGATCCGCATGCCTCAGCCTCCCAAAGTGCTGAGATTACAGGTGTGAGCCACCGCGCCCAGACCTTAATTGTTTTTTTAACCATTACTTTTACTTGTATACTTTTTCATTCAGCTTAAAGTGACTCTTCAATTGTTTCTTAACTAGAAAGAAACAAGCTTTTTGTTTTTTGCAAAATCCTTATCTTTGTGTTTTATAAACTTCACCAAAAACATTTTTTATGCTCCATTTTAATTTAATAACCCAAATTTCCTATGGAAAAAAAAATTGAGGTTTTAACATAATATGACTTAAACATTTTAAATTACTGGAGACAGTTTTGAGGTTAAATTTAACAAATTAATTTTACCAAAGATTACCAAGATCATGTGAATTAAAAGTATCTGAGCTAATTTTTACTAATCTGATAAGCATTTCTTTTCTTTTAAGTCAATTGATTAGCTCTTTTATATAGTTTGGTAGTGATAAAAGAAAAACTTTAGCAGAAATAAATTTAAAGGAGTTTAATTGAGCAAGGAATGATTTGTGAATCGGGCAGCCTCCTGAGCCAGAGTAGGCTCTGAGACTTCAGTGCAGCCACATGGTGGAAGAAGATTTAAGGACAGAAAAAGGAAAGTGACATGCAAAAAACGAAAGTGAGGTACAGACAGCTGGATTGGTTATAGGTTGGAGTTTGCCTTATTTGAACACAGTTCAAACAGTTGGCTACATTTGATTGGCCAAAACCTTGTGATTGGCACAAGTGTAGGCTACGGTCTGTTTACACCTCCACTTGTTATAGTTCACGATGTACAGAGAAACCTTTAGGTTGAACTTAAAATATATAAGGAGGCAGCTTTAGGCTAAACTTTTTTTTCTTCTTGTCATACTTTAGTATGCATAGGCTAATCTTGATTTAACAATTCCCCACTTTTGGTCATCTTCTCAATTTTGAGAGATTGACCAAAACTTTAGTCATTGATGTCACTAATACCATCATAAGTGTACTTATTTGGTCTTAAAACCCACTGGGAAACAGTAGAACAGCAGGTTTTGTAAGGTAGGAACAAAGACTGAGTAGAGGGTACCTCCTTATGCCTGAACATCCTGTTTATAGGAGAAAAATAAAACCTGGTCTGGTCTAGAACCTGTGTTTTCTTAAAGTCTTAGTTTGATTATGTCACATTTAGCATGAGTAACTCCATTTTGGTTTGGTCTGGTCCACTGGGGCCTAGTTCATGAGCTCAGTCCAAAACAGTGGCCTCCCATAATGTTGTTTTAAAATTCCACCCTTTCAGTCAGGTTCTTACTTAGGTGAGGGTGTGACCAAAACTTAGGGCCTTAGCACCGCTCTCAGGTACCATCATTTTGCGTTTCCGGTCTCAGCATATCATTTATAGGTTACAGTGTCCTCATGGTCACACATTTCTTTCAGCTCTTGAAATTGCAGTTGAAGAGAGACCATTTGACATTCTAGAGATGGCTGCATGCAAACACTTAAAATCTCTGAGAGAATACAGCACACCAGGGAGACTACTATTATGACTATCAGGAGGATAACACCAAGAGTGTGGAGTATGCTCCTTACCAAGGGTCTCCATAAACCAAACCACGTAAAACTAAATAGATCAAAGAATGAGTTAGATAAAGAGTCTACTCACGTAACTAAGCAGTCTCTTAATTAATCCCCTGCAACTGAATCTCTATAATGTACATTTGATGTATTTCTCCATAGACCACAAGTGCCAGCAGCTGCACAGATACTTCTGTTTAGCCAGTAAGTAATCTAGAGCAATACTATTATTTAGCATAACTTTCACAAGAGAATTTAAAGTTTGTTGTGTAACCATGGCCTTTACAGCAGAATCTGCTATAGAGCCTATCATGAGGGATACATTTCTAATCATTGCCTCTTTTACTCCAAACCATCGAAAAAAGGACCTAACAAATGATGTCCTTCTAGAAGAGTGAAGGCCTCCTGGCAATATTCTCTTTAACCCATGATGTGGGTTAAGAGGAGTGAACCAATGTTCTGTTTGTGGCTGATTGTGAGGCAATGTATGTATCATTAAAGTTTCTCAGCCTACATTGGGCCTTCATCTTTCATCTATCAAAATGTAAGGTCATCCATGTATAAGGCTGGCTACAAAATCCCTCACAAATAAAAGTATACCCCATATGTACACAGAACAGACCCGCTTTTCACCTCTGTTGTCTACAGAGGCATAAGCAAAGGAAAAAATATTCAAAGATAAATATTCTACGATCTCATGATAGTAGAGAAGTCTTGATTCATGATCTTGTGAAAAGCTGTCCACATCGAGGATGCTATCTTCTTAGGAGAAACTTCCCTGGTTAGCTTTTCCTTAAGGGTTCCAATGGGTGTACAGTTCCAAGAGTGTAGAGGGCCCCTTCTTGGTTGTGAGATTGTGAACCCAAAGTTCAAGGTCCCAAAGTTTTGCTACAGTGTAGATGGCAAGGGCAGTGTTTCTCTGATGTTCTCAGAAGATCCAATCTTCAGATTCTAGATTATGAAGGGGTTGATTGTACTCAGTCAGTGAACCATAAAAAGCTTTCTTTACCTTGTCAAAATACACTATGGCATAATAATCTACTATCATAACATTAGCTCTCTTGCATAGGAAAGCTTTTATGCAACTAGAAAACATGAACTGAAAATGACAATTGGCCAGGTGTGATGGCTCACACCTGTAATCCCAGCACTTTGGGAGGCCAAGGTGGGTGGATCACTTGATGTCAGGAGTTTGAGACCAGCCTGGCCAACATGGTAATGGTGAAGATGGTGAAACCCCATCTCTACCAAAAATACAAAAATTAGCCAGGCATGATGGCAGGCACCTGTAATCCCAGCTACTTAGGAGGTTCAGGCAGGAGAATTGCTTGAACCCAGGAGGCAGAGGTTGCACTGAGCTGAGATCATGCCACTGCAGTCCAGCCTGGATGACAGAGTAAGACTGTCTCAAGGTGAAAAAAAGACAATTGGATGAAATTCCTCTATAAATGTTTAAATGGCCCATCAAGTAGCAAAATGTACCTATAGCTTTGATCGTCTTTCCAGGAATATGGGTTTGACAAATCAAACATTAGTCATAAACTATTTTAGCAATTTAGAAGTCACCACACCAATATATATTTAATTTGGATCATTTTATCTTTTCCGTGATGAGTCATGGAATGCAGAACTTTTAATAACAAGAGCTTTAAGGACTCAGGAAAGACAAGACAGCCATCCTGGTTTTCCATGAGTCCATGGTTAACATTGAACATATGTCTTCTTGAATACCAGTTGTTTCTCCAATTTAGGAGCATAGCACTAATAACTGATGGGTTATCATAAGTAATTTGACTTAGACCATGGAGTTAATTGTATATCTACACAATTTTAGTATTAGCTGATGTAGCATGAAAATCTGGCAAAGCATTTTCTTGGTATTCAATTAATTTTTGTTCTACTTTGGTTAGCAGTTTTATAAACCAGTCAGTCTTTTCATTACAGTTCCAGGAATTCTCACCCAGTCTGAATGATATGATTATGAAGTTGTCAGAAACCTGTATTCAAAAGTGCTTTTCAGGGTCTTTTCCATCCTTTCTTGAACTTCCTAAAAGACATCATATTATAGGCTTTTCTGTACTTGTGAAGTTTTCAGAAGCTGCATCTGAATTAAGTAATTAACTTTGGAAATGACTTTATTTTTATTTATTTATTTTTGAGACACAGTCTTACTGTATTCTCCAGGCTGGAGTGCAGTGGTATCATCTTGGCTCACTGCAACCTCCACTTCCTGGGTTCAAGCAATTCTACCTCAGTCTCCTGAGTAGCTGGGATTACAGGCACCTGCCACCATACCCAGCTAACTTTTGTATTTTGGTAGAGACAGAGTTTCACCATGTTGGCCAGGCTGGTCTCAAACTCCTGGCCTCAGGTGATCTGCCCGCCTTGGTCTCTCAAAATGCTGAGATTATAGGCATTAGCCACTGTGCCCGGACTGGAAATTACTTTAAATAGTCATAGTAAAAGACAAATCAACAAGGAAATTTGGTTATTTCTGTAGTCTAGAATAGCTTAACATAATAACTATAATTATGATTGATAACATATACTCAGACATATTAGAATTTTAGAAATCCCATACAATTTTGGAACAAATATTAATAACATTCACTAAAATATAACCTGAAGGAGGCTAAGCTTTCTTTTTTAGATGGAGTCTCGCTCTGTTGCCCAGGCTGGGGTGCAATGGCACGATCTCAGCTCACTGCAACCTCCGCCTCCCAGATTCATGTGATTATCCTGCCTCAGCCTCCTGAGTAGCTGGGATTACAGGCACACACCACGACGCCTAGCCAATTTTTGTATTTTTAGTAGAGATGGGTTTTCACCATGTTGGTCAGGCTGGTCTTGAACTCTTGACCTCGTGATCCACCTGCCTCGGCCTTCCAAAGTGCTGGGAATACAGGCATGAGCCACTGTGCCCAGCCCATTATTATTCTTTTTAACAATGCTTCCCAGCCAGGCATGGTGACTCACACCTGTAATCCCAGCACTTTGGGAGGCCGAGGTGGATGGATCACCTGAGGTCAGGGGTTTGAGACAGCCTGACCAACATGGAGAAACCCCGTCTGTATTAAAAATACAAAATTGGCGGGGGGTGGTGGTGAATGCCTGTAATCCCAGCTACCTGGGAGACTGAGGCAAGAGAATCGCTTGAACCCGGGAGCTGGAGGTTGTGGTGAGCCAAGATCATGCCACTGCATTCCAGCCTGGGCAACAAGAGCGAAACTCCATCTCAAAACAAAACAAAAAAATGCTTCCCGTATAATTTAGCATGTCAAAAAATCCTGTTTACCTCTCTTTTGGATGCTTCAGGGGCCCTCTGTAGTATTCCAGAATTAGAGGTCAGGAAAGACAATTTTGAAGATGAACTTTGATTTCAGGAGGCCTGTCAAACATGTTAAAGGTTTAAAACACTTGATATTATAAAATAGGATTCCAGGGCACAGTAAGTCATTCATTTAGTCAAAATGATGACTCAAACATTTTAAAAAAGTGAAAACCTTTACTAATTGGTAGAGGGAAGACTTAGCTTTCCAAAAAATCTGTCTCTTCTCTTTCCCTTGTTTTTCCTGTAGTTTATTCAAAAGGCAAACAAAAATCTTTCGTTATCCTTTAATATTACATGAAAATCTTGTTCAAGAGAGAAAGCCAAATTTCATCCTTGCATTAGTGTACTATTAATGTCAACTCAATTTTTTAATAAAACATTATAGAAAAATCTATTCAGTCTTTTTTTTTTTTTTGAGACAGAGTCTCGCTCTGTCGCCCAGGCTGGAGTGCAGTGGCATGATGTCGGCTCACTGCAACCTCCGTCTCCCAGGTTCACGCCATTCTCCTGCCTCAGCCTCCTGAATAGCTAGGACTACAGGCACCTACCACCACGCCTGGCTAATTTTTTCTTTTTGTATTTTTAGTAGAGATGGGGTTTCACTATGTTAGCCAGGATGGTCTCGATCTCCTGACCTTGTGATCCGCCTGCCTTGGCCTCCCAAAGTGCTGGGATTACAGGTATGAGCCACCGCGCCCGGCCAAACGTTAGCAAAGAATGGACAGCTATTCAGTCTTAATCAATCTGACCATAAGGTAAGATTCTCATAAACCTTTTATAACCCTTTACGAATTATTGTTAAAGAGCAGATCAATGCTCTCAGAAAACCCTATTGTGCTTTCATTCCAGTGTTCAGTTTAAATTTAGCCTATATGTTCACACACACAATTTCTTTTACAAGATTAATTTTTCACAAACCTTCCACAACTTGCTCAAACCTTTAGCTTTATCCTACATAATTTAAAACAATCCTTTAACCCTCTAAACTAGGCAAAAATTTACATTCCCATGCCTTCTTGTAATCTTTTACTAAAAGCATATTTCAGTTTTCCTCACACACCTTCCAAGTAAAACTGTTTTTTTCATAAGTCTCAATTACATGTTACAGTGCTAACTCTTAGCAATTTTTCTTTTTTTTTTTTTTTTTTTTGGTGAAAAACCTGGTAAGTAAGCGATTGTAATTATGTACTAGGTGTGGAGCCCAGGACACCAGACAGAAGTCCACATAACGTCTGACTCTTTCCAGCATAATCAGGGGGAATGGCTAACTCCATATGTCCCCAGGCCTCACCTAGAATCTAATGGCTTCAAAGCAGGTAAGTTGAACAATTTTCAAAAGTTAAAGAAGCAGTTTATTACCTTAAATAATTTAGCAAATCTAATATCTAACCTGCCTAATTTAGACCAAATATCTTTATTTGACCAATAATCTTTAAAATTTTTTATTTCCCAAAGCTTACTAAAGTCACATGAACTAAAAGGCATTTGTTTTCTAATTCTCTGACAAAAAAAATTGATTTAAGCATTTGTTATTTCTAAGCTAATTAACAAGAGCTCCTTCAAACATAAACATTACACACATAACACACATAACTACACAGACAGAAGAAGATCCAGTAGTTGTAAGGGTTTTCATTTGCCAGTTTTTAAGTTTCTTAATTAGATTACTGGCTTCAGGATGCAGTTCTCTGAGGAACAGGGCTAGGAAAACATGTAGTTTCTTGGGCCTAATAAACAGGATCTGGAAAGCAAAACAGATCCCAAAAAAATTCAGGGTCCCATTTTCATACTGTTACATTAGGTAGCTAGCCAGGCATGAGCAGGGCAGGAGAGGGCTCACCTCCACCCAACCAGGAATGTCAGGCGACCATCAGGTGATGGTTTGGCAGTTGCCACACTGCCTCTCTAAAAATTAGAATTGGTCACAGAGGCCAGGGAGAGACAATTTCCCAATAGATAAAAATGCTAGATAATGGTAATCAGCAGCTTCCAATAAAATAACAGGAATTGGGGGAGTGAGCTTGGGCATCTGCATTATCAGATAAAATGGTGGAGTATGACCTTCTAGGGGCATTTCACCAGAAAAGGGAGGAAATCTTCAGGAAGGCAGGTGTACAACTTCTTTTATTTTTATTTTTTTTGAGACGGAGCCTTGCTCTGTGGCCCAGGCTGGAGTGCAGTGGCAGGATCTCGGCTCACTGCAACCTCTGCCTCCCGGGTTCAAGTGATTCTTCTGCCTTAGCTGGGACTACAGGCACATGCCACCACCCCCGGCTAATTTTTTTATTTTTAGTAGAGACAGGGTTTCACCATGTTGGCCAGGATGGTCTCGATCTCTTGACCTCATGATCTGACCACCTCGGCCTCCCAAAGTGTTAAGATTACAGGCGTGAGCCACCGCACCCAGCCAGGTATACAACTTCTTAAACACACCGCGCAAGCTTACCTCCTAAGTTTAAGGAGAGCACTGTGCATGTGGACAGCTCACCCTAAGGAAAGAGAATGAAGGGAATGTGGTGTAAGGCTAGAAGTGTGCCAGTGATATAGTAGTTAAGAAGAAATCACTTAGGCAGATAGGATGGGTATGGGAGTCCTCAGTAAGGCTTTTCTTTTTAATGAAAAGCAGCCCCAAATCATTTTCTAACAAAGAGCAGCCTGCAAGATGGAAGCTTGCATGGGTGAATGCAGGCAGGAACTAAGGACTAGACATGTTCAAGGTGGCGGCTTCCTCATCCCTTCTCTTCCAGCCACATGTACTGTAAAGGAGCTGACAAGATGGCAGTAATCAACTAGAAAGCCCATTTGCATAAAAACATTAGGGTGGGACGACAGCCTTCCCCATGCACTGTGTAAACGTCATACCTGATCAAACCAATCTATGAGCCCTGGGTAAATCAGAATTGCCTCCTCAAACTGGACTATAGAACTCGACACATTGACTGCTAGCTAGTCTTTTCCACTCAAGGCCCCTTCTTCTATAGAGGAAGCTGTTTCTCTTTCTCTTCTACCTCTGTTCCTAAATTCCTTGTGTGTGTCCATGTCCTAAATTTCCCTGGCAGGTAACAATGAACCCCAGGTTATATAACCCAGACAATGTAGCTGCTTCATAATGGGGACCTTGCCTGGGATACCAAGGTATAGCATTCATCAGAAGAGTGAGTAGAGGAGTGGACTCCAACTCTGTCCTTCCATTTTGAGGCTCTCAGCCTCCATTTTAGAACTAAATCAAACCAAATACTGGGCCCCCTTTAGCCATTTAAAAATGATTAGTGTGGCTGCCAGCCTTAGAAGACTTGGGGGACAGTCTTGCTGTGGAGAACATGGAGAATCCCCCAGTATCCATAGGATGCTGGGCATATTGCCCCCCCCCCCCACCTTTTTTTTTTTTGAGACAGAGTCTTGCTCTGTCACCTAGGCTGGAGTGCAGTGGTGCAATCTCGGTTCACTGCAACCTCCGTCTCCCAGGTTCAAGTGATTCTTCCTGCCTTAGTCTTCCAAGTAGCTAGGATTACAGGCATGTGCCACCATGCCCAGCTAATTTTTGTATTTTTATTGGAGATGGGGTT
This sequence comes from Pongo pygmaeus, assembly GCF_028885625.2. Classification (NCBI taxonomy): domain Eukaryota; kingdom Metazoa; phylum Chordata; class Mammalia; order Primates; family Hominidae; genus Pongo; species Pongo pygmaeus. The sequence continues at coordinate 127,311,139 of NC_072382.2, read as the reverse complement.
TCACCATGTTGGCCAGCCTGGTCTCAAACCCCTGACCTCAGGTGGTCCACCTGCCTCAGCCTCCCAAAGTGCTGGGATTACAGGCATGAGCCACTGTGCCTGGCCTATATTGGCCATGTTTAAACCAGTTTCCTTTCGTGGAGGACTTAGCCATCACGTGGGGCTGGAAGAAGTCCTGGAGCAACTGAGGACTTCTGGCTGGAGCTACCCCTCAGTGTTATCTAAAGGCTTCTGGACTGACCCCAGCCTCTGACCACCCCAATGGGGTGTCAGCAACAGGATCTCCAACTTTCCTATCATAATTTCCTCCTTTCCTGTCCACAATGGTCATATCGCTTATCCTCTCTGTGTATGCAATGTGTGGGAAGTTTTACAGTTCAGGGAAGTAATCTTGTTTGGCAGGATCAGGGAATGTCATAGTAACTGGGGATACAGCTCAAGGGAAGGTGTCTCTGTAATTTTCTAGGAACAGAGGCTCCCCCACAACAGTGAGCATCACTCTCTCTGCCCTCGGTCTAGAGAGCACATGGTATTCCCAAGTCTCTCTCTGCCCTTTGTCTGGGGAGCACATAACACTTCCAGGTCACTCTCTGCCCTTGGTCTGGAGAGCACATGGCATGTCAAGCTCACTCTGCCCCTAGTCTAGAGAGCGCATGGTGTTTCAAGGTCAACAGTGCTACCTAGTGGAATAGGGCTCCTCTCCATGAGGCATATTGTTGGTCCTTCACAGAAACACCCTAGCTTCCCAGTTCTCTCCCCTTTGTGCACCCCTCTACCAGAAACCAGGCTTTATGCTGCTTCTGTAAACAGGAAAATTCTGCCTCCAACAACTAGGAGTAAAATATACTCTGAAGCCAAATTTTAGTCTCAATACTGTCCCTTCAGCAGGAAAATGACCATTTAGTCCCTATGTTCTTTTACAGCACCTATTCTGCCTCCAATTAGAATGGTACTTAATTAGTGAGGGGATTTTAAGTTTGGAAGTTAACCAGAACCATTCTTTAAGGGTAAATGCTTTAGCATGGGCCATAATAGCAGGATGTAGAATTCAATCTCACACGCCCCTTCCATTAAAGGGGCTTTGTCCAACTATTACGTAGTTTTTCTTGAGATCCATTTTTTGGGGAGCCAGGCCAGTCACATACGTCTAGGTAGTCAAAGGGAAATCACAGGGAGAGGACTAGAGCCACTTGGGTGAGCGTGACTAGCCCTAGTTGCTTAGTTCCTCGTGTTCCATGGCTGGGGGGTCATACCTGCAACCATGGGTGGCATGTGCCAGGACCCAGAAATCATGGATGGAAAACAGCAGGAGGGGACATCCCCACTGTCTTCCTCTCCACCCTGGGTCACACCAAAAGAAAGACTAAAGGGATGCCCTTTTCTCACTTCTTTTTCTAGATGGATACCATCTTCAACCTGCCCTCCCCTGGAGTGCATTCTGAAGCACTGGGACCCCTTTCACCCTGAGACTTTAAAGAAAAAGTGGCTCATTTTCTTTTGCACAAGGACATGGCCTTTTTACTAGACCTTTTGCAGGCATTCTAAAATCAACACAGCTCTTTTAGCAATCTTATCAGGCAGGCCCAAAGAGAATAATTCCCCAAAAGTAAAAAAGCAACTTCTGGGGGAACCATCTGAGGAAGCTATTGGGTGTCTCAGCCCTTCCAGATCCCCGTATTTGGAGCCACCGCCAAACACACCACCAGCTCTTCCATCTCTACTATCTCCAAAATTTCCCACTCCCCCAGCTTCAGTCTTCCCTCTACAGGATATGCCCAATGGAGGTGATGCTACTAGGGTTCAAGTTTTTCATGCGCGTCCGTGTGAAGAGACCACCAAACAGGGTTTGTGTGAGCAACATGGCTGTTTATTTCACCTGGGTGCAGGCGGGCTGAGTCCGAAAAGAGAGTCAGCGAAGGGAGATAGGGGTGGGGCCGTTTTATAGGATTTGGGAAGGTAATGGAAAATTACAGTCAAAGGGGGTTGTTCTCTGGTGGGCAGGGGTGGATCTCACAAAGTACATTCTCAAGGGTGGGGAGAATTACAAAGAACCTTCTTAAGGGTGTGGGAGACTACAAAGTACTTTCTTAAGGGTGGGGGAGATTACAAAGTACATTGATCAGTTAGGGTGGAGCAGGAACAAATCACAATGGTGGAATGTCATCAGTTAAGGCTGTTTTTACTTCTTTTGTGGATCTTCAGTCACTTTAGGCCATCTGGATGTATACGTGCAAGTCACAGGGGATGCGATGGCCTGGCCTGGGCTCAGAGGCCTGATAAAGTTCCCTTCTCATTACAGGATCTTAAGCAAATAAAGGGAGACTTTATTTGCTGATGACTCTGATAGTTATATAGAAGACTTCCAAAGTAGGTATTTGTCCTCTCATAGAGGGATGTTATGCTGCTCCTAAGCCAAACCCTAACCACAGCTGAGAAGCAGGCAGCTATGTAGGCAGCAGAGAAATCTGGGGGATGAGCAATATGTCTCCTATAGTAGGTCTAAAAGGAAAAGGGACAATAGAAAAGGTGAAGAAATAGGGGAAACACCATCCCTAATAGGAAGAGAGGCAGTACCTCTTGAGAACCCTAATTGGATCCCCTAGACTTTTCTATGGTATCTTTCCTTCTTTCACAGTTTAAAATAGTTCTTTTACAATGTTCTTCCAACCTTGGAAAAGTTGACTTCCCCAAACCTTAAAATGCTCGGCTTAGGGTTGAGCTAGGAGGAAGGGAACCCAGAAGCCTGACATGCTGGCAAAAGGGTAAAAGTTTTTTTTTTTTTTTTAACCAGTCAAGCTTTTGGCTTCTCTCTCTATGCAAACTGGCAAAAAGCATAATAAGAATCATTGTTTATATTCTCTGTAAAGTTTTAATTAATGAAAAAGGATTTGTGAGGTTGGTCTTAAGCTGTAGTCAATCTGGTGTACTTTGTGAGTCTTTCTGTATGGTTCTGTCAAAAGAAAAAGGGTACCTTAGGTTAGGATGCAGGCCCAGGACCCCATAAGCCTGCTGTTCAAGCCAGCACAACAAAATGGTCAGTAACAAACTAGGCTACAAGCCTCCGTCTTGTTTCATGTCTTTGGGAACATGACCTGTAACCACATGGCAATATTTTGTTTTAGTCTCTGCCATTTTACAATGGTGGCTGTATTCTTGTACTAAGTCAATTCCTGGGTGAGGGCCGCAAAATCAGATAAGCCAGTTTGTCAGTCTGAGTGGTGCCCACTGATCCATCAAGGGCAGGGTTTACAAAATATCTTAAGCACTAATCTTGAGAGCAGTTTGGGGAGGGTCAAAATCGTGCAGCCTCCAGCTGCGTGACTCCTAGGTCATGGTTTCTAATCTTCTGGCTAGGTTCTTGGTCTGGTCCCCAGGCAAGAGGGAAGTATATCTTAAGAAAGGGCTGTTATCATCTTTGGTTCAGACTATAAACTGTAAACCAGGCTCCTCCCAAAGTTGGTTTGGCCTATGCCTGGGATGGACAAGGACAACTTGGGGGCTGGAAGCAAAATGGAGCTGTTTGGATCAGATCTCTTTCACATTCTCAGTCACAATTTTGCAATGACAATTTCAAAAGCTCCTTATCACCCTTTTGAAAATACCTTTTATACTCGTGGTTAAGTCATAACCTAATTAAGGCTCATTGGTTTCACCTGTGAGGTTACATTTTGTGATGTTCAAAAATTGAACATCTTAACTGCTTGGCATGGTTAAAGTCGAGTAACAAGGGATTTAAAATGATTTTCTTAAAGAGTGCTCAGGTTAATTAAAAGTGGATATTCAATTTATAGGTAGATTTAAAAGGCCTTTATGTTTTTCTCTTCTTGGATCTTGTTTTTTTGGAAAATGTTTTGTTTTTTTTCTTTTCAGTCAACCGAATTATTTTTCTGTTTTTTTTTTTTTTTTTTTTGTCTTGCCACTCTTAATGCATGCATGAGAGGCCCTAAAATAACTTCTGGTAGCATGGGACTCCTAGGGAAAAACAGAGGAGGCACCACAGACCCCATTTTGGGAAAAAAACCTCTGTTTTCCTCATGAAACCCCAGGAATTAAAAGCACATAGTTCTCTCTTAAAATCAAAGGCTCTGTTGTGTTTTGCATTGTGTTATCTGACAATTTTGAGTTTTGGGGGTATCAAATTACTTCACATTAGGAGAGAGTTTTGGTGTGTAATAACCAGGTAGGAAATACAGTTTAAGGGATGGCTAATAATAGTTATAAATCAGAGAAGCATGCTCTTGGCCACCTGAAAGATATGGAAACATCCCCCACCCACAACTAAGAGATGAGACTCCCATGGGAGATGGGCTGATTACAAAATAAGCCAATTGGCTTTGTGTTGCCTTGCAATGAAATACACAGTAGAAGCACTGCATTGTCTTCTCTCATAGTATTTCCCTCCTTTTGGGGATCCAAAATCCAGTGTAAAATGGATCCCTTAATTTTAGAGATCTGTCTTTGCTATCAGTTGTGCCTGCTTATTAGACCCTAAAAATGCATGTCGCCTTGCCCTGTTCCTCCAAGGGCTCCACCCTGAAGCCAGTAATCTAATTAAGAAACTGGCAAATGAAAAATCTTGCAAGTGCTATATTTTCTGTCTGGGCGTATATATGTTGTGTGTAATATCTGTAAAAAAGAGCTGGCTTTAAAAGAAAATAAACACTTAAATCAAATATATTTTTAGTTCACATGACTTTAATCTTTAAGAAATAAAAATAGGCTGGGTGCAGTGGCTCAAGCCTGTAATCCCTGCACTTTGGGAGGCTGAGGTGGATGGATCACCTGAGGTCAGGAGTTCAAGACCAGCCTGGCCAATATGGCAAAACCCCATCTCTAATAAAAATACAAAAATTAGTTGGGCATGGTGGTGGGCACCTGTAACCTCAGCTACTCGGGAGGCTGAGGCAGGAGAATCACTTGAACCAATGAGGTAGAAGTTGTAGTGAGCTGAGATGGTGCCACTGCACTCCAGTCTGGGTGACAGAGCAAGACTCTGTCTCAAAAAAAAAAAAAAAAAAGGAATAAAAATAGTCTTAGGGATTATTGATAAAATGCAGGTGTCATCAAAAAGCAAATAGGTGGTCTAAATCATATAAGGTCAGATGCTAGGTTTGCTAAATGTTCCAAGGTTGTATACTGCCTGCTTTACAGATAGGCAAGGCCTGGAACACATGGAGTTAGACTCTGGGAAGAGTCCGACCTTATCTGCACTTCTGTCTGGATCCTAGGCTTCACACCTGGTGCATGATTGAAATTGCTTACTAACTAAGTTTTCACCAAAAGTAAAAGTTGCTAAGAGTTAACAGTGCAACATGTATTTAAGGTCACTAAACAATTTTATATGCAAGGCATATACAAACAGTAAAATGTGTCTTTTAGTAAAAGATTATAAGAAAGCATGGAAATGTAAATTTTCCCAGGGATGAGGGATTATCTTAAATTTTATATGATACAGCTAAAGGTTTAAGTAAGTTGTGAAAAGATTGTAAATATTAATCTTGCAAAAAATGTGCAAACATTAACTAAATTCAAAAAGGTATTATATAGTCTTTTTATAGATTGAGCATTTAAATAAAAGCACAGCAAGTTTGTCTTAAGACACTAATCTGCCCTTTAGCAAAAGGGGTTATAAAGGATTTGTAAAGATTTCACCTTATGGTCAAATTGGTTAAGATTAGATGGAATCCTTTATAAGGTTTCATTTAAATAAATTTGGATTAACATTAGTAAAGTAATGCAAGGGTAAAATTTGGCCTTGAACAGGATTTTTGTGCAATAGTAAAGGCTAATGAACGGTTTTTGCCTTTTGAGTCATCATTTTGGTAAAATAATTTATGGAAATCTGGAATTCTATTTTATAACGTCAAGTGTTTTAAACCTTTAACGTTTAACAGGCATCCCAAAATCAAATTTCAAGTTTCAAAATTGTCTTTCTTGATGTCTGACTTTCTGGATGGTTCAGAGGGTCCCTGAAACATCCAGAGAAGTGGTAAACAGGATTATGTGATATGTTTAGTCACATGAGATTGCCAAAATGATGTCTAATCTTCTTTAGGTTATATTTTAGTGAATAATAATAATATATGTTCCAAAATTGTATGGAATTTCTAAAATTCTAATGTCTAAGTGTATGCTATCAATCATAATTAAGGGTAAAGTTTTTATAAACCACAGAGATAACTAAACTTCTTTGTCAGTCATGTATTTAACTGCAACTATCCTGGAAATTTTGTCATTCAGAGACAATTGTTGCCTTGCTTTTTTCCTTCTCAAAAGATGGGTTATAATCAAGCTATAAGACTTTATTATTATGTTTTTTTATTTTCTTTTGAGACAGAGTTTCACTCTTGTTGCCCAGGCTGGAGTGCAATGGCACGATCTCAGCTCACTGCAGCTTCCGCCTCCCAAGTTCAAGCGATTCTCCTGCCTCAGCCTCCCAGGTAGCTGGGATTACTTGGCATGCGCCATCACGCCCAACTAATTTTGTACTTTTAGTAGAGACGGGGTTTCTCCATATTGGTCAGGCTAGTCTTGAACTCCCGATCTCAGGTGATCCACCTGCCTCATCCTCCCAAAATGCTGGGATTACAGGTGTAAGCCACCACGTCCAGCCCAAGCTATAAGACTTTAACAGTGTTCTCAAATGCAGTTTTCTAATAGCTTTGAAAATTGTAACATTGGAATCGAGAAAAAATGTACAGGACTCGTAAAGAACTGACATGTTCACGAATATTAAGCAAAATGAATTAACTAAATGGACTGCACTCAGAAAGTTAAAGCAACCTTTTTGACTTTTGCTTAGAATATTTCTGATTCTTGTTTTGTTTTTCAGCATCAAGGAAACTGATTTTGAACTATTTATGGTCTTTAATAATTGAGTAAGTTATACTCCTGTGAACAAAATTTGGATCATGTTTGTTTCTCTCTGCCTGGTTCCTCTAGAATTTGGAAACTATCTGTGTGTTTGGCAGTTATATTGCCCAACAACTTATGGTGATATAGTTGTTTGCATCGGTGCAATAAGAATCCATTTTTATTTTTTGACAGGACACAATTGGAAAAATTGGTTATTTTATCAAGGCTTTGACTGGAAGGGTATGCTTCCCTTTAAGGAGTCAGCCTCTACCTGCAGAGCTGATAAAAGCCCCATGGGGAGAACTGGCCTCATACCTTGTTTACACAGTCCTAAATTTCCCTAGTGTGTGATAACAAACCCCAGGGTACATTGTCAGGGTATGTACCCCAGACAATGTAGCTGCTTCACCAGTATATAAAGTCCTAGGATCAAGGTTAAAGGGAACACTTGACCTCCAAAGTGCCCACTTTGGTCTCTTCCAAGTGTGCTTTTCTTTCTTTCCTCCTCTAAAACTTTTTCGTGAACTTCCACTCCTGCTCTGAAACTTGCCTCAGTCTCTTTTTCTGTCTTGTGTCCCTCAGTCAAATTCTTTCTTTTGAAGAGGCAAGAATTTAGGTTCTGCATACTCGTTTGGATTTGCTGCCAGTAACGTGGATATTCGCTACTCCTAACAATACTGGATCCTAGATCCCCAAAAGAGAAATGCTATAGAACAAGACAGATAAATGAGTTTTTTGTTGTTGTTGTTGTTATTCTGAGACAGAGTCTCACTCTGTCACCTAGGCTGACATGCAGTGGCACAATCTCTGCTCACTGCAACCTCCACCTCCCAAGTTCAAGTGATTTTTCTGCCTCAGCCTCCCAAGCAGCTGAGACTACAGGTGTGCGCCACCACGCCTGGCTAATTTTTTGTATTTTTAGTAGAGACAGGGTTTCACTATGTTCACCATGTTGATCTTGAACTCCTGGTCTGAAGTGATCCACCTGTCTCGGTCTCCTAGAGTGCTGGGATTACAGAGGTGAGCCACCACGCCTAGCCAGAGCAATGGTTTTACTTTGCATTTCATTGCAAAGCAACCCAAAGCCGATCAGCCCATTTTGTGATCAGCCCAGCTCCATGGGAGTCTTATCTCTCAGTAGGAGGTGGGGACATTTCCATACTTTCTACATGGCCAAGAGCATGCTTCTCTGATCGAAACATGCAAAGAGCTGAGTATTTCCCCATAACTGCCATTTGCCATCCCCAAAAGTATATTTAGCCTTAGATTTTGAGAGGAATCTATGTGCTTTCAATTCCTGGGGTTTCATGAGGAAATCAAGTTTTTCCCATAACAGGGTCTGTGGCACCTCCTCTGTTTTTCCACAGGGGTCCTAGGCTGTTAGAAGTTATGTTAGGTCTCCTCATGTGTGCATCAAGAGTGGTTAGAAGACAAAATGGAGAAATACAATTCGGTTGACTGAAAATAAAAAACAAAACATTTTTTTCCAGAAAAATAAGAATCAAGAAGAGGAAGAACCATAAAGGCATTTTAAATATACCTATAGCTTGACTATCTGCTTTTAACTAAGCTGACTTTTAACCAAATATCTTATTATGAAACTCTAGCCAGAACAAACAGCAAATATTTCTGGCTTTTGAACAAAGGTAACCTTTTCCTTTCAGAGAAAGGAAAATTCAGAATGGGAAGTCAGAAGTTGTTCATGGAAAAGAAGAGAATCAATAAATGGCAAAACTCACCCCAGATATCAAACCAAAAAGGACTCATTCCCTAAGCCAGGAATTGAACCCTGACTGCCACTGTAAAAAGACAAAGCCTTAGATGCTAAGCTACAGCATTGGGTGGTTTCATTGTTCTTCCCACAAGGAGCCTAGAGCGGTCAATTTTGAGCTTGCAATGGTTTTTAACTTTTCAAGATAATTTTTAGAGCTAACTATGACACCAGCCCCAAAATTCCTGTTCCCTGAATGGCAAAGACCAAGAGAAAGTATGGCCATGTGGTTACAAGGTCAGGCTCCTAAAGACAAAAAAGATGAGGGGGAAACCTCATCCAGTTTTTTTGTTTGTTTTGGAGACCAGCAGCAAAGTTTGTTACTGACCAGGCTAACTTGAACAGCAAGTTTATGGGGGTACTAGGCCTGCATTCTATCACATGATACCATTTCTTATGACAAAACAATGCAGAAAGACAAATTCAAAGCACAAAGTACACCAGATTTGCCACAGCTTAAGACTAGCCTCATGAATCCTTTTTTTCATTAATTACAACTTTGTAGAGGAGATGGTGATTTTTGCCATTCCTACAACCAGTTTGAGTAGAGAGAGAGAGGCCAGAAGTCTGACTGGTAAGAAATTCTTACCCTTTTGCCAGCATGTCAGGCTTCTGGGTTTCCTTTCCCTGAGCAGCCCTAGCCACCCTGCTTGCTGCACGATAGCCCTGGGGGCCAATCCACATTACAAAGGAAACTTACTTTTTTCCATTTCATGAAACCATAGGCAACACCTCTCAATTTTGCAAGATGCTGCCCAGAACTTGCATGGGGTTACCAAATAAACATTTTCTATTCTGGTCAGAGCAAAATTCATGTGACAAAACAGACATTAGCCACTCTGCTTAGCACCAGATATTGAACTGTCAGGGCTCAAACTTGTCCCTGGTTGGGCCCTGTCATCTTTGATCTGTTCAAAGTTGATTATAGAAGTTTCAACATGTGGTCTCTGGGCAAGATGGTCGCTCTGAGTAACAGAAAAGAGAGGAAAGGGAAGGAGAAAGAGAGAGAAAAGTGTTGCCTGTGCTGAGGTGAGGAAGACTAGGAGCTCAGGGAGGCCAGAGAAAGGCCAACCCCTTGCAGTGACACTGAATCAAATGTTCAGGCAGCCACTTATCAGTCGTGAAGCTATCTCTTAAAGCAGTCCCATGTTCCTGTACACACCTAATCCTGTCACCCACAGCCATCAGCAAAGAGTACAAGGCAGTTTAAATTCAAAGAGAATAGTGGTTAACATTCTGTAGTGCCAAATCCATTTTTAACCAAGAGGGACTTTACTGAGAGGGACCTCTAACCCCCTAAATCTTAGGAGGGACTCTAATCTTCCTAAGTTGGGCCTCAAACCCAATCCTGTCCTTTACCAAGGTAAAATGTACCTCACTACTTACCCAAAGTCAGCCAATTGGTGCTGCAATCTATTTCCTTTGGATAGGGATAGTAACTAAACCAAAAGTTTAGCATATTTAAATTTTTAAATCAATTAATTGCTTAAGCTTTTTATTTACCTTTCATAAAGTCTTCATTTATTTTTATTTTTATTTTTTGAGATGGAGTCTCACTCTGTCACCCAGGTTGGAGTGCAGTGGCATGAACTTGGCTTACTGCAACCTCCACCCCCTGGGTTCAAGTGATTCTCCTGCCTCAGCCTCCCAAGTAGCTGGGACTACAGGTGCCTGCCATCACGCTTGGCTAACTTTTGTATTTTTAGTAGAGATGGGGTTTCGCCCTATTGGCCAGGCTGGTCTCAAACTCCTGACCTCAGGTGATCCATCCACCTAGGCCTCCAAAGTGCTGGGATTACAGGCATGCATCACTGCACCCAGCCTCATAAAGTTTTTAATAAAAATACTGATTTTTTAAAGAAGCTTTTGTACATCAATAGGCATCCCTAGATGAGACTAATTTGGGAGCCCTTATTTTCAAATTCATTTCAGTACAGTGTTGTTTATTTGGAACATTCCACTGTAAGTTATCTTTAGTAATATTTTGCCATTTCTGTAAAACTTCGCTGCTTCCAGGGTATAATACTTACACATGTTTAAGCTGGAAGGAACTCAATTCTTCAGAAATTAAGGATCTTGGCAGGTGTGGTGGCTCATCCCTGTAATCCCAGCACTTTGGGAGGCTGAGGTAGGTAAATAACTTGAAGCCAGGAGTTCAAGACCAGCCTGGCCAGCATGGCAAAATCCACGTCTCCTCTAAAAATACAAAAATTAGCCTGGTGTTGTTTCACACTCCTGTAATCCCATCTACTTGGGAGGCTGAGGCACGAGAATCTGTTGAACCCAAGAGGTGAAGGTTGCAGTGAGCCAAGATCATGCCACTGCACTCCAGCCTGGGTAATGAAGTGAGACTCTGTCTCAAAAAACAAAACAAATCAAAACAAAACAACAACAACAAAAAACCGAGAAAAAGAAATTAAGGATCTCATTTTTACCTCAAATATTGGCCTTGCTCTCAGGTTTCCTCGATCAACTTAGACAATAATTTTTTTCTACATAATCGCACATGAAAATGAAACAAAGGGGTAGTACACAAAAGTCCACAAGAATTTCCAAAAGCCAAATTTTACATCCCCTGCAACATTGCCATTTACTACCAGTTTCTTTCTGACCCAGTCAGATGTAAGAGGCCTCTAACTGGATCCAAGGTGATTAATTCCAGATCCAATCTGATCCTGTACCAAGTCCAGTTTCTGTCACAACTTCCAAATCCAGATTGAATCAGAAACTCGCTCAAAGAAACTCAGTTCAAAACAAATCCGTGGAGCTTCAGCATCTGAGAGAGACCTTACCATGATCCTCAACTACTCTAAGAGAGAAACAAACACAATGGATCCAGCAGGTACCTTGCTTGGTCACTCAGCACTCCTGGGGGTCTCATTAGAGGCTCTAGTTCCAATCCCACTTCTGACACCATCTGATGAAAGAAAAACTTCAACCAAATTAAATTTAAAGACGTTTAATTGAACAATAAACAATTTGTGAATTAGGCAGTCTCCTGACCCAGAGTAGGCCCAGACTCCAGCACAGCCATATGGTGAAAAAGATTTATTGACAGAAAAAGGAAAGTGATGTACAGAAAATGGAAGTGAGCAACAGAAAATGGAAGTGAGGAGCAGAAACAGCTGGATTGGTTATACCTCAGTGTTTGCCTTATTTGAACATGGTTTGAACAGTTGGCTACATTTGATTGGCAGAAACTCTGTGATTGACACAAGTTAGGGTACAGTCTGTTTACACCTCCACTTGCAGCAGTTCATGATGTACATTAAAACCCTTAGGCCAAACTTAAAATATGTAAGAAGACAGCTTTAGGCTAAACTTGATTTAACATTAGCGAACTATCACTTCCACATGACATATATAAGAATAGAGCTATCACAGGCATGCAGAATACAAATGGCACGTCCAAAAGATATTTAATTGCCATGTTTTTTAAAAAAATTCCTCTCTTACTTTAGATAATTAAAAGTTACAAGAGCCAACAAAAGGTGAAGGCCTTTTCAAAAGAGAAAGACCTGAACTTTTGACATATTAATCTGAAGAATTTCAAAGAGACAGATTATAGAATTTAAAAATTAAAAACCTCTTGCATTAAGTATAAGTCAATATTTTAATAAAATCTTGTTTTAACCAATTATTTAGTTTTGTATTAGCATATTTTTAAATACCAAAGTTCAATTTTAAAAAACTATTATAATTTTCTGTAATTAAAACCAATTAATCACATAATACTTTTATAAGTTCCCTTTTTACTAACCTTATTGCAACTTAGACCATTCACAACATACTTGGACCTTCTGGTTTGTCCTAAATATTTCACTTTCTTAAACAACACAGTCATTTTATTTTAGAACAAAAATTCACTATGCAAGATTCTTTCTCATATAAAATTACTTTCCTTTTCGCCTTAAATACAAAAAATGCCTCTTTATATTTATAATTTTCTTTACATCTCTTATTTCCTGCTTCCTTTTACCTCGTTTTATACATAACTTTTAAATAAGCTTTGAATTAAATAAACATATTGAACTTTTATAAGAACATTAAAAAAAGGTTTTCTGCTGGGTATGGTGGCTCACGCCTATAATCCCAGCACTTTGGGAGGCCAAAGTGGGCAGATCACGAAGTCAGGAGATCAAAACCATCCTGGCTAACATGGTGAAACCCTGTCTCTACTAAAAATGCAAAAAAAAAATTAGCCGGGCTTGGTGGTGGGTGCCTGTAGTCCCAGCTACTCAGGAGGCTGAGGCAGGAGAATGGTGTGAACCCAGGAGGTGGAGCTTGCAGTGAACCGAGATCACGCCACTGCACTCCAGCCTGGGCGACAGAGTAAGACTCCATCACAAAAAAAAAAAAAAAGGTTTTCTGTAATTTTTAAATTGGATTGGAAATTACCCAGATCCTTAATATCAATTAATAACCTTAGATTCTAAATTATATGACAAGTTTGTTTATAAGCATTTATTTCATTACATTTACTTGATTAATTTATTTAATAGTTTATCTAGATTATTCACAACACTGTGTGTGATAGTCATTATTTAAAGTTATTTCCCTGTTAACCTTTTTTTTTTTGAGATGGAGTCTTGCATATACATATACAGCATCGATCAGTATATGTAAGATGTACGTTGGTTTGGTCCAGAGCAGAAGGATTACTGGAAGCAGGAGCAGTGGTAGGGTTGGGGATAGGGTTGGAAGAAGCTTCCATGTCATAGATGGATTCAAAGATTTTCTGATTGGCAATTGGTTGAAAGAGTTTATCTATAGACCTGGAATCAATAGAATGAAGTGTCTGGGTTAGGATAAAAGGTCATGGAGATCAATATTCCTTTTATGCAGATGATGCTCCCAGGTAGCAGGCTTCAGGGATAATAGATTGTAAATGTTTCTTATCAGACTTAAAAAGGTGCCAGACTTTTGGTTAATTCTCTCCTGGATCAGGAAAAAGACCTGGAAAAGGAAGAGGATTCTGTACAGAATGCAGATGTCCCTGTGAGAGACAGCTTTACAGGGCCATTTCAAAATGTGTCAAAGAAATGTATTTTAGGGTAAAATACTTCAATTTCTTTCAGGGCCTGCTATCTGTTATGTGATGCTATAATAGAGTCCATTTGGCATTTAGTGTCTTATTGTTACAAATAATTTGTTTGATGTCAGTCTTAGGATGACAGTCTTAAGATCAGTGTTTTAATGTTAATGTTGGTCAGTTGTCCCTGAATCTCAAAGGGAGGAGGGTACAATGAGGCATATTTAACCCCCTTCCCATCATGGCCTGGACTAGTTTTTCAGGTTAACTTTGGAATGCCCTTGAGCAAGAGGAGGGGTCCATTCCATTGGTTGGGGGGCTTAGAATTTTACATTTGGTTTTGCAAGAGTCTGTTTTTAAGCTGGGAGAAAATAGAATATTTTTATAAAAGGAAAGATCCAGAAACAAAGGAAAGTTGAAGAAATCAGGATGATAACCTAGAGGAAGATTCTTGAAGAGATTTGAGAGAAGATAAAATTAAAAGTTCTGTGGAGCCTTTTCTATTTCTTAAGGCAAGGGGTATTTATCAGAAATGGAGATTCTAAGGATTGGCAGCAGAGATTTTGATTTAGTATATCAGGGATGGAAGACAGACATTAACACTTTAAACCAGCCCTCCATGTGTTTGCTATATAGGTAGTCCAACAGTGCTCTGAGGCAGTGATAAATTCAGAAAGGGTAAAATGCTTGGAGTAAAAGGATTTTTGTTATCATCCTTGATTTGCCCTTTTACTTACCATCAGGAAGGCTTTGTGTTTCTCATTTTGGTTTGGTTTGGTTTATGTTGTTTTAGTGCCCATGCATCGTATACTGTGCAAGCCTCTAGGAAAGGTTATTTAATTTCTCCAAGCTTCAGATCTTCATCTGTAATAATATTATCTGCCCCAGAGTAATGCTGAGAATCAAATTAAATTATATATGAGGGTATCTTCTTCTTCTGGCCAAGATGTAGTAACAGAGACTAGATTTACCCTCCCACAGGAAACAACTACAAAAACCAGACAACATACATGAAATAATAGTTTTCAGATATTGGACATCAGGTGATAGAGGACAGTGATCCCTGAGATGGGAGAAACAAATGAGATGATCCCTACTTCTGCCCCATCTTACTGTATGGAAGATACAGCACAGAGAGTGGAAACCCAGGTGGAATCTAGCAGTCTCCCTGAATTTACAAGATGGAATTGGGAGTCTTGGGAGGCAAAGGTGGCTTAAGTTTGCAGGGCAGAATGCTGAAGAGGAAAGAGTGCAGAGATAGGAGTGGAAGCTCTAAGATCATGTCTTCAGTTGAGTATACATCAGTGTAAGCATGTGAAGAAACTACCTTAGTTTGAGGAAGAGACACTAAAATGATTCAAGGAAATAATTCCTAAACTTCTCAAAGAGCTAGGAATATTTTGCATTTCCATAAGCCAGAAAGGAAATATATATTGTAATTATGTATAATAATTTTATACATTAATTATAATTATTTAAACAGGGTCTTACTCTGTCACCCAGGCTGGAGTGCAGTGGCGTGAAATGGCTCACTGCAGCCTTGACCTCCCAGGCTCAAGCAGTTTCCCACCTTGGCAGCCCGACTTGCTGAGACTGTGGGCATGGGCCACCATACTCAGCTAATTCTTGTATTTTTTGTGGAGACAGAGCTTCACTATGTTGCCCAGGCTGGTCTTGTACTCCCGGGCTCAAGCAATCTGCCTGCCTCAGCCTCCTAAAGTTCTGGGATTACAGGCATGAGCCACTGCACTTGGCATATATATACATATACATATACATATACATATACATATACATATACATACACACACATATACATATATATATATAATTAGTAAATTATATTGTTTAAAATAATTCCTAAAAGAGTGTTTTCTCAGGACTGGGAAAAATTAGTCCTGTAATAAAGGCTGCTCTGGTCCTGCCTAACAAAGTTTAAACATCATCCCCATCCTTGAAAGTAAGTTTTCAAAGCAAGTTAACTGTATCCCTGAAAAAAAGCTCAAGAATATGTATATAAATATAAAAATATCCACCTCCCAACAAGAAAACATTCAGAGCATCTTACATTCAACCAAAAATGACCAGACATGGAAAAATCAGGAAAATATAACATATAATGAGAATAATCAATCAATGGAAACAGATCTGTAAATGACACAAATGATATAATAACTAAAGGCATAAAAGAGTTACTGTAACTGTATTTCATATGTTTAATAAGGTAGAGAAAAAATGAGCAAGTTAAATGGACTGGAAGATTTTTTAAAGGTCCAAATTGAATTAGAGACTTAAACTACAATGTCTAAAATGAAAAATACGTTATTCATTCAGAGCAAGATTCTGTCTCAAAAAAAAGTTTTTAACTTATTTTTTTCCCACTTTTTTGGGGGATATCAGCTCCAGCTTATTGAGTTAATGGCACTTCTGGGTTCCTAGTATACTCCCCTCCCTTTCTGTGTCCTTAACTGTAAAATGTTCCAAGTGTGTGATATATGTCCATTTTATTGGAGTATCTTCTCGTGAAATGCGAACTCTTTTATAATATGTATATATTTTTAATTTATATAAATTATGCTATAGGTCTCAGTTTGTTTCTTACTTTTTTTCACTCAGCAGTGTTTTGAAGATCATTCAGGTTGATATGTGGACGTTTAGTTCACTAATCTCATTGCTGCCTAAGGAACCAGTTTGTCCTGACAGTACTGCAGGCCCCAAGGAACCCTTAGAGCATTATCTGTAAAGTCAGATGTTTGTAGGCCCCAGAGCAGGTTAACTGGGTGGAGATGCAAGTAGTTGTGGCCATATGGCAATGCAGGACATGTTGCAAGACAACCAATTCTTCAAGAGAGGCCAGGAATCAGGATTTTTGCAAGAAATCTCCTGATTTTTTCAATGTTGGAAAAACTGAAGGCCAAACAAAATATTTCTGCAAGCTCAATTTAGCCATTTCCTGACCTTCACATTAAAACATTTGAATCAGAGAATGAGATCAGATCTGTGTTTCAAAAATTAAAGAAAAGATGGAGTAGAATAGAACAGAGGAATCCAAAGATCATGAATTGAGGTATAAATATGATTGAATTGAAGGGCCTATGGGCTGTTAAGGTGAAGATTATTGGAAACACAGACCTATCTTCCTGAAAATGTTGTGAGGAGTGGGGATTTTTTACGATATGAATCATTATTACATAGATTTGGGCATACTGTGATTCAAGTTAAAATGTATAAGTCGGCTGGGCACAGTGGCTCACTCTTGTAATCCCAACACTTTGGGAGGCTGACGCGGGTGGATCACCTGAGGTCAGAAGTTTGAGACCAGCCAGACCAATATGGTGAAACCCCATCTCTACTAAAAAAAAAAAAAAAAAAAAAAAAAATACAAAAATTAGCTGGGCGTGGTGGCATGTGCCTGTAGTCCCAGCTACTCGGGAGACTGAGACAGGAGAATTGCTTGAACCCAGGAGGCAAAGGTTGCAGTAAGCTGAGATTGCACCACTGCACTCCAGTCTGGGTGACAGAGTGAGACTCTGTCTCAAAAATAATAATAATAATAATGTATAAGTCATAATGTTGACATTTTAAATATATTTAAAATATTATTTTATATATTTGTTCTTTCATTTAACAAAACATATCAGTAAAATTCTTACTCATAACTTTGCACAAGTGAAGTTCTATGCTTAAACACTTGGCACATTTTCTTTTGTAGTAGTTAAACTGTGGTTTGGTGTCTAAGTTAAAATCTCTGAATTATTGGCTATATGTATATCTTTGGATAAGTTAGTTAACCTGTCTTTGTTTTGGTTTTATCATCTGTAAAAAAAAAAGCTCTTTTAAAAGCTGACTTCTCAGGCCAGGCACGGTCTCACGCCTATAATCCGAGCACTTTGGGAGGCTAAGGCGGGTGGATGTAGGCTGGTCATTTGAGGTCAGGAGTTCGAGACCAGCCAGGTCGACATGGTGAAACACCGTCTCTACTAAAAATACACACACACACACACACAAATTATCCAGGTGTGGTGGTGCATGCCTGTGGTCCCAGCTACTTGGGAGGCTGAGGCAGGAGAATTGCTTGAACCCAGGAAGCAGAGGTTGCAGTGAGCCGAGATCACTCCATTGCACTCCAGCCTGGGTGACAGAGCGAGATCCTGTCTTAAGAAAAAAAATTAGGCCGGGCACAGTGGCTCATGCCTGTAATCCCAGCACTTTGGGAGGCCAAGGTGGGCGTATCACCTGAGGTCAGGAGTTTGAGACCAGCCTGGCCAACATGGCGAAACCCCGTCTCTACTAAAACTACAAAAATTAGCCAAGATTGTGCCACTGTACTCCAGCCTGGGCAACAGAGCGAGACATCATCTCAAAAAAAAAAAGTGACTTCTCATGGTACTAGCATAAAGACAGATATATAGACCAATGGAATAAAATAGAGTCTGAAAATAAACCCTTGCGTGTAAGGTCAGATGATTTTCAACAGGGTACCAAGACCATTCAATGGGGTAAGAACAGTCTTTTCAACACATGAGGCTGGGAAAACTGAATATCCACATGCAAAAGAATGAAGCTGGACCTCTACTTTACACCATATACAGAAATTAAGTCAGGCCGGGTGGAGTGGCTCACACCTGTAATCGCAGAAATTTGGCAGGCTGAGGTGGGTGGATGGCTTGAGCTCAGGAATTCGAGACCATCCTGGGAAACATGGCGAAACTCCATCTACACACACACACACACACACACACACAAATTAGCCAGGCATGGTGGTGTTCACCTGCAGTCCCAGCAACTCTTGAGGCTGAGGTGGGAAGATCACTTGAGCCAGGGAGGCGGAGGTTGCAGTGAGCTGAGTTTGTGCCACTGCTTTCCAGCCTGGTTGACAGAATGAGACTCTGTCTCAAAAAGAAAAAAAAAAAGTCAAAGTGAACAAAACACCTAAATTTGAGAGTTCAAACTATAAAACTCTAAGAAGAAAACATAAAGTAAAAACTTCATGACATAGGATTCTACAATAATTTTTTAGATAAGACACGAAAGGCATAGGCAGCAACAACAAAAATAGATAAATTACCCCATCTCTATTTAAAAAAATACAAAAAATTAGCCAGTCGTGGTGGCGGGCACCTGCAGTCTCAGCTACGTGGGAGGCTGAAGCAGGAGAATGGTGTGAACCCGGAAGGCGGAGGTTGCAGTGAGCCAAGATCATGCCACTGCACTCCAGCCTGGGCAACAGAGCAAGACTGTCTCAAAAAAAAAAAATAGATACATTGAACTACATGATAATTTAAGACTTGTGCATCAAAGGACACTATCAACAGAAAAGACAACCTATGGAATGAGAGAAAATATTTGCAAATCATGTGTCTTGTAAGGGGTTACTATCCAGAATACATAAAGAACTCTCACAACTTAACAACAAAAAACAAACAACCAGAGTAAAAAACGGTCAAATGACTTAAATAGACATTTCTTCAATAATGACCAATAAACACATGAAAAGATGCTCAATACTACTAATTATTAGAGAAATGCAAATTGAAACCACAGTGAGTTACCACTTCACTCCCATTAGGATGGCTACTATATAGATAAACAACAATGACAACAACAAAAACAAAACAGAAAATGACAAGCATTGATGTGGATGTGGAGAAATTGGAACCCATGTACATTGCTTGTGGGAAGGTAAAATGGAGATGCTATTGTAGAAAACACTATGGTCCTTCCTCAAAAAATTAAACATAGAACTACCATATGATCCAGCAATTCTACTTTTAGGTGTATACCCAAAAAAAGTGAAAGTAAGAATTCAAACAGATATTTGTGTCTGTTCATAGTAGCAGCGTTATTCACAACAGCCAAAATGTGGAAACAACCCAAGTGTCCACTGACAATGAATGCAGAGATGAAATATGGCACATACATCAATAGAATATTATTCAAGGAATTAAAGCCTTTAATTTATTTTTATTTATTATTATTATTATTATTTTTAGAGACAGAGTCTTGCTCTGTCAAACAGGCTGGAGTGCGGTGGAAGAATCATGGCTCACTGGAGCATTGACCTCCTCGGCTTAGGCAATCCACCACCTCAGCCTCCTGAGTAGCTGGGACTAGAGGTGTGCACCACCACCTCCAGCTAATTTTTAAATTTTTCTTTTGTAGAGACAGGGTTTTACTATGGTGACCAGGCTGGTTTTGAACTTCTGGCCTCAAGCATTTTTCCTGCCTCAGCCTCCCAAAGTGCTGAGGTTATAGATGTGAGCCACCGTGCCTGCCCAAAGCCTTTAATATTATTAAAGAAATTACAGCCTGTAGAAAAAGCACTGTTTTCTCATCTGCTGTTTTCACATCTGCTCTCACATCATACAATAAAAGACTTCTGTGATCTCTCATCACCAAGAAATGAATGGAGATTTCTCCCCACCAACAATCAACCAATTAGTTCTGAAGCAGGGTCTTCTGCTGACACCAGCTGAGTATCCTCCAATTCAATTCAATTCCGATGCTGTCTACCTGGAGATGGCATTAGATCCCACCGATTGAGGGCTCAGTCCCACAAGACTGCCCACTACTTCTGATGCCAATTGTAAGCTCCATATTGTTTCACCTGTGCTTCTGACCAGTCAACAATACATTGGGCTTCCCAAAACCCTCTCAATGGGTTTGATTTATTTGCTAAAGCAGCTCACAGAACTCAGGGAAACACATTTACTAGTTTATTATAAAAGACATTACAAAGGTTACAGATAAAGGGATGCATAGGGTAAGTTATGGGGGAAGGCACATGGTGCTTCCATGCCCTCTCTGGGTATGGCACCCTCCAGGAACCTTCATGCATTTAGCTATCCAGAAGCTCCCCGAAGCCAGCTGTTCTGGGTTTTTATGGAAGCTTCATTGTGTAGGCATGATTGATTAAGTCATTGGCCGTGAGTGATCAACTTGACCTTCAACCCCTCACCCCTTCCCAGAGGTTTGGGGGTGAGGTTGAAAGTCTCAACCCTCTAATGATGCTTTGGTCTTTCCAGTGACCGTCTCCCATCCTGAAGTTACCCAGGGCCCGCCAGTCACCAGTCAACTCATTAGTATACATAAAGACACTGATGTCTTTGGAGGTTCCAAGGATATTAGGAGTTGTATAACTGGAGACAGGGACAAAAACCAAAGATATATTTCACAATATCCCATAAAGCCTCAAAGGAATTGGAAAAGAAATTCTGATCCATGCTACAATATGAATAAGCCTTGAAAATGTTATGCTAAATGAAAGAAGCCAGACACAAAAGGACAAATATTGTATGACTCTTTTTTTTTTGAGATGGAGTCTCACTCTGTCACCCAGGCTGGAGTGCAGTGGCGCAATCTCAGCTCACTGCAAGCTCCCCTTCCTGGGTTCACGCCATTCTCCTGCCTCAGCCTCCCAAGTAGCTGGGACTACAGGCGCCCACCACCACGCCTGGCTAATTTTTTGTATTTTTAGTACAGACGGGGTTTCACCGTGTTAGCCAGGATGGTCTTGATCTCCTGAACTCGTGATCTGCCTGCCTTGGCCTCCCAAAGTGCTGGGATTACAGGCGTGAGCCACCACACCCAGCCCTATATGACTCCTTTTATATAAGGTACCTAGAATAGTCAAATTCATGGAGACAGCAAGAACAATGTTGATGTCCCCAGGGCTGGGGCAAGGGAGTAATGGGATGTTATTGTTTAATAGCTACAGATTTTCAGTTGGGGATGATGAAAAGTTCTGCAGATGGATAGTAGCACTGGTTGTACAAAAATGTGATGTACTTAATGCCAGTGAACTATACACTTTAAACTGGTTAAAATGGTAAAATTTTATGTTATATATATTTTAACAGTTTAAAACAAAAACAAAAACAAAAACAGAACACACAAAAAAACAAAGACAGGCATAGTGGCTCAAGCCTGTAATCCTAGCATTTTGGGAGGCCGAGGTGGGCAGATCCCTCGAGGTCAGCAGTTCGAGACCAGCCTGGCCAACATGGTAAAACCCCATCTCTACTAAAAATACAAAAATGAGCCAGGCATGGTGTTGCATGCCTGTAATCCCAGCTACTCGGGAGGCTGAGGCAGAATTGCTTGAACCTGGGAGGCAGAGGTTGCAGTGAGCCGAGATCACACCACTGCACTCCAGCCTGAGTGACAAACCAAGACTCCATCTCAAAAAAACCCAAAAACCAAAAACAAAACTAATAGCCATTTCCCAAACATTACCAGCCCGATCTGTTGATAGCACGATGCTGTTTACTGTTTACCATAGTAAGGAAGAACACCACCTGAACAGAGCTTGGGGAATTCTCAGAAGGGGAAGGTAAGACCAAAATTTATTGATCTAGTAACTGGCCACTGAATATTAAAAATTTTTTATTGAGAATTAGAAGTTTGGTTTAAGGCATTTCTTTCAATACAGGGTACTTGATAAGGGTTGAGTAGGAATCATAACACAACTGTAGGAGTGAAGGGAATGTTTCCCTCCCCCTACAAAAGTTTGACTCTGCTGAAATTAACTGACAATAGATTAACATGAGAAAAGGCATGCAAATTTATTAATGTGCTTAAGAATGGGAGTCATACAAAATATGAGACTCAAACAAGGACAAGATTGTTGAGGCTTAAATAAGCACTTCAGGGGTGTGCAGTGGTATAGACCTGTAGTTTCAGCTAATTGAGAGGCTGAGGCAGGAGGATCCCTTGAGCCCAGGAAATGGAGACCAGCCTACACAGCAAGACCCTGTCTCAATAAATAAATAAATAAGAAAAGTTGCATGCTGGGCTTAATACCTAGGTGATGGGTTGATAGGTGCAGCAAACCACCGTGGCACACGTTTACCTATGCAACAAACTTGTACATCCTGTACACGTACCCTGGAACTTAAAAATTAAAATCAATAGAAAAAGAAGGAAAGAAAAAAGCAAATCCTCTTCACAGGGGAGAGGAAAAGGAAATGTATAGATAATTTTGAGGGGTGGTAAATGATTTTCAGTGAAACTTAATGAGCCCAAAGAACAGACAATGGTCTGGGACAAAGTTCCTCTGAGTTCTAGGGGAGGTGGTGGCAAATTTTTGGAAGGTGAGGGGCAGAACTGCACTGTGAACAAGGGTTGTCTTATGCAGATAATGTCTCCCAGGTAAGCTCTTGGAGCTGTCCTCAGAAGAATAGAGGAGAAGTCTGTGTAGGTATGGTGAGGACTTTTAGTCTCTTCGCTTTTCTGGTAGTCTTTCCTGGTTGAGATTCCTAGGCTAGGAGGTCTTAAAACAATTGCAGTCCTTTTGGATAGAAATTTCTTCTGGTGGTTAATCTTTCCTGGTTATCTAATAAGATTCCTAGGATAGGAGGTCTTAAAACAATCGCAGTTATTTTGGATAGAAATTTCTAAAGTCAGGCCAGGGGTGATGGTTCATGCCTGTAATCCCAGAACTTTGGGAGGCTGAGGTGGGTGGATCACTTCAGGCCAAGAGTTTGAGACCATCTTGGAAAACATGGCAAAACCCTGTCTCTACTAAAAATACAAAAAATTAGCCAGGTGTGGAGTTACATGGCTGTGGTCCCAGCTACTTGGAAGGCTGAGGCACAAGAATTGCTTAAACCCAGGAGTCATAGATTACAGTGAGCTGAGATCATGCCACTGCAGTCCAGCCTGGGCAATGGAGCAAGACTCTGTCTCAAAAAAAAAAAAAAAAAAAAGTTGGAATGTTCTTATTCAGGTAAAGAAATTCCAGAGGGAATCCCTCTCTGTGCTTGGGGCTGGAGGAACAAGAGAAGGTTAGAAGCAGCTTCTAAGATCTTCTAATTTCTTTTGATTCAAAAGTGCTCAACATACCAAAGCACCTGTGTTAATCCATTTTCACACTGCTATAAAGAAATACCTGAGAATGGGTAATTTATAGAGAAAGAGGTTCAATTGACTCATAGTTCCACATGGCTGAGAGGCCTCAGGAAACTTACAATCATGGTGGAAGGCAAAGGGGAAGCAAGGCACGTTTTACATGGTGGCAGGAGAGAGAGAGCGAGCACAGGGGAAACTGTCACTTTTAAACCATCAGATCTCGTGAGAACTCACACACTATCTGAGAAAAGCACGCAGGAAACAGCCCCCATGATCCAATCACCTCCCATCAGGTCCCTCCCTCGACACATGGAGACTACATTTGGAGATGAGACTTGGGTGGGGACACAAAGCCAAACCATATCAGCACCATACTTTAGAATATTGTTTTATGAGTCCCAAACAATGGTCTAGGATTGGTGGAAACAGCAAGGCAAGGGTTTTAAGAAGGATTTTTTTTTTTTTTTGAGACAGAGTCTTGCTCTGTCGCCCAGGCTGGAGTGCAGTGGCGTGATCTCAGCTCCCTGCAACCTCTGCCTCCTGGGCTCAAGCAATTGTCCTGCCTCAGCCTCCCAAGTAGCTGGGATTACAGGCACCTGCTATCATGCCTGGCTAATTTTTGTATTTTTGTAGAGATGGGGTTTTACCATGTTGGTCAGGCTGGGCTTGAACTCCTGACCTCAGGTGATCCACCTGCCTCAGCCTCCCAAAGTGCTGGGATTACAAGTGTGAGCCACCATGCCTGGCCTTAAGAAGGATTTAAAGAATACTTTTTCAAAAAATAACTTTGAGATGTAACTCACATACCATAAAATTCACCCATCTACAGTATACAATTCAGTGGTTTTTAGTATATCCACAGAGTTGGGCAACAATTGCTATAATAAATTTGAGAACATATTTTTCACACCAAAAAGAAACCCACTATACATTTGCAGTCACTCCCCCTTTACCCAAACCCTTCCCACGACCACTACCACCAGGCAGCCACCCATCTACTTTCTTTCTTTCTTTTTTTTTTTTTTCCTGAGACGGAGTTTCACTCTTATTGCCGAGGCTGGAGTGCAATGGTGCTGTGTCAGCTCACTGCAACCTCAGCTTCCTGGGTTCAAGCCATTCTCCTGCCTCAGCCTCCCGAGTAGCTGGGATTACAGGTGTGTGCCACCACGCCCAGCTAATTACTTTGTATTTTTAGTCGAGATGGGGTTTCACCATGTTGGCCAGGCTGGTCTCAAACTCCTGACCTCAGGCGATCTGCCCACTTCAGCCTCCCAAAGTGCTGGGATTACAGGCGTGAGCCAACACATCTGGCCCTACTTTCTTTTTTAAATTAGAGACAGGGTCTAGCTATTTTGCTCTGGTTGGTCTCAAAGTTCTGGGCTCAAGTGATTCTCACACCTTAGCCTCCCAAGTAGCTGGGATTACAGGCGTGCACCTCTGCACACAATATATGGTCCTTTGTGGCTGGCTTCTTTCACTTAGCGTAATGTTGTCATGGTCCATGCATGTTATATTATGTATTAGCACTTTATTCTCTTTTATTGCAAAATAATATAATTCTAAGAATTGTAAGGTGCAGGCTGTCTAGTGATGCTTTTTTGATGCTTTCTGTTGAAGAATTGATGGGTCTTTTGAGAAATTCCTGTAATGCAGAATCTAACCATTTGCTTGGGCAAGTCAGGAAAAGTATGAAATGCTAATAAAGACAGTGAAGTAGCAAAGTCTTTTTTTTTTTTTTCCTGTAGACCTCCTCTGTGCTCAGCAGAGTCTTTTTATTGTAGGCAGTCCAGTATGGTTTTGATTCTCAGTGATGAGGCTGAGGGAAAGAGGAGAGGATTGCTGTTCTCAGCATTCACTTCACAGGAATAGTGCAAATAAAATATTTAAAATGGTACCTGAAATATATAAATTACTGAGTAAATGTAAATAGTTATTACTATCCGTATCTAACATTGAAAGGGAAATTTCTTTTGATGTGCTTTTTGATGTGTAGAGGCATAGTTGAAAACTAAAATGAGCCTATGTTCAAACCTTTACTGAAATAAGTGTATACCCTCTCAATTTAACTGAGAAGGTTTGCAGTGCACTGGAAAAAGTCAAGGTCTAGAAGTGCTCCTTCTTCTTTTACCAGAAACAGAACGATAATAGTGTTAAAAGATGTTAAACAAAAATTATAGGAGGCTATCATTTTGGACTAAATTCCTCCACTAGGCCCCAGTAGACCAAACTAAAAATTAAAATGAAGTCATCTAAGCTCGCCAAACCAAAACTGACTTGTTATTTGGTCTTTCGAGAAACTGGGAGAAAAAAATTACAGACTAGTTTCCCAACAGGCCAGTTTCATTTAAAAAAATAAAATCTTAAAAAATTATTGAGTTTATACTGGAGGAGAACCACCAGCAAAAGGCCAGTTTCCAGTTTCCATCTTCAGTGGGCATGATAATGAAGTTCTCTGTGTGTTTTTTGTTTGTTTGTTTTTTGTTTTTTGTGTTTTTTTTTTTTTTTTTTGAGATAGAGTTTCGCTCTTGTTGCCCAGACTGGAGTGCAATGGCGTGATCTCAGCTCACCTCAACCTCCGCCTCCCGGGTTCAATAGATTCTCCTGCCTCAGCCTCCCAAGTAGCTGGGATTACTGGCATGCACCACCACTCTGGCTAATTTTGTATTTTTAGTAGAAACGGGGTTTCTCCATGTTGGTCAGGATGGTCTTGATCTCCTGACCTCAGGTGATCCACCTGCCTCGGCCTCCCAAAGTGTTGGGATTACAGGCATGAGGCACTGTGCCTGGCCCCCTCTGTTTTAATTTTTACAAAAAAGAGTAAAGTGAAGTAACCTGATGTTAACCAGTCAATTATCTTTCTATTTTGTCTCCCTGTCCCTGCCTTACAAGGAAAGTAACTTTGAAATGACCACTCCCCATTTTTTTTTTTTGAGACGGAGTCTCACTCTGTTGCCCAGGCTGGAGTGCAGTGGTGCAATCTCTGCTCACTACAAGCTCCGCCTCCTGGGTTCAGGCCATTCTACTGCCTCAGCCTCCCGAGTAGCTGGGACTACAGGCAGCCGCCACCACACGCGGCTAATTTTTTATATTTTTCAGTAGAGACGGGGTTTCACTGTGTTAGCCAGGATGGTCTCGATATCCTGACCTCGTGATCTGCCTTCCTTGGCCTCCCAAAGCGCTGTTACAGGCATGAGCCACCGCACCTGGCCCTTTTTTTTTTTTTAATTTATACAGAGTCTCGCTTTGTCACCAGGCTGGAGTGCAGTGGTGTGATCTTGGCTCACTGCAACCTCCACCTTCCATGTTCAAGCGATTCTCCTGTCTCAGCCTCCTCAGTAGCTGGGACCACAGGCGTGCGACA
The DNA here is from genome assembly GCF_028885625.2 of Pongo pygmaeus. Classification (NCBI taxonomy): domain Eukaryota; kingdom Metazoa; phylum Chordata; class Mammalia; order Primates; family Hominidae; genus Pongo; species Pongo pygmaeus. The sequence continues at coordinate 127,284,271 of NC_072382.2, read as the reverse complement.
CCAGGACCAGCTAATTTTTTGTATTTTTAGTAGTGATGGGGTTTCACCATGTTGGCCAAGATGGCCTCCATCTCTTGACCTCGTGATCCACCTGCCTTGGCCTCCCAAAGTGCTGAGATTACAAGCGTGAGCCAGCGCACTGGGCCTTGAACTTTGTTTTTGCTTTCTTCAGCCCTTTATTCTGTCTATAAAGTGAACCTCTGCTCGACTCATTGGAACATTTATTCTACTTTATGGACTAATGCGTTGTCTGATTATAGAATTGCATAAACCTAATTGAGATCTTTAAATTTGTTGTAATTTTCTCTCTTGACAAGGATAAATTTCAAAGAAGGTAAAATTGAACTAGTGTACAGATAGTGAGGAACTCGTTATGAAAAACCAAAGACATTCCTATCATTTAGGAAATGCCAAGAGTTTTGAGAGTTCTGTGCCAGGAGCTGGTGACAGAGACCACATGTAGCTGATATCTCAGGTTTGCTCTAAACAGTGGCTTGTTTTCCACTGAAGAAACCCAATTAGTCTCTTTTGCCTATTCCAAGTTTTCTTCCATATGCTAACATAACTAATTTATTTATTTATTTTTGAGACAGAGTCTTGCTGTGTTGCCCAGCCTGGAGTGCAGTGGTGCCATCTTGGTTCACTGCAGCCTCTGCCTCCCAGGTTCAAGCAATTCTCCTGCCTCAGCCTCCCAGGTAGCTGGGATTACAGGCGTGTGCCACCATGCTGGGCTAACTTTTGTATTTTAGTAGAGATGGGGTTTGAGGTTTCCCCATGTTGGCCAAGCTGGTCTCGAACTCCTGACCTCAGGTGATCTGCCCACCTTGGCCTCCCAAAGTGTTGGGATTATAGGCGTGAGCCACCACGTCCGGCCTAGAACTTATATTTATTATTGTCCCCATTTAGATATGATGAAGTTGAAGCCAAAAAGTAATTGCTTTCCCAGGACAAATGGCATGATGTTGGGGGATTTCCCTTTCCATGAATGTTTAGGAAAGCAATCTCTCTCATCCCACCCTTTATCTTGACAACATCCAGGAAATTAAAGAAGCAATACATTCATGGCAGAATTAAAAATAAAGGTTCTGGACTGAATTTGCTGAGCCCAAGAATTGGAAAAGGCGTAAAGGAATTTCTCCTTAGTTAATTACAAGTTCAGGCTAATAGGCTTTGTTTGACTTTTCATGTTAAGCTAGTAGAGCCTTTAGAGTTCAATAATTTGCTGAGACCTAAATACATCCTTTTAATTTTTTATTTTCAGTTTTTCAAAACAGCTTGGTTGAGATATAATTCACATTCTATACATTTCACCCACTAAAAGTGTATAATTCAGGCCAGGCACAGTGGTTCACTCCTGTAATCCCAGCACTTTGGAAAGCAGAAGGATTCCTTGAGGCCAGGAGTTTAAGACTGGCCTGGGTAACATAGTTAGACCCTGTTTCCACAAACAATAATAAAAAAAAAATTTAATGTATAATTCGATGGTTTTTGGCATATTCAAAGAGTTGTGCAATTATCACTATGATCTAGTTTTATTTTATTTTTAAAAATATGCATAAATACCTTTAATGATCTAATTTTAGATCATGTTTTTTGCCTCCAAAATAAACTATGTCCATTAGCCATCGCTCCTGTTCCTATCTTACTCCCCCAGCCCTAGGCAAACATTACTTTCTCTTTATTTTATTTCATTTTTAGACATGATCTCAGTCTGTCGCATAGGCTGGAGTGCAGTGGTGTAATCATACCTCACTACAGCCTGCAAGTCCAGGGCTCAGGCAAATCTCACCTCAGCCTCCCAAGTAGCTGAGACCCCAGGCACATGCCATCATGTCCAGCTACTTTTAAAATTTTTTGTAGAGATAAGGTCTTGCTTTGCTGCCCAGGCTGGTTTCAAACTCCTGGCCTCAAGTGATCCACTAGCCTCAGCTTCTCAAAGTATTGGGATTACAAAGGTGTGAGCTACCACACCTGGCCCAAACACTACTTTCTCTATAGATGCCTATTCTGGACATTTTTTAATTGCTTGATGGGGTCACCTTACCTACTACACAGACAAAATCAATTCACTGAGACTGTGGTATTGTAGTAAAGAAAGAGTTTAACTGACACTAGGCTAGCCACGTGGTAGACAGAGTTATTACTCAAACCAGTTTCCTGGAAGGCTCAAAGGTTATGGTTTTTCAAGGATAGTTTGGTGGGCAGGGGGCTAGGGAATGGGTGCTGATGACTGGCTGGGGAAGCAATCATAGGGGTGTGGAAAATGGTCTTTGTGTGCTGAGTCAGCAATTAGGTTGAGAGCCACAGGACCAGTTGAGTCATGAGTCAGGAGTCTAGGTGGTGTCAGTCTGAAAAACATCTCAAAAGATTCTACAACAGTGACTATAGAAGCAGTTGGGGAAGTCACAAATCTTTCAACATCTGGCCACATGACTCCTGAGATGTAAGGGATTATAGAAACTATACCTACATTGCAGCAGATTTTGGGCCCCTCCCATAATCCTAATCTTGTGGCCTTTCATTAGTTTTACAAAGACCCGAACAAGGAAGGGATTAGTTTTAGGGAGAGACTCTTATCATCCTTGCTTCCAAGTTAAACTATAAACTAAATTCCTCCCATGGTTAACTTGGTCTATGCCCAGAAATGAGCAAAAACAGCCAGTCTGTGAGGCTAAAAGCAAGATGGAGTCTGCCATGCTAGATTTCTCTCACTGTCATAATCTTTCCAAAGGCAGTTTCAATTTTATGTAATAGAATTATATTGACACAGACTGGCTGGGCTCCCGGCTAAATCCCCACTCTTAAGCCTGGAACCTCCATCCTAAGAAGAAGCAGCTGACCCTGTTTTTCCACCCAAATGTTGCTTTTTTGGCCTGCGACACCCCTATCCTGTGCCCATAAAAAGACTAGCTGGCAGAGCAACACAAGTGGCTGATGCAAGTGGTTGGGGATGCAAGCTGCTGAGCACTGGGGGATGCAAGCGGCTGATGGAAACTGCCACCTTTATCGCCCAGTAAAATCTTCCATATACACTACCCTTCAATCCATTTGTGTGACCTGACGGTTATTCCTGGATGCCAGACAAGAACTCAGATGCTGAGAGAGTAGGGGCTTGGATGCTGCCGTAGGGTTTGTACAGAGCCTGCTCCCGCTAGGGAGGAGTGACTGGCTGGTTCCAGCCTTTGTTCTCTCGCTTGCTTGCATGCTCCCTCTCACAAGGAGTGGTCAGCGGTGGCTGAGTTAAATGAGCCACTCCAGTTCGCACCCATGAAGGGGGTCAAAGTCAAGGGAACAAGCCTGTCTCTGTGGTCTTCTATGTCTGCCTTATTTCTGCCTTCTTTCACTTCCATAATGTTTTCAAGGTTCACCTATGTTGTAGCATGTATCAGTACTTCATTCCTTTTTCTGGCTGAATAATATTCTTTTGTATGACTATACCATATTTTGTTTATTAATCAGTTGATGGATATTTGTCTTGTTTCCATTTTTTATTATTATGGATAATGCTGTTATAAACATTCATGTACACGTTTTTCTGTGGATGTATATTTTCATTTTGGGGGGGTATATTTATACCTAGGAGTGGAATGGTTGGGTTATATGATAATGCTATATGTTTTTTGAGAAATTGCTTTATTTTTTTTCTGGAGACAAGAGCTAGCTAGCTCTGTCACCCAGGCTGGAGTGCAGTGGTGTGATCACAGCTCACTGCAGCCTCAACCTCCCAGGCTCAAGCAATCCTCCCACCTCAGCCTCCTGAGTAGCTGGGACTACAGATGTGTGCCACCATGCCCAGCTAATTTTTGTATTTTTTTTTTTTTAGAGACAAGGTTCTGCCATGTTGCTTAGGCTTGTCTTGAACTCTCAGGCTCAAGTAATCCTTAACACCTTGATCTCCCAAAGTGTTGGGATTATAGGCATGAGCCACTGTGCCTGGCCCAATTGCCATTTTTTATTGACAGCTAATAAAAGCAGAAAGTTCAACATAACAAAATTCCAAATAAAGGAAACTGTGTTTCAAAAATGATGTTCTACAACTATGTGAGACAAACCAGTGACAACAAAAACTGTATATTTTAAAAAGAAGAAATAAATAATTTGATTTTGGAATTGTGAATAATTTTTTTCTTATTTATTTTATTTTATTTTATTTTTTATTTTGGAGACAAAGTTTTGCTCTTGTAGCTGAGGCTGGAGTGCAATGGCGTGATCTCAGCTCACTGCAAACTCCGCCTCCTGGATTCAAGCGATTCTCCTGCCTCATCCTCCTGAGTAGCTGGGATGACAGGCATGTGCCACCACGCCCAACTAATTTTTGTATTATTAGTAGAGACGGGGTTTCACCATGTTGGCCAGGCTGGTCTCAAACTCCTGACCTCAGATGATCCGCCTGCCTTGGCCTCCCAAAGTGCTGGGATTACCGGTGTGAGCCACCATGCCCGGCTACTTTATTTTTTAATTTTACACTAACATATATTTGTTTATATTTGAGAAAAACGAACTGAATTAAAAAAAAAAAATGTGGCATGGCCTAAGATAGTCTACCCAGGAAGAAACTCCAGCAGGAGAAAAGCAGTTTCTCTGACAAGATATCCAACTGAGGAGGCAGCAGGGCATGCCTTGCATTTTGCCAGTTTCCTTAATAGACAAAGAGCACAGATGTATTCGTGTATTTATGTATTAACATGATGCTCACAATGCGGTGTCTATGTGGACCCCATACTAGGCAAAACAATGGACTTGAACTAGTGCCAGGCGCCTCTCTCCCTAGGTTTAGGGGAAGGAGAACTTGAATAGATGCAGCAGGATTTGGTTCGAGGTCCAGCCTGGAGATACCAGAGTTAACAAGATCCCTTTTGCAGGATATTCTGGGCTAAGACCAACTCTGTCCCTCCCCTCCCTTTTTTTTTTTTTTTTCTTTCCCTGGGAGCAATTTAGTTTCCCTTTCTCTTTTGGTAGATAAAAGCTGCCTGTGGGAATGCAGCAGCTCTTCCTAGTAACCATGGGAACCTTATTGGCATGGCAACCTGGCAGCCATAAGAAAGGCAGCCTGAGGGGTGGAGGGAAGGGAAGAGGTGGGAAGTAGTCCTTAGGAATAGGGAAGGGGAGGGGGAAGCAGCCTTCCTTCCTGCAGAGGAGAGAAAAAGGAGGAAAGGAGGGCAGCTGGCCCCAAGGGGAATCCCCTGATGAGTTCAAACCTCACTCCTTAATTCAGCTGAGGTGGGCCTTAGAGCAGGGCTGGAAGCCAAATGTGGAACTAAGATCTAAACCTATTGATATTTTTCTGTTCTGAAGTATAATTCAGGAACACCAAGAAAAGAGTAGGGGCTGGAGACACAGAGTAAAGGATCCTACAACACGTGTGCAAATTTTGACGTCAAGCTTTGGTTGCAGGCAAAATACCACCCAGAGCTTTTTCGGGCTCTGGAGCCCAAGAACTTTTTATTAAAGATATCTAGGGACAAGGACATTTCCAAGCAGCACCTAAAGCAAGAAAAAAAATCTTTGCAATAATGTTGAGAATGTCTGGGAATATAGTAAAAGCAGAAACAAACAAATGAAGGGACCAAGAAACCCTCAGAAAGATAAAAAGTTTATTTTAAACTGAAAACATTTGAGCTACAGCAGATGCAGATAGAAATCATATCGGACTTCCCTGATCTGACTAAAGCAGAGCCTCCCAAAATACAACTGCCATTAACCCCCCTTCAGGTTTGGGAGAATCCCCAGATTTGGTCTAATTCAGCTTCCAGCCAGGAAGAAGACTGTACATTAGCATCAGAATAAAAAAGCCCAATAGAATCTTCCATACATTCCCACTGAAGCCTTAACCACCATTCCCTTTTGTTAAACTGGTGGGGTCACACGTACCCCTGGCTATTTTTGCCAGGGATTACCCTTTACTGAGTACTCCCCCATGCATGTGTAAATAATCCTTGTCTTTTCTCCTGTGGATCTGTCTATCATCAATTAATTTGCAGTCCCCCAAGCCCCAAACACACACTACAACATAGTTGGTGGAAGAAAAGACTTCCTTCCAACACAAAAACCCATTAGGGAAAAATAACTATTGCAGAAGAAGGAGTGAGCAGCAGGGTGGTTAGCAGAGCCCTGCCAGTACTTGTTTTAGACTCAGCTAAAATCCTTGTCAGCATTTTTTTTTTTTTTGCATTGGAGTCTCGCTCTGTCACCCAGGCTGGAGTGCAGTGGTGCAGTCTCGGCTCACTGCATCCTCTGCCTCCCGGGTTCAAGCGATTCTCCTGCCTCAGCCTCCGAGTAGCTGGGATTACAGGCGCCTGCTGCCACACCCAGCTAATTTTTGTATTTTTAGTAGAGACAGGTTTCACCATGCTGGCCAGGCTGGTCTCGAACTCCTGACCTCAGATAATCTGCTCGCTTCGGCCTCCCAAAGTGCTGGGATTACAGGCGTGAGCCATAGCGCCCGGCTCATTCTTGTTTTTTTTGATGAACATAGTGGGAACGTGGCTATCCTGAACTTTGGAGTCAGACGGCTCTCTGGGTTAGAACTCCTGCCTTACCCCTTCTTAGCTGTGTGAGCCTTGAACAAATTATCCCATCCCTGAGAGCCTCATTTTCCCAAACAAAGGGTAATCATACATACTTTATAAGGTCATTGTGCAAATAAAATGAGATGAAAAGCTCAATAAACAGTATTGTTAGGTAAAGCTCTTTACATAGTAAGCACATAAATGGCTGCCCTTGTTACTACGCTGCTTGCTTTTTAGAAATGGATCTGTTTGGGCAGTTCTGTAGCATCACCTGAGACCTGACTAAGCTTTTGTTTGCTTATTTGTTTAAGATGAATTGACTTTTTAAAAAATCACTCCTTTACTGAGATATAATCACATACCATAAAATTTACCTTTTCATTTATTATTTAGAGACAGGGTCTTGTTCTGCTGTGCAGGCTAGAGTGCAGTGGTGTGATCATAACTCACTGCAGCCTCTACCCCTTAGGCTCAAGTGATCCTCCTGCCTTCTTAGTCTCCCAAGTAGCTGGGGCCACAGGTGTGTGCCACCCTACCCAGCTAATTAAAAAAAAAACTTGTTTGTAGAGATGGAGTCTTGCTATATTGGCCAGTCTGGTCTTGAACTCCAGGATTTAAGCAATCTTCCTGCTTTGGCATTCCAAAGTGCTGGGATTATAAGCATGAGCCACAGCATCCAGCCACCCCTTTTTTTTTTTTTTTTTTTTGAGATGGAGTTTTGCTCTTGTTGCCCAGGCTGGAGTGCAATGGCGCAGTCTTGGCTCACTGCAACCTCCGCCTCCCAGGTTCAAGCGATTCTCCTGTCTCATCCTCCCAAATAGCTGGGATTACAGGCATGTGCCACCCCATTTAGCTAATTTTGTATTTTTAGTAGAGATAGGGTTTCTCCATGTTGGTCAGGCTGGTCTTGAACTCCCGACCTCAGGGGATCCGCCTGCCTCGGCCTCCCAAAATGCTGAGATTACAGGCGTAAGCCACCACGCCCAACCATCCACCCTTTTAAACTACACAATTCAGTGGCTTTTAGTATAGTCACAGAGTTGTGCAACAATCACATAACTACTTACTTTTACTATCTACCACAATTTAATTTTAGTGCATTTTCATCATCCCGCCCCCACCCCCCACACCGTGCCAAACTAAAGAAACCACACATACATTAGCAGTCACTCTCCACAGCCCCTGGCAACCACCAATCTACTTTATGTTTCTATTGTGAAAAGAAATTACATTCTGGGACCCCAGAGTCATTTAGCCAAAGGGAAAAGTCAAAAATCAGATATGCATTTGTGTCTGGCAGGCCTGTACCTGTAAAGATAACCTATCAATTTGCATGCCATAGTGATGTTTTAACAGCTCACCAGGAATTTCCTTGTGGGCAAAATATGGGGAAATTCCCGGTGAGCTGTTAAAACGTCACTATGGCAATGCAAATTGTTAGGTCATCTTTACAGGTGCAGGCCTGCCAGACACAAATGAATATCTGATTTTTCCCCTACTCCATTTTGTCTGTGTCATCTTATGTAAAATGCAGATTCCCCACATTTTTCCTCTGTCCCTTTTGCTTATGTGAAAACTGTGTGCTTCTCAATATCCCACCCTTTCCCCTTTAAATTTGGAGCCTCAAAATCATCTTCAGAGAAAGGCATAGACCTGTCTCCAAGATGTGTCCTTAACTTTGGCAAATAAATCTCCTAAAATGATTGAGACTTGTCTCATCATTTTCTTCAATTGACACTATGTAGACATTTCATGTACATGAAATTATGTAACATGTGCCTTTCTGTGTCTGCTATCTTTCACTCAACATAATGCTTTCAAGCTTATCTATGTTGTAGCATTGTATCAGTATTTTGTTCTTTTTATGGCTGAATGACATTTCATTGCATGGATATACCACAATTTGTTTATCCATTTATCCCTTGATGGACTTTTGGGTTTGTAGGAGTGAAAGGAACTTTCCTTCCACCCTTTAAAGGCTTGATAATCTCTGGAATAAACTTGACAGTAGACAGATTAACAGGAGAAAAGGCATACAAATTTATTACATGCATATTTATAGGAGTTCCACAAAATATGAGACACAAAGGAGGGCCAGATGGTTGAAGCTTAAATAGCATTGTGAGCTACAGAAAAAATTAGCTTGGCACGGTGGCTCACACCTGTAATCCTAGCACTTTGGGAGGCTGAGGTGGGAGGATGGCTTGAGCCCAGTATTTCCAGATCAGCCTGGCCAATGTGGCAAAACCCTATCTCTACCAAAAGTGCAAAACTTAGCTGGGTGTGGTGGCATGCCGCTGTCGTCCCAACTACTCAGGTGGCTGAGGTGGGAAGATCACTTGAACCAGGGAGATCAAGGCTGCAGTAAGTACAGTGAACTGTAATTGCACCCACTGCACCCCAACCTGGGCAACAGAGTGAGACCCTGTCTCAAAAAAAAAAAAAGAATTAGAAGCTTAAAGACTCCTGGAGGGTGGTGGCAACAAGCTATGGGAGAGTGAGGGGAGGAAGAGCACTGCAAGCAAAGGTTGTCTTATTATGCAGAAGAAGTCTCCTAGGTACTCTCAGAAGCATAGGTGAAAAGTCTGTCTGGGCATGATGTCCTAGATGTAGAGACATTTAGTCTCCTCTCTTACAGATCACATAGATTCCAGGGAGTGTATTCATGACACTTCATTTCTTCTGGAGGGACTTCTCTTAGTCAGGTAAAGGAAATGTCAGAGAAAGTGCTTCCCTATGCTTTCGGAGAAAAAGAGAATCAAGACATAGTAAGGAGGGAAAGGTCAGAGAGACCTTGGTTCTGAGGCCCCTTCCTTTAAAAAATTTTTTTTTGCTTTTGTTGTTGTTGTTGTTTATTTTTCTGAGACAGGATCTTGCTCTGTCACCCAGACTGGAGTGCAGTGGCACCATTACAGCTCACTGCAGCTTCACCCTCCAGGCTCAAGTGATTCTCCCACCTCAGCCCCCCAGGTAGCTGGGACCACAGGCATGTGCCACCATGTCCAGCCAATTTTTAAATTTTTTTGTAGACACAGGATCTCACTATGTAGCCCAGGCTGGTCTTAGGCTCCTGGGCTCAAACACTTCTTCTCACCTTGGCCTCCCAAAATGCTACGGTTACAGGTGTTAGCCATTGTACTCTGCCAGAGGCTGCTTCTTTAGTTCAAAGTACTCAGCATTTCAAAATGCCATATTTTCTGACCCCCAAAACATTGTTTCAACTTTTTTGGTTATGATGAATAAAGCTGCTATGTACATTTGTGAACACGTTTTTGTGTGTATGTATTGATCAAGTTTTATTTAATGATTTATCAGGCCTCATGGCCTACGTGATATGATCAGGTAAAGGAATGGGAAATATAAAAGAGCAGCTGATGCTCTTTTGTTCTTGTGTTTCCAACTGGAGTGGTGAGCCACTCTCACCACCTCTAGTTTCTTTTTCTTAACCTACTTTGCAAGCCAGTCTCACGTCCTGTGTCAGTTGGGGTGTGAGTTTTCATCCGAATTGGTTGAGCCACTCTCGCCGCCCCTAGCCCCTCTGGGTCGGATTAATAGTCACACCCCTGGAGATGATCAGGCTCCTCTTCTGTCCTTATGGGACAGGTCCTGCCTTGGGACTCAATACTTTACCGTGGTTCCTGAAGCGCACTGTTTCTGAAATTGTCCCGTAGCCTCTCAAGTTTCGTTGTGCTGCTGGTTAGGGGTGCCAGGTCACGGGAGAGCTGATTTCCTTTCTGGGCTGAAGTTCTCCCGGCGGCACCTGGGGTCACAGGTTTCCTTTGACCTGGGGCTCCAGCCCCACAGGCAAAGGAGACAGTAAATCTGCCATCTCCACTCCTCCTGGCTGGCTCTCCAAGAAATGTTGTGGGACACAGAGGACTAGAGAGACCAGTACGGGTGAATACAGGAGGATGTTTATTTTAAGGTACGCACTGGCTCAGCTTTTTAGATGTAAATCCACTGAGCCACTGTGTACCTTAAAATCAATATCCTCTTGTATTCACCCGTACTAGTCTCTCTAGTCCTCTGCGTCCCGCAACAATTACTTTTTTAGAAATTTTCTGCTGGCTACACCTTCCTTTTTCTTCCTCCTATTCCTTTTTTTTTTTTTTTTTTTGAGACAGAGTCTTGCTCTGTCACCCAGGCTGGAGTGCAGTGGGGCGATCTCGGCTCACTGCAAACTCTGCCTCCTGGTTTCAAGTGATTCTCCTGCCTTAGCTTCCTGAGTAGCTGGGACTACAGGTGGCCACCACCACATCCAGCTAATTTTTATATTTTTAGTAGAGACGGGTTTTCACCATATTGGCCAGGTTGGTTCGAATTCCTGACCTTGTGATCCACCTGCCTCAGCCTCCCAAAATGCTGGGATTACAGGCATGAGCCACTGCACCAGCCTCTTACTCCTATTTTCACTCTCCCTATAGAGCAGTTGGTTTCAGAGGATATCCAGATGTGACACTCTGAAATGCTCACAGAAGATACTCTTCAAGTGTGGAGGAGAGGGAGAAGAAAGACAACAGCACATAAAAATCAGACTTATTATTCAAGAACAATTAAAATATCATTTAGAAACATTCTTTTTTTTTTTTTTTTTTTTTTAGATGGAGTCTTGCTCTTGTCACCCAAGCTGGAATGCAATGGCATGATCTTGGCTCACTGCAACCTCTGCCTCCTGGGTTCAGGCAATTCTCTGCCTCAGCTTCCCGAGTAGCTGGAATTACAGGTGGCTGCCACCATACCTGGCTAATTTTAGTATTTTTAGTAATGAGATTTCACCTTGTTGTCCAGGCTGGTCTCAAACTCCTGACCTCAGGCGATCCACCCGCCTCGGCCTCCCAAAGTGCTGGGATTACAGGCGTGAGCCACTGTGCCTGGCCAGGAACATTGTTTTAAACTTTTTTTTTTTTTTTTTTTTAATTAACACAGGGTCTCACTCTATCGCCCAGGAGGGAGTAGTACGGTGGTGTGATCTCAGCTCATTGTAACCTCTGCCTCCCAGGCTTAAGTGATCCTCCCACCTCAGCCTCCTGAGTAGCTGGAACTACAGGTGTGCACCACCACACTCAGCTAATTCTTGTATTCTTTTTGTAGAGATGGGGTTTTGCCATGTCACTCAGGCTGATGTCAAATTCCTGAGCTTAAGTGATACACCCGCCTTGGCCTCCCAAAGTGTTGGGATTACAGGCATGAGCCAGTGCACCTGGCCATGTTTCAAACTTTTTTATTGAGACAGAATATATATACTAAATAGTACACAACTTAATTAATTATCACTGACACAAATTATTTGGGAATTGCATATCTCCACCAAGGTAAGGATAGGTAAAGTGTTACCAGTGCTAGGGCTCAGAAAATGATACCCCAAAATATGAAGCTTTGGCAGGCTAAGTGCTTTGAACAAAGGAGATTGAAAGGTCTTAGAAATAAGACTTAGAACAAAGCTCTCTCTGTGACCTTCTCCTTCCCTCTTTTCCCTTAGGAAGTGCAGTGAGAGGTCATCTCTGAAATTCCTTTATCTGGCCAGGCATGGTGGTTCACACCAGTAATCCCAGCACTTTGGGATTCTGAGATGGGTGGATCACCTGAGGTCAGGAGTTCGAGACCAGCCTGGCCAACATGGTGAAACCCCATCTCTCCTAAAAATACAAAAATTAGCTGGGTGTGGTCGCAGGTGCCTGTAACCCCAGCTACTCAGGAGGTTGAGGCAGGAGAATTGCTTGAATCCGGGAGGTGGAGGTTTCAGTGAGCCGAGATCGGGACATTGTACTCCAGCCTGGGTGACAAGAACAAAACTCTGTCTCAAACAAAAACAAAAACAAACAGACAAACAAACAAAAAGGCTGGGTGTGGTGGCTCACACCTGTAATCCCAGCACTTTGGGAGGCTGAGACAGGTTGATCACGAGGTCAGGAGTTCAAGACCAGTTTGGCCAACATGGTGAAACCCTGTCTCTACTAAAAATACAAAAATTAGCAGGGTGTGATTGCAGGCACCTGTAATCCCAGCTACTTGGGAGGCTGAGGCAGAGAACTGCTTGAACCAGAGAGGTGGAGGTTGCAGTGAGCTGAGATGGCGCAACTGCACTCCAGCTTGGGCAACAGAGTGAGACTCTGTCTCAAAAAAAAAAAAAGAAAAGAAAAGAAATTCCCGTATCTGACTGAGGGGAGTTCATCCAGAAGGAATGCAATTGTCTTGGGCCCTCTTCCTGGGATTTACATTAACTAGAGAAGATTAACTTGTATTGAAGGAAAGAAAAGTAAAAGTTTCTATGCCCAGGACACCATCCTTTGACAGACTTTTCACCTATTTCTTCTACTTATTCTTCTAACGGCTAATCTGAGATATTTTATCTGCATAATAAGATAGCCTTTGTTTTCAGTGCAGTTCTGCCCCCAAACTTCCTGTAACTTGTTGACACTTCTCACAAAGCCCAGCAGAGTTTTGTACTAGGCTAACGTCTGCTCTTTGGGCCCACTCAGTGCTCCTAAAAACTCATTTCTTCTTCTTCTAAAATTGCCTGCATCCCTCACTTCCCTCTCCCCTATGAAGAGGGTATTTAAGCTTCAACCATCTGGCCCTTCTTTGAATCTCATATTTTATGGCTCCCATGCACACCTACACATTAATGAATTTGTGTGCTTTTTTTCTCCTGCTAATATGTCTATTGTCAGTTTATTTCAGCAGAATTAAGGACTCAAACATTCAGAGGGGGAGGAAAAAATTTTCTTTACCCCTACACCAGATAAAATAGAGATACAGCATGCCAAGTTATATTTGAATTACATATAAACAATGAGTAATTTTTAGTATGAATCTGTCCTATGCAATATTTGTGTGATATTTATTTTAAAAATTTACTCATCACTTATCTGAAATTCAAATTTAACAGGGTGTCCCATATTTTTATTTGGCAAACCCAGCATCCTAGAATGGGAAATTAAAGAATATCCAGTGGATATAAGTCATGAAGTTTTTATTTTTATGACTAAGTAGCAATTGAGGTTTGGTTAGAGAAAATTTCTGAATAAAATGGAATTGAAGTTAATTCATAGATTTCACTTTCTTTGCTTTCTATCTAGGATTTTGTACAACTAAGTATTGTTTTATCTCACATTCTCACAATATCACTATGAAATATATAGGAGTCTACAAATTGGAAAACAAAGGCAAAGATATTAAAAAACAATCTATGATACCTGAATGAATTTGGGGTCAATTTAAACAAAATTGGGGCAGTTTGGGGATCTGTTTTTAAAGAAAAGAGTTTAGATTCATGAAATTTATAACCAGGAAAGGATTTTATTATAAGCTCTTTATATTATACCAGAGGAAATTGAGGTTTAGAGAACCTAAGTAATTTTCCCTGGTCACGAAGCTAGCTAATGGTAAAGTTGACACTTAAGTCCAAAACTCCTGACTCCTAGCCTATGGAGCTTTTCCCAATTACCAAGGTCACGTATTCTTCTCCTTCTTCTCTCTTATCTTTAGTTTTCCTCTCTTTTAATGCACTAGATATTAGATCTGCCATAATCACACAATTATGTGGAACACTAAACTGGGAATTCTTTCTGGTCTTGCAAGTAGTAGAGACCTAGATTACTTAATGTGGATCAATTTTTTTCTGTTCAAAACAAATTTACAAAAGGATTTAAGAATAATTTCTATTCATTTCTTTTAGCTATAAACAAACGTGCCACTATCAGACTTTGGGATAATCTTTTCTTTTCTAATAGGTCATGAATGAACTTTCTTTGATTTATACATTTTGCATTGCATTCATGTCCAACCACTATACCCAAAGAACAAATTCTTACCCTGGAAAGAATCTGGATTTATTTGACTCTGCCAGTCTACAAAATCAGCTGACTTTGATCATAGATGCCAAGCCTCTCAAAGCTTTTGGTTTTATGTTCATTCTCTGCCCAATGGCTTTTCTAAGACAGTGGTAAGCACTCCATAGTTCACTTCTCATGTGCCCCTGGGTATCTGATCAATATCCAACAATGAATTTTTTTTCTCTCATAGCTTTCCAAAACCCAGTTTCAATGCCGAACCATGTCAGGAGTTTTTCAGGATATCATTTCCTCTATGTAGTCTTTTTTTTGTTTTGTTTTGTTTTGTTTTGTTTTGATATGGAGTCTTGCTCTGTCACCCAGGCTGGAGTGCAGTGGTGCAATCTCGGTTCACTGCAACCTCCACCTCTTGGGCTCAAGCGATTCTCCTGTCTCAGCCTACCGAGTAGCTGAGATTACAGGAGCCCACCACCACACCCAGCTAATTTTTGTATTTTTAGTAGAGACGGGGTTTCACTATGTTGGCCAGGATGGTCTCAAACTCCTGACCCTAGGTGATCTGCCCTCCTCAGCCTCTGAAAGTGTTGGGATTACAGGTGTGAGCCACCACACCTGGCCATTTCCTCTACATATTCTTTTTTTTTTTTTTGAGATGGAGTCTTGCTCTGTTGCCCAGGCTGGAGTGCAATGGCGCGACCTTGGCTCACTGCAACCTCCACCTCCCGCGTTCAAGCAATTCTCCTGCCTCAGCCCCCTGAGTAGCTGGGATTACAGGCATGTGCCACCATGCCTGGCTAATTTTTTTTTGTATTTTTAGTAGAGACGGGGTTTCACCATATTGGCCAGGCTGGTCTCAAACTGCTGACCTTGTGATCCACCCACCTTGGCCTCCCAAAGTGCTGGGATTACAGGCATGAGCCACTGTGCCCAGCTCTTCCTTTATATATTCTTAAGGGAGCTGTTGAAGAAAAAATTATTCAATGATACTTGTTTTTTTTTTTTTTTGAGATGGAGTCTAGCTCTGTGACCCGGTCTGTCGCCCAGGCTGGAGTGCAGTGGCGCAATCTCGGCTCACTGCAAGCTCCGCCTCCCAGGTTCACGCCATTCTCCTGCCTCAGCTTCCCAAGTAGCTGGGACTACAGGTGCCCGCCACCACGCCCGGCTAATATTTTTTGTATTTTTAGTAGAGACGGGGTTTCACCATGTTAGCCAGGATGGTCTCGATCTCCTGACCTCGTGATCCGCCCGCCTCGGCCTCCCAAAGTGCTGGGATTACAGGCGTGAGCCACCGTGCCCGGCCTCAATGATGCTTGTTAAAGCACAGTAAAGTAAACTTTATTGAGGACCACTGCAATAAGCATAGGGACCACTGCAATGGGATGCTGCAGTAGGGGACAGAGATTGGGCTCAACTCTGAAATAGATGGACAAGTGGGAATTTATAGCCAAAAACAGGACAAGGATCAGTGGAGGAAAAATTACTAGGTGGAAACATCAGGGATAAGGGGGATTCTGGCTAAAGCAATCTAACAGGGTTTTTGCTGAAGACAGGCCAGGGTGGTCAGACATCACCTGGGGGATGGTAGAGGATGAGGACCTTGATCAGATATTGAGGGTACAGGGTTCTTGCTAACCTTTCTTCACATGGTTCTTGCTGAAACTGGATTTTATAAGGAAGTGCACAGATTGACCTAGGGGAAGGTTCAGGAGCCCGACTAAAGATTGGTCAAGCAAAGAATCTTTGTCAGAGCAACCTGGCTCAGCACACCTCTTCTTTGGGACTTGGTGTTCCGTGTTGTTAGGCTCTCACCTCATAGAATGTGACAACTAGAAGAGATTGGCCTATTTAAATCTTGGCTAGGCCGGGCGCGGTGGCTCACGCCTGTAATCCCAGCACTTTGGGAGGCCTAGGTGGGTGGATCACGAGGTCAGGAGATCGAGACCATCCTGGCTCACACGGTGAAACCCCGTCTCTACTAAAAATACAAAAAATTAGCTGGGCCTGGTGGTGGGCGCCTGTAGACCCAGCTACTCGGGAGGCTGAGGCAGGAGAATGGCTTGAACCCGGGAGGCGGAGCTTGCAGTGAGCCGAGATCGCGCCACTGCACTCCAGCCTGGGTGACAGAGCGAGACTCCGTCTCAAAAAAAAAAAAAATAAAATAAAAAAATAAAAAATAAAAATAAATAAATAAATCTTGGCTAAGTGAGACTTTGGGGAAAATGTGTGTTCTTTGCTCATCAAGTTCACAGGGTTGAAAATGCAGTCATGGCTCAAAGTTGAGGCCTTAAAGAGGACAGAGGTGGCCCTGGGCTGTATTTGCACGGCTGGCTGGGCCCTGGGGGTTTGCTGGTAGTGAAGTGATTTTTATGTGGCTGGACTGGTGCAGTGGAATGCTAATGTTCTTTGGCATTTCTATTTCCTCAAGGTCACTTCGGAATCACCACTCTGATTACCAGGGTATCCTGGGGATAGCAGAAAATAGAGAAGATTAGTCTGAGATAGAGGGGAGTGGGAGTCAGTCCTCAGGGGTTTGCAGAGATAAAGTCCCTGCTTGAACTGGGGGGTCTTAAGAAGAATAAAAATCTAACTTAAAAGTGAGCTCACAGAGCTGAGCCATCTCAAGAGTGCTGTCCTCTGCCACCACCATGGCACTGTCGACTGGGCTCTATTTCCTATAGAGGGTAAGAGACAATCATAGCCTATGCCTTCCCTCATTCACCCAGGGCATATGCTGATCTGTGCTGATGAATCACTTGGTAGCCACAGAGAATTGAAGATCAATGATATGTTTGTTTGCTTGTTTTTCCTGGGCCACTGTAGATCTAAAAGCTTCCCACAGTGGGGACCTCATTTTCTATCCCTATTAAAATTTGTGGTTCTCCTTTCTTTTTTCTTTTTTCTATTGAACAGCCAGATTCCAGAGGGTCTCCTTTTTTGAAATATCCAATTCTCTTCTTGTGTAGAAAAAACAATTGTCAACATATTTGCACTTATGGGAATTTCCAGTTCCTTCTTTTCTTCCTTCCTCTTTCTCTTTTTTTTGGTATATATATTTCTTTTATTTATTTTTAAAAAACTTTTTATAGAGATGCAGTCTCACTGTGTTGCCCAGGCTGGTATCAAACTCCTGGGCTGAAGCAATCCTCCTGCCTTGGCCTCCCAAAGTGCTGGGACTACAGGCATGAGCCACCACCCCTGGCCCTTTCTACCTCTTTTTCTTTTTGACAAGGTGCACTTATGGGAATTTCCAGTTTGTCCCTCCACTCCTTTCTCCTCTCCTCCATTCCCCTCTACTCCCAGCCTCCCCTCCACGCCGACCCCCGCGCCAAGCCTTCCTTTCCTATTTAAAGACAAGGTCTCACTATGTTGCCCAAGCTGGAGTGGAGCGGGCATTCACAAGTAAGATCATAGCACACTGCAGCCTCAAACTATCAAACTACTAGGCTGAAGCAGTCTTCCCACCTCAGCCTGAAATTCTCAGTATCTTAAGTGATCTCATTCATTTACTCTATTTGTCAACTAGTTTGTGTATTTTGTGTTTTTATCAGGTAACAGAGGTGAGCATTCTGAAATTTATAATTATTCTTGGAGTTGATTTATTGTTCATTTTTATACTACTGCCCATTCTCTTTGAAAGTAATATCTTGTTCTTAGTGCATGTGGTAGGGAGTAATTACCTGCTGACTGGGTGGCTATGAATAGATTTTGAATCTTGGGGGAATATTCCATTTCTCTTGTGGAAACAAATCAGGAAGTTTAATCAACTCTGGATATTAAGGATGGAAATGAATACAGGCTTGATTAAGTGTTGGAGTTTGAGAACTACCAGTGATGGAAAAACAGAGTAGGCTTAAAATGTTGGTAGGTATGAGCTCATTTTTATTTGCTGCACTGTGATTGACACACGTTTTCAATAAAGCCTCAGCAGCTCATCTCCAGAGTCTCATGGAAAACTGGCTTCATCAAGAAGGATCTTTCTAAGGAAGATAAAATAGAATAACCACAATACATAGCACACTATCACTGAATTTCTAATCTTAAAAAGCCATTTTCAGACCTGAAAGCCATTTTTTAAAAAGGGACTAGTTGACCCTATGAAGTAAATTTTCTCTTCACTATAGGTGTGTTTCTATTCTCCCAGTCTGGGAGGGATATTGGTTTCTGCATCAGGTTGGTGATCAGGCTAGATGAGCTTTAAATACTCCATATGTTCTAAGGTTCTTTGATTCTATTATCAAATGAATAAAAATGCCTTGAAATCAGCCCCTAGAGTGGTATTGATGGGATTCCTGGAATGATTTACTCTGTATCCCTAAAAAGCAGCAGTTTGTAGCTATGACTCAGCCTTAGTTTTTCTTTCGTGTGTGTGTGTGTGTGTGTGTGTGTGTGTGTGTGTTTTAGACAAGATCTCATTTATTTGTCCAGGCTTCTTTCTCTCTTTCTTTCCTTTTCTTTTTTTTGGTAGAGACGGGGTCTTATTTTGTTTCCCTGTCTGGTTTCCAACTCCTGGCTTCAAGCAATCCTCCTGCCTCAGCCTCCCAAAGTGCTGGGATTACATGGCGCCAGTCCTCAGTTTTCCTTACTTAGCAAATAGTAGTAGCTTGTTTCATTATCAGGCACTAACTAGATTCAAGGCACTCAGCTTGTATCTAAGGGGTTCAACACTCACAAAAACCCCAGAAGAAGAAAATATTAGAGAAGTTAACTAACAAACATAGCTAACGACTGTGGAATCAAGGTTTAAACCTAGTTATTCAGACCCCAGAGCCCAAATCTCCTTTTGCATGTTTTGGTTCATTCATTTGACAAACATTTACTTAATGTCCACTATATTTTATTTCAATGCCTAAGTCATTCTATCAAGTAATCAGCTTCTCTGTGGATGTTTTTTCTTCCTTTTTTTATGTGTACACTTTCCCTTAGTGTATATTATTTATTTATTTTTATTTTTTTGAGATGGAGTTTCACTCTGTCACCCAGGTTGGAGTGCAGTGGTGCAATCTCAGCTCACTTCAGTGTCCGCTTCTCAGGCTCAAAAGATCCTCCCGTCTCGGCCTCTCGAGTAGCTGGTACCACAGGTGTGCAACACCATGCCTGGCTAACTTTTTATTTTTATTTTTGGTAGAGACGAGGTTTTCCCATGTTGCCCATGCTAGTCTCGAACTCCTGAGCTCAGAAGATCCACCAGCCTCGACCTCCCAAAGTGCTGAGATTATAGGGGTGAGCCACCACACCCAGCTAGATATTTATTTTTGATACAGGGTCTGGCTCTGTGTCTCAGGTTGGAGTGCAGTGGAGCCATCTCAGCTCATTGCAACCTCCGCCTCTGAGGGTTTAAGTGATCCTCCCACCTTAGCCTCCAAAGTAGTTGGGACTACAGGAGTGCACCACCATGCCTGGCTAATTTTTGCTTTTTAATTTTTAGTAGAGATGAGGTTTCACCATGGTACTCAGGCTGGTCTCAAACTCCTGGGCTTAAGTGATCCTCCCTCCTCGACCTCCCAACGTGCAGGGATTACAGGCATGAGCCACTGCACCCAGCTGAAACTTTGTAAAGCTCTAGAAACTTTTAGTATGTATAAAAATAAAACTGGACTGAGTCTGATTGAAGGGATAGGGAGGTGGGAATAGTTCTATCAGCTCTAAGGAGGATCCCTGAAACCCCTAATAACACACAGTCAGCACTTATTGAGCACATACTATACGCTAGGTCATGTGCCAGTGCATGAGTTATTTTCTTCATTGCTGCGTCCTTAATTTTGGCACAGTGCTTTGTACACAGGAGGTATTAAAGTATGTTGAATATTGAACTACATCCTTAACTCTTTCTAGGGTTCCGTACTAGTTTTTTAGGACTGCCTTAACAATGACACCAAATGATTAGATTGCAAGACCACTTGAATCTAGTATGGTCTCGTTTTAACTAATTACATCTGCAAAGGCCCTATTTCCAAATAAACTCATATACTGAAGTTTGGGGTGGACATGTGTTTTTGGGAAACATTATCTATCCCACCACAACCTACCCTGTGGCTCCCCCAAAGTTCATGTCTACTCCTCATGCAAAATCTATTAATCCCATCCCAACATTCTGTTTTTGTTTTTGTTTTTGTTTTTTAAGACAGGAGTCTCGCTCTGTTGTCCAGGCTGGAGTGCAGCGGCTCAATCTCAGCTCACTGCAACCTCTGCCTCCCAGGTTCAAGCAATTCTCCTGCCTCAGCCTCCCGAGTAGCTGGGATTACAGGCACACACCACCACACCAGGCTAGTTTTTTATATTTTTGGTAGGGACAGGGTTTCACCATGTTGGCCAGGCTGGTCTCGAACTCCTGACCTCAAGTGATCTGCCCATCTCAGCCTTCCACAGTGCTGGGATTAGAGGCGTGAGCCACAGTACCTGGTCATGTCCCAACATTCCTAAGGTTTAACCCATTCCAGCATTAGCTCTAAATCTACATCTCATCTATTACAAATATAAAATCTAAAAGTTCCAAATCTCATCATTTAAATTAGGTATGGGTGAAACTCTAGGTGTGATACATTCTGGGGCAAAATTCCTCTCCCATTGTGGACCTATGAAATTAGAAATCAAATGATATGTTTCCAAAATAGAGTGGGAGAGCAGACATTGGATGGACATTCCCCTTGCAGAAGGGAGAAAATGAGGGCTGGGCACAGTGGCTCTTGCCTATAATCTTAGTCCTTTGGGAGGCTGACGTGGCAGGATCCCTTGAGGCCAAGAGTTTGAGACCAGCCTGGGCAACATAGTGAGACCCCATTTCTACAAAAAAAATTTAAAAAAATTTTTGAAAGAGAGAGAAAATGGAAGGAAAATAGGGGGGTCATTAGTCCAAAGCAAGCTTGTAGAACAGCAGGAGAAGTTCCATTAGGTTTCAAGGCCTGAGAAAAATCCCTTATGGTTCGATGCTCCATCCTCTGGATCCAGGGCAGTGGGCCCCATCCTAAGAGTCATTCTTTCTTTTTCTTGAAGGATAACCCATGTTTGCTGCCAAGAACGTGCATCA
Source organism: Pongo pygmaeus (assembly GCF_028885625.2). Lineage (NCBI taxonomy): Eukaryota > Metazoa > Chordata > Mammalia > Primates > Hominidae > Pongo > Pongo pygmaeus. Next base: position 127,262,945 of record NC_072382.2, on the reverse strand, counting down.
GCCTATTTTCTGCCTGTGGAATTTCAGAGGTCTAAGACTTGTCCTTCATTTTATCTCTGTCCTTTTCATTCCAGGCTGACAGTGTTTCTGTTGGTATAAAATTCTCAGAAACCATGTTGGTCTCCTGTGTAACTTGCTGCTTAGGAGTGAAAGGGATCCACACCATCATTCCTCCTTGCATTTTACTATAAGCAGCAAGGAGAAACCTGGCCAAATCTCCTACACTTTGCCTGGAAATCTCAGCTAAATATACAAGTTCATTGCTTACAAGTTCTACTTGCCTTCCAAGAGCAGGACAGAATTCAACCAAGTTCTCTGCCACTCTATAACACAGTTTGTCTTTTGTTCAGTTTCTAACAAGTTCCTCATTTCCATCTTAGACCTTACCAGAATCCCCTTTAACATTCATATTCCTATTTTGTTATAATAATGTATGTATTCTCCATGACCATAGAAATTTTCTCTACAGTCTTCTCGTTTCTGAAGCCTCACTAGAATTGCCCTTAATATTCGTAATTCTACCAACAGTCTCTTTGGGGCAATATAGGCTTTTTCTGTCATGTGTCTCAAACTTCTTCCAGCCTCTTTGTATTACAATGTTCCAAAGGCACTTCCACATTTTTAAGTATTTGTTACAGCAGCACCCCACTTTCTACTACCAAAATTTGTATTAGTTTCCTAGGCCTGCTATAACAAATGATCTTTAAATAGAAATTCATGGTTTCATGTTTCTAGAGGCTGGAAGTCCAAAATCAAGCTGTCAGCAGGGCCATGCTACCTACTGAAGGTCCTAGGGAAGAATCTTTTCTTGCCTCATTCTAGCTTTGGGTGGTTCCTGGCAATCCTTGGTGTCATTTGGCTTGTACCTGAATTACTCCAATCTCTGCCTCCTTTCCTGCGCATGCTCTCCTCTTGTTTTTTGTTTTTGTTTTTTTGACATAGTCTTGCTCTGTCACCTGGGCTGGAGTATAGTGACAAGATCTCAGCTCACTGCAACCTACGCCTCCCGGGTTCAGGCGATTCTCCTTCCTTAGCCTCCCAAGTAGTTGGGATTATAGGTGTGTGACACCATACCCTGCAAATTTTTTTTTTTTAAATTTTTAGTAGAGATGGGGTTTCGCCATGTTGTCCAGGCTGGTCTTGAACTCCCCACCACAGTTGATCCACTCACCTCCCAAAGTGCTAGGATTACAGGCGTGAGCCACCACACCCAGCCTCCTCTCCTCTTCTTGTAAGGACACCAGTCATTGGATTTAGGGCCTACCCAAATCTAGTATGACCTCATCATAACTAATTACATCTGTAAGATTCACATTCTGAGGTTCTGAGTAGACACAAATTTTAGGAAAACACTATTCAATCTACTGCAGGTTCTAAGCAGCAGAGTTTGGAAATCAACATACTAAACATGGAACCTCTTGAAAGCATGCCTTCATTTTTAGCTCCCCAGCTTCTAGCCTAGCTCATGGAATGCAACCAATGCTTGCTGGAATTTGTACACTGATGTTGATAGCAGCATTATTTTTTTATTCTTTCTTTCTCACTCTAATCCCATGACAGATTAGTAGCATTATTCACAATAGCCAAAAGGTGGAAACAACCCAAATGTCCATGGGCAGATGAATAGATAAACAAAATGTAGTATATACATACCATGGAATATTATTTACCTTAAAAAGAAAAGAAATTCTGACATTGTTGCAACATAGATGAACCTTGAAAACATTGTGCTAAGTGAAATAAGTCAGATACAAAAAACAAATATTGTATAATTACACTTATATGAGGTACTTAGAATAGTCAAATTCTTAGAGACAAAATTAGAATAGTGGTTACCAGGGGCTGGGGAAGGGAGTACTGGGGAGTTAGTGTTTAATGGATACAGAGTTTCTGTTTGGGTAACAAAATTTCTGTAGATGAATAGTGGTGGTGGTTACACAACAATGTGAATGTGTTTAACACCAGTGAATTGTACACTTAAAAATGGTTAAAATAGTAATTTTTATGTTACATATATCTTACTACAATAAAATAAGTGTTTGCTGGCAGAATAACTGGGCTCATGTTCAAGGATTTCTCATCCTAGGTACCTAGGTACCTAGCCTAGGCTACCTGTCCTCAGCTTTCAGTTTCTTCATAGCCTCACAAAAATAACAAGAGAATCCACTAATTGGTTACTTATTATATGCCAGGCACTGTGCTAAGCATTTTGCATGCATTATATTACTTAATATGCATAACAACAACCTTGTAGTAGATATTGGCATCCAACAGCAGATATTGGCATCTCCATTTTACAGATGAGAAAACTGAGGTACAGAGAGGATAACTCACAAGGTCACCAGCTCAAGACCAAGTTCTTTATCACTTTCAGTACTTCGCAAGCTTCTCTCAAATCTGTTTGTCCCATGCTCTGAAGATCTAGACAAAAGATGGCTTCAAATTAGCTAAGACATACATATATACATATATACACACACACACACACACACATATATATGGGACATACATATGAGACATATATGGGACATATATATGTGTGTGTATATATATATGCACACATACATACATATAGTGCCTTCTAATAAATCTGGAAGTACTTTACTTATATTCACTCCTTGAATGCCACAACAGGCCACAACAGAGTGGGGCACTATTATTTTCTTTCCTTTTTTTTTTTTGAGACGGAGTCTTGCTCTGTCACCCAGGCTGGAGTGCAGTGGCGCAATCTTGGCTCACTGCAAGCTCCACCTCCTGCGTGCACGCCATTCTCAGCCTCCCGAGTAGTTGGGACTACAGGCACCCGCCACCATGCCCGGCTAATTTTTTGCATTTTTGGTGGAGACGGGGTTTCACTGTGTTAGCCAGGATGGTCTTGATCTCCTGACCTCGTGATCAGCCCGCCTCGGCCTCCCAAAGTGCTGGGATTACAGGCGTGAGCCACCGCCCCCGGCAGGCACTATTATTTTCTTCATTTTACACATGAGGAAATGAGTCACAAGGAAGTTAACTAACCCAAGGTCACAAAACTGGGCATGATCCCAAGAAAGGGGATCTAGGGATCTTTTAACCAGCTACTCTTTGTGATTTATTTATTTATTTATTTATTTATTTATTTATTTTTGAGACAAGGTCTTGCTGTCGCCCAGGCTGGAGTGGAGCTTCAACCTCTTGGGCTCAAGCGATCCTCCCACCTCATCCTCCAGTGTAGCTGGGGCTACCAGGATGGGCCACCATGCCTGGCTAATTTTTGTTTAATAGAGATGGGGTCTCACTATGTTGCCTAGGCTGGTCTTGAACTCCTGGCCTCAAGTGATCCTCCTGCCTCAGCTTTCCAACATGTTGGGATTATAGGTGTGAGCCACCATGCCTGGCCTTATGATTTCTTACAGGAAGACATCCTCTGTCTCTTGCTCCCACAAAGGCAAATAGGCCAATGCTTCTTCTCATCTCATTGGGACATTATTCCTGTTTCCATCCTTCTCATGGTTGAAATGTCTGTGGAATGAATGCATAAACGAGCAAAAGAGAAGCTCCCTGCCCCTTCCAGGTTGAAGTCCTCAGTTCAGCCCAGAGGTACTTTGCCATCAGACAAAAGTACTTGGGGTTCTCCAAGCCAACATGCTTTTTCCAGTGCCTTCCTTCGATAATTACAGTTCTTGTGCTCTTAGTTGTGTGTATTCATGAATTATTAGACTTTTTATTGACAACTTCTATAAGCACAGGCCTATGCACAGTAGACAAGATAAATTAATAATTTTTCACAAGACCCCAGGGACCCTTCTCATTTCAGCCTCTTGAATTTTCCTGTATTATCTCAAGTCCTCCTGGGCCTGAAACCTTCTCACTCAGATTTTTCAGCTGGATCCGGCTTCCACCCAGCATCTTTGGGCGAGAAAAGCTCTCCTGCCGCCTCTCATTTTTGGCTTGAGGTCCGAACCCAGTTGGGGCTGGGAGACGTCGCTGGGCCTGCCCGCCTCAGCCTCCAGTAGAGGAGAATGGGAAACTCGGAAAGTCCAAGAGGGCCTTTGAGTGTGTCTGCCGGCATCCGCCAGCAGCCATCGCCTGCATTTTATCCAGAAGCTAGTGTCAGGCCCTGCGAGGTATCCATATTGGTAGTTATTGCACGCTTTCATCTTGGAGCTTCTGAATATTCATGAGGGAAGCAGAAAGGCCAATGTTAAAGAGGAGAGAAACAGAAATGCATAAATATTAATAAAGGCAGGCCCACGTGCTCGGAGGAAGGCTATGAATGTTAACGAGGGGATGACGTCCAGCTCCCGCGCGTGCCAGTTGGGTGGGTGCCCGAGCGCGGGCGCGCCCCCGGAGCCCGGGCACGAGCTCGGGGAGGGGGTGGGGTGGAGGCGGGAGCGGAGCCGGGCGCCGCCGGAGCTGCGGGGGGAGCGCTCGCTGGCTGGCTGGCTGGCTCTCCGCTGCGCTGCGCTGCGCTCCGGCCGCTCCCGCGGCCCGTGGATGGGGGTGTCCGGCTGAGCCCCGGGATCCTCCTCCCTCCGCCAGGACCCGCACAGGTGCCGTCGCGGGGGTCGACTTTAGTTAGGACCCGACTCACTGCTGGGGGTGGGGTCTGGTGGGGGTGGTAAGGAGGCCCCGGGATTCTCTGACAGGACGGTCTGGGGTCGCCGCAGCTCCCCTCACCTGGTGCCATCCTGGGATTGGAAAGGAACAACGGGAGGCCGTCGCCTTCCTGCCCAGCCCTTCAGGGAGCGCAGCTGGGACGCCGCGCTAGGCCCTGGAGATGTGGGATGATGGGCACTTCCAGTATCATCTCAGCATCGGCCCTCCAGCCAGGCCTGGTGTGTGTGTGTGTGTGTGTGTGTGTGTGTCTGCGTGTGTGTGCCCGCGTGTGTGCGCGCGTGTGAAGGCAGGCGGCGAGGTGTGGGGGCTGGGGGAGGAAGGGAACGCCGCCCGATCGCGCTGGGGCAGTGGGTCGGTACCTCGTCCCGGGACCGTTATCTGGTCCAGTCACCGTAAACGCCCCAAGATAATCTTGGTCCCTAAAAACTTACCCCCGACCCCGCTCGTGCCCCTCCCCAGAGTGCGGAGCTTTCCCCAGACCGCGCATTCCTGCAGTGTCAGAACCGCTGGCAGCGGCCGCAGACGCCGGGAGAGCGATTGTTTTACTACAGACGGGCGGGAGAAGGGACCGGGGCGGCCGCGCGGTGGCGGGGCGCGCTGCCGTCGGGTGGGCCCCGGGCTCTTCAGCGCGGGGAGCAGTGTTTGACGGCGTCGAGGGGGTATCACAGCCCGCTCTTCTTCCCTTTTGCCTATCCCTTCCCTCCCCGCCGCTAGGCATCCCCGACTCCCATCCCTCTCCCGTGTCCGGGCTTCTTTGGCCAGAAGGGCAGTGGAGTGTGTATGCGGCCTGCACGGGATGAGTCCGGCTTCCTTAGAGTGCCAGCCATTGTGCTGTCTGGAGGAGCCTTTCTTTACCCCACGGGACTGGGGGGAGGAGGGGGATCTGAGATGGAGGTGAATGGAGCAGCGGGAGGAGGGGGAGGGGAGCAAGCAGAACCGCGAAGGGGTTACTGATCCATATGCAACGAAATACTTTTTCTGTCAAAATGTGCACAAACATGCACACTGGGTGGGTTCTGCGGAGGAGCAGTGGGAAATCTGAAGGTGGATCAGTGCAGGGTAGGTTTTAGGGACGGATATGGGGGACGAGGCACGGAATCAATTGATCTATGGAGCAAGTGATGGGAAGAAGGAGATGGAATGGGGCTTGTGTGGAGATGCCGAGGCCCAGCGGGGTTAGCGTGGTGAAATCTCCACCGATCTGCTCCACTCGGGTCAGCTCAGCAAAGCAGGGACTGAGCATTTGTACCGCAGCCCCGAGAGGCAGCGAGTGCATCATTGTGCTGCAGGGAAACGTTTATGCGTTTCCTATTGGGTCTCTGTTAAGCCCCGTGTCTTTTCTTTCCCAAATTACACCATCTATTGGGAGTGAAAATAAATGGAATGGATTGTAGGACAATCAAACTATAGTCCTGCGCTCTGTTCTGTGGTAAAGAGAAGAAGAAAAGGCGACCCTCCTGTGGTTCCTTCTTTCTGCCATTTTCATGTATGTATGTATTTATTTTTGATCTTGGAAGTCTAAAGGGAATAAGCTATCATTTGTATTAATCCTACTTTAAGGAAAAGAAGGCTCCCAGATGAGCTATGAATGAGGATGGTGCAAGCTTGCCAGGATGGAAGATAAGGTTGTTTCAGACATTTTAGTTGAAGGATGAAAGCACTCCGTGAAGAGAGGAGGGCGAAAGAAAGTGGGCTAAAGGAAGGAAGACAGGAACACCATCTAAGGAAGTGCTGCCAGCCCCAATCCACAGAGCCCTCCTGGAGGCTATAGTGGGGCCAGTCAGAACGCCTGACTCTCATCTATGCCACAGCCTGAGGTCTTTCCACAACTGCTGGATTCAGTTTGGGTGTTGAGTGACTAGTTTCCCAGCACTGGCTTTCACTTTAACTTCATCTCCAGATGGTCATTCATGCAGCACTTTGGCTCTTGGATAATGAGTTGACAAAAAACAATCAGTCTATATTATGGACTGTTTCAAATGAGCATGTGTCTGAACCCTAGAGCTGTGATATTCATTTCATCTTTTATAATTTTCTAGATGAATCCATTTTCTCTACACTCTGCCTGGGCTGAGGATAGGTGCTTTCAGCACACTCTTCCTGTTGCCAACACTCAAAACTCAGTCTTAGTCCTAGATTCTAGTTGGACTGGCCTCTTGTTGCTGGTTAATCATATAGACTGTGTCATTTCAAATCAGAAACCCCACTGGTGTCACCATCTGGTTCTCCCCTGTCATTCCCAGAGAAAAGTACAAATTTAAAGGCAGTGTAAATACCTGCAACACTATCTGATTGGCTTTCATATCTCTGTAAAATGGAACCCACGATCCAGGAACCTTTGAACAAATGAATTGAAAAAAGAAGCCTTAGTAAAAAAGATGCTAAAATTCTTTCAGCAATAGTTCTCTTGTTTGATAAGCATATTGAAGCATTGCACAGAGAATATCATGGCAGGGATAATTTTTCTTTTACTTGAAGCACTCCCACATCACATTTCTTTCTTTCTTTTTTTTTTTTTTTTTTTTTTTTGAGATGGAGTTTCACTCTTGTTGCCCAGGTTGGAGTGCAATGGCATAATCTCGGCTCACTGCAACCTCCGCCTCTTGGGCTCAGGCGATTCTCCTGCCTCAGCCTCCCAAGTAGCTGGGATTACAGGCACCTGCCACCATGCCCACATAATTTTTTTTGTATTTTTAGTAGAGACAGGGTTTTGCCATGTTGGCCAGGCTGGTCTTGAACTCCTGACCTCAGGTGATCCACGCACCTCAGCCTCCCAAAGTGCTGGGATTACAGGCATGAGCCACTGTGCCCAGCCCCCACATCACATTTCTATGTAAGTAAGCTATCCTGGTTTTCCTAGAATTATTTTTAACTTTTTTTTTTTTTTTTTTTTTTTTAAAGATAGGGTCTCACTTTGTCACCCAGGCTGGCATACAGTGGTGTGATCATAGCTCACTATAGCCTCAAACTCATGGGCTCAACCAATCCTCCTGCCTCAGCCTCTCCAGTTGCTGGGATTACAGGTGTGAGCCACCATGCCCAGCTTTGATTTTTCTAGAATTATTGATATTTATTGGATGCTTTCTATATTCTGCACATTGTACTTAACACTTCAAAGATGATCTCATTTAGTCCAAAAAGTAATCTACAAGGGAAGCACTGTTTTAAACTCCATTTTATAGATGATGAAATTGAGGCACAGTGAGGCTGATAACTTGCCCAAAGTCTCCCAACTAGGAGTGACAGGACCAGGACAGGAACCCAAAGCCTATGCTGTTAGCCATCACAGAGTACTGCCTTAATCAACACAAATCCCTGGGCTGTGAAACCTGTTTTACTCTCTACTGCATTCTGCCATCTTTTCTAATCTCACTTTTTTGTTGCTCAGGGATTCTTAATCTTTTTTGCACTATGACCTCCTTTGGTGGTATGGAGAAGCCTGTGGGCTCCTTCTCCAAATAATGTTTTTAAATGCATAAAATAAAATACTTAGTCTTGTAAAGGAAACCAATTTCATTGAAATATAGTTACCTTCAAAGAGCCCGCAGGGGTCTATGTACTGAAGATGAAGAACCCCTGACTGGCAATTACTTGTGTTTGCTTTAGAGCTGTGTTGTCCCTTGCAGTAGCCACAGGCCACATTTGACTGTTGAGCACTTGAAATGTGGCTAGTCCAAAGTGAGATGTACTGTAAATGGAAAATATACACTGGATTTCAAAGGACTTAGTATAAAAAAAGAATAAAAACTGCCCCATTAGTTTTTTTGTGGATTACATTTTGAAATGGTAACACTTTGGATATATTGGATTAAATAAACATATTACTTCAATCAAAATGATTAATTAAATTATTGATTTATTAAAAATAACTCCTAAAGATGTTAACTCTGTACCAACACCTTCCTTATAACAAATGAGGAAATCAGGACCAATGATGCTTGTCACTCAGCCAGCCATTGGCAGATCTGTTGGCTCTTGAGCCTGTCTTCTTTCCAAGATATGGTACTACTTGTATATATTTTTGTATTCAAAGGTCCTATCATGTTGCTTTTGCAAACTGTAAATGCTCCAGATATGTTTTAAAGCAATGGTAATCAACTTAATCCCAGCAAAATCCTGGTACAAACTGGCAGTGTCCTTGCCTGGCATGTCCTTTGCCTTGCTTATTTAGAGTTTTAGTTTTGTAGGTAGAGATGGAGAATGGGCACTCCTAGGGCAAAATCCATGAATTTTGCTGTCTGATTCTCCTCAGGAAGTGCCTCCAATTTGAGCACCTAACTATACCAATAACCCTATAGACCAAAGAGAAAAGTTTGGTTGCCTTTCTGTTGAGCATGTAGAGAAGGGTATGATAGTCAGCAATGCTTGTGCTGCCTGAAACTGAAAATGGAAAACTGTATGTGGGAGATAGATCATTTTTTCAACGAGCACATATTGATTGACTGCCTAGCCACAAGGTAGGCAGTGTATATTTGGAGCCAGGGAAGATATCCAGAGGATTTCTGTGTCCTCGAGGAATTTAAGTTAAAATTGAATGGGGCCCAGATGTACACACAGATGGATAAATCACAGTTGGAAGCAGTGTATGAAGATGGCCCGATGAGGGGTAGAGGTCCCACAGTTGGTGGGAACTGAAGGGAGGTCTGTGTGTGCAGCGTTCCAGGGTACAGTGCCCAAGATGGTTATGGAGTATGGCTTTGGAACACATGGGTAGTTGGGTCTGTTTCTTACAGGATACAGGATAATAGATCATTTAGTCTATTCCTCTGCTCCTAGGCATATGCTATATGTGTGGGAAAACCTTGGGTGCTTGTCTGGGCACGGTGGCTCATGCCTGTAATCCCAGCACTTTGGGAGGCTGAGGCAGGTAGATCACCTGAGGTCAGGAGTTCGAGACCAGCCTGGCCAACATGGTGAAACCCCATCTCTACTAATAATACAAAAATTAGCTGGGTGTGGTGGCACACACAGCTACTTGGGAGGCCAAGGCACGAGGATTGGTTGAACCCAGAGGTGTAGGCTGCAGTGAGCTGAGATCACACCACTGCACTCCAGCCTGGGCCACAGACTGAAGCTATGTCTCAAAAGCAAAACAAAACAAAAACAACTCAGGCATTTATTGGAAAGTCTCTATTGATGTTTTATTAGTTTTTAAAAAAATAGTAAAAAACAGAGATGGGAGAGATGTTGCCCAGGGTGGTCTTGAACTCCTGAGCGAGCTCAAATGATCCTCCCACCTCAACCTCCCAAAGTGCTGGGATTACAGGCATGAGCCACCACATCCAACCAATGTTTTATTAGTTTCCACTATTTATTGATAAGGGTAGTAATATCTAGGTATACAAACCCTTATCCAAAACCCCTGGGGCCAGGCATTTGGAATTCAGATTATTTCAGATTTTGGAAGGTAGTAATAGAGTGTACATTCTGCATTTCATCTAGTGGGATCTGAGATAGCAATCTTTGTAATTAAAAAGTTAATATTTCTGCAGCAAAACACACAAAATGGGATAAATGAAAGCCATGAGCAGCTTTATATTCATGTTGGTCATATTTAGTTGCCAGATGAGTTTAGATCATGTCACATTTTGCTGCCAAACAAGTCACGGAGAATTTTCAGCTTTCAGATCACATAGTTAAGGAAGTGGATCTGTGGTAATAGTAATAGTAATAGTAATAAAAATAATAATACTAAAACACCAACAGAAAGTATTCAACAATATTGGCACTTATTATCTTCCAGGCACTGTTTTAAGCACTCACCTGTGTTTACTCCTTTAGTCTTCTAACAGCCCTTTGAGGTGGGTGCAGTATTATATCTGTCTTGAGAAGAATAAGAAGCACAGAGCAGTTATTCACTTGCCCAAGGCCACAGCTGGTAGGACAGAACAGAATGCAAACCTAGACGATCTTGTCCAGGAGCTTCGTACTTAACCAGTGCCTTGTTTTTTGGAGTAGGGAATTGGAAGCAGGTGTGTCTCTAAAGTTAACTCTATTATTTAGATTAGCCTGGTCTAAACTCACATTACGCTGTTCATTTCTTTTAGATAAATCATCCTGAAAGTCGCTGTTGTTCTCCTGCTGAGCAAGAATGGAGGCCCCACTGGTGAGCCTGGATGAAGAGTTTGAGGACCTTCGACCCTCCTGCTCCGAGGACCCGGAGGAGAAGCCCCAGTGTTTCTATGGTTCATCTCCCCACCATCTCGAGGACCCCTCCCTCTCCGAGCTTGAGAATTTTTCTTCCGAAATAATCAGCTTCAAGTCCATGGAGGACCTCGTGAATGAATTTGACGAGAAGCTCAATGTCTGCTTTCGGAACTACAACGCCAAGACCGAGAACCTAGCTCCCGTGAAGAACCAGTTACAGATCCAAGAGGAGGAGGAGACCCTTCAGGACGAGGAGTAAGAAGTCTTAATTGCCCTCTCCTGCTTCAGTCGAGAGCCCTGTAGTCCTTGTCTCCTTGACATAGTGCTAGTTTCTGTCTATAGGTTTATGGCCTATTACTTTCATTTTCGTGTTGCCAGCGGAGCGGTGCCCTGGTACTTGCTGTCATAGCTCTATATATGTCCCTTTACAGTCCCCTGTGGAGAACTTTCTTAAATTGAAACCTTAGGGGAATGAAGGTTTTCCTAGATACAAAATGGAATTTCAGGAGCACAGTAAATTTCAGGGTCTGTCTATCTTAAGCTTTCTTTATATCAGTGGAAATCCAGCGAGATATTAGAAATAAAGGCCAGAAAAAATTAATTAACCATGATGGATGAATCTATGTTATTGGACTAATTTGCTTCAAGAAACACCAGAATTTTGAAAATCCCGAATTTTTGACAGCCCCTCAGGCCTGGAGAGTTATCTACAGATGTTAGGATATGTCCACATAAGAAAGCATCTAAACTGAACTGAGAGCACAGGGGGCTACCCTGGACAAAGTAAAGGTGGAAACTAGGTGATGTGGCCTTTGAGTATGCAGATTCCTTGTATCACTTGTTAGCTACTTTCTAGGGTCTTAATAGTAGTCAAGAAAAGGGATCTGAGAAAAGTACTCTTATAGGAGGGACTAGAAAGAGAAGGGGGTGATATGTTACACAAATTAAAGAAGGATGTTTTAGGCATTTAGTAAAAATTCAGTGGTTCCCCGCTATCCTCGGGGGATGTATTTTTTTTTGTTTGTTTGTTTGTTTTTTTGAGATGGAGTTTCATTCTATCGCCCAGGCTGGAGTGCAATGGCACGATTTCAGCTCACTGCAACCTCCACCTCCCAGGTTCAAGCGATTCTCCTGCCTCAGCCTCCTGAGTAGCTGGGACTACAGGTGTGCACCACCACGCCTGACTAATTTTTGTATTTTGAGTAGAGATGGGGTTTCACCATGTTGGCCAGGCTGGTCTCGAACTCCTGACTTCGTGATCTGCCCGCCTTGGCCTCCCAAAGTGCTGGGATTACAGGCGTGAGTCACCACGCCTGGCCCATGGTGGGGGATGTGTTTTAAGACCCCCAGTTAATGCCTGAAACCACTGCTAGTACCAAACCCTAATGTTTTTTCCTGTATGTACATACATATGATAAAGTTCAGTTTATAAGTTAGGCACAGTAAGAGACTAACAACAGCTCACAGCAAAATAGAGCAATTATAACAATATATTATAATAAAAATTATGTGAATGTGGTCTCTCTCTCTCTCTTTCAAAATATTTCATTGTACTGTACAGCAGATAACCGAGCCCTACGAAAGCAAAACCACAGATAAGGGGGGACTACTGTCTACATGAGTTCCCTGCAGAGATACAGTATGCATCCATTGTTCCTTAGCTATCACACAAGAAATGTCAAAGGTCAGGGAAGTCTGAAGCACCTGTGCTTTTGTTTCTCTTTTTGTGGATTTGAGTGGGAAGAATGGCCCACAAATAATGGGGTAAGAGGCATGTACTAGAGGATTGGAACCTGACTGTATTTGGGAGAGCGTTGCTTATTTGATGACTACTATAAGACTCTACCTTTACACATAGAGGGGCCAAATATCTGTCTTATTCACTCTTACAGCCCCACTGTCTAATACAGTGCAATGAGCAAATAATATTTTTGAATGAAATATGGAATATTGAATAAACTAGATGAGTGATAATAGCTAGTAGCCATGTATGTACATGTAATATATTTCTAAGCCCACACCATTTCCTTCTTTTCTTTTAATTAATGCTGGCTGGAAGGTATGATCACAGAGAACATTTCATTCTGCTGACTAGTACTATAGCTGTGGGATATGTGTTTAAATTTTAAGTTTCAAACAGATTCTTTTTAGATTCTGAGCCTGTTATCTGCTCAACATCTATAAGTCAAAAAAGAATGACTCTGGGGGTTTATTATGCAGAATATTTTTCGTTCAAGTGCACCAGCCAATGAACTAGAAACAAAAAGACTATGAATTCTAATTTTGGTACTCTCTCTAACTCGCTGTGTGACCTTGGGCAAGTCACTTAACCCTGGTTGACTGTGTAGGTCCTCATCTATGAAACCTCCAGAGCTCAATCTTGATGAAGTGAGGCTAAGGACTTGTAAAGAACCTAATTTCTTACCTCACCCAGAATGTGCTTTGAAAATGACATTTCAAGATGCGTCCCATTCCTTTTGCTTCCAACAAATCATTTCCCCCCATCAAAACCCTTCCTCTGCCTCATTAAGGATGAAGGCCCAGTGAGCAGATTCTTACTGTCTTCTAGCACATCAGAAGAGGCCACTCAATGTTAATTACCATCACATGGGATTATTGGCCTACTCAGCCTGATTTTTCTGACGTGACTGCCTCATTGACTGCCTCAGTTAAGAGACCAAAAATTGAATAATTCCTTCGAGATAAAGTATAATTTGGGGACAGTGTAGAGGGAGGAAGCTGGGAAGAGAAAAATTAACACAACACTTTCTAGGCATTCAGTTCTAACCCCTCTTTATAATTTAAAATAAAAATCAGAATTCTGTTACACACTTTGTTTTATAGACACTATCCAGATATTTCAACTGTGAAATTATGGCTAAGTAAAGGAAAGGGGTGATTTAATATCTCACCTGACTACACTTCTCCTGAACATAGCTCTAATGTTATTGTTATAAACTTGTTCAGGTTTAGTATTTAGAGGGCTGTTTCATCCACAAATGAGTTAAAAGTGCTGTGGATGGGTTAGAGGTAAATAATAGAAGCTTAAAACAAAAGCAGGGAAATACTTGGTTAAACTGCCTCCTTAAAGACAGCACAAATCATAGAGCAAATGTAGTGATTCCCTTAGAAGCTTTCTTTAGTCTACATTTGGAACCATTTAGCCAAGAGGGGAGTTGGCTAAGATTTGTCAACTTATCTCTGATCTGTCAGGGCATGGAAGTTCTAGGCATTAAAGGAGAGTCAGATTTGAATACACATTTTTTGGTTTTGAATTCAAGAAATATCCCAGAATCTCTTCTTTGTGTATATGTGACCACCCTCTTCCTTTGCCATAAGAGATTGGGCCTGGAGGTCAGAGCCTCTTAGGGGTCACTACAAAATGGAAATGGACGGCCCTCAGCTTACCTCCTACATCACTGGGGATCCCTATCAGCCCTCTTACGAGTACCCTGAAGACAGAGGGGCTAACCATGCAATGGCTGTTTCTTCAGATAGAATTGTTATAGGTGATGTTAAAAATAAAGTGCACACAATAAACTGCCTGTCATCAGATATACTACATGTTGAAGACAAGTAAATACCAAATAGTCAGCTAGGGAAAACTACACATAATTGTGATTTTTAGAAAATTTAATTCTCTTTTTAGAGGTTATAGAAAGCAGATAGAGTATTGATTCTATTTAAACATTTGAGGACATACAGAAAGTTGAGCAAACGTATTAATGTGCTGCCAATAATTTCTACTTTCTTTCTTTCTTTCTTTTTTTTTTTTTTTTGAGACAGAGTCTCACTCTGTCGCCCAGCTGGAGTGCAGTGGCATGATCTCGTCTCAGCTGCAACCTCTGCTTCCTTGTTTCAAGCAATTCTCCTGCCTCAGCCTCCCCAGTAGCTGGGATTACAGGCGAACGCTGCCACGCCAGACTAATTTTTTTTTTGTTTTTTTGTATTTTAGTAGACATGGGGTTTCACCACACTGTCCAAGCTGGTCTCGAACTCCTGAGCTCAGGCAGTCCACCTGCCTCAGCCTCCCAAAGTGCTAGGATTACAGGCGTGAGCCACCACGCCCAGCCACTAATTTCTACTTTCTAAACATAAAGTGCAAAAGTGTACTCAAATTAATACACATTTGGGTGTGGATATTGGCATGACTGCACACCAGCAAAACACTAGACAAGGGAAGTAGCCAGGCTTGAGGGAAATGTCAGCAAGTTAGAATTCTAATAAGCCCTTTAAGCTGCCTGCCATATTGTCAGAAATAGGTATATAAGGGTTTGCGTGTGCGTGAGGACTGAGAGAACCCTGATGGCTATGTTGCCAGTTCCAGGCCCGGGAGTCCTTTGTACACGTGTCCTGACACCCCACAGTCTCCACCCTCCTCCACTGGGTTTGCTCATACTCTGCCAGCAGCCTTTCCCAAAGCCCCTGCTCTCTGTGGCGAAAGATACTTAAGTCAATTCTACAGGCACCTAAGCCCAAGCTATAAAATATGCACCTGAAAAAGCTTTTTCTGTTATACAGGGATGGAGAGAGCAAATTGAATCTCAGGTGTCATGGCAGCATAATGATAGGAACTGAGGCAATCTGTTTAATCTTAGTTCTCTGATGAATGATAGAGGAGATAGCTTTCAAAGTCTTCTTTCCGCAAGGTAAGAGTAAATAGCAGGATGCTTCTCAGGGAAGTAAAACTTTACAGTCCACTGTAAGGGACTGTACTCACAAAAGGGGCGCTCACAAAAGGGGCGATGCACACTCCCAAGAACCCTGCTTATGATGAGATATATGATGGGATAGACAGCCCTTCCCTTTCTCTTCCTCACAGAAAGCTGTTTCCCCCTGCCCTGGCTGCATCGGCTCCTCTGTTGCTGAGGCTGCTGGCTGCCAGCATCTGCCTGTGCCTTCCTTGTGCCCTTCCCTGGGCTGGAGATCTACATAGAAAGTGGCCATGCACCCCTGCTACCTTTGCCATTCCTCCTTCTGTAGATCCATGAAAACACAATGTTCAGGATCATTGTACGTATGGGTTTCTCACGCAGAGCCAGTTTCTTTTTTTTTTTTTTTTGAGATGGAGTTTCACTCTTGTTGCCCAGGATGGAGTGCAATGGCGCCATCTCGGCTCACTGCAACCTCCGCCTCCCAGGTTCAAGCGATTCTCCTGCCTCAGCCTCCCAAGTAGCTGAGATTACAGGTGTGCGCCACCATGCCCAGCTAATTTTCACACAGAGCCAGTTTCTAAACTGCTCTCCTAGGTTATGATTAGGAACTTGGTATATTATTCTGATGCCCATACTGATGCCAATTACAGAATTCATAAAGACTTGGAATTGTTAAGTGGTTAGGAATATGGGCTCTGTAGCCATGCTGCCCAAGTTCAAATCCCACTTTTACCATTACTGGTAATATGAGCTGAGACAAGTGAATTAACTTCACTATGTTTCATTTTTTTTCCCATTAGCATCTGCCTTGTATAATTGTTGTGAAGAATGAATGAATTAATCCATGTTTAGAATCTGGTTTAGAGTACTACCTGGCTCATAGTAAGTGCTCAGCAAGTGTTGACTGCTATTGTTATTGTTAAATGGGCACTGGATAAGTACGGAAAGGGTATGCAACTGATTATAAAGAGATGAAAGCTGCTTTATCTTAAAGCTTGTTTATACACTTCAAAGGATAAAAAGTATGTCAGCAAGGAAAAAGGAAACCTGGACAAAATATGAAAGAGAATGAGGATGGCTTGAAATCCTGAGAAGATAAAAGTTTAGGGAGTTGTCGCTAAAAATGTAGAATCAGAAGATAAAATTCAAAGCTTACCAGCAAAGGCTCAGATGAGAAAAGCAGGCACTCTAAATGATCCCGAGAGAGCCCCTGCTTATCACTTTAAGGATGTAAATAGTCTCAAGGTCATTGGAAAGTGTGTAGTTCATTAAAGTTCTCAGCTTCCCTCCAGCCTGGGAGAGATACAAAAGGCTCCTGCCTATTTTGGGCTTTGCTGAATTTCATTTCTGTGGGCACTTCCTGCAGGGACGAATCTGAAGGTCATTGCCTGTATGCATGTTCATTCTTGCAGCAGAGAATGTAATGCAGTGATGTAAAGAGCAGTCCTACAGTGACCTTTCCAGCGGGTGTGGTGCCTTGGAGTTTTGTCTTGGAGAAAGCAAATCCTATTTGCTTCTTGGCTCTAGAATGCTAATGGCACTTGGATTTAGAATTAGCCTGGATTAATGCAGCTTTAATAGTGCCTGATGGAGATTAGGGTATCACCCATGGTTTAAGAAGTCTGCTCTGAAATCCTGCTGAGTAGATGGCTAATGAGTACTTGATGAGTTCTCTTCAAAGTGTTTTCTTGTAATGGTAGGAAAATAATGAATAAGCAGATGCCCCAAGCACTGCCATTACATTGTGTTTTCTTGGGTTCCTTTTATTTGTTCCATCACCAATTATATGCATTGTGCACTAAGAAAGTCTTTTTGCTTTTACACCCATATATCACGTCACATTCCTGATATAAACAAAATCAGGAATGTGATGTGATATATGGGCATTTTGTTTAGTTAATAGTGCCCTCATTACTTTCTGATTTCAAATGTCTGTGCCCTGGTGTATATATACATACTTGCTTATTTTTGAAATCTTTTTCTCACAGGTATCATTTGTGTTTGACATGCATAGGCACCTGAAGGAGAGTGCAGCGTAGAGCCCTACTTTATCATTATCTAATATTTTAGTTTTTTTGTTTTGGTTTTTTTTTTTTTTGAGACAGTATCTTGCTCTGTCACCCAGGCTGGAGGGCAGTGACACAATCATGGCTCACTGCAGCCTCGACTTCCTAAGGTTCTTCCCACGGGTCAGGCTATCCTCCCACTTCAAGCCTCTCAAGTAGCTGGGACTTACAGGCCCATGCCACCATGCCCGGTTAATTTTTGTATTTTTTGTAGAGACAGGGTTTCACCATGTCGGCCAGTCTCATCTCGAACTCCTGGAGTCAAGTGATCTGCCCATCTTGGCCTTCCAAAGTGCTGGGATTTCAGGCGTGAGCCATTGCGCCCGGCCTCATTAATATTAATTCAGGTGCCATTGGCTTCCATGGCGGTCATTATCTTAAGGGCTTTGTTTACTGATTTACATTAATCTCTTGGTGTTGAATAATTTATGTATCTTCCGGATGTGTGTTTGTGACTTTGAAATTTTCCCCAACCTCCCTCCTCTTTTTTTTTGTAAGAAATCTTTCTGAAATAAGTTAAGGAATAAGAATTGTAGAAATCCTTTCTTATAATGTACATATCAGAATTTTAAAAAGAAATGTAATAAATGTAGCTCCATCTTTCCCCACTAAAAACAAATTGTGTAGACAGAGGTGTATTTATTGGTTTCTTTTATATACAGTATTTACCTTAGCGTGTCCGTGATGTTGGAATGACACAATGCAGGATTTAGATTCTACATTGCTAGAGGGCAGGATCTTGCAACGCGTGGGTTCGATAGAACATTCTGGGTAGTAAGTAAGCACTCACTGTATTGGCATTATTCCCTTACCTACATTAGATGTCAAGGAGGGAATTCCTGATCATTTAGATTGTAGGCCTCTGAAACTGAAACCGTTATAAACTAGATAATGATTCCGATCTTAATGAGATTCAGCCAGAAAAACTGCCCAGATCTCTCTGTCTCTGTGTTCTTCTCTCTCTCTCTCTCCCTTTCTCTCTCTCTCTCTCTCTCTCTCTCTGCCCATAGGAAAAGAAACATGGGCATCTCTTAGATTCAGAAACGTGAGCTATTTGGATGAAGGGCAGATTTATTTTCAGAGCCAGAGGCGGTTTGATTATAGATGCTGCCATTTGTATCTCAATGGTAGGAAATTCCTCTTCCCTCAAGCAAACACCTTTCACACTGAAGCCCCTGGCCAAGCTCCATGCACTTTCTCCCCTGGATGTGCCTCTGATTCAGTTTTTAAGCTGCTTTGCTCCTGCATGCTGGAAGGCAGATGATCTCAGCCTGGCACACACAGAAGCCTCTCTCCTCTCCCGGCCCAGCTCTTCCTTCCTCCAGGCGGGGCCGGGCCACAGATGTGTGTTAATGAGAGCTTCTCTTTGTTTACAGGGTTTGGGATGCTCTGACAGACAATTACATCCCTTCACTCTCAGAAGACTGGAGGGATCCAAACATCGAGGCTCTGAATGGCAACTGCTCTGACGCTGAGGTACCTCTCCGGGGCCCCTGGTTTAGCAGGGCTTGAGAAGATGTGGAATCCAGTTAGAAAAACATTCAGTAACTCAACAGTCTTCCTCAAAATTGTTGATGGAGGCTCATGCCTGTAATCTCAGCTTTGGGAGACCGAGGTGGGTGATTGCTTGAGTTCAGTAATTTAAGACCAGCCTGGGCCACATGGTGAAACCCCCATCTCTACCAAAATACAAAAAATTAGCCAAGCATGGTGGCGCATGCTTGTGGTCCCAGCTACTCAGGAGACTGAGGTGGGAGGACTGCTTGAGCCTAGGAGGCGGAGGTTGTAGTGAGCCAAGATCATGCCACTGCACTCCAACCTGAATGATAGAGTGAGACCCCATCTCAATTAAAAAAAAATTATTGTTGGGAAGGAGGAGTTGTGGAGGAGGGTGAAAAATAAGATAAGGAAGACATCCATATATCCGAAATGATAGGAATGGTCATCTATAGAAAAGCAGAAACACAGATGACTTCTATTAGGTTGGTGCAAAAGTAATTTTGTTTTTGCCATTACTTTCCTTTTTTAATCTTTTTTTGAGATGGAGTCTCGCTCTGTTGCCCAGGCTGGAGTGCAGTGGCGTGATCTTGGCTCATTGCAACCTTCGCCTCCCGGGTTCAAGGGAGTCTCCTGCCTCAGCATCCCGAGTAGCTGGGACTACAGGTGCATGCCACTATGCCTGGCTAATTTTTTGTATTTTTAGTAGAGATGCGGTTTCACTGTGTTAGCCAGGATAGTCTTGATCTCCTGACCTCGTGATCCGCCCGCCTTGGCCTTCCAAAGTGCTGGGATTACAGGCGTGAGCCACTGCGCCCGGCCTGCCATTGCTATCAATATTTCTAACCTGTGTACTACAACATGAAAAATAAAGTGGCCGGAAATAAGAGGAGGAAACTGTCATGGCTTGTCTTGGGTTCAAACAATGATGGTTTAAAAAAATCAGGTTTTCTCATCTTAAATGAAGAGTTCAGGCCGGAAATAAGAGGAGGAAACTGTCATGGCTTCTCTTGGGTTCAAACAATGATGGTTTAAAAAAATCAGATTTTCTCATCTTAAATGAAGAGTTCAGGGCAGAAATAAGAGGAGGAAACTGTCATGGGCTTCTCTTGGGTTCAAACAATGATGGTTTAAAAAAATTAGGTTTTCCTATCTTAAATGAACAGTTCAGGCCCACAAAAACAGTGCTGAGAACAAGTGCCGATGGATCTTGCACTTGACAATGGCCAGAGGTGGGGCCCAGATATTAGCAATGTGGCCACACAATGGGGAAGAAGTCTCTCTTTTTTTTTCAGACAGGGTCTCACTCTGTCGTCTAGGCTGGAGTGCAGTGGCACAGTCTCAGCTCACTACAGCCTTGACCTCCTGGGCTCAAGTGATCCTCCAGCCTTACCCACCACCCCCTCCCTGAGTAGCTGGGACTACAGGCGTACGCCACCATGCCCAGCTAATTTTTGTATTTTTTTGTAGAGATGGGATTTTGCCATGTTACCAAGGCTGGTTTCAAACACCTGAGCTCAAGCAATCCACCCAACTCAGACTCTCAAAGTGTTGGGATTACAGGCGTGTGCCACCATGCTGGCCTAGAATTGTTTATGAAACTCAACCAAGGGGACGTTTATGTGTCTGGACCAGAGTCACACTCCATGAGTTACTGACTCCAAGGAAGAAAGTAGCTTAGGGGCTTCTGAAAAATAAAGATGATATTTATTTTGAGTTGATTTGCAAAGGCCATAAAGGGGGTGACCTTTCAGAAGATCCAAATTGCCCCTCCTATCTGAATCTACATATGGAATGGTTTCTTAGTCAGTTTGGGCTGCTGTAACAGGATACGTTAGACTAAGTAATTTATAAACAACAGAGGTTGATTTTCACAGCTCTGGTGGCAGGGAAGTCCAAGATCAAGGCACTGGCAGATTCAGTATCTGGTGAGGACCTGCTTTCTGGTTCATAGACGGCACCTTCTCACTGTGTCCCCACATGGTAGAAGGGTCTAAAGTGCTTCCTTGGGCCTCTTTTAGAAAGATACTTGTGGGCATCCCACCTCCATGATATCATCACCTCCACAAGGTCTCACTGTCTAATACCATCACTTTGGGCATTAGGATTTTAGCATATAAATTTGGGGGGTGGGACATAAACATTCAGAGCACAGCAAAAGATAAAATCTTTTAATGGCTCTATGTTAAAAGCAAATTTCTGCCTCACTTGGTTTTCTAGTTTCAGCTGTGAAGGAAATTTGACAATTTATCGTCAGGAAGGGCTGTCACAGCCCTGCAGGCTCAGCAAGTGATAGAGTTGGATGGGTCTAATCTTTCTAAGTGTTTCAGAATTGAGTCCAAGTAAAAGAGCAAGAAACAGATTCCCCTTACTCGGCAATATATTTGTAGATTATTGCTCAAAATAGCACAGCAAAGAGATCAGCAGTTGACTGATTTGTTGAAAATGTAGCCATATATATCCTTCTCCATTTTTCTAGTAATTAGCAATCTAAGGTACTCAAAACCTCAAGGCTCCATTGATGGGAGCAAGTGAGATGATGACTTTGAGACTAAGATTTCCTGCAAGCCTCCTCAGCACAGACATAGGAGGCTGTGTCTCAGGTCCTGTTTTGAACTCTCAGCTGTGCATTATCTCTTGTAATGCTTACAGGTATGGTGCTTAGTACTTAACCAAACTGCAAAGGAGATGGAGGCAATAATGGAATAAATCTAATTACTGAAATTAAATCAGATCCATCATGGTACAAAAGGCAGATTTTGCTTTGTTATCTCTTTTGACACCTTTCCAACTCATTTTGTGGATTAAGCCAAAGGATATATAAGATAGCCTGCCCTTCAAAAGGGCTTTAATTTATCCTCATTTCCAGATTTCCCTCAAGAGGGTTAATATTTCAGGGCAAACTGAATGACCCTGAGAAGGATGATCTTGAGCTCTCTTCCTTGTAGTATTTCTTCTATCTAACCCATGGGAAAAGGACAGGGTAGCAAAAGTAGATTGATTAAGGCTGTTTTATTTCATTCTCTTTTATTATCTGGATTAATTACAGTAGGAGCTCTATTAACTGCCCTAAGTTTAAATGATTTACCAGATTAACCAGTGCTCTGTATTCCTTCTGTAAAATATACGACCAAAAGCGCTTGGCATGCTGAATGTGCACAGCTGTGAGGCTTCTCTCTAGTGAGCCCTCATACCTCCACTTAAGTGGTCCATTTAATAATTTTTTTTTTAATTTTTTTAAGATGGTGTCTCTCTCTGTTACCCAGGCTGGAGTGCAATGGCGCAATCTTGGCTCACTGCAACCTCCGCCTCCCAGGTTCAAGCAATTCTCCTGCCTCAGTTTCCTGAGTAGCTGGGATTACAGGCATGCACCATCATGCTCAGCTAGTTTTTGTATTTTTATAGAGATGGGGTTTCACTATGTTGCCCAGGCTGGTCTTGAACTCCCAACCTCAGGTGATCCACCCGCCTTGGCCTCCCAAAGTGCTGGGATTATAGGTGTGAGCCGCCACACCTGGCCAAGTGGTCCATTTTTAAGAATCAGTTGTTCCCAAACCTGTTTGTGCTGTCCTTGTGACTGCACTAAGAAATTTAATTAAATATTGTACCAACTATTGAATTGTGACTGCAAAGAGTGTCATTTTTTGTTAAAATCAAAGTAACACATCTACATAGTTTAAAAAGTTAATTAATGCTTTGAAAGTAATGCACTGTAAGTACAAGACAAAACAATCGCCCAACACAGTAGACCCCTGCCTTCTTGTCTTTCCCTACTCCATAGAGGCAACTGCTTGCATTTCTTTTAGCTGACTTTTTTTTTTTTTTTTGCATATAGCTCCAGTTTTATAGTGGGACCATGCAGGGCCACATGGGGAAGCTCCAGTGTCCTCTGGAGGCAGAAGGAGCCAGGGGAGAGCCAGTCCAGTGCCTCAGGAATGGCAAGATGGGGTAAACAGTTTAGGACTGGCTAGTTTGAGTAATTTCTGCAAGCTGTAAACACTAGGGATGGTCCTTAGTGCCTAGTACCTGACCCTGGGATGGCTAAGGAAGAGGACTCTGCCTCCTGGGATGTAGAGGTCAGGTAGAGGGGGCAGGGCTTGGCTTTGGTTAGTTTGCATATAGAAGGTTTGCTGAGCCCTTTGCTATCTCTAAGAATTGGCTGATTTTTTTTTTTTTTTTTTTTTTTTTTTTTTTTGGTGATGGAGTCACACTCTGTCACCCAGGCTGGAGTGCAGTGGCATGATCTCAGCTCACTGCAACATCCACCTCCCAGGTTCAAGCAATTCTCCTGCCTCAGCCTCCCAAGTAGCTGGAATTACAGGAATGCGCCATGACGCCCAGCTAATTTTTTTTTTTTTTTTTTCTATTTTTGGTAGAAACAGGGTTTTGCATGTTGGCCAGACTAGTCTTGAACTTCTGATCTCAAGTGAGCCGCATGCCTTGGCCTCCCAAAGTGCTGGGATTACAGGTGTGAGGCACTGCACCCAGCCAGAATTGGCTAATCTTGAAGGTACAGTCTATCCCCACCAGAAAGGTCTTTAAAATGTTAAAAATCATACTTTTCAGAAAATTAAAAAGTATAAATAACACAATGCTTAAATAAATCAGATACTATATTGTGTCAATTCCATGTTTTTTTCTTGAAAACACCCCAGTTAGTACCTTTCATCTTTCTGCTACAAACTGGTCTGCTCATTCGCTAGATCAGCTGTACAGCTGCTGTCCGGAGAACATCCTTCCCTTCATGCTGGGGATTCTTTTGTCTTCCTCTCCTGTCCTCTGGTTACCATATTTTAAAAATCTTTCTAGTTTTGGTGAAAAAAACCAACAACAAACCAAACTATTCAGCATATTTTTGAGAAAGGGGTACAGAGGAAATAGTTTTTAGGATATATAAGATTATTATTATTTAGCATTCTGAGGGCTTTGTTCTCTTCTAGCATTAGGTCGTGTTGAGAAACCCCAAATCTGTTCTGATTCCCAGTCCTTCTTTTTTGGCTGACTCTGTTGTCCATCTTTAGATTCCTGCTCCTTTATTATATGACTTTTTTGGTTCTCTCTGGAAGCTTTTAGCATGTTCTTTTCCTTTTTCATTTGAAATTTTACAATAATGTGCTTTAGAATGAAGTTTTTTTTTTCCTTCATTATGTTATCCTCAGTGAATCCTTTCAACATAGAAGCTCATGACTTTAAATTGTGACGTTTTCTTATTATTTTTTCTGAAGATTTATTATTTCTGTTTACTGCCTCTGTGGAGATGATTATATGGCTTTTCTCCTTTATGATATTAATGTGATGAATTTCATAAATTAATTTGCAAACGTCAACTCAACCATGCATTCTTGAGATATATACAACTTCATCATGATATATTATCATTTTATTTTATTTTGTTTCTTCCCCCCATATCTTTATTGAAAGGTAATTGGCATATAATGAACTGTGCATATTAAAGTGAGCAATGTGGTAAATTTTGACATCTGCATATATCTGCGAAACCATCACCACAATCAAGATATTCAACATATTCATCATCCCTCTCTCTCACCACCCAATCTCTGGGCAACCACTTATCTGCTTTCTGTCATTGTAGATTAGTTTTCATTTTCTAGAATTTTGCATGAATGGAATGATGCAATATGTACATTTTCTTTTGTTTGGCTTATTAAACTCAGTGTAATTAGATATTCATCCATATTTTTAAGCATAGCAACAGTTCATTTCTTTTTATTGTTGAGTAGTATTCTGTTGTATGGATATATCACCAGTGGCTTATTCATTCACTTATAGATGAACAGTTTTCTTTTCTACTTTTTGCATATTTCAAATGAAGCTGCAGTGAACATTCTTCTGTAGGTCTTTGTGTGAACATATGCTTCCATTTCTCTTGGATAAAAACCTATGTGTGGAATGGCTGAGTCATATGGTAGGTGTATTTTCCACTTCTTTTTTTAGCTTTTATTTTAAGTTCAGGGGTACATGTGCAGGTTTGTTACATAGGTAAATTGTGTCATGGGGGTTTGTTGTACAGATTATTTCATCACCCAGGTATTAAACCTAGTATCCATTAGTTATTTTTCCTGATCGTCTCCCTCCTCCCACCCTTCATCCTCCGGTAGGGCCCGGTGTGTATTGTTCCCTTCTGTGTGTCCATTTGTTCTCATCATTTAACTCCCATGTCTAAATTTTTAAGGAACTACCAAACTGTTTCCCAGTTTGAGAGCTGTAATTGTCCCATATTCTCACTAACACTTGTTATGGACAATCTTTAAAATTTAGACATCTTCATGGGTAGCAACAAAATTGATACCTTATTTCAGTTCTAATTTGCTTTTCTCTAGTGACATAGAATATTGAGCATCTTTTCAAGTGATTATTTACAATGTGTGTGTGTGTGTGTGTGTATGTATTTTTGAGACAGGGTCTTGCTGTGTTGCCCAGTCTGGAGGGCAGTGGCTCAATCTCAGCTCACAGCAACCTCCACCTCCCGGGCTCAAGCAGTCTTCCTACCTCAGCTCCCCAAGTAGCTGGGACCACAGGTGCACACCTCCACACCCAGCTAATTTTTGTATTTTTAGTAGAGATGAGATTTCACCATGTTGCCTAGGATGGTCTTGAATTCCTGAGCTCAAGTGATCCACCTGCCTCGGCCTCCCAAAGTGCTTGGATTACAGGCGTGACTGTGCCCGGCCTGTATGTTTTCTTTGGTGAAATGCCTCTTCAAATCTTTTGTGCATTTTCTTAGTACATTGTTTGTGTTCTTAGTATTGAGTTGTAAGGGTTTCTTTTTTTCTTTGAGTTGGAGTCTTGCTCTGTCACCCAGGCTGGAGTGCAGAGGTGCAATCTCAGCTCACTGAAACCTCTGCCTCCCAGGTTCAAGTGATTCTCCTGCCTTAGCCTTCTGAGTAGCTGGGATTACAGATGCACACCACCATGCCTGGCAAATTTTTGTATTTTTGTAGAGACGGGGTTTCACCATGTTGGTCAGGCAAGTCTCGAACTCCTGACCTTGTGATCCGCCTGCCTTGGCCTCCCAAAGTGCTGGGATTATAGGCATGAGCCACTGTGCTTGGCCATAAGAGTTTCTTATAAATTCTAGATAAAAATTATTTGTTGAATATATGTTTTACAAATATTTTCTCCTAGTCTATAGGTTGCCTTTTAATTTTCTTAACATTATCTTTTGAAGAGCAAATGTTTTTTAAATGTGATGAAGGCTGAGTGTGGTGGCTCATGCCTGTAATCCCAGCATTTTGGGAGACTGAGGTGGGCAGATCACTTGAGGCCAGGAGTTAAAGACCAGACTGGGCAACATAGTGAGATCCCCTCTCAAAAAGAAAAATTAGGCCGGACGTGGTAGCTCATGCCTGTAATCCCAGCACTTTGGGAGGCCGTGGCGGGTGGATCATGAGGTCAGGAGATTGAGACCATGCTGGCTAACAGGTGAAACCCTGTCTCTACTAAAAATACAAAAAAAAAAAAAAAAAAAAAAATTAGCCTGGCATGGTGGCACATGCCTGTAATCCCAGCTACTCAGGAGGCTGAAGCAAGAGAATTGCTTGAACCCGGGAGGCAGAGTTTGCAGCGGGCTGAGATCACACCATTGCACTCCAGTCTGGGCAACAGAGTGAGACTCCATCTCAAAGAAAAAAAAAGGAAAATTAAATGCGATGAAGTCCAATTTATTGATATTTTCCTTTTTATACTTTGTGTTTATGTTGTATTTAAGAAATCTTTGTTAAACCCAAGGTCACTAAGATTTTTTTCTTAAGTTTTCTTCTAGAAGTTTTACAATTTTAGCTCTTGTATTTAGGTCTATGATCCATCTCAAATCAGTTTCTTTCTTTTTTTTTGGAAATGGAGTCTTTCTCTGTTGCCCAGGCTGGAGTGCAGTGACTCAATATTGGCTCACTGCAGCCTCCACCTCCCAGGTTCAAGCAATTCTTTGTCTCTGCCTCCTGAGTAGCTGGGATTACAGGTGCCCGCAACCATGCCCAGCTAATTTTTGTATTTTTAGTAGAGACAGTGTTCTACTATTTTGGCCAGACTGGTCTTGAACTCCTGACCTCAAGTGATCACCCATCTTGGCCTCCCAAAGTGCTGGGATTACAGGTATGAGCCACTGTGCCCAGCCTTCAAATTAGTTTTGTATATAGTGTGACATAAGGGTCAGGTTTCATGTTTTTAAATTTTTGATATAAAGTCTTGCTGTTTCCCAGGTTGGTCTTGAGCTCCTTGGCTCAAGCCGTCCACCTGCTTCGGCCTCCCAAATTGCTGGGACTACCGAGGCACTCCACAGTGCTGGGCTTCAAGGTTTATTTTTCTGCATATGGCTATTCAATTATTCCAGTACCATTCATTGAAAATCTTATCCCTTCCCCATTAAATTGTTTTGGCATCTTTGTTGAAAATCAATTGATCATGTATGTGCGGATCTACTTCCGAATTCTTTATTCTGTTTCAATGATATATATATATGTGTATCTTTTTTTATCATCCCTAATTTATTTTAAAATGTGTCTATCTTTATGCCAATCCCACACTGTATTGATTGCTGTAGCTTTATGGTAAGTCTTGAAATAAAGTAGTATAAGTTCTCCAACTGTGTCCATTTTTTTTCTTTCCAAATTTGTTTTAGTTATTTTAGTTTATTTACATTTCCATATAAATCTTGGAATCAGCAGATGAATTTTTGCAAAAAATCTTGCTGGAAATTTGACTTTGATTGTGTAGAATCTACAGACCAATTTATATATGTAGATCAATTATCATGTTAATGTGATGAATTACATTAATTTGTTTTCAAATATTAAACCAGCATTTTATTTTAAAATAAACCCCACTTAGTTATGATATTTTATCTTTTTTATATAATGTGGGATTTGATTTGCCGATATTTTATTAAAGATTTTTGCATCATTTCTTTTTCTGAAATTTTATTTTGTTCTAATGTCATAAAATAAATTGGAAATTATCCTCTCTATCTCTATTTGTGAAAGAATTTGTATTACATTGGTATTATTTCTTCCTTGAATGTTTGATAGACTATAGTAGTGAAAGCATCTGGGCCTAGGGTTTTCTCTGTGGAAGATTTTCAGTTACAAATTCAATTTCACTGAGTCAGGTTTGATAAGTTACATTTCTCAAGGAATTTATCTATTTAATCATTGAATGTATTGTCCATTCATTTGTTTATAATTTTGTTTTGTTATTGAAAATGTCCGTAAGATTTATAGTGATGTTCCCTTTTTTATTCCTGACATTGTTAATTTGTGTTCTCTCTCCCTCCATCCCTCTCTCACTCTCTCTTGTCAGCTGGTCTGTGGGATTATCACCTTTATTAATCTTTTCAGAGAACCACTTTTTATTTCTTTGATTTCCTTTATTGTTTGTTAACTTTTTAGTTTATTGATTCCCTCTCTTAGCTTTATTACTTCCTTCCTTCTACTTAGTAGGAGTTTAATTTGCCCTCATTTTTTTAGCTTCTTAAGGTAGGAAATTTGATTATATTTTAAACTTAAAAAAACTTAAAGCTATAAAATTCCCTTTAAGCACTGTTTTAGCTGAATTCTACATATTTTGATTGGGTATGTTTTCATCATTCAATTAAAAACATAGTTTCTAATTTTTTCTTGCAATTTCTTCTTTAACCCATAGGTTATTTGGAAGTTTGCCGCTTAATTTCAAAGTGCTTGGGAAGTTTTATAGCTATCTTGTTAAAAATTGATTTCTAATTTAATTTTGTCAGAGAACATACTTTGTATGACTTAAATCTTTTAAGATACATTCAGACTGATTTAGGGTCCAGCATATGGTACGTCTTAGTGAATGTAATATGTGCCATTGGAAATGATGCGCATTCTGCAATTGTTGGTTGTAATCTGCTATAAATGTCAACTAGGTTAACTTGGTTGATAGTATTGTTGAATTCCTCTGTGTTCCCAATGATACTTTTTTGTCTGTTTATTCTATCAATTAATGAGAAAGGTTTATTAAAATCTCCAACCATTATTGTGCATTTATTTCTATTTCTTTAGTTCTGTTGATTTTTGTTTTATATATTTTGAAGCTCTGAGTACATCTCCCTGATGAGTTGACCCTTTTATCATTATGAAATGTCATTCTTTCTCTGTAATACTTATCTTAAAATCTACTTTGTTTGATATGAATGTAGCCACTCAAGCTTTCTTATGCATACTGTTTGCAAAGTGTGTGTGTGTGTGTGTGTGTGTGTGTGTGTATCTATCTCAATCCTTTTAGTTTCCGCCTATCTCTGTCTTTTTATTTAAAGTGTGTTTTTGCAGGTAGCATATAGTTGGATCTTGTTTTTATATTCAGTCTGACAATTTGTGCTTCTTGATTATTGTGTTTAGTTTATTTGCATAGTGTGTAGTCCATTGACATTTGGCATAATATTGATAATTTGTGTTGAAGTGTATTGTCTTCATTTCTGATTGTCCCATCTGGTTTTGTTGCTGTGTTGTTCCTCTGTTCCACACTTTTTGTCTTCTTTTGGGTTAATCAAATATTCTTTAGCTTTGCATCTTATGTCTTCTGTTGGATTTTTATCTATACCTCGTCGTATTTTTCTTTAGTGGTTTCTCTGGGGATTACACTATACATTGTTAAGTTATCATAGTCCATTTAGAATTAATATTGTGCACTTTACATAAAATGTAAAACACTTGTCACAGTATAAAGTCTATTCCTTCCATCTTTTGTGCTATAATTGTCATATATTTTATTTCAATCTACATTATATACTCTACAACACAAAGTTATTGTTTTTGCTTTAGACAGTTAGTTGTCTTTTAAGAAAATCAAAAGAAGGAAAAAAAGATACTTTTAAAATATTTACCTAGATATTTATCATTTCTGGCATTCCTTATTTTTTCCTGAAGATTCTGATTTTCTATCATTTCCTTTCAACCCAAAATACTTTTTTATAGCATTTCTTTTAGTGTAGAGCCATAGGTGACAGATTCCTTCAGCCTTCATTTATTTATCTCATTTATTTCATGTTTTTCCCTTCTTTCAAAACACACAGCCTTGCACTGCCTGTGTCCAGTGCCTGAAAACAATTGGCTCATAGATTTTGTCCAGATTGTAGTTGTTTATGGTAGGAGGGGTAAGTCCGTTACCAGTTACTCTGTCATGGCTGAAAGGGGCCATCTCTTCTGTTTTTGCTTTCTAGAATTCCTTTTATTCAAGTATTGGACTTCTGAAGCTGATCTTCTGAATATTTTTCCCCACCCATATTCTATCTGCTTATTTTGTTTCACTCTCCAGGGGACTTTCTCAGCCTTCAGCTCGATGGAAAAGTCTAAATTTTCTATCATACCTTTAATTTCTAAGAGCCCTTTCCAGTTTTTACAGAATTTGTGTGTTTTTTAAATTTTTTTCTGGTCTTAGTAAGTGTACATCTTTGTAGTTTTTAAATTAATTCTGATAAATAGGACACATTTTGAGGAAGCAAGGTGCTCTGTTATCCTTCTGAAGGCAGGTATAGCAGTTTCTTAGAAGAGGTTTCTTCTGCTCTCTCTGTTGCTTTTGATTTCCCTCCCTTATACATTTTCGTCTTTCATGTTGGGGGTTATTCTCAAATGTCTGGCAATCCTTGAGCATCTTTTCATATTTAAAAGTGAGGCTATATGGCCAGGCATGGTGGTTTACTCCTATAATCCCAGCACTTTGGGAGGACAAGGCAGGAGGATCCCTTGATCCTAGGAGTTTGTGACCAGCCCCATCTCTACAACTCTACCAAAAAAAAAAAAAGAAAAAAAAAATGCAAAAAGGTAGCCAGGAGATGGAGTGCACTTGTAGTCCCAACTACTTGGGAGGCCGAGGCAGAAGGATTACTTGAGCCCAGGATTTTCAATACCAGCCTGGCCAACATAGTGAGACCCTGTCTCTACAAAAAGTTAAAAAAAAAAAAGCATTAGCTGGGCCTGGTGGCATGCACCTGTAGTCCCAGCTACTTGGGAGGCTGAGGCTAGAGAATCGCTTGAGCTTAGGAGTTTGAGGCTACAGTGAGCTATGATTACACCATTGTACACCAGCCTGGGCAAAAGAGCAAGCCCCTGTCTCTAAAAACATTAATTAAAAAAAAAATGGCTGGTGATAGCTCATGCCTGTAATCTCAACAGTTTAGGAGGCCGAGGCAGGTGGATTGCTTGAGCTCAGGAGTTTGAGACCAGCCTAGGAAACATGGCAAGTTCCCCATCTCTACAAAAAATACAAAAGTTAGTTGGGCATGGTGGCATGTGCCAGTAGTCCCAACTACTCAGGAAGCTGAGGTGGGAGGATTGCTTGAGCCCGGGAGGCAGAGGTTGCAGTGAGCTGAGATCGAGCCACTCCCCTTCAGCCTAGGTGACAGAGTGAAACCCTTGGAAAAAAAGAAAGTGAGGCCCTAGAAGGCTATGGGGTCAGGGCTTGTTTCCTGCGGGATCACAGTGCCAGTAAGGACTTATGCGTCTTGTTCAGAGATCTTGACAGTTGGCATGTATTTGTAGACTTATAGTATCCGTAGAGAGGTGTCCTCCAATGGCTTGATGGACAGAATAAACCAGCTGCCAGTGTCCTTGGAGCCTAATCAGGGAAGGAGGCCAGGGGTCTGTCTGGTGAGTCATTCTGTAGAGTCTTACATCCTCTCTCTGTTTTCGGTAAGAACCCGCACCCTCACTTTTAGGTGGCCTGGTGCTCTGAGTCCAGAGCCTCCAGTTCAACCTGCTCAGAGTGAAGTCTACAGTCCTTTTGAGCTGAGAGGATGCAGTTCCCTTTCTATCTGGGTTGGAAGAAGACACTTGGGTCTCACTATTCTTGATGAAGAATACCAGCAAATCTTCCTTACGTAGCCCCACCATGCTGCCTCTTGGGGTCTGCAATTCCTAAGCCATTCAGCATCTGCTGGGTGACCCCCTTTACCTTGGGCAGCCGCCTCTCGCCAAGTTTAACCCTGCTGAGCCTGCTGGGCCAGCGTCTGTTTTCTGGCATTTCTCTTGCTGTTGTCTTTTCTCCTGTTCACTTTGTCCCTTTTGGGTTATTTTTTTTTGATCCCTTGACTCTCATTTTAGTAGGGTTCGAGGAGGAAGGGCTGATAAATGTGTGCCCAATCTCCTGTGTACCCACCTTCTACTATAAAGAAATGGAAACAGGAAATCATTTTAAAAATTATGTTATGGGCTGGGTGTGCTGGCTCACACCTGCAAGCACAGCACTTTGGGAGGCTGAAGTAGGAAGATCACTTGAGCCTAGGAGTTAGAAGCCAGCCTAGGTAAAGACAAAGAGGGAGTACTGGTCTCACTCTTTACAAAAAAATGAAAAAGTTTGCCGTGAGTGGTGGTGTGCACCTATGTTCCTAGCTACTTGGGAGGCTGAGGTGGAAGAATTGCCTGAGCCCAGGAAGGAGAGGCTGCAGTGGACTTTGATCATGTCATTGGACTCCAGCCTGGGTGATATTGTGAGACTCTGTTAAAAAAAAAAAAAACAAAAAGTTATTATGTGGATGACGCAAGAGAGACTGTGGAACTCTACTCAGAGTTTCATTCTAAGCTTGGTCCTACACTAGGAACTTGGTGAATAAATAAATGTACATTTACATTTTTAGGTCAGAATAATTTGCTTGAGTTAATATGTCTGTAGGAGGCATTATTATTTTTTTCACAATTGACTGCTTTTATTGGGGCTTTCAATTAATCAATCTATTCTATTCCTGTGATGTAAAACACAGTCTCCTTTTACCTTATAACCTTTATTTAATAGCAGACAGTCGTTGTCCGGATAAGAGGAAATTGGAAGTCCAGGATAGTGAATTATGTCTTTCATATTTTTGAGACAGGATCTCACTATGTCACCCAGGCTAGAGTGCAGTGGCAACAGTCATGGCTCACTGCAGCCTCCACCTCCCTGGCTCAAGCAATCCTCCCACCTCAGTCTCCTGAGTAGCTGGGACTACAGGTGTGCACCTCCATGCCTGGCTAATTTTGTTCATTTTTTTTGTAGAGAGAGACAGAGTTTCACTAAGTTGCCCAGGCTGGGCTCAAGTGACCCTCCCACCCTGGCCTCCCAAATTGCTGGGATTACAGGCATGAGACACCATACCCAGTCATGTCTTCCTCTTTTCCAGGTGACTAAATAGCTAAGTTACCTGTGGAAGTGGACTGAATCTAGATGATAGTACTGCTCTCAGTCTTCTCTTTTTCAATTGTTCATTAATTCTTTCAACAAATATGTGTTGGCTGCATGCCCTAGTGCATCTCCCTGTGGGAATGCACAGCCATTGACTTAATCCACGCAGATGTTTCCTGGTTGTTCATAAGCATAAAAGGGACATAGTTACCAGGCACAGTGGCTCACACCTGTAATCCCACTCGAGAGGCTGAGGTGGGAGGATTGCTTGAGGCCAGGAGTTTGAGACAAGCCTGGGCAACACAGTGAGACCCCTATCTCTAAAAAAATTCAAAACAAAAAAAAATCTTAGTCAGGTGTGGTGGCACCTGCTTGTAGTCCCAGCTACTTGAGAGGCTGAGGCAGGAGGATCACTCGAGCAAAGGAGTTAGAGGCTGCAGTGAGCCATGATTGTGCCACTGCATTCCAGCTTGTGTGACAGAGCGAGACCCTGTGTCTAAAAAAAAAAAAAAAATGGGACACAGTTGTGGTGAATTTCTTTATTTTTTTTACTTTTTGTCTGAAGGTAAAAATGTATCTTTGTTCTCTTAATTTTTGTCAGGGGGGCAACCACTCATGTCAAACAATAGTGGTAAGGGGAGGAAAATATTATGCAAAGGGCTAAATATGCTGTAAAAATTACCTTTTCTATGAATGGGGTCATTTGAAACACTTTAATGAAATACACTGGTTAATAGTCATTATTGGAATAAAGGACTCCACATAATTTTAATCATCATTCAGAATACTTTACTGTGCAGCAAGATTTAGCAATGTTATAGGCCTTGGGGAAGGTTTTCTGCATTTCTTTTCAAGTTTCAAGCTTTCATATTATAGTCCTAGAGGCACACTCTTCCCAAAAGCAGGAGGAAGAAACAGCTTGCTGAATGGTATGGCTAGACCCCTTTCTGGATTCAAATCTTCTCAATTCTGGGAAGAAGTCATTTGGAAGAATGACTTTTCTTGGAAGAGCATAGTTTACTTCAATAGTATCCAAACAGCTAGCAAGTTGTTGTTGTTTTTTTTTTTTAGGCAGGATCTCACTTTGTCATCCAGGCTGGAGTGCAGTGGCATAATCACGGCTCACTGCAGCTTCCATCTCCATGGCTCAATTGATCCTCCCACCTCAGCCTCCTGAGTAGTTGGGACTACAGGTGTGCCATCATGCCTGACTAATTTTTCTGTTTTTTGTAGAGATGGAGTCTCGCCATGTTGCCCAGGTTGGTCTCAAACTCCTGGACTCAAGCAATCCTCTCATCTCGGCCTCCCAAAGTGCTGGGATTACAGGTGTGAGCCACCACACCTGGTAACAACTAGCAGTTTTAGCTGACAAAGAAATTTAGCCCTAAATGACCTGGCCTGAAGTTATTTTTGACATGTAGCTTCCCCACTGCCACACAAGGGACTAAAGGAACTCTGTACCACAATTTCTATGTCAGTGTCTTATGCTAGGATTAAGAGTATTTATATGCACAAGGGCTGTCATTTTTCAAAAACCTTTCTTTCTTCCTCTTTCGTTGTTTCCCCTCCAGCTCTCCACCTTGTGCACAAGATACTGTCCTGGTCAAGGAGGGGAGGGAGTCTGTAAACAGCGCCCGTAAAGAGGCAAGGGCTTGTGAAGTGATGGATGCTGTTGGAACAGAGCAAAGTCTGGCAGGATGGACAGAAAATGTGGGAACCAGGCCTAGGGAGGGTGGGAAGGGTGAGAGGATCAGAATCAAATGCTGGAGAGGGAGGTGAAGAGGCTGGGGCACGATGGAGGTGGGGAAACCCAAGGATTAGGGGGTAACCCACACATAGAGGGAAGGAACCAGGGTTTTCGTGGCAGTATTTTGTGTCTGCCTCTCCTTTTATTTTATTTTTTAGTGGCAGACTTCTGAGAAATAGGAAAATAAGGGATGAGTATGGTTCCCATAATAGTAGGAACTCACAGTACCTTTTATAAGCTTATAATTGATTTTCCCATCTCTGTTTTCCCAAGCCTGACAATTCAGACCTGGAGGCTGTGTGCCTGAGAGGGGGAGGGGAGAGAAGCTCTGCTAGTGCATCATTCCGGCCACAGCCCAGGCTTATTAGCATTTGAGCAGCAAGAAGGATCTATCCCTAGAAGCTTCCTCCCTGCCTTCTTCCTGGAACTCCCCAAGGAGTGAGGACCTTGGGGAGGGAGGAGATGGTGTAGTTGAAAGAAGCAACATTAATAGTCAGGGAGTTAAACCCACTAAAATCAGCCACATTTCAGAAAATGTAAACATGCCATTTTTACATAGACTTAGTGCCCACCACCCCCTACCCCCTGCTGAATCCTGGTTATAGACTAACAGTTGCAGTTAGATGCTTATGAAAAATAACCCCGTTTCCCAGGATGAGCCTAACTTGGGCTCACACTAACTTGGGCTGGGTTCATATTGATACATTTCTTCCTTTTTCTCCCCTAATTTTTGTCTGGAGGAAAAAATGTATCTTCGTTCTCTTAATTTTGGGCTAACTTCTACTGCAGGATTTTCTGGCCTGAAGAAAGTTCTTCCATATGAGTGTAGTTGTGAACAAAGTGTAGCTCCAGGAGTTTTGTTCTGCATAGTGGGGAGCGGTGGAAACCACGAGGCTACCGCAGGTGGTGGACTTGGCAGAGAGAGGAGCATATGGGTTTGACAGCGGAAATAGATGTCACCATCTGGTACCCGGGCCCTTCAGATGATTCCATTACTTCCCTGTCTTACCCCATATCTAGGTTGAGTGCAGATGGCATTTGAGATATATTTGCTTAATTTTTTTTTCTTTTTTAATGATGTAGTCCTGGTTTTAAGCAAATGGAGATAAAAGGTGATGTGCTGTTAGGGATGTCTGCCAAGGCAAAGCTCACAGAAGATGGGAGAAGTTTCTGAGGATAGACTACCTCTGACATTATTGCTTGGATTGGAGCTGAGCTGTTTCCTGTTAGAAAAGGCAGAATACAAGCCCCAGGGAAGGGGCCAATCAGTGTGCCAGCTACTGGAGCGCAAGGAGGATTCATTCCTGGATGAGAGGTGACTCAGCAGAGAGATTTCCTAGAGACACCTCCTGCCTCCCCCTTGGATGACGTTCAAATCAGACTTCTAGACATACAGCTTGTTAGGTGTTTAGTGATTAACTTTTGTGTGGGACTTGAATGTAAATCCTAGACTATGGCAGTTTGGGATATGGTCAGTTAAGCCAGATATGCTTTGAGTATCTTGTTAGATTTAAACATCTAGAATTTTGATGGCTGTGAACTTTGAGAATCTTATTTGGGATTATGGAATTATAGAGACACAGGGCAAATGAGATAAATGGGGTTCTCTTTCGTAGTTTTGTTGTTGTTTAGTTCATGTGGTCAGGTTATTCAGTGGCATGTCCCATGCAGATTTCTTACATCTGCCATCAGCTATGACATCACGCCTGGATTCCAGTAACAGGATGGCATTTCATCAAATTCTGAAAGTCATCATTATTTGGACTAGAACAACCTATTCCTTAAAATGCCTAGTAAGACGAATTCTGGAAACAACCCCCCAGGTTGGAACTCCTTAACAAAATCAGGGCACCTTGGCTGCAGTTGGTTGCAGTGTCACTTACCTGGAGAAGGTGCCTTGTTCACCCCAGGATGACCTGTCTGTGGGTTGAAAAACAGTGCTGTTCCCTTTGAGTCAGAATGGTGCTGGCCACTCCCCTATTGTCTTTTCCTGCCAAGTTGGATTCAGTGCTGCTGGATTTCTGGCATGCTGGAGTTAGTGATGGGGCAAAGATATGTTTGGAATTGGATGAAACTCTGGACACCTCTTCAGCTCCACTGTTTAGACAGCAGCTGGCTGGAGTGGCCTCCCAGTCAGTATCATCCATTCTCGAGACTAGAGGCAATCCCACTTCTGCTGATGGTCACCCAGAATTCCATCTCCCCACCTCCTCTCCAGATCCATGAGAAAGAAGAGGAAGAGTTCAATGAGAAGAGTGAAAATGATTCTGGTATCAACGAGGAGCCTCTGCTCACAGCAGATCAGGTATAAGTATCTCTCCAGGTTATTGGGACCTTTTGTTCTTTTGATAGAGAAAAAGCTCAAGAGAACACACTTGCCACATCCATTTAAGGCGGAAGAAAGATATGTGGTCATGTGGTGCCTGTGCTCATGACTCAGAGTATTTTTCCTTTCTTTTTTTCTTTATATATATATATATTTTTGAGACAGAGTCTTGCTGTGTTGCCCAGGCTGGAGTGCAGTGGCGTGATCTTGGCTCACTGCAACCTCCACCTCCCGGGTTCAAGTGATTCTCCTGCCTCAGCCTCCCGAGTAGCTGGGACTACAGGCATGCACCACCATGCCTGGTTAATTTTTATAAAACATTTTTTGGTAGAGATGTGGTTTCACCACGTTGGCCAGGCTGGTCTCAAACTCCTAACTTCAAGTGATCTGTCCACCTCAACCTCCCAAAGAGCTGGGATTATAGGCATGAGCCACTGTGCCTGGCCTTTTTTTTTTTTTTTTTTTTTTTTTTCATTTTGAGACAGGGTCTCACTTTGTCACCCAGGCCAGAGTGCAGTGGCACAATCAGGGTTCACTGTAGCCTCAACCTCCTTGGCTCAAGCGATCCTCCCGCCTCAGGCCCCTAAGTAGCTGGGACTACAGGCATGCACCACTATGCCCAGCTAATTTTTTGTACTTTTAGTGGAGATGAGGTTTTACCATGCTGCCCAGGCTGGTCTCAAACTCCTGGACTCAAGCAATCCACCCGCCTTGGCCTCCCAAAATGCTGGGATTACAGGCATGAGCCACGGTGCCTGTCCAACTCAGAGTATTTTTGATAAGGGATTTCATCTCTCTTTCTGCCTCAGGTTGCCCACCTGCAGTGAACATGAATGTCATTCTTGACACTTGGGATAGTTGGGATCAGTCTCTGATAGGAGCCAGAGACAGGCATAGTATTTAGTAGCTACAATCCTGCTAAGCCTTCTTTTTGAAACTCGTTGTACTTGGAGTCAAGACACTTAAACAAGGGTCCCAAATACCTGTTTTCCCAAAAAAAGAAGTGACAGATGAGGCTTTTGTGTGATGGATATATTCTTACATTTCATAGAACACTCAAAATTTTGCGCCTTCCGAAAGGAGTCTTAGAGCCACTTCGACTTTGTGAAAAAAGATAGAGTGCTTCGCACTCAATTGAGAGCATCATAGCTTTAATAATTTATTACTTAGAGAGGATAATGTTCAGTTTCTGGATTCCTTATTCAATGTTTTAGCCAACAAATATTTATGGGTGCTTATTTTGAGCTAAATACTACACAAGTTTCCACAATGTCTTTCTGCAAAGCTCCACTGGCAGGCTTCAGTGCCAGAAAGTGCTTTTTAGCAGCAACGGTGCTTTTTCATATCTGTGATAAAAAGGTGGGAATTGAAACACGTGAGGATTAGGAGACTGAAGAGAACCAGATTTTTAAAAATAGGGGCTAATAGCTATTCTTGTGACTTGTAGGAGGAACTACAATTCAATGATATGAACTCAATTATAACTACTCTTAGAGGAAAGACATTCAGCCATAAGACCCTGACAGGGACTTGTGTCATTTGGTTGCATTCTGTAAAATGGCTTTCAGTAGTCAAAGACTGGGTATTTCTTAAGTTTGTGAGTAGAGGTGAAAAGGTTTGGGAATAAGAATGGAAATTATTCTAAAGGAGGAGACCCTGAAACCCCTTACCACTGTGAAGAAACCACCTCAAAGACTACAATGCTGGCCTCGGGGACTTAGTCCATCCATGGAGAACAGACAAAGGTGAAGGTTGTGACAAAACTCATCTAAAGACTTGCTTTCAGCAGCAGTCTTCTTCTTTTTTTTTTTTTTTTTTGAAACAGGATCTGGCTCTGTTGCCCAGGCTGGAGTCCAGTGGCCCAATCTCAGTTCACTGCAACCTCCGCCTCCTGGGCTCAAGCCATCCTCCCACCTCAGCCTCCCAAGTAGCGTGGACTACAGACACACGTCACCACAAATGGCTAATTTTTCTGTTTTTTGCAGAGATGGGGTCTCGCCATGTTGCTCAGGCTGGTCTTGAACTCCTAGCTCAAGTGATCCATCTGCCTCGGCTTCCCAAAGTGCTGGGATTACAGGCATGAGACACCATGCCCAGCTAGTAATTCACTTTTGTTCCTTTTGGCAGATATCTAATTTTCCCTCCACTTCTGGGAGCTGGCTCCTGTCAATAGTCTAGATTAGAGCTGGGGTTCTTATCTACTTGCTGCTCTCTAGACTCCACCTATCCTTCTATTATTTCATTATCTCTATTTTCACTTGTTGCTGGGCAGCTTCAGTTCTTGTCTAGGTGAATTCTGGAGAAATAGCTGTTTTCCTCCCCATTTTGTGTTGTTCTAGGAGCACGCTGTTTTTTACAGTCATGTGTATTATGACAACTAATGGACTGGGTTTTGTGTTAAAGTTGGGTGAATGAAATATTTTCCCACTTAGAAATAGCTCAGCAAATTGAAGTAAATGTTCCCTTCCAGGCAGCTCTGCCTTGCTTCCTGAAAGAGTAGCTTA
Source organism: Pongo pygmaeus (assembly GCF_028885625.2). Taxonomy (NCBI): domain Eukaryota; kingdom Metazoa; phylum Chordata; class Mammalia; order Primates; family Hominidae; genus Pongo; species Pongo pygmaeus. The sequence continues at coordinate 127,223,280 of NC_072382.2, read as the reverse complement.
TTTCCAATAAGTCATTTATCTAAATGGAGCTCTTGGAAGAGGTTTTACATTAAAGAGTGCTTTACATTAAAGAAAGAGTGTATGCAAGCCTTTGGTTGGAACTATTTTTATTATTCAGTATTTATTTAAAAACAATATTGCTTTAGAAATTTTCAGATAGCTAATTAGAAACATCCTTAACTGATCAAAATTCAAGCCAGAATGCCCCTCCAGCAGAGAACAGAGTTAGCACTCTCTCGTGTACCTTCTTCAGGTAATTGAGGAGATTGAGGAAATGATGCAGAACTCCCCAGACCCTGAGGAAGAAGAGGAGGTTCTGGAAGAAGAGGATGGAGGAGAAACTTCCTCCCAGGCAGACTCGGTCCTCCTGCAGGAGATGCAGGCGTTGACACAGACCTTCAACAACAACTGGTCCTACGAAGGTGAGGGCCCTGGGCGCTGGGCTGGCCAAGGAGGAAGCACCTGCTCGGGGCCAGGCTCTGGGCCGTGTGCTTTGTACATGGCTAATAGAACTCTGACTGCCTCAGAGCAGAGCCTTGCAGATCTAGGTGGTCAGCAATATCTATCTTACTCGGCATCAGGAGAGAAGTTTGCATTTTTGAGAAAAGAATAAGGTAGTCGAGCAAAATTTAAATGTTAAAACTAACCAAAGAACAAGACTAAGGCAGAATAAGCAGAAGAAATCTGAACTACTATATAAAAGCAATGAATGATGCTACCATAAAATCAATGAATAAAAAAGGTAATAGTAACAGCTCATATTTTTGAAGTGCTTTCTATGTGCCAGACCTTATTCTAAGACTTTCTTTCTTTTTTTTTTTTGAGACAGAGTCTCTCTCTGTCTGTCGCCCAGGCTGGAGTGCAGCGGCATGGTCTTAGCTCACTGCAACCTCCACCTCCCAGGTTGAAGTGATTCTCAAGCCTCAGCCTCCTTAGTAGTTGGGACTACAGGCACGTGCCACCACGCCCTGCTAATTTGTGTATTTTTGTAGAGACGAGGTTTCGCCATGTTGGCAAGGCTGGTCTCAAACTCCTGGCCTCAAGTGATCTGCCTGCCTCAGCCTCCCAAAGTGCTGGGATTACAAGTGTGAGCCACTGTGCCTGGCCTTATTCTAAGACTTTCTATGCCTAATCTCATTTCATCTTCACATCAGCTCCATTTGGATCAAAATAACTGAGTCTTTCAGAGGTTACATGACTTGTCCAAGGCCACTGTTAGGGAAATATGATTAGAAATGAGATTTCCTTCCTGTTCAGAAAACCTCTCCACAAAGACAGATGAGAAAGAAAACTATTTTATTACTATTTTTATTTATTTATTTATTTTTTAGAGATAGAATCTCGCTCTGTCACCCAGGCTGGAGTGCAGTGGCATGATCTTGGCTCACTGCAGCCTCTGCCTCCGCCTCCCAGCTTCACGCGATTCTCCTGCCTCAGCCTCCCGAGTAGCTGGGATTACAGGCATGCATCACCATGCCCAGCTAATTTTTGTATTTTTAGTAGAGATGGGGTTTCTCCATGTTGGCCAGGCTGGTCTCAAACTCCTGACCTCAGGTGATCCGCCCGTCTCGGCCTCCCAAAGTGCTGGGATTGCAGGCGTGAGCCACCACGCCCGGCCTAGAAAACTATTTTATTATTGAATAAGCATTAAACCAGGATGGGAACCACATCACAGACAACTCTCTAAAGAGACTGCAAAGACAGAAAGCAGTCTCACTCTTGTGTAGCTAAGTGGATAAATGGAACCCATTATATTGAGTAGGTTTTGCAATTTGGAGCTGGAAGGGAGTTAGACCCCTCTGCTCAGAACAATGAGAGATGATTATGTTTCTTTTTCTTTTCTTTCTTTCCTTTTTTTTTTTTTTTTTTTGAGACAGAGTCTTGCTCTGTTGCCCAGGCTGGAGTGCAGTGGCATGATCTCTGCTCACTGCAACCTCCGCCTCCCAGGTTCAAGCAGTTCTCCTGCCTCATCCTCCCGAGTAGCTGGGATTACAGGCATGTGCCACTACGCCTGGCTGATTTTTGTATTCTTAGTAGAGATGAGGTTTCACCATGTTGGCCAAGGTGGTCTCGAACTCTTGACCTCGTGATCCGACTGCCTTGGCCTCCCAAAGTGCTGAGATTACAGGCATGAGCCACTGCGCCCGGCCCGATGATTATATTTCAAAGCAGTAACCCCCAGGCCCTTGAAGAAACCCTCCTGAATTATAAGAATGACAAGAGGCTTATTTAGCCACGACAATAATTTAGTGTAAATGTAACATACGTTTATTTTAAAGATTTAATCTAAATCTTTGAGAGATTGAAAAGGATAGGTAGAAAAAATTCTGAAAGAAAAGAGAGGTGGGGGAGAGGAAAAGTCTCTTCCCTTATTTTCAACGGGGAGAATCAAGCCTCTCATTTAAAATTTGTATTTGTGCTTAGTCCATGCAGAAGTCATAAGGGGTGAAGCTAACATTTGAAGCCAGGTAGGTTAACTCCAGAGGCCATTCTCTTAACTCTCTGACACAGGTTTATAGTAATTTTGACTGTGCACAAGAAACGGCTGGATGAAGCATGAAATGAAAAAGTGTAACAGCAAAGGCAGAACAATTCACCAGCTGCAGGGTATCAAATGCCCACGCTGCAGAAGGGGCCCCATTCTAGGAGTTGATCCACCCGTGGGGAGATGGGAACTTAGAAACAGGGGAGGGAGAAGGTGGGTTGGTCAGGGTTCAAAGGTCAACCGCGGGTTAGAAGTGGTGAAAGCAGAGGCAGAATCTGGAGGCCTGCATCCTGCAAGTCAGACTTTGGCTCTGAATAGCAGCGGCAGGAGGTGGCCGGCAGAGAGTCTGCTCGGTGCTGAACTGGACTTGGCTGCCTCGCTGCATTCCCCACTGCCCTTGTCAGGCCTTTCCCAGCCACACAAAGGTCCCAAAGATAGACGCGTTCAGCAAAAGACTTGTGAAAACAGCTGAAATGCAGAGTGAAATGGCAAAAAAACAGAAGGGGGAGAGGCCAGCTCCAAAGAGCAGAATAAGGAGAAAGCCCAAGCAAGTCAGCAAATATCCGGGCGAAGCAGAAACAAAGAGGAAGAGGGAAATGGATTCTGAGGTGAAAGTGAAGGACACCATTAGACGCTGTACATCTAAAAATAACTAAAAGTATAATTGGATTGTTTGTGACATAAAGGAAAAATGCCTTAGGGAGTGGATACCTCATTCTCCATGATGTGATTATTATGCATTGCACGTCTGCATCGAAACATCTCATGTGCTCCATAAACACATACACCCACTATGTACCCACAAAAATTAAAAATTAAAAACCAATCAATCCATCAATTCTTCCTCCCCTGCCGCAAAAAGATACTATTAGATGGAGACACACTTTAAAAGATGTTTCCCAAGCATATTTTATTTTTTCAAATTATATATATGTGTGTGTGTGTATATATATATATATATATATATATATATATATTTTTTTTTTTTTTTTTTTTTTAAGTAGAAATGGAGTTTCACCATGTTGGCCAGGCTGGTCTCGAACTCCGGGCCTCAGGTGACCCACCCGCCTCAGCCTCTGAAAGTGCTGGGATTACAGGTGTGAGCCACTGTACCTGGCCTAAAATTTTAAGTGTTTAAAAGAATTTTTAATCAGAAAATGCTTAAAGGGTATACAGTTTTTATTTATTTATTTATTTTTATTTTAAGATAGAGTTTTGCTCTTGTTGCCCAGGCTAGAGTGCAGTGGCGTGATCTCTGCTCACTGCAACCTCTGCCTCTCAGGTTCAAGCGGTTCTCCTGCTTCACCCTGCCGAATAGCTGGAATTATAGTCAGGCACCACCATGCCTGGCTAATTTTGTATTTTTAGTAGAGGCAGGGTTTCACCATGCTGGCCAGGCTGGTTTCGAACTCCTGACCTCAGGTGATCCGCCCATCTCGGCCTTCCAATGTGCTGGGATTACAGGCATGAGCCACCGCTCCTGGCCTAAAGTGTATAAAGTTTTAAAGCATGATTTAGACCTGTATACAAGTATAATCTCAACTATGAAAATATATAATATGTAAACAGAAAAATTTGGAATAAAATATCCAAATCTATTTTAAATGAAAGAAGTCTTAGGAGACTTCTTAAAGTTATATGTTTCCCATGGTCTCAGCTTCCCTTTTCTTTGAAAGTAGCTGACTGCCGTATGCTGACCCGCTAGGCTTTATTTTTTCATGCATAGTCACTAATCTTCCAGGTTTCATATATTTTTGAATACATGCACTGCAACACAGGACTAGAGATGTAAAGAGGGGCTCAGATGGTCGGCTTTTTTGTTGTTGTTGCCGTATGCTATATCTTGATCAGTTCTTGGGAATAAGCACCAACATCTCTATTGCTCTTCAGTATGGATGACAAAAACCTCCCTCCCATCACTTTTCCATCCCCAATTCTTGACCCATTTCACACAAGGAATCTTATGGACACAGATAGAAAATAGAAGGAACAAAGGATCTGTCTGTCCATCCCTATCTTTGAGAATAGAGTCCACAGACTTCCTTGTGGGCTGTTTCTTCTTCCTCCTTTGTTTCCTGAGAGGGGTGTTCTCTTCTGCAGTCAGTACACAGGCCCCCGCATTCCTGGCGAGCCCCTAAATTGTGAAGGTCTTTCTTGGATCTTTAAGGAGTTGGAATAGGTCTCCTCTGAGGGGCAGTCCCATCTTGATTGGTGGTGGCCTCAGGAGCCTCCCCAGCGGGCTCTGGTGTGGATGCAGGTGTTATGCGGGAGACGGTCTTCCCCTGCAGGGCTGAGGCACATGTCTGGGTCTGAGCTGACCGAGCTGCTGGACCAGGTGGAGGGTGCCATCCGCGACTTCTCGGAGGAGCTGGTGCAGCAGCTGGCCCGCCGGGACGAGCTGGAGTTTGAGAAGGAAGTGAAGAACTCCTTTATCACGGTGCTTATTGAGGTTCAGAACAAGCAGAAGGAGCAGCGAGAACTGATGAAAAAGAGGCGGAAAGAGAAAGGGCTGAGCTTGCAGAGCAGCCGGATAGAGAAGGGAAACCAGATGCCTCTCAAGGTAGGTGAACAACCAGGCAGAAGACTGGGTGCCTCGAACCTCCAACCCTGCCCGTTTCAGTGCCCTACCAACCCTGCAGGGGACTCATCAATGTTTACTGAGCAGTGGTGGTGAGCAGCACACTGTGACAGATGGGGGTCAGAAAGCGGGAAGATATCCCCTGTTTCCTCCACTCCCCCAAAGGGCTCACAGTCTAACCCCAGAAGACAGTGTGTAAACATTAGGAAATAATTGAATTTGGCTTGTGTTCTCTGTAGGCAAGACCTTAAAGAAAGTGGAGTGAGGGTATTTCGTGTTGGGAGTCTTGAGATGGACCTCAGAATTCTGGGTCCAAATCCCTCCTTGTGTCCCAGGTTCCAGTCCTGACTGGTCTCTTTAGGGTGTGCTAAGGTGTTTCAGTGATTGAAAATGATCAGATGCCTTATTATTATTATTATTATTTTTTGAGACAGAGTCTCACTCTTTTGCCCAGGCTGGAGTGCAATGGTACCATCTCACTGCAACCTCCGCCTCCTGGGCTCAAGCAATTCTGCTGTCTCAGCCTCCCTAGTAGGTGGGATTACAGGTTCATGCCACCACTCCCGGATTATTTTTGTATTTTTAGTAGAGATGGGGTTTCACCATGTTGGCCAGGCTGGTCTCAAACTCCTGACCTCAGGTGATTTGCCCATCTTGGCCTCCCAAAGTGTTGGGATTACGGGCGTGAGCCACCGTGCCTGGCACCAGATGCCTTATTGTTCTATTGACAAGATGCCCAAACCCGTGGTTCTCATGGTTCTTTTTTTTTTTTTTTTTTTTTTTTTGGTGAGATGGAGTCTCACTCTGTTGCCCAGGCTGGAGTGCAGTGGTGTGATCTCGGTTCACTGCAACCTCTGCTTCCCGGGTTCAAGCGATTCTCCTGTCTCAGCCTCCTGAGTCACCGGGATTACAGGTTCACGCCACCACGCCTGGCTAATTTTTGTATTTTTAGTAGAGATGGGGTTTCACCATGTTGGTCAGGCTGGTCTCAAACTCCTCACTTCGTGATCTGCCCGCCTCGGCTTCCCAAAGTGCTGGGATTACAGGTGTGAGCCACTGCGCCTGGCCACTCATGGTTCTTAATCAGGGGAGCTCAGTAGAATTATCTAAGGAGCTTTTTCAAAATGCCTTTCCCTAGGCTCTATCACAGACCTACGGAATTAGTTCTCCGCATACACATTTTGAAAAAAACTTCCCCCATCAGGACAGTTGCTTTAAGACAGCCTTTTCTGATAGCTGAACATTTTGTTTTCCCCTAAGATCTTTGCATCATGGTTCATCTAAGTTTGACTGAACTGCTTTATTTTTCTATTTGCATGATGGAGGATAAAAGGAGGAAAACTGGGGGATGCAGAGGGGTCTTGTAGCCCTGAGGGACTTACTAAGATAAGATTTCTTGAGACTGTTTATTCTTGCAAAGCTCAGGCTTCAATTCTGGCCTGTCTCTGTAAGCCAATGTCTTACACTTACTGTCTAGTCACAGAACCCTGGGGCGTTATCTGGGACAGCCTGGTAGCTGAGAGGTCCCTGGGTGTGGTGACGATGGAGCAAGAAGCATTTGCCCTTCTTGAGTGTCTCTCTCCCCCACAGCGCTTCAGCATGGAAGGCATCTCCAACATTCTGCAGAGTGGCATCCGCCAGACCTTTGGCTCCTCAGGAACTGACAAACAGGTACGCGCAGTTTCCCTGCTCCAAGCTCTCTTCCTAGGCTCCTGCAGCTTGGCCTCCCCAACAACGCAGGGGGACAGTGACTCACCAGAATTATCCCAGCACTTATTTAGGGGGTTAGGGGTCCTAACACTTTCTTCTCCTCTTAAGGAGGAACAGAGAATATCTTTTTAAAAGGAGAACTTTTTTTTTTTTTTTTGAGCTCTAGTGTTCTAGGACATGGGCAAGACTTAAAATTCAACACTGCTTGTAGATCTAAGAATTAAGTTGTTTTAAGGATGAAATGCATTAAAAGGGAGTCCATTTGATGATAGATCCCATCCTAGAGTTTAATTAACTTTCCACCACACTGGATCACCCGCCAAGCCATTCCCACTAAGACTGCCTCTGCAGCTGCCCAGCTCTGGTTTTAACCCATGCTGTGGCTTTTTGTTGGCTCAGTAATTTCCCTGTGACATAGCTTGCATTTCTGGTTATTAAGACAGCATTCACAACTTTTATCAAGCGCCTGCTATGTGCTAAGCTCTGTTGTTAGGCCCTCAGGTGCAAAGGTGAAAAGTCCTGACCCCTGCCCTTATGGAGTGTATAATCTAATAGACATGGCTGGCACGTGAACAGAAAGTTTGAGATGGTGGAATGAGTGTACATGAAAGTGTATATGTTTTAAACATATTTGTAGCTGAATTCTAAGTGCCAGAATTCTAGAACTCTAGAATTCTAGAGAGTCTAGAGAAGGGGAAGAGATTTTAGCAGCATCGATCCCAGTCCTCTTGTTTTATGGTAGTGAGAACTACGGCCTGGAGATTCAAGGCATTTTTCCAAAGCCACACACACTGTCAGTAGCAGAGCCAAGACTAAAATGTGAGCTTCTGGCCGGGCGCGGTGGCTCACGCCTGTAATCCCAGCACTTTGGGAGGCCGAGGTGGGCAAATCACCCAAAGTCAGGAGTTCGAGACCAGCCTGCCCAACATGGTGAAATCCCATCTCTACTAAAAATACAAAAACTAGCCAGGCATGGTGGCAGGCACCTGTAATCCCAGCTACTTGGGAGGCTGAGGCAGGAGAATCGCTTAAACCCGGGAGGTGGAGGTTGCAGTGAGCCGAGATCAAGCCACTGCACTCCAGCCTGGGTGACAGAGTGAGACTCTGTCTCAAAAAAAAAAAAGTGAGCTTCTTAGCTTTGATCTGGAGCTCTGGCACTCACCACCTCAGGCTTCCTTGAGACTCCTTTGACAGCCCACTAGGCCCTGATCCTGGTTTTGTTGTAGGAGCACCTGACATCCAGCAGAGGGAGCAAATCTGACATCAGAGACCCTGGGTGGGGTTGAGGTTCTCTTGCATATCCTTTTTGACAAAAGAGAAACAATTCCTTCTCAAATTGCACTGCAAAGAATAAGAAAACATAATCCCCTTGGAGATATTCTCTGCTCTCAGTCTGAAGGAGAAAAAGCTCCCCAGGATTCCTAAATAACAGAGAAGTTTGTAGTGTAGGAAGAATCTAGAAGTTGGGTTGGAGAGAAATGTGGGAAAGTCTTACTTTTAAAGAGACATTCCCTAAAGATGGGGAAGAAGTTCTGAAACAGTGATGTACCAGTGACCATGAATGTTTCAGAGAAGGTCAGATTTGCAGCATGTGTCTTAGAGAAAGGCTAAATCTCAACCCAGAGGAAGCATGTCTTCTGTCTCAAGCCCCCTGCATGCTGTTTGTCTTGCAGTATCTGAACACAGTCATTCCTTACGAGAAGAAAGCCTCTCCTCCCTCAGTGGAAGACCTGCAGATGCTGACAAACAGTGAGTTCCTCTTGTTCTCAGCCAGATCAGCGGCTCCTTTTTCTCCCTTCCTGCCTGTACGTTGTACCTCCGTGCCGCAGGCCCGAGACTCCTCAAAGCAGGTTTAGATGGGCCAAAATACCCTCCAAATTACTGTGTCACATCCTCCTGCACAGTGTAAAATTCAAATACTCTGCAGTGATAACCAGAGCTGTCTTTTCTTTCTCCTGGTTCCCATAAGGGAAGAGGCCTGCTGGGAAAAAAAAAAAAAAAATGAGCTGGTGAAAGAGGTTGGGGTGCTGGTGCAGGGGACTTTTTTGTTTTCCCCTGCAGTTCTTAAGGCTTGGCATCCTCTGCCTTCCTGTTTTCTTTCTCCCTGCAACTTGAGGTTGCCTGGTCGGCACTTGTGCCCCTTGAAGCAGGGCGCCCGGTCTGTGGGCCTGGCTGTATTTTTAATGAGAAGCAAGGTTTCTTGGGTGGGGTAAGGCTGACTGGAAAAAATAGAATCTAGCTTTCCTTCCAGGAAGTGACTGCCTCCTCTCCTCCACTTTGCTCCATTGTCAAATATTAATAAACATTCTGAACTACGAGGGAAAACAGTGTGTAACAAAGAGCCTTTTGTAGACAGTAACTGTTTATATACATCAAACAGTACGACCCCCAAGGGCTGGGGGGCACATGGTGTTAGCCATCAGTGTCAGCTTGGCCCTCTTAGGACGAGAAAAATCCTAGGCTGAGATGTGGTGACAGGCCCAGAGGATCACGAGGGAAATTCCATTTCCTTGGCAACCGTGCCCTGCAGAGAGTGACAGCTAACGAGGCCCCGCCCACTGCAGCCTGTTCTGGAGGGAAGGGGCCAGTGCGGGGCTACTGGATACCCCAGGGGAAGGGAAGTTGAGCTTCTGTTCAGCTGAGGAGGATGGATACCTGCTAGGCCCTGGTGCTGAAGGTGACCAAACGTTTCATTTTTTATCAATTTGGAGAATGAAAGCAGGAGGTTCTGGCAAACAGAAATCCTGCCTACATCATGCCTGCATCAATAGACACTACTGTGCCCTTGAGAATCAGGAATTTTAAAATCAAAGTACAGTGACTTGTCCTTAACTCATTGTAAACTCCTTTATTTACATAAATATGCACGAAGTGTTTTTTTTTTTTAAGGGAGAAAATAGAGATGAACTGACATTTATAGATGTTTGTGTTTTCACACAAGTTACATTTGGAAAGTAATTTGGACAAATTATGAAGGTTGATATATGTAAAGTATTCTATCATAGCTCAAAAAAGTAAATAGCTATTAATTTGTTGCAGATACCCATTCAGGAATTCAGTGTGAAATCTTTTCATTTTAATTAAGAAACAGACTTTTTTTCTATTTTGAGTGGTTTTGTTTACATTTTTTAAGTTCATTAAAAAAATTATACCTAGAGTATATCCATCATTTAGACTACTTTGGAAATAAGGAAAAGCAAACAAAGAAAAATAAATAACTCATTGTTCACTCCACTATGGTTACTATTTTGGTGCTTTTCAGCCATAATATTTTGTATCTTTTCTATATAGTTGAGATTATACTGGCTATAAAATTTTGTGTCATGATTTTAGTCACATTAGTTAACACTTTGTTAATGTTCTTTTTATGGCTATCTCTTCTACCATGTGGATATGCTACGTTCCAACATTTTATTGCTTTTAGAAAAAAAACTGCCGTCTTTTCTGAATACCAATTCTCCTATAGGTTATGAAGCCTCTCTTTTTTGGCAGATCCTCATATGAATTTGTGAACAATGCCTCTTCTCTCTTCTGCTCTTTGAACCAAGTACATAGGCCAAAGACCAGCTCCTGCGACTAGCCAATCCTTGTAAATTTTAGATTTTGGAGATTAATTTAGATACGTATTGGCAAGTGCAATTATTGTATTTTTACGTGATCTTTCTGGTGTAGCATTTAGTCTGCTTATGCTCAGCTGCAAAGTATTCTTGACAACTAAGCTGAAATGAAAGCATGTCTAAAAATGCAGAAAAAAATAAAACAGGCCGAGTACGGTGGCTCACGCCTGTAATCCCAGCACTTTGGGAGGCTGAGGTGGGTGGATCACCTGAGGTCAGGAGTTAGAGACCAGCCTGGCCAACACGGTGAAACCCCCGTCTCTACTAAAAATACAAAAAATTAGCCAGATGTGGTGGCGCATGCCTGTAATCCCAGCTACTTGGGAGGCTGAGGCAGAAGAATCGCTTGAACCCGGGAGGCGGAGGTTGCAGTGAGCCAAGATCGCACCATTGCACCCCAGCCTGGATGACAAGAGTGAAACTCCGTCTCAAAAAAAAAAAACCCAAAAATCCCAGAAGAAACCAGGACCGCCTAGAATCCACTTAAGCTGAGATGAATACATGTCTAAAGATACAGAAGAAATAAAACAGAAACAAACCAACCCCTCAATGGCCTCAGTTTGAGTCTCTTTTTCTGGACCTGGCCACTGACTCACGCCACCATTGGATTTTCTTCCTCACTCACTCCTAATTCTTGGATTCAAGTTTCATTACCCTGTCTTGAAACTAGGCAAGGTAATCAAAGGAGGACAAGGATATCGAAATGAAGTGGGAATCCCACTGTTGCAGCTGCCTCCTGACCCTAGCTATCAGTGCCAGTTGATCTTTAGTGTTTTCTCGGCTTACAAAAGTAATATATGCTCATTGAGAAAAGCCAGACCCCACAGAAATGCAGCATAGAAAAGAACATCCCCTATTGTCTTACACTTAGAGATAACCACTTAACAGTTTCATGTATTATTGTTCTAGATTTTTTTCTATGAACATTAGCATTTAATTATAAAGTTAATACATGTTCTGTAACCTTCTTTCTTCACTGATAACTATGTCTTGTACATATAGCTCTCTCTTATTTTGCTTTTCTTCCTCTTCTTTTTTTTTTTTTTTTTTGGTAGAGGCAAAGTCTTGCAATGTTGTCCAGGCTGGTCTTTTTCTTGTTTTTGAGACAGAGTCTCACTTTGTTGCCCAGGTTGGAGTGCAGTGGCATGATCACAGTTCACTTTGGGGGCCAAGTGGGGAAGACTGCTTGAGCCCAGGAATTCAAGACCAGTCTGGGCAACATGGCAAGACCTCATCTTTACTTAAAAAAAGAAGAAAAAATTTAGCTGGGCGTGGTGGCACATGCCTGTAAGTCTCAGCTACTTGGGAGGCTGAGAGGGAGAGGATTACTTGAACCCAGAAGTTTGAGGCTGTAGTGAGCTGAGAACATGCCACTGCACTTCAGCCTGTGTGACAGGGCGAGATCCTGTCTCAAAAAGAAAAAAGAAAAGAAAGTCACCAATAGGTCCACTACCTAGAGACAAACACTGTGGCTCTTGCTCTGTTCTCCTCTATCACCATGTGCAGGTTTGTTACAGGGGCATATTGCATGATGCCTCTCAAGTAGTTTGGACTACAGGCATGTGCCACCACACCCAGCTATCTTTTTTTTTTTTTTAATTAGAAATGAGGTTCTGCCATGTTGCCCAGGCTGGTCTTGAACTCCTGGGCTCAAGGTCTGGGTTACGACTGAACCTAAACCTGTCACCCAGGTAGTGAACATAGTACCGGATAGGTAGTTTTTTAGCCCTTGCCCCCAGAATGCTGACCCTTGATAGAGGCTTCTAGACTTTTGCTCAATAGTCAATAAATGTCTGGTTCCTCTGAATCATTTCTCTCTCACTCTGGGCTGGTGGGTCATGTGGCCCTAGAAGCGAGCCTCATTACCAGATGGTATCTTAGCTCCTCTCTCTCTCTCCTTTCCTAGTTCTCTTTGCCATGAAGGAGGATAATGAGAAGGTGCCTACTTTGCTAACGGACTACATTTTAAAAGGTAAGAGCAGCCCCAGGCCTCCTGGAGCAGAAGGAGTTCTCTGGAGCTCCTGCTCCAGTTAGGGAACCTTCCCAGCTTGCCCATGCCAGAGCAGAGCAGGCAGGGGCCAGGGAAATCAGGGACAATTGTGAGGGTTTGCAGTAATAGGTTTTCCCTTTGGGTGTTGCCAGGAAGCCGCAGGAGGAGATTCCATCACCCCCGAGTCACCAGAGTGACTTTCCTTGGAGCAGCAAACCAACAAAGGACTTATTGTGAAAATTCTGCACAGTTTGGGCTACTTAGTATTTAGTTGGGAAAAATAAAGCCTGATGATAGTTTAATACTTTTCAAGCACTTGAAAGGAAGCTGGAGACATAATTGACTACACCCTTTCATAACTTTTTAACCTTGTCTTATGGAAACTGGTTGTACATACAAGAGTAGAGGAAATGGCATAATACACTCTCAGGTACTGATGAGTCGGCATCAACAGTTATTAAGTCCTGGCCGGACTTATTTCATTTACGTCTCTACCCAACTTCTCCCCTCCCATGTTATTTTAAAGCAAATCTCTGTCATAGTTTTTCATTCATAACTATTTCAGTATGCATTTCTAAAACATAGGAACTCTTGAGGAAAACATAGCCACAATACCATTTCACAACTAAAAATAATTAAGAGTTTCTTTTTTTTTTTGAGATGGAGTCTCGCTCTGTCACCCAGTCTGGAGTGCAATGGCGCGATCTCAGCTCACTGCAACCTCCGCCTCCTGGATTCAAGCAATTCTCCTGCCTCAGCCTCCTAAGTAGCTGGTATTACAGGTGCCTGCCACCATGCTCAGCTGATTTTTGTATTTTTAGTAGAGACAGGGTTTCACCATGTTGGCCAGGCTGGTCTCAAACTCCTGACTTCAGGTGATCCACTCACCTTGGCCTCCCAAAGTGCTGGGATTACAGGCATGAGCCACTGTGCCCAGCCAAGAGTTTCTTAGTACTGACTATCCAATCAGTATTCCCTGTTTTTCCCATAAAGTATTTTTCAGTTTATTTGTTTGAATCAGGGGCCAATAAAGATCAGTATGTTGCAATTAGATAATAATATGTCTCTTACATCGCTTTGATGTATATAGGTTCCCCTTTTCTTTCTCTCTTCCATTTCTTGAAATGCATTTGTTGGAGAAACTAGGTTGTTTGTGCCATAGAATTTCCTCATTGTGGATTTTTGCTAATTTCATCCCCATGGTCTAATTTAATATGTTCTCCTGTCTTCTTTATTGCCTGTGAACTGATAGAACTGGAAGCCTGATCAGATTCAGCTTCAGATTTTTTGATAAGCACTACATTATAGGTTGTTGTAGGTTTCCAGACTTCCATGGGGTGACATATATTGTCTGATTGTCTTTCCTTTTGTGATGTTAATAGTCATTGAGGATTGCTCACTGTTTAGATCTATTATTTTATTGTTTTTTGTCCTGCATGCACACAAAACTATGTACAGTTGCAGAGGGACCATATTTGTGGGACCTATAGTTAAGAAACACTGAGCTATAGTGTTTCTATAAGGATCAGAAGGACTAATCTTAAATTTCAGCAGGAGGAACTTAGAGTAAACATTAAAAATAACTTGTCCAGCCTCGGCAACATGGTGAGACCTCGTCTCAATTAAAAAAAAAAAAAATCAGCCAGGTGTGGTGGTGTGCGCCTGTAGTCCCAACTACTCAGGAGGCTGAGGTGAGAGGATCACTTGAACCCAGGAGCTGAGACTGCAGTGGGGGCTGTGATCACACCACTGCACTCCAGCCTGGGTGACACAGCAAGACCCTGTCTCAAAAAAAAAAAAAAACACACACACAAAACAAAACAACAACAACAACAACAACAAAACACAACAAACCATAGAAAGGGTTGTGACTCAAAGATTTTAAAAGAGCAGCACATTTCTCAAAGGAGGTTCTCAAAGGAGGATTATAGAAACAGGTTATATAAATTTGGTAGTCTGAGGGCTAGACTTTACCCCTCATGATCCACTGAAATGTCAATGAATTTGTACAGGTAATTAATATTTACTAAGCCCTTGCCACATGCCTCTCAACAGCCCTGTGGGGTGGGCGCAGGTGCATTCTATTGTACTGATGAAGAAACAAGCATGGAAAGGTGAAGTGAATTTCCCTAAGGTCATGTACTTAGTAATGGCCAGATCCGGGATTTGAACTCAGGCCCTGGAGACTACACGCTTAGTTATTATAGCCAGCAACCACCTGCCATTGTCTCTCCCTTATTCTAGGCACTAAGTGGGGCGTCACCACTCAGGAGCTGGTGTGACTGCTCTCAGCTAGGGCTATCCTGGGCTCGGAGGTCCCGATCTGCAACTGTGTTCTGACCGCTCTCCCCTCCTCTCTTCTCATTGCAGTGCTCTGCCCTACCTAACCTTGCCCTTTGGAGCAGCCTCGCTGCAGGAGGTCACTGAGCAAGAGTCATTCCATCACAGGGACTGCATGACACCACGTAACCTCCGACATGTATTTAAACGTGTATAGCTTAACCCGGATTAAACATGAGCAAGCGCGCGGGGTCCTTTGCCGTTGGCTTCTAGTGCTAGTAATCATTGGATGCATGATGGGGCAGGGCCGGTGATGGTGCCTCCTCCTTGCTGGTGTCAGGAGAGGGGAAGGCAGCTGCTTTCACCACTCATTACGTAGTCTGGCTCCAGCCCTCAAAAACAGCTTATACTCTACGACTAATTTTGAAATAAAACCTTCATTTAATTAATATCCTTCATGTGCTTTGGAGTGTGATGTCCATTAGCTCTCTGCTCCAGACTCTAGAGACGGGCTGTATAGCGCCGGCCTGTGGCAGCCAGTGCTGTGTTTAGGGACCGGGCGCATGCCCTGTTGTGGGTCGTGGTGGGATCCTGGGACACAGTGGGGCTGCATATGGTATAGGCAGAAGGAGACCCTCCACAACCTCAGTTTTTGCTGCTCAGCCACATTCAAGGGAGCTGCACCAGGGACTGCAGAAAGGAGCTGGTCAGAGTGGGTGTGAGACCGGGGTGAGTGTGCAATTAGCAGATAGAAAGTGGGCCTCATGGAGGAGCCACACAGCTGCAGACCTCCTGGTGGGATGGCCAGGCTGGCCCTAGAGACCCTCCCCAGGCCCTCCATTGGGACCTGGAGGCTCAGGGCCTGCGGGGAGTCAGCTCTGCTGAGCTTTCCCAATGTAGGGGACTGCAACTTGTTTCCTGTACTTGACGAGACCACCACTCCCTGTTTGTCCCCAATGACCCCTGGCAACAGTGTCCTTTGACTTTGCAGTGCTGTCCCCGGCCCTTCCCGCGGCCCTCCATGAACAGCAGCTCTGACTCCTCGCACTGTCTCCAGCATTGATGGCAGGCAGCTGCCAGCCTTGACCAACCAGCAGGCGAAGGTCTCCTCGTATCCCAGATGCTGGCTTGATCTCACCACAATCTGAATTCTGTTGGCTTCCATCTTCTGGCTTGAAAGACATTGAGCCTGCCAATTCCCATATCCTCCTCTGAAAGCAAAGACTTGTACTGGGCACTTGTTGTAGCCTGCACTGGCTTCATCGCGCATTAGCACACATCACGGCATCCCCACATGTAAACAGGTACTAGTGTGATCCTGATTTTGCAGAGGAGGAAACCAAGCAGCAGAGATGTTCAGTAGCTCGCCCAAGGCCGTGTAGGAAGTGCTAGAGTCAGGCTGGCATTTAGGTTTCTTATCCAGTGAGACTTCCATTGATTCCCAGGAGTTTAGTGTCTGCCTGAACTAAGCATGCCACAGAGAAAGCCATACTTTATCGCATCAACAGCTCCACAGAAGGCCACAGAATCCGTCTAGGGGACACAGAAGGCACTCCCAGTGCCTTGCCTCCCTTCCTGGGCCTCTGCTTTTCTTTTTTTTTGAGATGGAGTTTGACTCTTGTTGCTCAGGCTGGAGTACAATGGTGCGATCTCAGCTTGCCGCAAACTCCGCCTCCCACGTTCAAGTGATTCTCCTGCCTCAGCCTCCCGAGTAGCTGGGATTACAGGAATGCAGCACCACACCCAGCTAATTTTTTATTTTTAGTAGAGATGAGGTTTCTACCTGTTGGTCAGGCTGGTCTCGAACTCCCGACCTCAGGTGATCTGCCCTCCTTGGCTTCCCAAAGTGCTGGGATTATAGGTGTTAGTCACCGCGCCTAGCTGGGCCTCTGCTTTTCCAGAAGCAGAACACTAGCAATCTTAGCTTGGGGTGACGGAGACTTATCCCACCAGGAAAACTGCTGCAATGCCTAAAGCTCTAGTCCAGGCATCTGCCCAGAGCAGAGCTTCTCCATAGATAGAGCCCTGGCTGCCACAGGAGCATGGAAGTGGCAACTAGTCCTGTGACAAAAGGGCATGGATTCAGTTCTGCAGTTCACTGGTGCTAAGGCTGAACATGCCCAGGGTCATTAGTGGTGTGAGGTCATTAGCAAGTTTAGCACTCTGCCGGTGATGGGGTTTTTCACCAGCCTCAGCAAAGGGGAAGCAGCGAATTCCTGAGAGCTTTTCTTCCTGCCTTGGATTTGTCAGATCTGGGTCAGCCACTCCTTTCCCCCAATTTATCCTGCCAGCAGGTGTCTGAAGCGGCAGAGACAAGCTAATCAAAGCTGCTGGCAGTTAAAAATAAATCTCGAGTGTCAGGGATACGCTCTGGCTAGGAGGGCAGGCTGAAAACAGTGGCTCCTCCTTTCTCTCTTGTTTGTCCATCTATCTGGAGTTTAAGGGGAATATGAAATCAATTCCTCATGGTTTTGCACTGCCCTTCCCTGTGTTCTTCCTACTCAAAGTGTGCTTTCCAGGCCAGCAGCACTGACCGCACTTAGAAGCTTGTTAGAAATGCAAAATCTCAGGCCCCACATCAGGCCTACTGAGTCAGAATTTGCATTTTAACAAGGTCTCCCTTTAAAAGGGAGGCAGCTCTTCTCTTAAAAGGAGCCTGGGTTTTGTGCCTTGAGTTCAAATGCAGCTGTACTACATATTAAGCTAAATCTCCCTGCAACTTGTATTTGCATCAAGGATTGGAGAAGCTCTGCGCTTGGTTTTCAGAGTTGCTGAATCCTTGACTCTTCAATGCTGAACCTAGGGAATTTGTGGATAGTGTGATTATCAGGTGAACCCAATTGTCTTCCCTCAGCTTTTCCCTCTTCTGGTCTTTCTGGATTGTAGAAACCTCAGGGAAGAGTCCCAAGAATTAACTGATTTTCAGGCTCGAGTCAATCTTGATTGCAAAACTCAAGTCCCGTCTAGGATGTCCGCACTCCGCAAAGTGTATCAGAGCCACGGTCTGCAGGGAGTCCTCCTAGGTAGGTCAGAGGTCTGTCTGGCAAATACAGCCTATAAATGAGGTATGTTCCCATCAATTAAAGGATTTTGCTAGGCCTAGTCTGGTCAAGTTCTGGTAAGAAAACTCCACCATAGGGCCAGGCGTGGTGGCTCAGGCCTGTAATCCCAGCACTTTGGGAGGTCGAGGCGGGCAGATCACTTGAGGTCAGGAGTTTGAGACCAGCCTGGCCAACATGGTGAAACCCCCTCTCTACTAAAAATACAAAAATTAACCAGCTGTAGTGGTGCACGCCTGTAGTCCCAGCTACTTGTGAGGCTGAGGCAGGAGAATCGCTTGAACCCAGGAGGCGGAGGTTGCAATAAGCTGAGATTGTGCCACTGCACTCCAGCGTGGGTGACAGAGCAAGACTTTATCTCAAAAAAAAAAAACCAAAAAAACACCATGGCATCAGAGGCCAGCCTTTATTTATGAGTAATTGAAACAAATGATCATGCGGGAAAAACTATTTTTCAAATGGAATATTCCAACAGTCTCTATCCTTTCATCTCTACTTCAGGAGACCAATATGATACTTCAGAAAGAAAACCCAAAGGGAGCATTTTGTGACCCTAAGTTTGTGGGACAAATTGGATTTTTAAAGTTAAATAAACCCTTTTCATACTTGCTGGACTAATGTCTGGAGAATGACTATCTTCCACGGGTGGTCAGGGAAGAAGGGATGGAAACCGTTAATGAGAAGACCTGGTCCTCCAGGTGTCTTAGGGTTAATTATAACCCAAGTCTTAATGGACTTCACCGAGTCCATGCCCAAGCCTCTTTTGAGCACCCACTATGTCCCAGGCGCTCCCACCACAGCCCGGTCACTGAGAGGTTTAGGGGTCTCATCAGAGGTCAAAGGCAAAAAGCACCCCAGGACACCCAGCTTTCTTTGCAGCAGAAGCAAGAAATGGGGAGTGGCAGCCTCGTTTCCAGGGAAGCCAGGAGAGGTGACTCTCATCACCCAGTCAGCCTCCTTAATTAGTATGCGTGGAGAGGAAAGTAATTAAATGCTACTCTTGGAGAAGAGATACTTGTGTTCTTGATGGCACCTGATTATTTATTTCCTTGAGAGGATGAGAGAATGGTCATTAGGGTTTCTGTCTGAGCCTGAGGTTTGCTCTCTTCCCTTCATCGGGGAAGGGAAGCCGAGGCTACTCTGCTCACTGGGAAAGTGCTTTGGTTTCTTACTAATGCCTTTCTTCTAAAAGAACAATAAGCCACCTTAGCCCACAGCCCAGCAGCTCTGTACCCCGCCCAAGCCCTCATGCATATTCATCCTGCTTCAAAGAGCACAGCATGGAATATGCAAATTAGCCAGGCAGGAGCTGGTTGGCATTTTGATAATAGCTTTGTCTGAAAAACCCCAGAGACACATGCACATCTAGTTTCTCTCTTTCTCCCTTTCTCTTTTCTCTACCCCTGTGTCCTGCTTCTCACTCTCTTCCATTCCCAGCCTCCCAGAGAACAGGAAAATGAATCACAGAACCAAAGAAGCAAGTTATGGAGGAGCCCGGTGTCTCTATTCCAGTCCAGCGTATTCCACTTCTGCCCCTCCTCTCTCCTCCTTCAACAGAGTCGTTTTATTTTTTCCTACCAAAGTGTTGCCTGATCTGACAACATCCCAAGGCTTCCGGCTTGTCCTGTGCTCTCCGTTGACTCCCCCGACTCTTGCCTGGGGACCCATTCTACGCCTGTGTCTCAGGGATTAACTTCCTTCCCTTTGTCTTTCTTCTTCCATCTTCCAACCTGTTTTGCCCTTACTCTCAGCAGTCAAGGCTAAGAACCTAAGAACCTCGCCTTGCTTTCCAAGCAAGAAAGGAAAGGAATCAGCTGCACAGATCAGGAGAGAAGGTTTGGATATCAGCTGTCATCACCGATAGGTCACTGGGACTCAACATTTCCTGACACACACCAATTTCCAAAACACATCTGCACAACCATCGCCAACAGTGCCAACGGCGGTGCTACTGCCCCCTCCTTTATCCCAGCAGCAGTGTCTCCTTCATGACTTGCTTCCTGACTCCCTCCCATAGCAGAGCTACTTGAATAGTATGAAGAGGATTTTCTTAAGTTCAGATGACATGAGTCCTGCTCCTTCTCCCCGAAATGCAGATGGTCAAGTCAGGAGCTGGTGGAGGACAGAGTAGGTGCTCTGCTATGGGAGAAGCAGGCTGGGGTTTGAAGCCCACATCCTTGGATGCTGTTTCATCCGGGACCTTGGAGGAGAAAGGCATAGGCAGGTGCAGGGATACAAGCACTTCTTGGGATTTGAAGACAGAGGGGGCCTCTCTCCTTGACTCCAAAGGCCAGCCTGGGTCAGCCAACGATTGGGGAGGCAGCTTATCTCCTAAAAGGATCATGGGCTTTGTGCCTTGAGTTCAAATCCAGCTCTAGATACATATTAAGCTAAATAATTTTTTAGAAAATTAATTCCTCTGAGCCTTGGTTTCCTCATTTAAAAAATGGGAATACTAATATTAATAATACTAGTAATTCTCCCACAGTTGTTTTAAATAATCTTTAGTGTCTAGCATATATGCTAAGTGCTCAATGAAGTGTGACTTTTATTTTTTCCTAGTAAACTTTGAAAGCCATAGAGAAACTGCTGGTTCTGTTGCCTCTTTAGCCTTGGGGATGTGACCGTTTTTCAATTCAACAGGCACAAAAAACCCGAAAACAAAATCAAAACAAGACAAGTACAGCCTGTTGCCCTAAAATGAGCTTTTTTTGGTCTGTTTTCTGAGATGGGGTTTTGGAGTTTCGCTTGTCACCCAGGCTGGAGTGCAATGGTGTGATCTCGGCTCACTGCAACCTCCGCCTCCAGGGTTCAAGTGATTCTCCTGCCTCAGCCTCTTGAGTAAGTGGGATTACAGCTGCTCGCTACCACGTCCTGCTAATTTTTAAAATATTTTAAGTAGAGACGGGGTTTCATCATGTTGGCCAGGCTGGTTTCGAACTCCTGACCTCAAGTGATCCACCAGCCTTGGCCTCCCAAAGTGCTGGGATTACAGGCATGAGCCACCATGCCCGGCCTAAAACCAGCTTTATACCTACCCTTTATGCTCATTAAATCCTGCTTAGTGGTAGCCCAGGGAGCCCTGGTACTTGCGGATTCTGGAACTAGCGGCCTGCAGGTACATCTGGACAAGAAGACAAAGTGAAGAGGCAAGAGTGGGAGTGTATTCTGGCTTCTCAGCAGGTTCATTCAAGGGAAGGGGTGGAGGAGGGATAGTGAAAAGTCACATTTATTTTTGAGCTTAGAGAACAGACTCTATTTCCACTGGCAAAGAGATGGGTGGGTTCACAGAAGAAAAACACGCAGACCACTGCAGACATGCTCAGGGAAGCCTCCTGTGCTTTATGGATAGGCAAGACAGGTGGGAACATGAGGATTAGTTGAAGAGGTTGGAGAAAGGTCCTGTAGATCTCCTGAAATGCTGCTCCTACAAATTACGTAAGCCCTGAAGACCACAAGTATGCAGTCTGGAGGGTTCCTACATATTCCCTCTGTCTGCAGAAGGCAGGGCTCAGATCACTGAGTGGAAGTTGGAGGGATCAGTTGGCTCTGTGTAACAATTTCGCCTTCTTTGACCTGGGAGGTAGTGGGCAGTGTAAGGTAAAGAGAAATGACTTTTTTTTTTTTTTTGAGACAGGGTTTTGCTCTCTGTCATCCAGGCTGGAGTGCAGTGGCATGATCATGGCTCACTGCAGCCTCAGCCTCCCGGGCTCAAGCAGTCCTCTCACCTCAGCTTCCTGCGTAGCTGGGACTACAGGCATGGGCAACCATGTCTGGCTACATATATATTTATTTTTATTTTTGTAGATATGGTGGGGGGGGGTCTCACTATGTTGCCTAGGCTGGTCTCAAACTCCTGGGCTCAAGCAGTCCTCCTGCCTCGGCTTCCCAAAGTGCTGGGATTACAGGTGTGACCCACTGTGCCTGGCCAGGAGATGACAATTTAGTATTCCGTGGGCAGGGTTCCTATATGGCATGGGTGAGTTAGGATTACTGGCCCACAGTACCCTTTTCAGGGCTGAGAAATGATTTTTTTTTTTTAAACTCTAGACTTGGATTCTTGTTAAGACACAAATTCAGCTGAGACGAGCAATACTGACAGCATCAGGTGTTTTCCACTCAGAGCGACTCACTGCCGGTCCTTTTGTGGAATCCGGTTGAGAATCTCTGGGGTGCTATTAAAAATGCACCTACCTGTGCCCCACCCTGTGAGTTTCTGATTCAGTAGATGGAGAATAGAACTTGGGCGCCTGTAACTGAAGCTTGCTTAGCAATTCTAAAGTGCACTGCAGCTGAGAAGCCCTGGGTTAGGGGCTGGAGGAGAGATGAAGACACCATTGGGTTGGGAGGTGGGGAAGATTCCATCATAACAGAGCAGTTATTTAATATTTCACCTCCTTCCAAAATGTGTCCCCACACGAGTCACAGTGTTCTCCAGTCGAAAAGGAAGCAAGACGTGTGAAGCTGTCTGGCTGTTGGAAGCTGGGCAATGATGTCAATGTCAGCTTCTCCAGTAGGGTGGGTGGCTTCCAAGGAGAGCAGCTGCATTCCCAGGAGAGGCTGAGAAGCTGCTAAGCTGTCATCCACAAGACTAGTTTCATGGACTATCAACCGAAGGGGCTCCTAGTGCTGTCTCCTCTAATCCCCTCAATATGCACATGAGGGAAGTTGTTTCAGATGATCCCTGTGTGTAAGGGAAAGTTACGGGCAGAATCTCAACTACATCCCGGGGAGCCCAGTGTTCTTTCCTGTGCAAAGGGGTCGGGGAGGTCCACTGATGGGCAGAGATGGCCTTAAATGAATTTGGTAGAAGAAAAATTTTGCAATACATCAGTGGAAACACCTAGAATTTCTAGAACCTAGAAATTCACAGGAATAACAGGTGGATGTGAGGTATACACACCTGTAGTAGATTCTTTGAATAATAAGATGAGAAAAATATGAAAATGAAAAGGTATAATGAGATACACATAACTGAAGGGAATTGTCTTAAATGGCTGATTGTAATGAGATGTACATAAATTGTAAGGCTTGTAATGAAATGAAAAAAATCATATTCTTGCCTGATAATACTGGGTGTAATGTCTATACCAGAAATAAGTTGTCTCAGTGCGTTGAGTATAATGAGATGCACATAATTTTAAAGAGCGTAATGAGATGAAAAATAAATCAAACACTTGTCTTAAAATGAAAGATGTACTAAGATGCACACACCTGAAGGGCATTGTCCTAAATGGGTTTGATTTAATGAGATGCATTTAATTTGCAAAGGGGCTAAATGAGATCGGCCCAGAGAGAGGCTGAGAAATAAAAAGTATAAGATACTCTGGAAAGTGGTATAATAAAACCTGCCTCATCTGTGGGATGGAAATAAGGTGCCAAAGTGGAAATGGAGCATGTGAGGTGATCACCATTCTGTCAGTCCTCGGTGCTCGGTCCCTTGGTCTGGGATGCTCTGCAAAATTCATCATCCTTTGTCCCTCATAGGTTACCAGGCACATAGTGGGCACCCGGGAATTTGTATTGAATGAATCACTGGCTTGAGGGTGGTAGTGTATCTGGCTAAAGGAAGTTAAAGGAGCAGCTATAAAGCAAGGAGCTTCAAAAGACAATTAACAATTCTTTTCTTTTTTTTTTTAGTTTTTATTTTTGAGACAGAGTCTCACTCTGTTGCCCAGGCTGGAGTGCAGTGGCGCTATCTTGGCTCACTGCAACCTCCGCCTCCCAAGTTCAAGCGATTCTCATGCCCCAGCCTCCCGAGTAGCTAGGACTACAGGTGCGTGCCACCACATTTGAGTAATTTTCGTATTTATAGTAGAGACAGGGTTTCACCATGTTGGCCAGGCTGGTCTCAAACTCCTGACCTCAAGTGATCTGCCTGCCTCAGCCTCCCAAAGTGCTGGGCATGAGCCACCGTGCCCGGCTGACAATTGAAAACTATTTTCTGAGAGCAATGCTCCTCCAAGTCTTTGGGCATCTTGCCTAGCTATCTGGGGCAAACACCGGTTGTGGAACCTACGTTGTATCTATAACAAGCAACCCTGGTGATTTTTATGCCTCTAGCCTCATTGTTGCCTGGGGAGGCGAGATAGGCAGAAAATGTATGAGTGAAGATATCTGGATACGAGACACAGGTATACTTTGCAATGAAAGGTAAGAGTACCTTTATGCCCACAAACAAATACATTCTCTTCAATATTTTGTACCAAAGGCAGGGCCCTCCCTCTTGGACTATCTTGTTTTCTTACTCTTTTTTTTTTTTTTTTTTTTTTTGAGATAGAGTCTTGCCCTGTCACCCAGGCTGGAGTGCAATGGCATGATCTCGGCTCACTGCAACCTCCATCTCCCGGGTTCAAGCGATTCTCCTGCCTCAGCCTCCCGAGTAGCTGGGATTACAGGTGCGTGCCTCTATGCCCGGCTAATTTTTGTATTTTTAGTAGAGACGGGGTTTCACCATGTTGGCCAGGCTGGTCTCGAACTCCTGACCTTATGATCCACCCGCCTTGGCCTCCCAAAGTGCTGGAATTACAGGCGTGAGCCACTGCGCCCAGCCCTTCTTACTCTTGATGGATTAATGAGTAGAGATAAATATTTCCCTTCTTAAAAACAACCACTTAGATATCGCAGCGAAAGGAGGTTAAAAAAAAGGGCATGGGGGAAGCTTAACTAAGCCACCAGCCACCCAAATAGTGACAGCCAATAGTAAATGGGCAATGAACCCTCAGCCTCAGTGTTGGGGAGACCACAGGGCTGCAAATGTCCTGATGACACAGAGAATGTGTCTTAGGGGGCAGCAGTTAATTCAACTACACTCAATCATGGCCAAGTGGGATTATATAGGTCCCAAGTCGCCTGATTGCCCGATTTTTCAGGAGAAGCCAGGAATCTGATTTTTTAATGTGTAACCTTCTAACTTTTAAATGTTGGCACACAATTTTTAAAAAAACAATATATGGCTCAAAACAGGTCTGAAAATTGAGCTTAACCTGAACCTCACAGTGGAGCCGAAATCTTCCTGCTTTGCAACTCTGAATGAAGAAGTTTGAGATCTCTGTGTTAAGGATGAGATCATAGTTATAGCCATTACAAGGATGCTACGAGCACTCTTTCAGTCTCAATCTTTTTCTTTTTTCTCATGTGTATTCATTTTAAAATAGTAGAGATGCGGGCAGGTGGGGGGGTCTCACTATGTTTCCCAGACTGGTCTTAAAATCCTGGGCTCAGTGATCCTTCCACCTTGGACAACCAAAGTGTTGGGATTACAGGTGTGAGCCACCGCACCTGGCCCAGTCTCAGTTGTTTCTAGTAGAATGTAAACTCCCTGAAGTAAGGAACTCGGTCCTTGTTAGCCACAGGTGTATCCTTGTAAAACAGTGCCTGGGACAGAGTCGGGGCTCGATAAATGCATGCTGAGATAATGAATGACTCATCAGGAATGAATTGAGCAGGCTGCAGTGTGGTGGTCATTGCCCTCCTGGGGCCCCATGCAAGGCAGGAGAGGGGATCCTTTGTCAAGGAAGTTGAGCTCTGGCCACCAACTCCCATGGGCAGGATCTCTGAACTTGAAAGGTCTTTCCTGATGGGTGGGGGGTGGGGGAGAAGTCAGTCTGAGAGTTGCCAGAGCCCTGATATCAGAGTTCTGTTTTGGGGTAAAGGAAACCTTCCCCTGCTCCTCACCCTGTCATCCATCTCTTGTATTTCCACAGGGATTATGGCGTGTCTTTTCCTTGGGTTAGGTAGCATTTGAGTCATGCACAGAGAGAGGTTGTTGGCTCCTAAAAACACAGCTACCTACATCTCAAGTGATTTCAGAAACCCCTTTTCAGCCGGAAGTGGTGGCTCACACCTGTAACCTCAGCACTTTGGGCTGTTGAGGCAGGCAGATCCCTTGAGCTCAGGAGTTGGAGACCAGCCTGGGCAACTTGACAAAACCCCATCTCTGCAAAAACAAAACAAAACAAAAAATTAGCTGGGCCTTGTGGTGCATGCCACTAGTCCCAGCTACTCAGGAGGCCAAGGCAGGATAATCACTTGAGCCTGGGAGGCGGAGGTTGCAGTGAGCCGAAATTGTGCCGTGGTACTCCAGCCTGGGTGATGGGAGTGAAACCCTGTCTCAAAAATAAATATATAAATAAATAAATAATAATAATTTTAAAAGGCCGGGTGCAGTGGCTCACGCCTGTAATCCCAGCACTTTCAGAGGCCGAGGCAGGTGGATCACCTGAGGTCCGGAGTTCGAGACCAGCTTGACCAACATGGAGAAACCCCATCTCTACTAAAAATACAAAATTAGCAGGGCGTGTTGATTCATGCCTGTAATCCCAGCTACTTGGAAGGCTGAGGCAGGAGAATCGCTTGAACCCGGGAGGCAGAGGTTGCGGTGAGCTGAGATCGTGCCATTGAGCCGAGATTGTGCCATTGCACTCCAGCCTGGGCAACAAGAGCGAAATGCCATCTCAAAAAAAAAAAAAAAAGAAACCCACTTTCAGTTGGCATCATGGTTGAAAAGCTGGCTGGCAAAACTTGATAGAAAAACTTAGCGGGGAGAGTGTAGAACAGGCTACTCTGCAATTTCTCTAGAATAGTGTTCCCTAAAGTGTTTGGTGGAATATTGGTATAACTTGAATAGCTATTACTTGAAAAAAGGGAGGTGAAGCAAATCTGGGAACAATTGAAACAAAGTTAAACAGGTTTCTTTCCTGTAGGACTTTTCAGAGCCTTTAGTATAATAATGTGCATGATGAAACTCTACTAACAAAATAGAATATGCCGTTAATCTTAGGCTAATTTGGGCATGGATTTTTTTTTTTTTTTTTTTTTTTTGGTAGCATATCTTTCAACAGTGTGTTCCTTAGAAACCACTGTCTTAAAGGACTGTTGTCTTCCCAGCTCTGGAGGTGAGGTTCCAATCATCTTGCAGTTCTTAAGATTTTCTTCCTCTACCCAGAGAGGCGGGGTTTCTGTTGAGTTTGCAGAACTCTCTCCAGGTGTGAGGAGCGGGAGGGAGGTTGGGCTCCCTGAGGGCAGTGATGCAGGGAACTCTACCAGAGCTGCTCAGAGCCCACTTTGCCTGTGTAACCAACCACTGGCTTCCCTGTCTTCCAGCTGGCCATGGGGTGACTGTCAGTACGTGCAAACTCTCTAGCATTCCTGAACGTGAACAAGGCACTCCCCTCCTGCTTCTAAACAGATGCCCCAGACCTCTCAGCAAGTGTGGCTAAGGAAGGTACCCTCTCGTCTGGAGGTGACAAGAAGGCCTGCCTCTCACTTCTGTGGGGAGATCAGCTGCCCGAGTTTCTTCTTGCCTGGGGGATTATGGTGCTGACCCCTGGGATTCAAGGCCGAGAATGGAGACGGGAAAGCAGAAGGCTTTGAGGGAGGTGGAGTATGGTGGACAAAAGGGACCAGATTCATGGCTTCCGCTGTAGTGGGGGAAGCTGTCAGGAGAGGGCAGTGCAGAGCTTCCTTGCCTTCTCTCCCTACCTCTGCCTTACAACTGGCCGCACACAAGTTGAGTGTGCTGAAATCGGCTCTTCCTCCCCAGACTGGGCTGCTGAGCTTACGCAGGACGCACATCTACCTTGTCCCCTTCCCTGGGTAGTCAGGTATGTATACGGAGGCCTCCAAATTTTGTCTGGCCTCGGGTCCCACGAAAAGAGCAAAGGATTGCCACAGCAACCACAGACGGTAGGTAATCAGATTTACTGAAAACGTCTCGGCCACATTCAGTACTGGTTTGGTGGATACATCAGAAGGAGGTTGCATAACATTAGGCAGGTGGAGGGGATGAGAGGAAGAGATGTGGGCACCTGTGTGCCAGTGTGTCCGTGCTGGGGGACGCCTGTCCAGGTGGTGAGTGGAACGGTGGGGGTGTGTGTGTGTGGTGTGTGTGTGTGTGTGTGTGTGTGTGTGTGGTGTGTGTGTGTGTGTGTGTGTGTGTGTGTGTGTGTCTGTGCACGTGTTAACAAGAAAAACGAACCAGAAAAGGAAACGCATTTTATCCCACTGCACATTCCAAAAGTCTCACGCCAAAAAAGCTAGACTTTCCTCTATGTATGGCATCAAAAGGGAGTAAAAAATGATTGGATCACCCAGATTATAAATAAGGTTATTTGTTTCTCAAAAATCCCTATTAAAACATTAAATATCAGCTCTTTTGGGGGGAGAAATACATTCATTTCAGGGAGACCTCGGAAGAGTGACCATCCTTTTGCTCTACCCCAACCAGGTGGGGGAGGGGAAGCCCCAGAGGGCCCCGAGGGTCCCCTCCAGTTGAGCCAGGTAGCCACTCACATCCTGCCACTGAAGGAGATGGCTAATGCACAATTTACAAATGAAACTGCACGTCCATTAAATTAAACCCAATGGAAAACACACGTGTGACCTGTCCTGTCATTCACAGCCATGGGGTGAGACAGAACGAGAGGAGAGCGTGCCAACCAAGGGGGTATGGAAGGTGGGTGGGAGGGTATGTGTTAGGGTGGACAGTGGAGAGCCTCCTCCTCTTTCCAGGAGCCCCAGTTCCTCCAGGGCTGTGGACAGCAGGGTTAGAACAGCAGGGTGGATGGGGTGGGTGGGGTGGGCATTCCCACAGGCTCTTGGGTGCCATTCTCTGGGACCTCCCCCACATTTGGGATATTGATGGGAAGAGGGATGTAGCACCTTCTCCAACCCCTGGCTTCCCACTGGACTAGATGCTTTCCAATGTTTCTTCTGCCTTCCCTGAAGGACAGAATGAAGAAAGGAACCTGGAGGCGGATGGAGCCAGCCTGGGAGCAGAGGGACGGCCGTGGCGACCTGCGGGGTGGAAAGATTCCCAGATAACCTGGTTTCGCCTTCTCTGAAGGTCTATGGAGGGCGTGGAGTGCTGAGGGTGGGAACATCTAGGGTAAAACACCATTGTCCTGTTGTTACAGGAGCTAAGTTCTGTGACCACCTAGGGACAGCTGTTGCCTCAAAGTCACCTCGATATGGCTCCTAGCCCAGGGTCTGCCATCTCCTTGGCTCCTGGAGTCAACCCAGAAGGGACTCCTCTTAACCTCCCACAGGTTGAGCCCACCAGCTTACAATTTGTTTCCAGGAGAGAGTGAAGGGCACTGTGGCTCCCATCCCTCTCTCCCATGTCCATGGTTGCTGTGCGCAGAGACAGGGCCTTGGAGGGATGAGCTGGAGCCTGGTGGATTCCATCCCATTCTGATCTGCAAGATGTGATGCCTCAGGCCCTCCCACTCCTCTGGCCACTGGTTATGCTTTGGGGCTCCCTCCTGCCCTTGAATGTCTGTCAAAGGAGCTGAGAACCTTCTGGGGATGAAACTCAGTCCCCCTTTGTCTCTCCCCTTCCTTCTAAGTCTGCCCCCGGGCAAAGGCCTACTCTGCGAACAGCACCAATCTGCCTCACAGTGCAGGGCTTGTAAACAACTCAAGTCCTTCCGTGGGTGGGGGCCATGGGTGCCATCTGTCCTCAGGGATTTGGTGAGTCCAGATCTCAGTCCTGTCTTTCCATACAGGCTGCTCGACTGGCCCCGCCAAACAGAGTCCTCGGCAGTTCCAGGGAAGTGGGGCTGGGGTCCTCATTGAAGCTCGGTGGTTGGGAAGGAACAGGTGTCTCCTCTGCCTTTCTTCAAGCTACTGATTTGGGGAAGCTAGGGCTTCCTGCCTCCCTCAGTGCTTCCTGCCCATGTCCCCTTCCCCCCCACCCTGAAGGCCTCCCGGCGACACTCCTCTCCTGCTCGGTGATCAGTGCCATCTGGGCTGCCCGACTACTCCAGGGAGTCACTGTGTTCCAAGCCCAGGTCGCTGACATTCGTCGTCTGCAGCTCATCGACCTCCTCCTCCAGCTCCTCCTCCTCCTCCTCTTCCATCTCATCCTCATCCTCCTCTTCTGTCCCATCCAATGAGTCATCGTGTGCAGCCATCATAGCCTGCTGCATGGCCATGGTGGCATTGTCTGAGGACAGGGACTGCAGGTTGTCTAAGTTGATGGAACCTGCGAGAGAAATTAAGGGTCAGGACGAGGCAGGGGCTGCTGGTCAGGGCCAGCACCTCTGTGTTGGACAGGGTTTAATGGACTGGCTCATAGAGCAGTGAACTCCTCGTTTTTAGAGCTGTCCAAGCCTGAGCTAGACAATGCCCTGGTATGAAGTCTCCCATCCATTCACTAGTTAGCTACTCCCTGCCCCATCTCAGGAAGCAGCACTCCCAGCCACCATTCACTGCGCATTTTCTTTATGTGTTGGCCACTTATGACTTTCTAACAATTCTGTAAGGCAGGTATTATTATCCCCATTCTGTCTCAGACAGTTAAGTCATTAGCTCAAGATGACATTGTCAGTGATGACAGAGTTGGAATTTTCTCCCAGGTTGGTCTAGCCCCCTAAATCTGTTTTTTTTTTTCCCCATCATAACCCATAAGATGATGGCTCATCACAAAGGAACCTGTGTGCAACCATACACATACACGTGTGCACCTACGCTCCACTCCCCATACAGAGCTGTCTTCATGTGCCAAGCTATAAAATGCCTGGCTCATTGAATTATTCATTGTACACTAGGCGACTGGCAATTAGAAAAGTGTATATGGAGGGTGTGATGGAGAGGCTGGGAAAACAGAGCTCTTCCTGGCCTCTTCACGAGCCAGCTGCCTGCCTTGATATTTATAGATGGCCTTGGCTCCTGAAGAGCTGTGCAGATACTGACTGGTGCTAAGGAACTCAGATGGGTGCGGACATGGGGGGCTCTGCTGAGCAGTTACTGACTTGCGAGACCACCAACTCCCGCTTTTCTTTATGAGAGTGCATCTGGTCTGTTAAATTATGTACAAAAACATCCCCTTCTTTAGGGCTTTGGGGAGAGATAATCACTGTGGCAGAGCAGCGATGGGAGCCCAGGTAAGGAGATAGCCCTTGAATCTTTGCACAGCTTGACCTGAAGAAGCTCCAGGAGCACCCCCAGCCCTTGTCTAGGGTGCACTCAGCCCCAGTTCTTACCATCGGGGTTTGTCCCTGGGGCACCGCCCTGCTGCTGCAGCACCCCCGCAGCGATGGAGTTGGGCCAGAATCTTTGGGTGGGCCGGTGCTGGGACTTGATCTTCTTGGCTTTGGGGGCAGGATCTGGGTTGCTGGCATCAAGCATGGGCTGCAGGATGCGCCTCCGGGCATTGATGAACCTGCCCAGAGGTAAAGTGGAGACCTGGTTAGTCATCACCTGCATGGCCTTGGGGTGGGGGCAGGGAGGGTGAAGCTGCCTTCAGACTCCATTACACAGAGCAGACCGGGGTTCCCATCCCGGATGTAAAAGCCCGGCAGGGAGAAGGGCCCTGGGTACTGAGAAGTTCATGAAATTTCCTGGGGCTTGGTAACTGCAAAGTCTTACGGGAAGAATGCATGGGGGTCAGAAATCCCTGCTCAAGACCTTCCAGGTTGAACAGAGGAGGAGAGCCTGGTAGTTACAGGCACTAACCTCTGACTTCTCTCCAGAGAGCCAAGGGCTCGGATCATGGCCCTCAACTCTGGGGTCTACTTCCATCCAGCCAGACCTTGCTCTCTGAGCTCCCCTGACAGCCCAGCCAGGCACAGAGACTGGGAAAGCCGAGATCCCTGTGGGGTCAGAATGGCTACTCCTCCTCCCTCTCCCAACTCCCAGCTTTGCAACAAGTTTTAGTCTCAGTTCACATGGGGGTGGGGTAGACCAGATGACCACTGGCCTCCAGTGCACAGATGCGGGCAATCCTGTCGCTCTCTGAAGTGCAGGTGGGCTGGGTGCTCAGGTGGGTGTGGGTTTGCTATTCCTCAAGAAGCTTCCAGGGATGTGCCTGACACAATGTCCCAGCAGAGGGCGCTGAGAAGCTGCAGATGAAGCCACAGGTGCCAGTGTTGATTCTTGCTTTCTGCTTCTAGCCTAAATGGGGGGACTGGCATGGTAGCTGGGCTGAGATTGAGGCAGATCCTGGCATTCGAGTCTCTTTTCCCTGCTATGCATTCCCCTGCCCAGAAGGTGGCCCCTGGATCTGGGAGCCGGCGTGCAGGTGATGCAAACTCACCAGTTGTTTACTTGCAGGAGGGTGAGGTTGGTCTGGGCTGCGATCTGCCTCTTCTCATCCTCCGTGGGGTAGGGGTGCTGAAACGAGAGGTGGAGGCTAATGAGGGCTGGGCACATGCTGATCTGGCCCCGCCGAGAGACTGTGCCCACGCCATCGGCACTATCCTGAGCCAGGCGGCCCGAGTGGTTTGGGAACCAAAACTGGGGAAGTGTCATGTTTGCTCCCCACAGAGAATGGACCTAGGGCTTGGAGGAAGGCTGCTCCATGCCCGAGACTCCACATCCCGGGCTGTCCAGCCCTCAGCTGAGCCCCCACAATGGGGACCTAGGGAGGTTTCCCAAGACCAAGATGGTTCAGTACAGACAGCTTCCAAGGCACGTCCTTTCTCACTTGATCCTCACTGCTGCCCCCAGCAGGCAGGGGCAGGCATTGCCTCAAACGCCCGTAGAAAGTGGTAAGCGGGGTGAATGGATCAATTTCAGTTAACTGCTATTTACTGAATATCTACTATGTGCCCAGATTTATGCTAGGCATGGCTAGGAGACAGAAGAGTACTACTTGTATAGTGCTTTATAACCTGTAAAATGCTTTCATGCATTTTATTCATTAAAAAATCATCATTTTATTTAATAAAGCACATCATTAAAACTCTGAAAGGCAGGCAAGTTAGGTATTGTTATTCCCACTTTGCAGATGAAGAGACGGAATGACTCCTCCAGCGTCCCTCAGATGGTAGCACCAGCTCAGGTCTTCCGATTTGGGTCCAGTCTTTCTTCCATTGCTTCACAATGCCACTTTACAGGACTGAGTGGAGGTGAGAAAGAGAGCAGGGCAGGTGTCTCTCTCAAGTCCCCCGCATGCTGCAGCCCATGCACTGACTACGTATCTGTCTCCCTCTCTCAGACTGTGCTTCATGACGGCACCGGGATACTGAATGTATCCCCAGTGCCTTCCACATACAAATGACATACAAATGCCTGCTGAGTGAAGGAAAGCAAAAGCACAGCACTGGATGCTGTGGTTTGGGTGATGAGCACTGTAGAGGCTAAGAAGTAGGAGAGAAATAGGTGCTGGCCAGAGTGGTGGGGAAGACTGAACATGTCACATTAAAGAATGAGAAGGCTCTGGGTGGCAGTGGGAAGAGAGTCCTGACCCCACTGGGAGGGAGGCCACATGATGGCTGAGTCTATGCATCCCTAGGACTTGTTCAGGAAACAGCCCAGTGCCTGGCACCCAGGAGGCATGCAATTAAGGTGTGGCGAACGTCTGAATAAGTCAGAGTTTTGTTCTGGAAGCTAGAGGAGGTTTGGGGGCTCTTATGGCAGAAGATCAAGCCATCCAGCATCCTCAGGCTAAAATCATTCCTTTTGATTGAAGTGGTATTAGAAAGTGGTGCTTGAGCTGTCTAAGGTCCCTGAGATGGGAGGTCTCAAAATCTGTCTCTATTACGACTAGCTGTGAAATCTCAGGCACGTCACTTAACTACACATCATCAAGTCATCTAACAAATAAATGAAATTATACTTGTAAAATGCTCAATAAAAGGTACCAATACTATTATTATCAGGGGGTGTTACAAGGTGCTTAAAACTTTCTGAGGGAAAAGGTTGTGATCAGCAGCCTTGGTGGTACTCGCATTATCAGTGGAAAAGGAGGAGCAGCCTCTCCTCTGCCTCAGCATCCCCCATACGAAGCGATCAGGACCACGTGTTGCTTTAATTCAAACCTCTGATCCTGACCACCATGCCAAGGCAGCTGGGACTTGTGATTAATACAAGATTAAGATTCTAACAAGAAAGAAGGCACATCAGCATTACAGGAGCCAATCTTCATTCTAATTGGGAAGGAGTGGAGGGAGGATGGGAGGAGAGAGTGCAGACGGCCCCAGGGGGCAGAGGGGCAGGGACTGTGGGAGCTCTGACACCTTCTGGGGTTAAGCCCTAGTGCCTGGCTCCAACCCCTCTATTTGTGGGGAAGAGCCAAGCAGCCTCCCTGTCCATAGCCAGCCGGTCTGTAGACAAAATGCAGCAAAAATATGGTGATTTTTTGGGCTTCCCGGGTGCAAGGGCCTTTCATGCCTCCATGCCTTCGCACGTGCTGGCCCTCCTCTGGAGCACGCTTCCTCCTGCCTGTTCTCGCGTGCCTTTCTGAGCTTCTGTGAGGGCCTGCCACAGATCACAGCCTCTGCAAGGCCCTTCCCGACTCCCTGAGGCAATGTTGGTCACTGTGGCCTCTGAATGATTGCTTTTTGCCCACTAGATGGCAAGATATGTGTCCCCAGCTAGGCCATGAGCTTCTCTAAGGCAGGGACCCCATCTTATTAGACATTGTTTATTTCCGGTGTGCAGACCAGGCACAGTGTGCAGACAGGCAAAGAGGCCAATGTTGAAGGATTGTGTAGGGAACTGAGGAATTAACTAGCACAATAAGGAGATGCAGACTTGTTTCTTGAGCAGAGCTAGTGGCCGTGCTGGCTGTGCCGGTTCACCAGCCCACAACTGTTGGGCATCTGCCGCATCCTGGGTGCTGGCAAGCAAAAGGTATCTGAAGTTAAGAACTCACAGACTAGATGGAAAGAAAAATAGGAGGAAAAAGCCTCTCTATTAATGGGAAGTCTGTGCTAAGTAACCCTCTGGTGACAAAAGAAGGAAGTCCTTAGGGAAGGGGATTTCAGTTGGACTTTGAAGAATGGCAAAGCCATTCTAGTAGAGGAGAGGATGATGTTCCAGGCAGGAGCCTTGCACTAGGACTTATATTTAAGCCAGTAGGAGGAAAAGTTCTTCTACTGTTAACGGCCTCCAGAGAAGGAAATCCTCCAGCCTTCCTTGGAAGAATAATGTTTGCTCTCTCTAAGGAGGCTTCTGTTGTCGGGCCCCCATTCTGAGTGAATGTCACAAATACACAGATTAACATGCTCCAGTCCAGTGGGGAGCTATGAGAGGCAATGCCACCCAAAACTGGCTGGTTGCTCTCTTATGAATGAGGATAGAAAGCCCCTAACCACCCCCTGGTGCAAGTCCTCACCACCTATCCCTCCTGGAACCAGTATCTCAGGACGCACGCTGTGGGGACTGTGGGGTAAGTAGCAGCGTTTAGCAGCTTTGGGGACAGGTGTGTCAGCCAGAACATTCCTGGCACCACATGAGTGATCATGGGAGCAGTCCAGCTTGTACATTCCTCAGACCACATGATTCCTGAGGACAGAGTCAAAATAGTCCTGGCCTCTGGACAGACCACGATTGGGTCAGCGCTACTTTTAGCACAACTGGCCAGGCTTGGGGCCAAGGATGGGAAGAAGAATCAAATGAGATTACGGCAAACCATCAAGCCACAGTGGCTGCTCTCTGATCATTATTGGAGGGAACTCCCTGGAGTTGGAAGAGAAGGGCCCAAACAGTAGCTCTCTGGAAGTAGACAATCCTTCCTTGAAAAAGAAGTATACACAGCTCATGAAAAGCAAGGAAAAAAAAAGAAAAAGAAAAAGAGGTACAGAACAGACTAGAAGATGACAGAGCCTTCTCAGGGACAGCTGGAGCCTCACACGACTGGGCAGTGCTGCCAGAGAGTAAAGGACCTTCAGAGATGGGATCAAGTCCTGACCCACCCCTTAACACTGTGTGACCTTGGCACACGCAAGTGACCTTTGTTTGTTTTATGTCTTCCATCCTTAGAAGGAAATAGCAAAACAGTGACTACCTCTTGGCCATGGGGATGATTTAATGAGATAGTGCAGGGTAAGCCTGTGTGCTCCATTGACTCGCTCTGCGCGATGCACTGAAGCCTCCTGGCATCATCTAGTTGAATACTCAAGGACTCTAGAGAAGGGAATTATGGTATTTACACCAAGTAGGTGTCTCATGGCACTGTAGTTGCCACCAGGAAGTTCCGCTGAAATCTGACCTCAACTCTTTCCCATCTCTCTGATACCTCCTTTTATAGCCCCATAACACAACCCTCCTCTGGACTAAACTGATGCTAAAAGCATCTTTCAATTGAAAGAGTGAGTTCTGCCCAGGGGCTGGTTCAGGAGGAAGCTAAGCCAGTTCTGGTTCACAGGTCCCTGGACATTTATTTCACGCACAGCCCGTTGGCAATTGTCCTTCCACCTCCTAGCCATGTAGATCTCACCACGAGGTGAGCCAGGTCACCAAGGGACACAGCAGATGGGAAGCCGCAGCCTGTCAGTGTCAATAGACACTGAGGTGCTGGTGGAGGGGGGAATGGAGCCTGATTCGTATCAGCGAGCTTCCATTAGGTTTCCTGCCATCAGCAGCGCTGCACCGGAGTCCACCACACGCTTTCCCCCTTCCTCTCCCTCTTGACAGCTGTGGGGCCATGGGCTGCTGCCAGCCACCACTCTGGGGTGGTTCCACTCTAGGAGGGCCAGAGACCCAGAGGAAGGCAGCCAGGATGGTGGGGGCCCCAAAACGACCACATTCCATCACATCTAAGAGATCACTGATGGTGGGATGTACCCAATTTCAGAGATGTTAAAATGGAAAAACAAAAAAGCCTTTTAGAATGAAGAGAAGCACAATAAGTCACCCAAGAAACTTCTCTTTCTGTAGTCATTACCCTTGCTCAGGCTTTCCGTTCTTTTATTTTTGCTCTCATTTTTATCTCTGCTCCCCTTAAAACTGTGAACACTCAGAAAAGTATGAAGAAAAGCAAACACCCATGTAACCATCCCCAGGTCAAAAAAATAGGATACTACCAGCACCCCACAAACCCCCTTCTGTCCCCCCAAACACCTCTCCAAAGATCTCTTGACTTTTACAGTAACCACTTTCTTGCTTTTCTTTATAGCTTTGCTATCTGTGTTACATCCTAAACATGATGGCCTGGTTGACATCAGGTTTTTGAACCTGATGTAAATGGAATCATTCATCCACACTGGTTCTTTTTAACTGTAACTGTTCATTTTAATCACTGTGTAGTTTTCCACTGTGAAGACACACTGCTGTCCCATTCTTTACCTTCCTGCAATCTCAAAACTATTCTCTTTCCCTCTGGTTTCTGTGTCAATCTATCCTTCACAATGCCAGCAAGATGGGTCCTTCTTAACCTCCTCCCCATCCCCATCCCTGATAAGTGAAGCCCTCTCGGATGCCCCTTCTATGAGCTCTGAGCGCTTGCCCTATCTAGGATTCTTCCTACTACAAGGGCTTTGGATCTGTGTAGTTACCTGTCGCCCCAAGGGGCAGGCTGCAAGTGTTTTGAGAAAAGGGACCATGTCTTTCTTTTCAACCCTACCTCACTAGCACCAAGGAAAAATGTGTGGCATGTAGTAAGTGTTCAGTACGCATCTGTTGAATGAACGAACATGGGGCCTTCGGAGTAACTGGTACTTCTCACCATTTCCTGTGGGCATCTGCAGGTTAAAGGTGAGTGGGGAAAGCATCAGTGATCGGACCCCTCAGGAGCTCCACCCAGAGGCAGGTTGCTCTACTCACTAATAATGCTGCTTTTTCAATTATTGTTGAACGTATATTCAGGGAGGATGTGGAAGAGAAAAAGGGGGTACTTAAGAGTCCATTAAGGCACACTGGTCACCTCTCTAAAGAGGACTTGGAGGCAGTACTGTTGGAAGTAGGTGAGAACACGGACTCTAGAGTCAGACTGCCCAGGTTTGAATCCTTGTCTTGTCTCTAACCAGCGTGAGACCTTGGGCAAATTACTTAGTTTCTTCTTCTGTAAAATGGGAGAGATAATTCCACCTGCTTCAAGGTTGCTATAAGAATTAAATGAGTATATATGTATATATGTGTATATACATACGTATATACGTATCTGTATATATATATATGTGAGTGTGTGTAGCTAAACTGATCAGTACCAGTAAATGAGTTAATATATGAAAGCTATTTAGAACAGTGCTTAGTGTACTCTGTGAGTGTTTGTTAAATAAATAACAAATAAAATAAATCTGTGGCCTGACGCATGTGGCTGTGTCTCTGAAGAAGCCACAGGTTGTTTCCTGGCAGATGGCAGGAGCCTCCCAGCAGCCCCTTCTGTGAGCGTACAAATACGCTCATTTTTTCTAACGGGTTTTATTTGCCGCATGCCCCAGCCCCTGTGTACTATGATGGGGACATTTTATCCTAACCTGGGTCTTAAGCTTCTTGGGGAATGCTGTGAGGTTGTAAATCTCCTGCAGCCATTTTTCAGGTAGACTCTCTTAGAGCTGCAGCCCTCTGGGGCGTCCTGGGGCTCAGTGCAACCCAGGGGTCTCCTGCACACCTTCCCTTTTCAGCTCCTCCATGCAGCCCTGCAGCTGACTTGCCTGTTGTCGACAAGGCTCAGTCTTGGATGGAGAAGCATCAATCCAATTCTTCCTTCCCTGGGGACTCACTGCCAGCGGGGCACACACCCTGGGACAGCGCTACACCAGGGGATGCCTCCGACAGTCAGACATCACTCCTGGGGAGTTGGAGGGCAGCTTCTCTCTAGATCCCTACAGTGAAGGATGGGTGGAGAAAACACCCTCACCCCACAGGCAGGAGTCTGAGGTCTAAGATTTCTCTGGGACAAAGAGAGAAATGTAACCAAGAACCCAGCTGGCCTGACCTCCTTCCTCCTGGTAGCCTTACACTAAAGGCCTTCAGACACAGATGCCTGAACAGCATCTAGAATGAAGACAGTCATGGCTGGGGTAAGGGGCCACAGTATTTCCAGGCTTCAAGAGTGAGAATAAGGGGTGAAGAGGATTTGATGACCACAGCAACTTGGAGCGAGGGGTCACTCCCTGTGGCCAGTACGAATCATAGTGGCATTGATGATTATCTAAGAGATAATTGTCATCCAAAATGACCCCTCCTTTTTCTCTTGCTACCCAATTCTAAAGCCTAGCCATCCTTCATAAGGCCCAGCCCAAATGCCAGCTTCTCCAACCAAACCCTGTTAACCAACATCTCAAGATTACACAGAGCTCTCAGGGTCTCTGTGTCTAGCTTCTCCCACAGGGCAGGAGCCCTTTACACCAGCCCTTTTCAGCCAGCATACCCCAGTAAGGTATAAGTGTGCAGACAGCAATGTCCTCAGCCCCGGGTGTGGTTTGCAGAGTCTGGAGCAGCAAGGGCTCCCCAGCTGGTCTCCGGGCGTAAGCAGCCTAGTGGGTTTGCTATCATTTTCTATGCGTGCTGACATAAAAAATGTGAGATGCTGGCCTGCAAAGCCACCATCGCTCAGTGCATAGCCCTTTGCTCTGATGGGTAGGAAGGCTTTTCTGATGAACACGTGGCCACCCACCAGGCACTGTGTTTTCTAACATATTATCAATCCTATTCATCATAGGTAGCATTTCTATCTCCATTTTATAAAGAGGAAAGCAATATCAGAGAAGTTCATTAACCTGTTCCAGATCACACAGTAAGTAAAATTAGAGCTTGGACCAACTTCAGGCCTATTTGCCTCCAAAGCCCTTGCTCCTTGCACTACACCATGCTGCCATAAAGGAACAGGCTGCCCGAGTCTTCTTTTCTGCAGACAAAATATCCCCAGACCCCTCAGCCGCTACTCACATGACATGCTTCATGTTAGAGTCACTGGAACAAACATCTCTCCATCCTGCCTGCCCCCTCTGAAGATGATTGTCAAAGAACCTTTTGCAACCTGATTCTAGGGCCTGGACACACTCTTCTGGCTCTTGAGCCGCTTGAGTGTCTGTGCTTGTATAATAGCACTTGATTACATCATGGGTTGACCTCTCCTGGCTTATGTCTATCATTTATTTCCCCAATTACACGATCAACCCCCTTAGTACTGAAATCACATCTCATACCTGAAATTTGGGTGTTCGTGAAGAGATATGTTATTTGGAACTTAGATCATGTTTTCTTTTCATAGACAGAAGTTATTCTAAAAACAGGCAGTTTTCCTGGCTAGTACTAAAAGCCACTTTGGTTAAAGATATGTGTTCAAGTGGGGAGGGGTCCATGGGCTTCAGGAAGGACAGGCAAGAGACTGCTCTCTGCTTTCAGGGTCAGAACTAGACTGGGGAAGACTCCATGATTGATGCATGTGAACCTTCAGCGTCTCCTTTTTGTGCCCTATTGACATGATGCCCCAGTTCCTTTTCTCACAAGCCCCTGGGGTCTGTGTCACCCTACAGTCAGCATGCTGAATCTCAGACCTCTGGCCCCCCCGACTTCAGGGTCAAATGCCCTGAAACTATGTTCACGATGATCTAAATAAGCTTTCATCAGATTCTCAAAAGATAGAGAGGCTTAGAGAGGTTGAGAGCAATTGCTAGAAACTTCTCCTCTGGAACCCCATTCTGGCTTGGCTCCTCAAAATGCTGTTAGAAAGTGTTTTAACCTTCATTCTTCCCATTTTTTTTCTTTTCTTTTTTTTTTTTTTTTTTTCTTAGATGGGAGTCTTGCTCTGTCACCCAGGCTGGAGTGCAGTGGCGCAATCTCAGCTCACTGCAAGCTCCACTTCCCAGGTTCACGCCATTCTCCTGCCTCAGCCTCCCGAGTAGCTGGGACTACAGGTGCCCGCCACCATGCCTGGCTAATTTTTTGTATTTTTAGTAGAGTGGGGTTTCACCGTGTTAGCCAGGATAGTCTCGATCTCCTGACCTCATGATCCACCCACCTCGGCCTCCCAAAGTGCTGGGATTAAAGGCGTGAGCCACCACACTTGGCCCCCATTCTTTTTTTTTTTTTTTTTTAAATAAAAAACTCAGCTTTTTTGGGGGAAATGTGGGGGGGGAGCGGGGGGAACAGGGTCTTACTCTGTTGTCCAGGCTGGAGTGCAGTGGCACAATCAGGGCTCACTGCAGCCTTGACCTCCTGGGCTCAAATGATCCTCCTACCTCAGGCCCACAAATAGCTGGGACTACAGGTGCCCACCACCATGCCTGGCTATTTTTTTGTATTTTTAGTAGAGACGGGGTTTTGCCATGTTGCCAAGGCTGGTCTTGAACTCTTAGACTCAGGCTATCCACCCACCTCAGCCTCCCAAAGTGCTGGCATGATTACAGGTGTGAGCCACTGTACCCAGCCTTTTTTAAAAAAATTTTTCTTTTTTAAACAGATGAGGTCTTGCTATGTTGCTCAGGCTGGTCTCGAACTCTCAGGCTCAAGCAATCCTCCCGCCTTGGCCTCCTAAAGTGCTGGGATTACCACTGTGCCTGGCCCCATTCTTCCCATGAAGCTGATCTTAGCTGAGTAGGAATAGTAAAGTTAGCTTTTGAAAATAATTCATACTAAGCTGTGAGTAAAGGATGGCCTCACAGCCTTTCATAGTCATTGCTTTTTACAGGGATTGGATAGTTTAAAATGGGTCTCTAATAGTGGAATTTCCTTAAAAAGTTAATCCTTAATATGTATGCAAGAGGAATTTCAGACAGTATGAGGAAGTTAAAGGAAAAGGCAGCAGACAAGATATTCTGGAACAAAAATGGGCCAGTCTCCCTAAGCCATTTTCTTGTTTGTTTGTTTTTTTTTCAGGGGTTCTTGCTTTCCTCCACAGGTTCCCCAAAAGTTTTGTGGTTTCTCTCAGCATTTTCCAAGGCAAGGCCAATTATGGGAACTCCCAAGGTGAGACTGGAGGCATCTGTAGCAGTAGCGGTGCCTGTATCGGGACAAAGAACCTTCTTGCCCATCTGCTTATTCTGTTCTCACAACAACCTATGAGCTGGATATTGTGGCTCCTGTTTTACAGCAGGGGAAACGGAGGCTTCACAAGGTCAAACAATCACCCAAGCTTGCCAAGCTAGATAGAGGGGGTGGTGAAAACTCAACCCAGGTCCTGCCCCAGGAACCATGTCCTTTCCATAGGCTACGTGGTTTCTAAGAAACATTGCCATTCCTATGTCAGGCGTGTGGATGGTCCCGTAGGTGGGCCTTTGACAGAGATACAGCTAGATACAGTCAACCTCCAGTATCCGTGGGGGACTGTTTCCAGGACCCCTGGTGAACACCAAAATTCATGGATGCTCAAGTCCCTGATATAACATGGTATAGTATTTGCATATAACCTACAAACATCCTCCCGTATATTTAAAAACATTTCCAGATTTCTCACAATAACGAATACAATGTAAATGCTACATAAATAATTATTATACTGTGTTGTTTAGGGAATAATGACAAGAAAAAAGGCAATACATGTTCAGGACAGATGCAACCATCCACTTAAAAATATATTTTCAATCCAAGGTTGGTTGAATCCAGGGATTCAGAACCCATAGACACAGAGGGCTGACCGTAATCCCTTCAAGACTTAACACAATGCTCTGCACAGGGGAGGTAGTGAGGCATGCAAAGAATGTGGAGTGACCAAAGGCAACGCCGAGGCACAGAGGCAACTGGCTGGGCTTCACCTCCGCATGCCCTCCTTGTCCAGGAGCTCTGTGCAGTGCACACGCTGTTGCTGGGGTGCA
The DNA here is from genome assembly GCF_028885625.2 of Pongo pygmaeus. Classification (NCBI taxonomy): domain Eukaryota; kingdom Metazoa; phylum Chordata; class Mammalia; order Primates; family Hominidae; genus Pongo; species Pongo pygmaeus. Next base: position 127,181,136 of record NC_072382.2, on the reverse strand, counting down.
GCCGCTCTGCCTCCCCCCAGCCAGAATGAGCCAGGCATGTGAGGTTCTCAGGTTGGGGGAAGGATAGCTGGGCATCTGACAGGGTCTAAGAGAACAACAGGCACAGAATCATGCAGAGTATACCTGTCATGGCAGCAGGACTTATGAGCCAAGAAGTGAAAGCAGTCCCAAAGTCCATCAACTGATAAATGAATAAACAAAATGTGGTACATCTGTACCATGGAATATTCTTCAACCACAACATGGAATGAAGTACTGATACATTGTCCTAAGTAAAAGAAGCTAGACATGAGAATCCCACAATTCCATTTATGCGAAATGTCCAGAATAGGCCAACGCATAGAGGCAGAAAGTGAATTCTTGGTTGCCAGGGGCTGGAGAGTGATGGCTAATGGGTACAGCCTTTCTTTTTGGGGTGATGAAAATATTCTGGAATTAGATGGTAGTGATGATTGCACAACTCTCTAAAGATACTAAAAGCCACTGAATTCCACAGTTTAAAAGGGTACATTTTATGGTACGTGAATTATGTTTCTATTTGAAAAGTCACACAGAGAAGGCCCTGGGTGTTTTTTGTGCACTCAGCTTTTGTGACCACAGCAAAGTTCACAGGAGGGCCCTGGAGTGAGCCCTCAGCTCCTTGTGGCTGAATGGAAGATGGGGTGGTGGATGGCAGAGTGCAGCTGGATGCCACGCCAGGCTTCTGAATGTGATGAAGGGGGTGGGGGAGAGGTCAAAAGCAGCATTGCTGTGAGGTCTGAAGACTGGGACTGGACATGTAAAATCCCTACACCTCTCCCAGGATGGGGCTCCATGCCTTCGCTGAGCATTGGGGTTCCCCTTTGCTTTACCTAGACTTTGCATGGGAGCCAAGAGATGTCTGTGGTTTCTTGGGTCAAAGTGGTGGGTAAGAGATTAGAGCTTACAGTTGCATAGGTCCAGGTTCAAATTCTGTGCCACCTGTCATCCATGTGACCTTGAGAAATGTGTTGCCTTCTTTGAGTGTCAGTTTTGTCACTGGTAAAATGAGGCGAATCGTATCCCCTCCTCCTAGGGTGGTTGTGTGGGTTAAATGAGATGATGCGTTAAAGTGTTTAGTGCAGAACCCGGCACGCTGCAGCAGTTAATGCAGAAGCAGCTCCTCTGGTGGATGGCAGGGCCTGCTGGGGCCTGGTCTCCAGGATCTCCCCGCACACAGAGCATATTCTGAAAAGCTGCTCACGTGCTTGGCTGGCAGCAGCACAGACAGATGTCATATTTTGGGATGGAAAGGAGCAGAATCACGTGGCAGGTCAGGAAGACTCCAGGATCTGGAGCAGAAGGGATGGAGTAGAAGCTGGGGACGGGGAACAGTGCCTACCTCTCCGCCCTCCAAGAGGAGGACTGTCTGCCATGGGCTCTCGGCCGACCTGAGTCTGCTATGGGATGATTGCTTCCAGCAGGAGTGTGGCCTCTTTCAGCCAAATGCAAGAGCAAGAAAATGTCACTGGATTCTTCAGGGACTCAGAGGCGAGCAGCTAATGGATGAAACCATCGCAATCTCACCACAGCCTAACAGCAAAAAGGCTCTGGGATTTCACCTCCATCTCAGGAGGCTTCTATCATCTGAATACTTTTCTGTGGCTGCCAGTGCTGCAGAACAGTAGAAATGACAAGAAGCCCCAGACACAGGACAAAGGGAACCAAAGAATACAAACTTATACCCCAGGGAAAGAAGACAACAGGAACAACCAGTATTTACTACAGACGTTCTCACAACCAATCCCTATTTAGGAAAGTTCGTGGATTAATCAATGCTGTCTCCACTTCTGTAAATCATTAGAACTGTTGTCCGCAGCACTCCGAATGCTTGAGATGAGTAGGCTGTTTTGTAGAATGTCTGTTAGCCACACTATCTGCTTATCTGAAAGTCAGCAGTGCTCATATGCAGACTGGTTTATGCCAATTCTATGTATTATTAATAAAGTATGTAAATTTCTGTAATTTAACAAACTCTTCTGTAAACCAATGAAATATGAGTGCAAAAAGAGTCGCTGTTGATAAGTAGAAAGCTTTCAAAAGTCTTGAGGCCCAAATTTGCTTACAAATGCTGAATAGTTAGGATCAGATGAGACAAACATAAAGGATTGGAATACATAATAAAAATCTGGAAAGATCTCGTGGACAGATTAGTTCCCAAACGTCAAATTTGTAATTCCACTTTCTATTGAGGTGGAATTTATAGATGTTACAGTATAGGAGAGGCTTATGCAAGGAAGATGACTAACAATCAGAAAAAGACCTTAGTCCTGTATCAAAAGATTAGCAAATGAATGTATACGGTATGTCCATCTTTTAAATTATAGTATCTCTTTTGAATGGTTGTTTCTTCTTTAAACTAATTTTTTCAATCAACAACAAATTAATTGTCCCAACTGCGCTGGATGTGAGAACATCGATGGCATATTTAGGTCTGTCCTTACTTCATACCCTTTCCTCTCTTCTTTCCTAAAGCTGAGCAGCTCCTATCGGCCTGACACAGTGTCTCTCTAGAGTTGTGTTTTTCAAGAATTACAGTCTCAGAGTTGTTCCTCAGAGCAACAGTGAAAACACCAAGGGGGACAAAAAGTGTTCACATAAGTTTGGGAGAAGCTTCAAACCTTACCCCTCTTGCAAATTCACCATGCCCCTTCATCCTGTAGGAATAAAAAAAATACACTATGGCAGGCCAAGGCGGGCAGATCACTTGAGGTTGAGTTTGAGACCAGACTGGCCAACATGGTAACACCCCACCTCTATTAAAAATATAAAATTTAGCCAAGCGTGGTGATAGACGCCTGTAATCCCAGCTACACGGGAAGCTGAGGCAGGAGAATTGCTTGAACTTGAACCTGGGAGGTGGGGGTTGCAGTGAGCCAAGATCGTGCCACTGCATTCCAGCCTGGGCAACAGAGTGAGACTCTGTACCCCACCACCAAAAAAAAAAAAAAAAAAAAAGCTAAACTTTGTATAACTCAGATTGGCCCAAACTTATGTCACCATGGAACCTCTTTTGGGGTGCAAGACCTCATAAATCCTGTAAAGCTCCATAATTAATACATAATAATACATGAATCCTGTAAAGCTTGGGAATTAATTCCTAGAGGAATATAATGTATGATCCTTATTTGTGAGAAATTTACAACAGAGTTAGAGATGCAAGAGAGGCACACACACCTACCCAAAGAACGGGTAAGTCACAGTATTGTCCATTACTCTTAGGGTCAAATGATAGTAAAATCAGTAGGTGTTATAGATGAAAACAACAAATCAGCTATCTACCTCTGATTAATATTCACAAATTTTGGGTCTTCAGCCTCCAAAACTGGCTCTTGGTCCATTGTTTTAAAAAATTCAAAGGGAACTTATTTCTTAAGTGCTATGTGCTAGGCCTGGCTCTTTATATACGTTTTCTCATTGAATTTTCACAACCATGGGAAATAAGTATTAGCTTCTTTTTTTTTTTTTTTTTCCAAAGAAATAGAATCAGGGTAATCACACTGCTAGTGGGAGAGCCTCAATTCATGCCTCAATCTGTCTAGCTTCAAATCCTGTCTTCTTTCTACTGTGCCTAGTTATGAAGAGCCTTGACAGCCTCTTTCCTGAAGCAGCTGAGGTTTGGGGAAGGTGTGTCCACATGTGCATGGCTGTGTGGCCCAGGTGTGGCCTGCCAAGGACAGCTGGGTCTGCTTGTTTCCGTAGATCAACCTGGACTTCCCATTCTCTTCCTTCCCCTCAGTCCCAAAGTTCTGAGCTCTGACTTTAGAGGCCCAGTGGCCACTCCCCTTGCCTCTCTAGAGGCCACTGCGATGAACGGGTGGGAGGGAGGACTCTGCCAATGTTAAGCGCTTCATGAATGGCACCTGCACCTGTGCACACTGCCAGGCTGGAGACGGCAACAGGGGTGGGTGGGAAAGTGTGGGCAGAAAGCCCCTCCTCATGCGTTTCAGCAAGTCCTCTACCCCATCCCTGGTGCTTTCTGTAGATGCCAGCCTGTGTCCTGCCTCACTCTGTGCTCAGCTACTACCTCCTCTCTTCTCCACCTCCCCTTCCTCTGCTTTCCCAAGTCTGGGTGGAAGTGACCGTGGAGTGGAAAGACAGGATCCTGAGCTCTGCAAGGAGGCTCACAAGGAAGGAGATGAGAGGGCGGGGCATGAACTGAGGTCCCAGGTGAGAGGCCAGGCACGACCAGGAGGGACAGAGATGGGTGACCCTCCAGTCTCAGGCTAACGACTCCCAGGGGTAAGTTACAGGTGGGGAGTGGAAAGTAGTGAAGGGGAAGGCTACAGATAGGGTGATGGGAGTCAGTGAGCAGGTGCTGGCCTGGACACCTGGGCTCCTGGGCAGGGCAATCTGCCTTGCAGCTTCCTCTCTCTCCTCTTGCCTTTCTCCCCCTTCAGAAGTGAGGTTGTAGGTACGTTCACAACAGTCTTCAAAAATGCATGGGAGTGGGAGGTGGGGAAGGAAAGGGAGCATTTAATTAAGCAATTCAGTGTGCCAGAGTCCTGGCAATCTTTCATTACTTCATCACAGTCTTCCTAAGAGGCTAGTGTGACCAAGTTGCAGGGTAAAAGGTAACACTGAGATTTGAACCCAGGTTCAGCTGCCTCAAAAGCCCATGAGCTTTCTAGCACACCTGTGACCCTGCATCGTATGTCACCCACCACAATGAGTGGAGCCAGATTTAGCTCCTCTAGCAGTTGGGAGAGGGTGGTGCTTTCATTTCTGTTGTGCCAGGTCAGTGCACAGAAGATGCGTCCTTCCCTAGGGAGCCCCTCCTCCCACAGGTAGGCTGGGCGCTGTGGCATGGACACTGGACCCACACATCACTGAGTCCATCTGAGCCCCCTGGCTCTCAGGCAATTTGGAAAACCAGAAAGGCAGGAGACCTGAGCATTCCCCCTGTGCACTCCAGCCACTGAATCAGAGCTGCTCCTTAGATGCCTGAGGCTGGACCTGCTGCGGGGCCTCTGGCCTCATCACCTAGGCACAGGGGTCCCCCCAGCCTCCTCTCCTCACCTTAACTCCAGCATTCCAGCCCCTCCTCTCCAAATTAGCTTTCTCATCTGGAAACTGTAGGTGTTCAGACCAGTCAGTGCTTTCAAAATGTACTCACTCAGCAAACCACCGGGGCAGCCCCACGCCCCCAGAGGCGAGGGAACACTTTTGGGGAGATGCCAAGCTCCGGCTCTCATCTCTCGCTAGGAGGTAATCCTTCCAGTCTCTTGGGTGCACAGGAAGGTCCAGCACTTCCAAATCAGAGCCCCCAAGACCCAGTCAGTCTTCTGCTGCCACTAAAGTCTGAGAACCACCGAGGCCTGGTCTCCATGGCTTCTGAAGGCTCTCCCATTTCAGATAAAGGGCTGTTGATGGACTAATTAGTTTCTATGGCTCATTTGATTTTTCTCCTCCCTGGAGAAGGATTTCCTCTTCCTCCTGGTTCTTCCCACAGTTCTCCAGCCAATGGATCCTCAGTCCCTTGGAATTTGTCTTGTATCTGTGTCTGTCTGTCCTGATATGCCAGGGCAGGAGCTTGCAGACTAATGGAAGCCCGCCTGTGGTCACAGCATCTACCTCCCCACCCCAGAACACACACACACCAGCGCATACACACTCAGCACAGTCACTGGCCTTTATTTACTGCCACAGCCCTTGAAAGTGGTGTTAGGAGATTGCAATTTTGAAGTCTTCCCTGACATTCCACCAAAGGCTTGTCTTTTGCAACTAATGCTGCACACAAACACACAGCAACCATCACACAGTATGCACTTTATTAACACTCCACTGTAACCCAAGGTAGTGTGCCATTTTATAAAAGGAGCTGCTGCATCTTATGAAAGAAATAGTGCTGTGTCCTGGAGCTGAGCTGTGACATGAGGAGCCAGGATTCCAGCCTTGGCGCCCATCTCCACCACACAGCACTTGGCTCACCCAGTGGGGAGGACTCAGGAGTCCTGGCAGAGTAAACACGTTCTTCCATGGGAGAGGGGCATGGTGAGCGTGGCTGCAGCAGAGGGAGGGCTCTGGACCAGAAACCACCCACTCCCCGCAGTGACCGTCTCTCTGTTCATGAAACAGTGTGACACACCTGCCCAGTACTTGACTCTTGAGCATTCGCTTGTCCCCATTACCCCATGTGTTGCCACATTTTTTCCAGGTAGCAACAGCAGCAGGTACTAGAGAAGGTCTCCAGCTTTAGGCCCCACCTGAGCCCCCCTGGCCTGGCGTCCAGATGTCATTCCTATTAGAGAGCTCTCCCCGAAGCCGCGCCCTCTGTCTGTGGGTTTGGAGCCGACAGCAGAGTCTGGTACCCACACGGTGGGTTATTTAAACCCCATGCCGTGACTCCACACCCCCAAGACACACACACTCACCATGAGATGCTGGAAGAGCCAAGAACGCATTATATTGGTGGCATGCTTGGGCAAGACTCCTCGTTTGTTCTTGGACTTCTTATCCTCATTGTCCAGGAGGGAGGTGAGGTCAAGGTTAACCTTCAGGGCACGTGGAGAGAAAATCAGCATCAGCAGCCTGTGAGGCCAGCGGCTGGGGACCTGTTGCCATAGCGACGGCAGGCTCGGCTGCCAGCCCCTTTCCCGGCTTATTCCTAGGGCCCTGGGGAGGTCACCTTTCCCTCTCAGCCCATGCCAGCCCCTCAGAGAGTGGAGGTGAGGCTTGGGTGATGGGAGAAGGGAAGAAGGACAAGGAGGAAGAGATGGGGAAGGGGGAGAGGGAGGGAGAGGGAGGGAGGGAGAGAGAGAGAGAGAGAAAGAGAGAAAGAGGAAACAGGGCCATGCAGAGAGAACAGTAGAAGATATGAATTTGCCATAAGCTGTCAAGTAGTTATCAGCATTTCTGTGGTACTTTACAGTTTGCAAAGCACTTTCCTATCCATCGCCGTGGTTCATTCTCACAGCAGCCCTGTAGGTTGGCTAGGCTGTGTGCAGTTGCTATTAATCCCCCTTTTATCAATAAGAAGTCTGAGGCTCAGAGAGGTTAGGTGACTTATTCGAGATCCCACAGTTAATGTCAGATCCCAGACTCTGACTTCCCATCTTTCTACCCTTCCTTTGTGTGTGCACTCTCTACCACTGAGGGACACAGCGGCTCAGTCTGCAGACAGGAATAGGAAGTGCAGGATCCTTTGATGTAACCCCAGGAGGGAGGCAGCAAAATCCCAGGAGTTGATAAAACCTTTCCAAGACCCAGCTTCTTATCTGCAAAGTAGGGTAATGATACCGCTTAGAGGATGATGAGGATTCAATGAGTCACTCGTGTAAAGTGCCTGGCAGATAAGAAGCGATTACAGGTGCCCTAGCCCACACCATGCACATGTGCACACACCTACACACACTCACCTGTGTGTTCTGGATCTGGATGGCTCCCTGGGGGATTGCTTGGGTGACCACCTGACCCTGGGAGGTTACCATGGTAACCGGTTGGTATAAGGCTCCACCTGAGGAGACAACCAGTTTTGGGGTTCCCTGCCATGGGAGTGGGTAGGAGCGAGGGCAAGCAGGGTTCCCAGTTCATTTGGCACTCACGTGTAAAGACCCTCTACTTTGGAGCCCTTGGGTAGCGAGCTATGGCTCTTCTGCTTTATGGGTGGGTGGGGGATGGTGTCTAGAGCCTAGGGCAGAGCCTCTGGTGGGAGGTGCTTCGGGGAAGGGACAACAGCCTTACTTGGTCCTCTCAGGGGCTCATGAGATTTTGACCCAAATTTGTTCTAAACCATCACAATTGGGTCTTGGTGCTAACCATCTATAAACTTACAGAAAACTTTAGTCAAGAAACTGAGCTGGGAGCCCCTCCCTCGGTGGAGGACAACCCCCACCCCTGGAACCACCTTGGGGCCACCCTTTCTCCTCCCAGGGAATTCCCACAATCCCCCTTCCCGGTCTTTGCACCGACCTGACACGACTTGTGAGTTGACGGTTGTCATGGCGATGTTGCCCTGCTGGAGCGCTGAGGCTGGGACCACAATCCCCTGGGGGTTATTGGAGACTCCAGACATGGAATTGGGGGAATTCTGCAGGAGGTCCTGGCAGTGAGGGAGGCGTGGTTTGTGACAATGACACTGAGAGCTTAGACCCTACAGCCCCAGAGTCCTCTTCTGTCCTTTCCCCTTCCTGCCTGCCCCCCTCCCTCCTTCTAGCTCCTCCCCAGACCCAGGTCCAGAAGGCAATTCTCTTGGTTTCCTAGAAAGAGTGAATAAGAGGGCTCAATTAAAAAAACAAAAACAAAAACAAAAGAGTCACCCATTTAACCATTCCATTGCCCTGAAAACCTAAGGCACAAATTATCTGATAGCCCCATGGTCTCCTCCGTGGCTATACTTTGAAATCTCCAGTAATGATCTTGGGTTCCAATCTCAGAGAGTCTCGTTTAATTGGTCAGGAGTGTGTCCTGGGCTCTGGATTTTTTCTTGATCAGATCCATCATATTCAATGGGCTCTGGGTTAGTAAAAGCTCCCCAGGTGATTCCACTGTCAGCTGGGTCTGAGAAACTGGCTTCACCTGGTCGGCACCTGCTCATCCTTCAGCCACGCTTGTCTCCTGATGCTTTCCCGTCCCCCGGCTCCTCTCCACACGCCTCCATCACAGGCCTGTCACGCTAGGCTGCACACAGAGAGCAGCCTCCAGTTCTCACCTTTGTATCCTTAGCACCTAGCTCAGGATACTAAAATACATGTTAAATAAGCAAATGAAAGCCGCCCTAGCCTTCCCATAACTTTTCTTCTAAGGGTGTCTCATATGAGCCTCAGCTTCATGGCATCGATTCTGTTCTCTTCCTCAGGCTCCCCACAGGATTCCACTGGAAACAGACTCTCCTCTCCCCACACTGCCGACCAGCACGGAACCTTTGCCGCTTTTCTTTGCATTAGCCCAGGCAGGTAAGACATGTTTTCCTGGCCCTCTGCTCCTCTCACCATTCCCAGTTAACAGCTGGGTAAAGAAGTCCTTGGACTTGCTGTGGAGCCCTCCCTGCTTTCTGGGGAGCCTGCACTGGGAGGCTGGGTGCTTGGAGAGAATTTGTGAGGAAGGAATAGGATGTGGGAGAGGTTAGGGTCTCTAGGTTTGGAGAAGACAAAAAAGGCAGCAAGTGAAGCCTGGGAGCCTCAGGTGGCCGGCCTGGGTCTCTTAGCTCCTCCTAGCCACGGTTCCTCATCTGAAGATGGGGCTTGAACCAGTTAACAGGTCCAATGGCCATTTAGGCGACATTCCCATGCTCAAATGCTGGAATCGTAAGGCGCGAACTGCAAGGATTTAGAGACAGGTAAATGGTCAAGGAAATAGACAAAATGGGGGAAGAAAGAAGGCCCCAGCTTCCCAGTTTTTGTTTTAGGACTTGAAGAAGCTTGGGTCTTCAGCCTCCAGGGCAAGTCTAGGGTTTTGAGCCCAGAAATCTGTGTTTGGAGGAAACCTCGAGCCAGTGACTGCCTACCTGTAGCAACAGACAAAGGGAAAGTGTTAGAGCCCGGGGGAGGGCCATGGCGAATCTCCTCCCAGACCCTGACAACACAGAAACTGGCAGAGCCTGTCAGGAAGTGGAAGTCGGCACTGATTTATACATCTCACTCGATTCAGCTGATTAAATCCCCCTTGGCGTCTCCTCCAGAGCTGCCTTTTTTACTCTCCTGGGTTGTCTCTGGCCCAAGAGCTGGAGGAGTATTGCCTATAAATAAGCAGCGCCAGGAGGAGAGGAGCCAAGCACGCCCTCCTCCTACCCACCTGCTGCACGGGCCTCCTGGTCTGGCTCCTCCAGGTGGGTGGGGCGATGGAGGCCTTGCTTCTATTCTGAGCTTACCTCTGCAGCTGTGACCTTGGGGAACAGAGGGGGCAGCTCTTGCCTTGGCTTCCCCTTCCTGGGGCCCCGTGGGAGCCGCCTAGCCCGTGAAGTTTATACTTTGAGCAGAGCTCTTGGCCTTCCTGTTCCTGCAGTCGCAGTCTAAAATGGAGTCTGCCATGCAGAAGCCTAGAAACTGCAAGAGCCCCTGGAAGCCACACACTTCCCCTCCCTGGAGTACAAATAAGGCACTGAGGTTTAGAGATGCCCGGGACTTCCCAAGGCCACACAGCCGGTTAGCAGCCAGAGGACTAGAACACAGATCTCCTTCACCCACAAATGCCCCCTACACAGGTTCTGGGCTGCAAATGCTCCTTGAATCCTGTGGGTCAACCAGTCGCCATTGCAGGCAAGGTGAACAGATAAAAACAACTAAAACTCAGAAGTCCAGAAGCAGCGTGGGCACTGGAGGAAAGGCAATCACGTCACCATCCTTCTGTGGGCCTCATCTCCTTATGTATACAGTGCATGTGACACCAGGACCCTCAACGCCTGAGTTTTCAGCGATGAGACTGCTCTGAGTTTGAGTTCTCCTTGTTCCGACATCCTAGCCTACCATTCTCATGGTATGTAAACTGTGCTGATATTATATTTGAAGCTGAAGCAAACTCGGAAGGTAAATTTACTTTTTTTTTGTTTTTTGAGACAGGGTAGAGAGTCTTGCTCTGTTGCCCAGGCTTGTCTCAAACTTCTGGGGTCATGTAATCCTCCCACCTGAGCCTCCTGAGTCATGGGATTACAGGCGTGAGCCACCACACCAGGCTTGAAGGTAAATTTACTGGGGGAGTGGGTACCTCCATGCCATTCACCTTAAAACCAGTGGAAGAGACTTCTCAATGCCTTGTTTGGAATCATCACTGCTAGCTTGTGCCTCTTCTGGTAGGGATATTTGAGAATTTCAAACATAGAAGGTTGTCCCAGACTTTCTTCACCCCCAAAAAAGTACCCAACAAGGTTAGAAAAATACAAGCAAAGTCAGTAAAATAAATACAAGATGTGTCCCTTGGGATTCAACCAACATACACTGTTTCCTAGCCAAAGGCAGAGGGTGAGCCACCACCTGGATGCTTCGTCTGCTTACTCAGACCCTGGCTGCTTCTCCACCTTGTGGCTTGGATACCCTCCATGCCAATTTACCCAGTTTGGGTAACTAAGGGCAATTTATGCATTGGATCAGAGCCTTCTCTTTCCTACCCTTCTCTCCCTTCCCTGGGTCTTTGGCTGGAAGGTGCTGAGAGGCAGCCAGATTCTATCAGTGAAGGAATAAAATAAAAGCCTTCAGAGATACAGTCCAAGGGCAGGGCTGGGACTGGCAATGTTTTAGGTGGGGCAGGGAAGAGGAAGCAAAATTTTGGCCTTCCGGAGGTCTGGGGAAATGATATTCATCCCTTACATCTGTAAACATGAGCTGCTTCACAAACCTGCCTTGAGTGTGCTTTTTTTTTTTTTTATAGACATAGATTCTCAGGGCCACTGGATCAAGACCCTCACCCATCATCTAGCAATCTATATTTTTAAAAACCTCCTTGTGATGGTCCCAAAGATCAGATGGGTCTGAAAACGACCCACTTACCATACACAGTGAGTATTAGAGAGCATTCTTTCACCGCACTATTCCATTTTAATGTCACCATCACCCCATAGGGTCAGCAGGACAGACTGTCCTATTTGCCTGAAGAGAGATTGAGGTCTAGAGAGGATGGAAGTGACTTCCCAGAGTCAAATAACTGTGCCTCCAGCCTAAGGCCTCTGGCTCTGAGTGTAGGATGAGTGCTCACAGAGAGAGGATATGTGCTTCGGGGTCAGACAGGCTCCAATGCAAGCACAGTGCCTGGCACATTTAGCCATCCAATAATTTATTTCCCACTTTCCTTGGCTAAGGTCACTCAACTAGTGAGTCGCACAGTTGGGATTTAAAAACCTGTCCTAGAAGCCCTCAAGCCACTTGAATTCTTTACTTAGCAACAGAAGGGGTTCAGCTGGGGTTGCGCATGCAGGCAGAGTTGTGCGAACCTTGCTACATGTCTCCCTGTCTGAGATGTTCCCAGGCAATGGTTGAGTCCCAGGATCCCAAGCATCGTCTCTGACTAGCCCCACAACCCCACTTGACTGCGATTTCCAGTCGAGGCTTAGTTGCTAGAGCCGTAGAATGGAGACAAGGGGGCTCTGACTCTCTTTTCTGAGGAAGGAACTTCCAGAGCAGCAGTGGAAACCCCGTGGGGAGCACATGTTGGCTAAGCACACAGTATTATTAGCTTTTTGACAGCTTCCCCTCAGGGCTTATCAGACTCCAAACCCAGGTAGATGCCACTGTGTCTAGACACAAACAGAGTTGCTCCCCTATAGGCTCCTTAGCACCCAGATGGAGGTGAGAAGAGTGTTTGGTACAGTTCTAGTTACGTTTTTCAGCACCCAGAGCCTCACATCCCTGCTGGAATTATCCAGGAACCTGGGGATGAGAGCTGGTTATCCAGCCCAAGAATTCTGTTGGTTTTGTTTCACTAGGAACACAGCCGTGGTGTCCCCAAGCCTCTGGAAACTGCCTGAAGCCTGGGAATCAGATGAAAACCAACACCCACGCTGGGCTCCACGGGCACCCCCGGAAGCGGCCCCACTCCTGTTCCTTGTGTGCTGTTGATTGAGACTCAGAAGCAAACAGCCTCTCAGGAGGGGCAGAGCAAGGCAGGGCTTTGGGTTTGGAATGGCAGGGTTTGGAATGGCAGAGAACTGGTGCTTCCCGAGCACCATCCTCTGGGCCAGCTCCAACACCCTGGAACTGCGGCTGCCACTCATTCTTCACAGACCTCAGTGATCACCAGGGAGTTTTACTCCAAATTGCATTTGGAACAGCAGAAAGATGACTTGTTCCAAAGGAAGGCCTTACTAAGAAATGATGAGAAGCTGTGGAATGACTTTTGGAAGTGAGGAGTGCAGGGGCCCACATGAATGGACAGTGGCCTGTCAGCCCAGGAAGAGCTGTCTGTCCCTGTGAGCCACTGTGCTTCGTTGTTAATAGGGAAAGGGCTTGAGCTTCCCTGGGAGACTCAAGGAAGACTTCATTTCCACTCAAGGAAGGAATTCCTAGAAGAAACCAGAATGGGACAAAGACATGAAGGAGTGAAGGCAATAAATGACAGAAAAGTTTCTGTTTAAGCTGTTTTGAAATAGATGGAATTTTTATCTTACTTGGATGTCTGTGAAACAGGGGAATGAACGGGATGGCCTGGCAAAGATCCTTCCAGCTGAGGATTGTAAAAGAGCCAATGCCATTTCCTAAGGATTGTGTGGGAGGGTGAGTGACGGTGAGTCGGTGGCCAGAGTGGGGTGCAGTGTGAAGCCAGCCCCAGCCACCTACCATCCTCCCCCTGGCCACTAGAGGTCTCTGCTGATCCACTGGCTCAGACCACACTCACCAAAGCCTCCCAGAAGGCCCGCGCTGGCGGCTCCCCTGCCTGGGCTGGGGGCGGGTGGGGGTCGGTTCTGAATGTCTCCTTTTTGCTGGAAAGCTTGTCCTGACCTCCCCAGGGCACAGCCACGGCCCGTCCTCTGGACTCTTCAAAGCCTCCCATCTGCCTTACATACTGGACACAACAGAATGGTTCTCTCTTATGCAGGCGTCCTCTTTCCCCAGCTTGGTAGCAGGCTTTTTGAGGGAAAGAGGGGTCTTTCTCTGAATTCCCCGAAACTGCTTAGCACAATGTTAAGTGCGTGGTCATGCTAGACACATGTGTGGTCTGACTTTGGCCTAAGGCTGTGGGTGTATTCCTGTGCATGGTGTGTGGGGTGTGTGTGTGTGTGCCTGTGCAAATGTGCCTTAGGAGGGTGGAGAGGTTGTCCCTGTCCCCAGACACCCCTTCCCGGCAGCATCCCTCCATTCTGGCAGAGCCAGAGCCCTGTCTTAGACCAAGAAAAGCCAGATTCCCAAACTCGGGAAAGCCAAGCACATGTAAACAAGCCACCTAATCCTGTTCTTGTTCCACTCCTGTTGGGGGCCTTGGTCTCAAGGGAAAGGCAGTTCTGGCCTGTGGGGACAAGCAGCAGCTGCTGCTCTTAAGGAACATTCCTTCTCAGGCGGGAGAAGCACTCAGGTTTCACTAGCCTGGCGGCAAAGGCCACCCTCTGGTCTCCGGGCTCCACGGCTGCAGGGCTGGGGGTGAGGAACCGGCAGAAGAGACAGCTTTAATGCCTGTGACAGGCAGTGTGGCTCATTTTATTCCACTTCAGTCTAGGGATGCCCCGTGTCCATGTAAGTAGTGATCCTTCCAGGGCAGATCGCCCCCCTACCCTAGTCCCATCCAGTTTTCTCCCTGGTCCTGTCCTCAGGATGCTTAGCCACTGGGCAGAACCTCTAGGGTCCTGGCTGAGGTGATGGCCCCCTACCCCTTCGGCCCCCTGCCAATCTGGAAAATCCAAAATTCCTTAGAGGTCAATAGGCAAGTGCCACCCTTCCCAGGTAGGGATGTATTGATTAGCCCCCTTCCTATTCTGCTGGGGAGGCACAGAGCTGCAGAGTCGCATCTGGCAGCTGGGCCTAGCATCTCAGAATGTCCTCAACTTTGTACCTCTCATTTCCCTACTTCCAGTCTACTAGCAAATCCAAATTCTTGCTTCATAGCAATTGGCTTCTTCCTCTGTAGTCCCTAACCCCCTGACCAATAGCTAGGTAGGGTCATCCCGCCCCACCCAGGTCCCAGGACCCCGATTCTTCTCCCCACGTGTCACAAAAATGTATCCCCATGTAGCAAGAAGAACATGGGCTCTGGAGTAGCCCATCCTGGACTCCAGCACTTGCTAGGTGTGTGACTTTGAGCCAGGGTCTTCACTTCTCTCAGCTTCTCTTTTCTTGGATGTAAAATGGAGAAAATCATGTGTACCTTGCAGCCTGTCGTGAAGAGTAAATTAGATAATCTGTGGAAAGCACCTAGTACACACCATGTTTGAGACAGAGAGGAGCTTAATAAATGTTCACCGTCTCCCCTCCTTCTGCCAGCTCTTCTTGGACCAATACAAGATGTGACTACTCAATTGATTTGTCTCCAGCATGTCTCCAGCCCTGACCCTGTTGCCTACATTCTCCACTACCTTTAAAATCTTTAGCAGTCGGCCACCACTATCAGCCCCAAAACAGAACTCCCACACATTTGGCTTCAAGGTACCCCATCATTACACTTGAGACCTGGGACTGTGTCGCATCCATTTTTTATATCCCCAGAACTCAGTAGGCTCCAGAGGTGCCTGACTGGATGCAGGATGCGTGAATGAATGCGCCCCCTTCACCCCATCTCCTCTCTAGGGATTCTGATTGGCTCTCTCTGTTTCTCACCTTCTTCCAGACTTCTCGCTACATTGGAAACACTCATCTTTATAAAGGTTGCCAAATAGGCTACCAACTCTCACCAAGCCTGCCTGAAATGCCACCTCCCCCAGGAAGCCCTCCCAAGGCCAATGAATCTGTAACTTCTCCAATCACAACGGGCAAAATCCTCCTGTTGGCCTCTCCACTCTGTACTGAGGTTTGTTTATCCTATTGTGGAGCAGGAACAAACTGGCCATGAAGGTGTGAGGGCTGGGTCTGGGACTTGGTCCCTCTCTGAGGAAGGATGAAGGATGCTGAGTAGAGACTGGGGCAACCTCAAGCCACACATGTGGATCACCCAATCCAGAATCCCTGACTGCAGCTCCTCTCCCCATCTCTTTGGCTGCTCCTTTCCTCTATACTCTTGACCCTGAGCATTTCACGGCTGATATCATTTATCTAGATCCTCATTGCGACTCATGGCTCTCTCTCCCTGAGACTGGGAGCTCCTCTTGGACAATGGCTTGTGTCTGTTCTCACAGTAACTAGCACAGAACATAGAGTGAGTGCCCCCCAAACGCTTGGCAATTGAATGAGAACCATGATTCAATCCACTTTGCCTGGAATAGAGTTGAGGCTTAAATCTCCACAGAGAAAAAAGGATGAATTTCAGGTCAAACTAATACTTGAGTGAGGTGGGAGTTAAGGTCTCTCTAGTGGAATGGTTCCATTTGCGCCCTCTAGGAAGGACAGGAGAACCCAGAGTCGGGTCTAGAACCAGTCTCCTTACAGAGGATGCTGCCCCCACAAGAAGCCTGGGCTCTGAGGAGTAGGAAGCCTGGATGTCATTGGGTGCCTGCAGCACAGGATGGGTTCCTAGGGAGGGGGAAAATCTAGCTGTGGCCCAGGTCTTTGAAAGTCTGCTTTAGTCCCCTGCTTGGTAGAACAGTCTCCCTTACTTCCCATCTCCACTCTGCCCAGCAGAGAAGACTCATACAGAGAAATCGAAGGCCGAGCAGGAAAACACTCAACCCATCGATCTGGATGGAGGACACGGCATAGCATCTGGGAGTGGGGGTACCAAGTTGAAAAAAAAATGTCTCCCGCTTTGCAACACAAGGCTGGATGATTAGCACACAGGGAAAACCATGAGCCAGCAGTTTGCAACAAAGCTGGCAGGCGGCTGGAATGTTGATCCAGAGGATCATGTTCCAGAGGGGAGACACCCCTCCCCAGGCCAGGCTGGTGCTCAGTGAGGCTATTTTAGGCTGGGGGGATTAAGGGTGAACCATGACGAATGCATGTACCCGTGTGTGCACACACATACACACACACTCACAAGCTCCTTTTCTCTCTCCTCTCCCATACAGGCTCCTGTGTCTTGAACCCAAGACCTGCCTCCTGCACTGAAAGTCTCTGGTCCCCGATTCTTAGCAGCCCTGGGCCTCTCCTTCCTGGGAGAGCCCGTGGAAGCCCCGCCCCTACCTTAGTGCAACAGTAACAGGGGCCTGTCCTGGGAAGGCTTAAGAGATGTGTGAGTGTGCAGGTGGGCCGAGGGATGGCCAGAGAAGGCAGGAGAGCAGGTTAGGAAGCTCCTGCCATAGCCTATGTGTAATTACCGTATTTACCCCTGAAGCCTGAGCAAAGCAGGCAGTGGCAGTCAGAGAAAATGCAGGGGCAAGTTTGAGTAATACAACAGGAGCAGCACATAGCACATCCTCCTGACTTTCCCGCCTCCTCGTACCCTGGCTGTGCACTGAGCCACATCCATTGTCCTTTCACTTGCTTTCACTCTTGCTGCCGTTCCTCTCTCCATCTGTCCTTCTGCCCCGTCGTTCTCAGTATCGTCTCCCTTTTCCTGGGTTTGTGTGCCTCCCTGTCTCTCTCTGTTGCTCTTTTCCTCCAATTCTTCAGCCTGTCTCTGCCTCCCTCCTGAATGTTGACCCTGCATATTTGGCTTTCTTTCCCTTTATTTTTCTTCCTATTTCTCCTTTCCTCCTTTGGCTTCCCCTTGCCCCTGCCCCCCTAACTTTCTTTCCCTAATTCCATTATTTCTTTCAATAAATACTTCCCGGCCATCTATCTTGCACAAGACCTTGTGGTAGCCACTGCTGGGGTCACAGGGAGAGTACACTAGGACTCTGAAGGGATGAGTCTATTTACAGAGACTATCAGTAGGCAGAGGCTGGGAATGGCTGTTTTTGGTCTATAATAAGGTGATTCGGTGATTTCAAACATGTAAAATACTGTCTCTGCTCAAAAAGTGTTATCTAGGATAGGAAAATGAGATGAACACAAGCATCTATAATATAAAGTCACAGTGACTTTTGCCATATCGATGGCTAAGCAAGCTCCAGCAGTTACTGGAGTGCAGGAAGCGTCCATTCTGGATGGGGCATCAGGGAGTCCTCCTGGGTGAGCAGCCTTGTTCCTACCCTTGGGGAAGAAGCTGGGTTTGGTTGTGCAGAGATGATGGGGTTGTGGGGAGTTGTCACCCGAACAGACAGGCATGGAGTGATGGTTACAGCACCCCGAACAGTCAGATTGGCCCAGCCAGGAAGGCTGAAGCCAGACCTAGGAGGGCCTTGAATGTCACGTGAACAGATGTGAAAGCCCTCCCTTCCACCCCCAGGGGCATGGCAAGCAGGGTTTCTGAGCAGGCGAATGACATGAGCAAAGCTAGAAAGATGAATCCAGCAGCAGAAGCTTAAGAGATGCGTGGGTGTGCAGGTGGGCTGGGGGATGGCCAGGAGAGCAGGTTAGGAAGCTCCTGCCGTAGCCTATGTGTAATCACCGTATTTACCCCTGAAGCCAGAACAAAGCAGGTGGTGGCAGTCGGAGAAAATGCAGGGACAAGTTTGAGTAATACCAAGTAGGAATACCTGACTAGTGTCTTTTCTCTTTCTCAGTGCCTCGCTCGCATCCCCCCCTCCCCCACACCCACCATCCAATTGTCTGATTCCTCTTTCCCAGCTGATCAATGGCCTTTCTGCAGTGGCTACCCCGGGGCCAGCTTCACTTCCAGGCAGAGATCTGATGCTTCCAGTGATAGGAATCAAAATTCTTCCCTCTTTCCTCAAAGCTCAGAAGGCTGAGTGCTGGGATTCTCCAGGGGGACTGATTTTTGCAGGTGGCAGCATCTCTGAGACCTTAACCATCCAGAGCCCACATTATCCTTTTCTGCAAACCCCACTTCTCCAGTGACCAACTGGTTTCTACAAACCGACTTGTCAGTCTCAGACCTCCAACCCTGCGAGGGCTGAGGTGGCTGCTAAGCCCTCTGCCCCTCCTTCCTTCCCCCACTACCCTTGTGCACCTCCAGCTCCAGAGCTCGAGGTGGAGTTGGAGGGCCCAGGAGGGGAAATCCAGTGCCTCTCCAAGGACCTGATTATTTCCAAAGACTTGTGCTAATTTTCTGATATGATCCTCACATCTCTGTGAGGCACTAAATCCTCATTACTTTTCCTGACCAATGCATTCTAATTAGATCAACACTTAAAAAAAATTCACAATAGCCACAGGATGGCTTTCCATCTCATTAACTCCTCACTTATTATTTTCATGAAAATTACTGATAAAAATGTGCATCTCCATTTGGCGAGGCCTCACAGCCTCCTCAGCTCCTATCTTGCATCTCTCCCATCACCGGGACTGCGCAGCGTCACCATGGTAACCCACAATAATAGAAACTAATAAATTACAAACGAGATGCTCGTTGAGCAATTATTGTCCTCTTTTATGCAAGTTTCTTGCTAATTTTGATCATAAGGGAAAGTACAATAAGACTCTGAAGGAATGAGTCTATTTCAAGAGAATATTAGCAGGCAGAAGCCCGGGCGGGTGTTTTTAGATCTGTAATAAAGTGACTTGGTGATTTCAAGCGAGAGGAAGAGGAAGTAAACTTCTTGCCCTATGTCCTGGGCAGTACTCACTCCGAGTCTCAGAAAGAGCCCACTGGCGTGGGTTGGATGTGATACCAAGTGTATCTTTTGTGCTTGTTGTCAAGATGTGCAAAGCGAGGCTGGCCTTCTAGAAGTCAGCCTGTCCTCTCCCCTGACTCCACCAATCTGGGGAGACAGAGTACATGGGTGGTTCCTTATGGGTCTAGGGACAAAAATGGCACAGCCTTTCTTTGGTACTACTTCCAGCACCTCTCGGCACTCACTCCTAGAAAGTTTACCTGCATCCACATGCCTGATTGTTTAATGAGAAGAGGCTACGGAGGACTCCTTGGGGACCCTCCGGGTGTCTTCCAGGACTCAGGGGCTCAGTGGAAGGGGAACAAAGTCTCAAGCCTGTGGCTTATGCAGATGCCTGTGAGTTGGATGGGAAGGTATTGCCAGGCAGCTTTCTGGGTTTGTAGGTTTGGGGAAAATATCCTGCCCTGGAGGGGAAACCCCATTCTTGCCCAAAGCGTGTAGTCAACATTTCTGCATTTCCCAGGTCTCAGGAAGGAGGTGGCAGGGGAACCTGGGAACAGGGTGGCTTGAGGTGACATTGACCATGGCCCTGAACCTTAGGGGGACAGAGATGCCAGAGTAGTGTGAGTGCCTGGAGAATGATTAGGGAGCAGCAGGCCCATGGGAAGCTGGCTTCACCCATTAGGTGAGCAGGATTCAGGGAATGACTGCTTTCCCCAAGTGCCCTTTCCCAGAAATGCAGATGGCTCAGCGAGCCACAGCCTCTTAAGAAGCCTGTGGGGCTGGGATGTCTGAGCCCAGTCCCAGCTCATCCTCCAGGAGAGCCTTCCATCTCCTTAGCCCTGGTGCTCACTCTGGGGGATACCTTGGGCCAGTAAGCCAGGAATGATTTTGGACATTGTCCCTCTCCGATGTGGTCATTTTCAAGGGAATACTAATGCCCTGGCAGGGCAGAGTGTGTGTAAAAAACGGATGGGGTGGCCTGATGGATATGAAGAGGAGTGCATCAGAGGAGGGCCCTCGTGGCAAAGGAACCCAGTGGGTCTAACCCAATGAAGGTCACCAGGGGACCTTCCTCCACGCCTGGCTCCAGAGCTGGGCTTAGGAGCCTGGCTTAAGAGATGGGATCCAGCTCTGTGTGTTACCTGTGAGTGAAGGTTGATGGAGGGCTGGTTGGGGGAGTAGGGCCCCCCTAGATCATTCCTGAGCAGGTTATCGCTGTGCATCTTGGTTTTGAGGCAGGTGATGTAACGGTTACAAAAGTCCTTGCAGAGTTCATTGACTTTCTCCAGCTCCAGCAGGTGGATTCTCAGGACCTGGATTGCCTTCACCATCTGCGGAGAGGGAGGAGAGGTGAGCCCAGGTGTTTGCACCCCATTCCCCTCACTGCCTGGACCCCCAGGCCCCACCACCCCAGGGGAGGGAAGCCCACCCCCTGCCCTAGCTCATGCTTCCTACATTTGATCTTGGCCAAAAGGCCCAGAAGTGGTAGGCGGTGCCTTCTCATCCCCATGACTTCAGTTCTAATGATGGCTCTCTGCTAATTATTCCTTTGCTCTGAGCCCTCTGTTATCACAGCTGTTTTTGAGGCAGTTGTGGTATTCTGAGAACAGCACTGGTCTTAGCGATGGAAGGCCAGGCCAAGCCCCCGGCCTGTCATTTACTATCTGTGTGAGCTTGGGCAAGTTGCTCAAGCTCTCTGTGCCTTAGTGGCTAACAAATGGGGATAATTAGATTCTCCCTGACAACTTTGTAGAGTTGTTGCGAGTGTTGTATGAGGGCATATACGTGGTAGCACACTGTGAGGTATGAAGGACCAGGGAAGCATGGGGAAGACGGAGATCAGAATTTATTATAAGTGCCTCTAGAGCTCAGGGACTGTCTATTCTTAAACAAGCATTCTGAGTGCCTCATGGGATACCGGTTACCTTGTGGACGCTCTGTGGATACTCGCTGACGGACTGAATAATCCAGCATGACTTAGCTGGGCACCAGCTACCTCACTGTCTGCTGTGGCCTTTTCCATGCCCTTTGGATTGCTGTACGGGAGCCTGCTGCCTCTTCAAATGGACATTCCTAACCTTTTCATGGGAAGAAACTATTTTGCTATTGAAGCTTTGCTCTTTACTGCTGTTATGATCATAAAAAGAAAATACTATGGAAGGTGTGGAAAGCAGGGTGAAAAAAACCTGTCTTTGATCCAATCACCCTAAAGAATGATGATTTTTTCCCACACCCATATATTTTAACATAGTTTCAATAACCTTGTGCATGCAATTTATTTTCTGTTTTTTCCCTCTAGTTTAGCAAATCTATTTTTCTAAGTGCCAGAATTGTTTTCTCTATCCTCTCTTCTAGACTATGAGCTTTGAGAAGGTAGGGATGATGTCTAATTTGCTCACCATGTTATCTTCAGCACCAACACATATGGATACGGAGTAAACATTTGCTGAATGGGTGAAAGTTATTGAGTAAACATATTTTTAAATGTTGCATATTATTTCATGTGTGTGCCATACTTAACCAGTCCTCTATTGTTAGGTATTTAGATTACTTCCAATTTTTCAATTTTACAAAAAATGTTACAGTGAATATTTTTTAAGCTTATAGTTTTTTTACAAAAAAAAATGTTTCTGCATTATTTCTTTAGGATGAATTCCCAGAAGTGACAGGAAAAAAAGCTATGAACGTTCTTGTGGATTATGATAAATATTGCCCAATTGCTTTTCAACAGGGCGTTGTTCAAATGGTGCTAGAACAATTAGACATCCATATGCAAAAAAACTGAATCTTGATTTAAACCTCATACCTTAGATGAGATTAACTCAAAATGGATCAGAGACATAAATATAAGACAGAAAACTATAAACCTCTTAAAGAAAACCAGGAAAAAATCTTCAGGATCTAGGGTGAGGCAAAGAGATCTTAGAGTTGACAACAAAAGCATGATCCAGGCTGGGCACAGTGGCTCACGCCTGTAATCCCAGCACTTTGGGACATTGAGACAGGAGGATCACTTGAGGTCAGGAGTTTGAGACCAGCCTGGCCAACATGGCGAAACCCCATATCTACTAAAAATACAAAAATTAGCCAGTGGTGGTTGTGCATGCCTGAAGTCCCAGCTACTTGGGAGGCTGAGGCAGGAGAATCGCTTGAACCCAGGAGGTGGACTTTACAGTGAGCTGAGATCGAGCCACTGCACTCCAGCTTGGGCGACAGAGCGCAACTCCGTCTCAAAAAAAAAAAAAAAAGATGATCCAGTGAGGAACTGGACCCTGTCAAAATTAAAAATGTTTACTCTTCAAAAGACCCTGTGAAGAAGAGGAAAAGACTACATACTGGAGGAGAATATTTGCAAACCAAATACCTGACAAAGGACTTGTATCTAGGATATATAAAGAACTCTCAAAACAAAACAGTAAAATAACAAGCAACCCAATTAGAACATGGTCATAAGACATGATTAGACATTTCACTGAAGAGGATATACAGATGGCAAATAAGCACATGAAAAGATATTCAATGTCATTAGTCACTAGGGAAATGCAAATTAAAACCACAATGAGATATCACTACACACATATTGGTATGGTTAAAATAAAAGAAATAAATATGACAACACCAAATACTGGTGAGGAACTGGAGACTAGAACACTCAGACATTGCTGTTAAGAGTGTAAAATGGTACAGCCACTCTGGAAAACAGTATAACAATTTCTTACACAACCAAATATGAGCGTACCATATGACCCAGCAATTGTACTCTTGGGCATTTATCCCAGAGAAATAAAAACATGTGTTCTTACAAAAACCTGTATACAAATTGTTCAAAGCAGCTTTACTTATAATAGTCAAAAATTGGAAACAACCCAAATGTACTTCAATGGGTGAATGGATAAAGAAACTGTAATTCATCCATATCATGGAATATAAGTCAGCAATAAAAAAGAATGAGCTATTGATATGCCCAACAATGTGGATAGATTGCAAGGGAATTTTCCTGAGAGACAAAAGCCAGTCTCAAAGGATTATATACTATATAATGCCATTTACATAACATTTTTGAAATGACAAAATTATAGAGATGGAAGACAGAAAGACAGATTAGTGATTGACAGCGGTAGAGAGGAGGAGGGAGGGAGGAACTGTGCTGTACCTTGCTATAACAATGTTTATGTGGATCTAAGTATATGATAAAATTGCACAGACCTAATTACATGTACACACACACACACACACACACACACACACACGAGGGCATGTAAAACTGGTGAAATCTGAATACAGTTGGTGAATTGTTCCTGGCTGTGAAATTGTGCTATGGTTATACAAGATGTGAATCAGGAGCTCTCTGTATGAGTTCTTATAACTGCATGTGAATCTACATTTATATCAAAATTAAAAGAAAAAAATGCTAGGAGTGGGTGATGCTTATTGCTTTTCCAGATCCATTTATGTTGACGCAAGCAATATATGGGATCTCTATTTAATCCCACCCTCCTAGCTTTTGGCTAGCTCCTGGATGCCTAGAGGAGAGTTTGGACAATATAAAAAGGGATGGAAACAAGGAAGGAAATCTCTCCCAGAGAATTGTGACTGTGAGGTGTGTGTAGAGCAGTGTGGCTTGAAGCCAGCATTACACCCTTCTCTGAGCCTCATTGGCATTTCAAGTGGGGAGCCCACATTCCCTGGGCTGGGCTTGTGGCTTGTCTGATGAGCAGGGATTGTGCTCAACTAATTAAGGGTTTTTGGAGTACTAAATTAGACCAAGTGTCACTCAAAGACAGAAAGCAGCGATTGTGTGTCGTCATGCAGGGCTCAGTCACAAGGTCTCCTCCTAAGAAATGCCACCTCCGTGGGGCTGAGGCTGAGGGAGACTGAGCCATCCTAAGCAAAGAGGAAAAATGGTGACTTCAGAATGGATCATTTGGACCCCAAAGTGGAGTCAAGTTCTTAATAAAGATTTATTCTTGCCTAATGTTCTACTTGACTTTGGCCACGAACATCTTGGTCTATGTCTCTCAGTGTAATGAGCACAGGATAAGGTACTTAACACATATGTGTTGCGGGATTGTTAATAATACCCAAACATTTCTTATTTAGACTGTGTCTCAGGCACTGTGTTAAGCCCATTCCAGGCCTTATTTATTCCACACAACCATCTCATTAAGTAGGTACCATTATTGCTCATATTTTGCATTTGAAGAAAATAAAATCCAAAAATATTACGTTTCCTTGCTTAGAGTCACACAACTGGTGAGCGATATGAAGCCAGGTTGCCCCACCCCCGACCTGTGTGCCTTGTCTTTCAATATGGACTCCCAGGATTATGTAGGTAGAGGAAGTGGTAGTATAAAGGGTGCATGGTTTGGGAGAAAGTGGCTCAGTGACAGCACGTACAGGGTTCTAGGAAGCCAAATAGCTTTTAAGACATCACAGTTTAGGATTTCCAGAACCCTTCCTGGTAATGTGCCTTTCCTCAGCTGCTCTGATCTCCCATCTCTCACTCCTGGCACAGCCCCCCCGGGGTCCGAACACCTCACTAACACAGGTGCCTGCTTCTCCATGTGCACACGGAGAGGGCTGGACTGTCAGGTCCCTTACGTTTTCTGACTCTCTGAACATTACCAGGACTTCTGCCCTCAATTCACACCTGACGGTGTTAGAATGAACCCCACACGATGACCTGGACCAGCCTCTAGGTGGCTACACAGTCCAAACTCATCAGGACACAGGCTGCATCTTCTCCTCCAGCCTCTCCCCGTCACTGGGCGATGAACTTATTGCCTCGGACCATCTCCATATTCTCTCAGTCTGCTGATTAAGAAGCTTTTCCTTATATTTAATCAAAATCTCTCCCGCCTTAATGTAAAGTGCCTTCTGTAGGCACCAAGAACATCAAGGAACTTCTAGGACCTCTATCAACACAACTTCTTTTTAATTTAATTTTACTCATTCAACAAGTATTGAGTCTTACTATATGCCACATATTGGACCAGGCATCTGACTTGACCAAGTTGTTCAATTAACTTTCTCTTCTCTCTCTCTTTTTTTTTGAGACGGAGTCTTGCTCTGTCACCCAGGCTGGAGTGCAGTGGCGCGATCTCAACTCACTGCAAGCTCCACCTCCTGGTTCACGCCATTCTCCTGCCTCAGCCTCCCAAGTAGCTGGGACCAGGTCCGCCACCATGCCTGGCTAATTTTTTTTTTTTTTTTTTTTTTTTTTTTGTATTTTTAGTAGAGACGGGGTTTCACCGTGTTTGCCAGGATAGTCTCCATCTCCTGACCTCATGATCCGCCTGCCTTGGCCTCCCAAAGTGCTGGGATTACAGGCGTGAGCCACTGTGCCCGGCCTAACTTTCTCTTTTCTAGACAAAAACGATCGTCATTCCTTAAACCTTTCTTCTCTTTCCCTTCCCCCCTTCCTTCTTTCCTCCCTCCTTTCTTTCCTTTTCTTTTTTCCTTCTTTCTCACACACATACATATATTCACACATACACAGAGAAAAGTGCACATATCTATTCATTTATTTTAAATATATAACCAATTTATACTTACTTTATAAAATCAGAAAATACAGGTAAGTAAAACAAAAGT
The DNA here is from genome assembly GCF_028885625.2 of Pongo pygmaeus. Lineage (NCBI taxonomy): Eukaryota > Metazoa > Chordata > Mammalia > Primates > Hominidae > Pongo > Pongo pygmaeus. Next base: position 127,155,458 of record NC_072382.2, on the reverse strand, counting down.
AAAATATACTCAGAAGAGCTTTGCTCAAATAAAATACACGCATAGCATGTTTAAACCAGGTCTGGTGCATAGTGACCAAAAGTGGACCTATCCTTTGGTCTAACAAAGTGCAGCTGAAGGATTACTTTTTTATGGGCTAATGGAATTGGTTTAAAGATTTAAGGAGGTAGAGTAAATCATAATGGTATTCTGAGGCAATGAATATGTAGGACCTGTTCAATATTAGAAAGTTAGGCAACACCATCAATGTTGGGGGGCTGCCTGGCAGGGCAGGAACACTGTGGGTTCATTGTCAGGCAGCCTGGATTTGAGTCCGAGCCTGCTCTCTGTTAATTGGGTGTCGTTGGGCAAATTCCATGATTTCTCTGAGCGTCAGTCTCTTTACGTGTAAAATGGGGATAATGTTCATCTCTAACTCACAAGATTTGAAAGGGGCTAAAGGAGATAATGATGTAAACATGCTTTATAAACCACAGTAAACCAAATGCATGCAAGTTGTAAAAATAATCTCTTCTAATAATGTCTGATATTCCATTGGCTTTTCTACTGCTATTCTATGTCCAGCCAGTGAAAAAATAGTAACTCCCAGGGTCTTTTTTGCTCCCATATTTATGTTTAGTAAATCATCCTCTATCCTGTGTTTACAATTTTGGATTTTTGTCTCCAAGTTAGAAAATTCTGATTTATTAAACTATTTTTCTAAATGATCGGGGTCATGTGAAAATTTATTCCAAATCTTCTAGAGCAATAACAATGCCACTTAATTTAACATCACCGCCAAATGCGGTGAATGCATCCTTAATTCCTCTCCCCAGGTGTTGCTCCATCTTTCAGCTTCTTTTCCTCCCTTCTCTTTCAAAATAATGATTCAGCCCTTTTTTGCTAAGAAGTCTGCATCAAAAAAGCAAAACAAACGCAACCTCACATTTTAGTCTCCTACCACTGTACACAAGTCTCACAGTCCCAGGAAAGTACACAAAAATGGGGTTTCTTATTTTCTATAAAGCCATGTGATCTGATGTCCCACACTGATTATTTTCTGCCTGGGTATTTTGAACAAGTAGTTTAAACTTTATCTGCAAAATTTAGGATGACAATAATACCTACACTTCAGAGTTGTTGTGAAAACTGAATAAGATCATGTATGCAAATGTGCTGGGCATATAGCAGCCATTCAAGAAATGTCAATTGCTCATACCAATGTGGTCCTCCCTCCATCATCAAATGCGTCTCTCAGTGTTGCCTCTCTTGTAGGATAGTGGCCTTTCCACTTGATAATAATAATTTCTTGCCTTTCAAAACATTTGTATACACAGCACTTTACAATTTACAAAATGCTTTCTCTCCATTACCTCATTTGAGTCTCGTCACCACAGGGACACAGGCAATATTATCTCTCCTAGAGATAAGGAAATTGAGGCTCAGAGATTACGGAACCCATTCAGCTCCATGCAGGAATTAGGGAGGCATCTTTGTTTTGCAGGCACATTCCTTTCACCCTCTCCTTCCTTTTTGCAAATTGGGAAGCTGGAACTATTCTCCCTCACGGACAGAAGAAGGAATTTATAAACACACATTCCTTAACGTGCTATGATATTTCCTGTGGGTCACTGTGCCTGCCAACGCTCAAATCTAATCAGGAATTTTTCCAGACCAGGCCAGCCTGCCCTGACCATTTGGAAGTGTGGGGTCACTAGAACAAAAAATGGGACATGAAAAAAAGGTGAATACCAGTGATTGGAGAACTGCCTGATGATTCGGGGACAAAACAAATATTTTGTGGAAACCATCATGCAAGACAAGTTAAATCATTCTGGAGTCAATAACCTGGCACTCTCCTGATGGCCTCAGAATTTGGGAAAGAAGTGGTACCGAGGAAGGAGGGTGGGCTTCGAGAGTTAGAGCCACTTGGTTCAAATCCCAGCTATGTAATTTATTGACTATAGGGTTCTTAGTCCTTGATTTCTTCCTCTGTCAAATGGGGATAATAACAACTACTTCATAGGGCTCTTGTGAGAATTAAACAGCAAAGAAGACACTCAGGGCTTTAGGTCTTGGGTGTCTTGGGTCTTCCATCTATGGTGAGACCCTGAACAATTTACATAATCTCTAAGCTGTAGTTTCCTCACCTGGAAAATAAGATAATAATAGTGACTCCTCAGAGTTGCACTGTGGGGTAAATGAGATGTGGCTAAAAGAAAATGAAAAACAAGACCTGGCCCAGAGAAAGATGGAAGAAGATATTAGCTCCTGAGCTGCTTCGGGTGTGGTCACTGGAGCGCGAGTCTTGCACTGTATTTGATTCCTGCCTGGGCCATGGACCAGCTGCATGATGGTGACTGCATCTCTTGCCTCAATTGCCTCCTCTTAAAATGGGGATAATAGTAACACGTGCCTTGTGGGTTTAGAAAGAGGATTAAATAAGATAATATATGTAAAACAGTTGGAACGGTACCCCGGCACCTGGTAAGTGCTCTATAAATGTTCATTATTACTAGCATTGATGATTCCTATTTCCTTTCCCTTTCCTGGTGTCTGTGGGATTTTCTGCTCCTGTCTAGGCAAAGAGAGCCTGGACTGAAGGCCAAAGTGACTAAGTCTCTGAATGCCGCTGGCCTGAGGCCTCTGGGCCCAGAGCTCTGGCCTGATTCCTTCACGTGCCTCCCTATTCACAGCCTCCGGCCTCTGGCCCTGCCTCTTCAGAGTGGGCCCAGGGGCCTGGGGGGCCCCATTTTAGAGCTGGCTTTGCGGTCAGGCAGCCGTAATCTGTCCCTCGAGCCACACCAGAGTCTCATTAAAACGTGCCCCATAAATGTTAAAAAATTTACACATAAAAAAATTCCATGCATGAAACTGAAACCGTACGTTTTACAGCCACGGTTTGAAATCTTGCATAATATATAAAACCTTGGCCCTGCACCGGGGGCCCGTAAATCAGATTTTATAAAACAAAAAGCTTTTACCTTTCAAAGGGTTTTGGGAAACTTGCAAATTTTACAAACTTTACCAACTGCCAGTCAGAGGCTGGTGGGCCCAAGGAGGGGATCTGTGGGCCCAGCTTAGGAATCGTCCTGGTGAGCCCCTGCGGCTGTGGGAATTGGAGTGGAGGGAGTGAAGGATGAAGCCGGCCTTTCCCAGGGGAGCTAGACAGGGGCATTGCAGCTTGACCACTATGAGGGTGGAAAGCCACCCGCGTCCCCTGGAAATGGGGAGGTAGAGTGTGGGTGCACGGAAAGAGATGTTGGGGGCACTTTTATTTGCAAGTGAAGGAGGAGTGGTGGTGTGATGTTGTGGGCAGAGCGGAGGATCAAGAGTCAGCTGACCTGGGTTCTGGTCCTGGCAAGTCTCTTCCTTCTGTGAACTTATATCCCAGGCTATAAAAGGAGGTAGGGCGTGCTTCTCCCTAGGGTTTTTTGTTTGTTTGTTTGTCTTTGAGATGGAGTCTCACTTTGTTGCCCAGGCTGGAGTGCAGTGGCATGATCTCGGCTCACTGCAACCTCTGCCTCCCGGGCTTAAGCAATTCTCATGCCTCAGCCTCCCGAGGAGCTGTGACTACAGACATGTACCACCACACCTGGCTAATTTTTGTATCTTTAGTAGAGACGAGGTTTCGCCACGTTGGCCAGGCTGGTCTCGAACTCCTAGCCTCATGTGATCTGCCCGCCTTGGCCTCCCAAAGTGATGAGATTACGGGCATGAGCCACGGTTCCCGGCCCTCCCTAGGGCTTTTCCCTCTAATGGTTCATGAATCTGTTTCTTCTCTGGTAGGGGTGCTGTGGGAGCAGGTGGCTAATGCAGGGAGGGAGGTTCCCGCTGAAATCTACAATCTGGAACCTCTCTGATCTTCGGGGCAGCCCTGGGTGACTGTGGGACACAGGGGAGTGTGGTACAGGGCAACTTGCTTGGGGGACAGGGGGGCGGCCAGCTGGGGATGGGGAGGATTTGAGTTCAAATGGGGGGCTTGGTGGGGCTGGAGACCACAGGCTTACAGGGCCTGGGAGAAAGCAGGGCTCAGCTGGGGCTTGAGGACAGTGGGGGAGAGAGGAACTTCCAAGGGACAAAGTTTTTGGGGACCCAAGTGCCCTCCTGACGATCCCTATGAAAGTCAATATTCAAGGGCAAAGGAAAGCCGCCCTGACACACATATATATAAAAAATAAATCTCAATTATCTCAGCTCATTTGCTTGGGGTCTCTCATTTTATGTCCCTGCTCGGCTGCGCAGTATATCTGTCCGGATAAAGAGTTACAGTCCGTTGGGCTACGTGTGCGGGGTTGTAAAAAATACAGATGCCAAATTAACTGGCTGTGGCACTCGGCAGCTGATTGAGCTGATAATGACGTGATCTGACCTTTTTCTAATTTCTAATTATGTGCATCTCGGCTGTGCTGGCTACATGATTCTTGTTCTAATGACGGCTCCGGTGGTTGGCCTCTTTACCTCCCACTTCCTGACACGGGACCAGGGGTGGGGGTGGCAAGGGGCACTGCTTGACTCCCCACATCAAGTTTCAGGGTCCCGGCCGCGCGGTCTCTTTGGTGGCCAGGATATGAGGTTGAGGAACTGGAGCACCTTGTCGGAGGGGCCCTGCACTTGAGATTAACCTTCCAGATGCCAGGCATTTTTAAAGGCCATTTCCCAGTGCCATCTCATTAATTTTGTATTACCATCACACAAGATAGGTGTGTTAGATCTACAGATGAGGAAACCGAGCTTCAAAGGAGTTAAGTCATCCAAATCACACAGACAGTAGTGGTGAGGCTCAGATAGCGCTCTTTCAAATATCTCCATTTACATAATCAGCCAGTCAATCAACCAGTCATTGACCATGGCTAACTCAACTAGATAAATCAGGTGCACCCAAGTAGATGGAATGTCCAAGGATTGCTCCACTGGCTGGACACTCCCAGCCCAGTGCCTGAGATGGAAGACCAGGGAATGCTGGCAGTATGGGGCCACCAGGGCAGCTTCCACAGCATCCACGTCCCTGGGTCAGGCCTGGCACGGGGCAGACACTCAATCAAGTTCTGTTAGATTGATTCTAAATATGATTCTTTGAGTGAACAGAACCCTGGAGAACCTACGTCATGTTGGCCAGGAGAGAGCATGGAGGTGGCCACCTGGGCGTTTTCCAGGCTGAGCTAGGATGGGAGGCTGTCCTTGGTGGGTCTTCCAGAGCTCACCTGGCAGGTGGTGGTGGGCAGGGCATGAGAAATTTGTTCCCCCAGAACTCCTCCCTCTTAAGAAGGTATAAGTTATCTCACATTAGCTACCCAGTTTACTTTTTGATATTTACTTACCAACTTAGGCCTCGGTTTCTTTTTGTGCCAAATGAGGGGAGTGGGCCCCACCCCCTAGGTCCATCCCAGCTCCTACAGAAATGGCTGCGGCACCTCCTGGCCCCCTGGCTGCCGCACCTCCTGGCCCCCTGGCTGCCATGGGTCTAGGCTGTGAGGATCTGCTCCCCAACTGCAGTCGATGGTTCTGATCAGCCAGAGCACAGGGCAGTGCAAAACCAGCCTGCAACTGGAGCACCTGCACAGGGCAGCTTTCCCATGGGACCTGAGAGACAACAGCCTGCCTCCTGGGAAGGGGGCTGCCAATCCCAGCCAGGGAAAGGGATGCCCCAGGATGAGAAAAGGTGGCTTTGGGGATCTCAGATGCCTTCACTGACCCTCCCGACAGCAAGCGAGCCCTTATCCTCCTGCAGGGCCTCCTCTGCTCTTCCAACACTCCACCCATCAAGACACTTCACAAAGCTTCAGGCCAGGGTGGGCTCTCCTGGCAACTCTTCTGGACTCCATACAGTCACATATTCAGCTCTTGAGAGAAGCAGTGGTGTGGATAATTCACAGCACAGAATACCAAAGCCAGTTACACCTGTTCTGCAGATGCAGTGTGTGTGTGTGTGTGTGTGTGTGTGTGTGTGTGTGTGTATGTTCTTTTTCTTCCTTTCTGGAACCACATTTTCTTCTCTAATTCTGTTTCCCTTTTGGAAGTAGGTACCAGTTAAACTCTAAATGCAAGAGGACAGCACTATCATTAATCAATTTGTGGGGGAGAGTTTTCCAGAGTTTCCAAATTCACTGTGCATAACCTGGGTAATCCACCCACAAAAATAAAGAATTGTGGTTAATAATTCCAAGATGACTAGAGTAATGGACAAACAGAGCAACCTCTCTACTGCTCTCTCTGCAGAATTCCCAGAACTAGATGAGAATTCAGATGTCACCCAGCTCAGTGGTTACCAAACCTAATGACAATTGCAACTGCCCAGGAAACTTTTTAAAATGTAGATTCACAGGCTCCCACCAAAGTCACTGAATCACAATTCCCAGGCGGTGTGGCCTAGAAATATGTATTTTTATAAAACTGTAGTTGTGCTCTAGTTGACAAATTAGGTTTGGGAACCTGATCTACCTTGTCCCCAGAATGAATGGGTCCTCCACTGGTCTCCTCAGCACATCAATGCCAGGTCTTTCTCTCAATTAATGTGCTCCAACATCAGTTACCTTCATCCTTCATACAGTAGCACATCAACTATTAGCTCCTCACTGGACAGCCCAAGACAGATTTGCTAACATGCCAGGACTTCGGGACTCAGAACAGCTACCCCTGATATTCTGGCTGCTACGACCCTTCTTTCCTCCTGTCTGCACTGTAAAAGGGTGGATGCTAAGATGCTAGTGCCACTCTGGGCATAGATGGGCAGAACTTTGGCAGCAAAGCCTGTGCATGGAACTCTTGGTTTAAGGCATTTAGAAATGGTTCTTGGCTGCAAGACTGGTGCATCTAGTGCATGACTCATGGTGGGCGCTCAAAACCTTTTGTTGGTAAATTAATGAAAGGATCATTTCTAGGGCATTTTGAAAGGGGTCAGAGGGTAGGAAGACTCTAGCCAGGGTAGAGGGTGGAGGGTCTTTACCAGATTGTCCAGTTCTGGGTCATCGCTGAAGAAGGGTTTGTGCTCCTGTTCCTGTTGGTGGACAAAGTTCTCGATGTCCACATCAAAGCTGGCGGAGGTGATGCACTCAGAGCCCTGGGTGGCCTGTTCACATTTCTCAAACAGCAGCGTCAGGAGCGGGAAAAGAGGGTGCCTGCGGGGACATCAAGAGCTCACACATGCGCACACACAGAGACCGTGCTGCTACCTGTGCTCAGAAGCCACCAGGCTTCCCTGCCCACGTTCCCGTCACTTCTCCCAAGGTCCCACTCCTTGATAACATCCCCAGTCCCTATGGTCAATCTAGATGGCAGCACTTTGTGCCTTGGCAAGGAGGGTCCACTCTTCCAGCTTCTGGGCTTAAGAGACTCCTGTCCCTACCCACTGGTCGCCTACCTTTTCTCTTTGGTCAGATAAACTGCATGAATATTTGGGGAGGGATGATGGATTATAAACCCTCCAAGAAGTAAGTGTCCATTTCTGGCTCAGAGTCAACCTAGGAAGGAAACGTGGGGAGTGTCCAGAGAAGTCCTGGATGTGAACATTTGTGGTAGGTCATAGATCCATTCTTGGCTTTCTGGAGCCAGCTAAGGGTGGCAGATGTGCACAAACACTTGTGTGCTTGCAAGTGAATGCAGGAGACATACGTGAGCCTGAAGACTCATCCACACGTGGTGGGCAGATGTGTCCACCTGTCCTGAGTCTTGGTAGACTCAGTTTAGGTCAGATAGCCCAGTGCGTTAGGTCATCACACAATGATGCAACGATTATTTACATCACTACGTGATGCAAATCATTTGCTCACTGTTTTCCTCCAAGACTCTACCTGACCTAGTGATCCTGATATCCCTAAGACCTTGGCACGCATGTTCATAGCAGACACTTAATAAATATTCGGTGAATGAAGGAATCAATAAGTGAAGAGCGTATGTGTGGTGGTCGGGACAGGGGGTTCTATGACATCTAGATGTGAGCCATAGTGTTTATCTAAATGGCTCTATGGATCTTTTTGTTTTTTTTGAGATGGAGTCTCGCTCTGTCGCCCAGGCTGAAGTGCAGTGGCGCAAACTCAGCTCACTGCAAGCTCTGCCTCCCTGGGTTCATGCCATTCTCCTGTCTGAGCCTCCTGAGTAGCTGGGACTACAGACACCCGCCACCAAGCCTGGCTAATTTTTGTATTTTTAGTAGAGACGGGGTTTCACTGTGTTAGCCAGGATGGTCTCGATCTCCTGACCTCGTGATCCGCCCGTCTCGGCCTCCCAAAGTGCTGGGATTACAGGCGTGAGCCACCGCCCGGCCTGGCTCTATGGATTTTATCTTGGAGATGAGCAACTCTTGAAAGCTTTTCTGACTCCTGACCCCCATTCCCCCACTGCCAAACCTGCACTGATAGTCCGAGTTGTTTGTTTTATTGTCTTCCTGCCTCACTAGACTGTGAGCTACATGAGGGCAGGAATCTAGCTCACCTTATTTATCACTATATGTCTAAAGTCTAGTCAGACGTATGTGGATGTCAAAAAGTATTTGGTAAATATATATGTTATATGTGTGTAGGCGTATTTGCATGTGTAAGTCCACAGCACCTTTATTTCTGCAGCATGTATGCATGTGAGTGCATGGGTTGTTGACACTGGACTCCAGAGAGTCCCATTCCCTTCCACTGCAGTTCCAAAAATGCATCTGCACAGCCCTCTCTGGTCTGTCTCCCCAGACTCCTGGGAATATGCAATGTAGGGGTTTTTTTTTGTTTTTTGTTTTTGACGTAGTCCCATTTGCTGGGCAAGGAGGAGGAATGTGTGTTGGATCTGGACCTGGACCTGGCCCCCATGCCTCTGCCCAAGGGGATGGTCTAGCCAGTGCTGTGCAACAGAACTTTCTGCAACGGTGGGAATGCTCTGCAATCTCCACTGCCCCATATGGCAGCCACTAACCCCATGAGGCCAATGGATACTTGAAATATGGCTACTGTAACTAGGACTCTGAACTTTTAATTTTACTTAATTTTAGTTACTTTAAATTTAAGAGGTTACATGTGGCTAGTGGCTACCATACTGAAACAGTAAGTCTTTTTTTTTTGTTTTTTTGTTTTTGGCAGAGTCTTGCTTTGTCACCCAGGCCAGAGTGCAGTAGCATGATCTTGGCTCACTGCAACCTCTGCCTCCAGGGTTCAAGTGATCCTCTTGCCTCAGCCTCCCAAGTAGCTGGGATTACAGGTGCCTGCCATCATGCCCGAATTTTTTTTTTTTTTTTTTTAGCAGAGAGGGGATTTCACCACTTTAGCCAGGCTGGTCTAAACTTGTGACCTCAAGTGATCTGCCTGCCTTGGCCTCCCAAAGTGCTGGGTTTACAGGTGTGAGCCGCCACGTCCTACCGAGAACACGATAAGTAAGGCAGACAGACCATGGTCTCCCCTCCAGCGCACCGTGACTGAGCACACAGAGAAGGACTGAATATCTAGCTTATACGGTATTTGTAAGTGGGTGGGGGAACCCCTAGGAGCCTGTCCATCTTGGAATTCTAACAATTTTGGACAAAAAGACAGAAAGTACGTACCCCCATCCACACTCACTCGCATTTTATGGGTCTTTCTACTCAGACTCAGGGGTGGTGGGGGAGGAGGAGGGAAATTCCTGCTCCAGAGGAGCTGCTGGGCTTGGCAGAGCCTGTTCCTGCACACTCTCTCCCCGACCCTGGTTTTGGAAGCCAATGCCCCAACTGCTGGGCCCCAGGGCTGCAGACTGGGTGTGCAGTCTGCAGAAAAAAAGGGTCAGTATTTAAGGGTGGCCTATTTGCTGCCCCAAATTGCCAGGAGATCCATTGAGAAAGATCTACTAGGAAGCTGGTAGGGAAAACAATGCGTTAGCTTAGCCATTCGGCTGAAGACAAAGAGAAAACCAGGTGAAGGGGTTAAACTCCAGTATAAGTCTTCATTTGCAGCCACTAATACTGCAGCATATTATAGTCTAATCTAACCTGATCCCAGTTTAATGCAAGATTCTCCTGGCCCTGAGTGGAATACCAAAGAAAGCCTCAGTGGCTGTAATTTAAGCAGAGCCCTGCAGTGGTTTAGCTGAGGGACATGAAAGGCAAATTCCAGACGGTGTTATGAATTATTGCGCCTTATGAACCTCCCTACTCTCAACAGATGCCTGCTGCCATTTAAACAGCCACTAGATCAATTAGGAATGAAAGGCACAAATCGACTCTGTACAAGGGCACTAAATTACCAGGAACTAATAATCCGCAGCATCGTGCCAGGTGGTGGGGGTGCAGCCCCCGCCCCAACCCCGTGGCAGCTGCGGTCACCGCACATTCCTTTCTCACTGGTTAGTTGGAGGGAGGGGACAAAGTGTGTGTGTGTGTGTGTGTGTGTGCATGTGCATATGTATGTGTGTGCACCAAGGTTGTATGCAGGCTGTCAATGAGAACAAGTGTTGTGTGGGGTCCTGTGTGTTTTCACTGTGTGCACACACAGTGTTGTGCTAATGCTGTATATATGCACAGATGGGTAGTGTATGTAACTGGGGTGCTGATTTTGTGTCCTGTGAGCACAGTGTGCATGTTCTCTGTGCTGTTTGTATGCAATACGTGTGTATGCGTACAGGGATGGTGTGTTCTGTGTACACAGTGTGAGTGACATGTGGGGTAAGGAAGAGAGATCTGCCACGACTGTGTCCCCCAGCTACTAGCACTAGGCTTTGGGTAGGGAGAGGAGGGTGATCTCCTCTGCTTCTGTCCTTGCTTCTGCAGGGAGGAGCAGCTTTTCTTAGAGTGGTCAGGGAGGGCCTCTCTGTGGAGGTGACATTTAAGTTAAGCTTCAGATGATGAGACGTAGTCACGCAAAGAGCTAAGGGATTGGCGTTCCAGCAGGAGAAAAAGCAAAGCATTTGAGACAGGAATGAGCTTGCATGTTTCTGGAACAAAATGTAGCCGAGTGTGTCTGGAGCCAGGTAGGCAGGTGGGGAGTGGAGGGAGATGAAGTTGAAAAGGCAGCAGGAGTCAGATCACGAGGTGCCTCGTGACAGAGCTGGGCTTGCAGGGATGGGATGGGAGGCATTGTTACATACAGCAGGGAACATGCACCTCCTCTGCAGAACCACAGCCAGGGTCTGCCTTCTAAACCTCCTTCACTTCCAGGTGTCAGATCTCCCCAGAATGGCTATGTGTATGTATGTGGGGGCATATCTGGGCGTGTCTTCTGTGGCTCCTGCTGTCGCAGAAGAAAGGAACATGCTGCCCACCCTTCCCTCCAAGTTAACTAAGAGTCCATGGAGCATAGGGCAGACTTCACAGGTACTGGCCTGGCATCCTCTCTCCAGCTGCTCTGCAACCTGAGGACTGAGCAGTCAGGGTTGGAGGGCAGGGTACTGTCAGCCCCCAGATCCTCTCTTCTCCTACCCCAGCCTCCCCATGCTCCAGTGTCTGGCTCCTCCCACCCCATCCCAGAGCCCTGTGCTCTCTCAGAGCTCAGATGGCATCTGAGATCACCCACGGCTTTTCCTGTGATCCATGGTCACGGTCAGTGGGGCGCCTGTGGCTCCCATGCTCCATCCGCCTGGCTCACTTGATAAACCCAGACACTACCTTCTACCTCATGCGTGGGGATCCCTGAGACACTGCACTGCCCACTGAGAGACAGGCTCCGTTTCCCAGCGACTCTGTGGGTTTTGTGGCTGCAGCATGGTCCTGGGCTTCTCGCAAGCTGTTCCCAACACAGTTATGGGAGAGTCACCTCCCCTTCCCCAGGTGCCCAGCCTGTACCTGCCTAAAAGCTGACCTATATTTTCTAAGCTACCCTCCAACATCACCCCCTAAAGCATGAGAGGAGGCTGGCAGCCACTTTGGAAAAGTTCTTCCCAGCAGTCTCAGCTGCAGGCTTGAGGGTCGACCCTGAGGGCAGGGCCCATGAGAGCTGCCATCAAAGCCACCTGCAATACAAATGGCCCTGTGTTAGCCAGGGATGGGTGGGGAGAAGGATTCCCAGTTAGAGGAGAGACTTTGGCCTTCCCTGAGCCTCAGTTTGTCCCACTACAAAATGGTTTTTCAGGAGTGCTTCTTCCCGCTGTCCAGATATCTTCCACTGTGGGTCCATATCCTCCATGGGCTAGAAGCAGAGATGTGGACACTTGGTCTCCAGTGCCGAGTGTCGATGACGATGAGTGGGATGTGAGGAATGGTCATTAGACTTTATATCCAAAGAGCTGAGGACATGTGACCTCCATAAGAGCTCACCTTCTCCCTCCCAGACCCCTTCTTCGCTCTTCTCCCCCCATATCGCCTCCCTCCCGACCGCCCCCTCCACCCCAATCTCTCTTAAGCCGTTCAAAATTTGGAGGAAATAAATCTCTCTGCACTAATTCAGTGAGAGTTTGAGCCTCGTCAGTGCAGAACAAATAAAAGGAGTGAACTGGCATGACATTTTACTGCAGAAGAGAGGTCGTTTCCAGCCACTAATAAAAAGGATTTGACACAGACTAATAAAGAGAAATGAATTTCTCTAATGGCCTAATTTAGCACATTCAGCACTGCGCCTCCGCCTGGGTGCTGGGAGGGCGGGCGCCTTCACCAGGAGTGCGGACAGAGGCAGGCAGGAGGGAGACACAGCTCAGCTCAGGGAGAGGGGAAGAAGAGATGATCGCGAATAACATTTTATTATTTCTTTTCTCTTTTCTGAGTCCCCCATCCCACCCCCCACCCCCTACCCTCATCACCTCTCCCCAGGAGCATCTGAACTAAAATCAAACTCAAGATATGCAGTTCTTGTTAACGATCCAAAGAAATAAAGAACCCCTCTCCACAGAATTGCAGTCTTGTGCTAGCTTAAGAAGGTGATTAAACCGGATGTGTTGATTTCTACAGGGGTTTAAGCCATCATTTGGTTTAATTACTTCTGACATTTCTGCCTTCGTGTTTTTTACATCACCCACATTTGCTGGTCTGGAATGCCCAGTTTGAGGCCCAAGGTGTGTGCAGCTGTCCCCAGGAGAGGCGATTAGAGACAGGGCAGTATGTTGGCTGCAGCCCTGTGCAGAGGTTAGCACCACCCTCTCTCTTAGCAGCAGAGAGGCTGAGACCCCTCAATCAACACCAAAGCTTCGGGGAGCATCATGGGGCAGGTAAGATTCAACAAAGCCCACGTATTTCTCCCCACCTCAAGACAGATAGTCTTAACATAAATTGGGCTGACAGATTGCCCTAACATTTTTAAAGGCCTTCAGGAATGGACCCCGCAACTTCCTTGGTAACTCTTATGTTCATATATAACTTAAAGTTCCCCTATGTGGCTGTGGCTAATTTCTTTTTATTAAAAGGACTCAAAAAAAGATAGCTGGGTCCTTGGCTGGGCATGGTGGCTCACGCCTGTAATCCCAGTGCTTTGGGAGGCTGAGGTGGGTGGATTACCTTAGGTCAGGATTTTGAGACCAGCCTGGTCAACATGGTGAAACCCTGTCTCTACTAAAAATACAAAAAATTAGCCAGGCATGGTGGCATGTGCCTTTAATCCCAGCTACTCGGGAGGCTGAGGCAGGAGAATTGCTTGAACCCTGGAGGTGGAGGTCGCAGTGAACCGAGATTGCGCCACTGAACTCCAGCCTTGGCGACAGATTGAGACTCTGTCTCAAAAAAAAAAAAAAAAAAAAAAAGAAAGAAAAAGATTAAAAAAAAAAAAAAGGTAGTTGGGTCCTTTTTCGTTTGTCTTTCTTTCTTTTTGGACCACCTGGGTTTTTTTAAAAAAATAAAACATTTCTTCCTTCTTAGGGGAGGAGTGGAAACAGAAGCAGAGACAGAAAAGAAGTTAGAAAGAATGCAAAAATACAGAGCTTCGGAGAGGCGAAGATGCAAAACACAAGGGAGCCAGAGAGTGGATATGCAGACAGAAACAGCACCAGCCATGAGCTGGGGCGAGGGTGGTCACTGGCAAGGGGCGACGTGAATGCTGAGTTCTCTTTCTGGGTGATAAACTTTGTGATTCACAGTCATGCCACTCTGTCCCTTCTAAGCCTCTCAGCCATCCCTTCCCTTGTGACCTTGGTCAGGACTGCAGACCTCAATTATGGGTCCAGCCAAGTGTGTGACTGCCTGCCTGGGCCATCCACCTCCTTTCCTGTGACTGACCTTGGAGCCCCCCAGCTCCCTCCGCACCTTCCTTACAGCCATTCTCACCCTCTTGGGGGTGGGAAGAGGGAAGCTCAGGGTCACTGCCCACCCCATCCCTGAACCCCCGCTGCTTCTTGCAATGGGGACAGGGGAGACAGAGCCTCTGTCTCTTCCTGTTGGGCCAAGGATGGATGATCCAGAGGTGGAATGCATGGGAGAACAAGATTTTTTGGTGGATATCTTCAGGCATGGGCCAGCAGGACCAGAGGCCTGGTCAGGGTCCCACTGCTCAGAGGACACAAGGCTGTTGGTTGGTGGGGTGGGGTGAGGTGGGGCACGCAGGGATCGGTGGTACTCCGGCTACCAACCTACACCCTACCGACACACAGTGGCTGTCAGGTTGCCAAAAGCTCACCTTTCCAGAAACTCTGCTTGAGGACTGGCGTTTTGAGCCTTTATTTCTTAGTGCCCAGACCAGAGACCACTGGGATCTCAGAACCAGAGAATATCCTAGATACCACTTCCCCGAACAGACCCCTAACCCCTTCCTGGGGCATCTGTTCACCGCAGACAGTCCACAACAAGTGCCCTTTCAGGGGAGGGCAGTAAATTTTCTCCTGGATGCCGGTGAAATTAAGCCAGTGCTCGCAGATGGGTGCTCCAGGCTCTTCATCATGTGGCCTCAGCCTCTTTTCAGTATCTCTCCTAGACCAAGCTTGTCCAGCCCACGGCCCATGGGTGGCATCAGTATCTCTCCTAGACCAAGCTTGTCCAGCCCGCGGCCCATGTGTGGCATCAGTATCTCTCCTAGACCAAGCTTGTCCAGCCCGCGGCCCATGGGTGGCATCAGTATCTCTCCTAGACCAAGCTTGTCCAGCCCGCAGCCCATGGGTGGCATGGAGCCTAGAACGGCTTTAAATGTGGCCCAACGCAAATTCGTAAACTTTCTTAAAACATTATGAGATTTTTTCTTTTGCGATTTTGTTGTTGTTTTGTTTGTTTTTGCTCATCAGCTATTGTTAGTATTAGCGTATTTTATGTGTGGCTCAAGACAATTCTTCCAATGTGGCCCAAAGAAGCCAAAAGATTGGACATCCCTGTAGAAGGACTCAGCAGAGAAAGATGGTGGCTGGAAGGAGAGGGCAGACGGACCCTGGTCCCTGGAATGGTCACTACTCTCCTTCAGCAGCCCATGGAAAGCAAACTTCTGTGCCTTCCTGTGCCCATCTTTGCCCTTTGCTTTCGTGTGCCCATGACTTTCTTCCCGCTGCTCCTTCCACCTGAATTCCCTGCTCCTGTGTCTCTTCATGTCCCCTCCAACAACCTCAGCATCCCGGCCAACATGCCTTCTGTGCAGGCTCCCCTCATGGGTCTCTCCAGCAAGAGAAACCATCGCCTCCTCTGAGCCCTCACAGCAAATGCTAGGGGTTTCTTCTTTGACCTCACTCACAATTTAGGGTGGGAAGCTGGGTGGTCTCAAATAAGCTACACTTTGGGTAAGTTACTGAATTTTTGGAGCCTCAGTGTCCTCTTTCATCAAGGATAACACCTCCCATGCAGGTTCCTGTAAGAATTAAATGAAGAAACATGGAGAGTGTCTGGCACTTAGTAAACTATCAATTAATGCGTGCTCCATTTCCTTGGAATGGTGCGTGGGCACTTTTTAAATTCAGGGCAACATTGACACCATCCACTCCAATAAATTTATATTCCCATCTCCACTGACTCATTTGGCTGGGAAAACAAACCCACATGCCAATTCAAATAGAGGCCCAGAAAGAGGAGGGGGAGAGACATCTTACAATTTATCAGAACTTCGAACCTCATTTTCTTTTAACCGAAAAAGGACTGCCAATAGAAATTTATTTTTATTTATTTTATGACACTTCTTAAACTCTACTAAACACAGTCGTTTGTGCACAGGTCTGTCTTCCTCACGGCATGGTGGGCTCCTCCAGTCGGTGACCGAATTTTCTCTCTCTCTGAACTCCCAAGGGTTAGGCACAGTGTATGGCACACAGCAGAGGATCAATACGTTTTTGACGAATCAGTGAATGGGAATGAGTGAATGAATGAGTGGAGTAAACAATGACTATTGGAATGAAGGTTCTGAGACACAATCCTCAAGTTCTTTCAGGCTCAGAATCCATCCATACTAGGGGGACTTGGAACAGATTTTGCCATCTGGCAGCTTCTAGCCACAGTTGCTACGAAAGGACCTGCCTTCTTTGGGGCTCTGCTGGGGGCTGCCTGCGGAGAGGGTGGTGAGGTCTTAGAGGGAGGGGAGGGAGAAGGGAGGAAGGTGCTTGTCCAGCCCTCTGCTTCTCCTCCCCTTGAAAGCACCAGATGGAGACAACAGAGCGGGGTGGGAGCGAGCCAGCGGCCCCTGGTTGGATGTATTTTTACTTCAGGTGTGACGTTGAAACCATGCGGGTGTATTTTTAGTCCTGCCCAGTGGGCGGTGTGTTCGCCTGGGTTGCCTTGGAGAGGACTTCTTCGAGTTGCTAAATTGGAACTGCATCTGTCAGGGCTCCTGGGCTCCAGCCCAGCTCTCCTCCCCCAGGTGGGTGGACAGGTCCATTCCCAGCAAGTGTGGGGCCCAAGGCAGGTCGCAGTCTGCTCAGCCCTCCTCCCTTCAGACACATGCATGCACACACTCCTCCCGGCACATTAAACACATCTATGTGAAATCTCCACAAGTGAAAGTTAAAACTGCTCTGCGAGGGCAAAAATACAAAGAGCCTGATACATGAGACCT
This sequence comes from Pongo pygmaeus, assembly GCF_028885625.2. Classification (NCBI taxonomy): domain Eukaryota; kingdom Metazoa; phylum Chordata; class Mammalia; order Primates; family Hominidae; genus Pongo; species Pongo pygmaeus. Next base: position 127,138,659 of record NC_072382.2, on the reverse strand, counting down.
GGTGGGGATGTCGCCTCCAGCCCCTTCAGAACAAGGCGAGGTGACTCTGGCAGTGAAAAGAGAAGTGCAACAGCCCCTGTGATGCGAGTTTACCTATATAACAAACCTGCACCTGCACCCTGAACCTAAAATAAAAGTTATAAACAAAAGAGAAAAGACAAGTGTCTTTCCTGAAATTAGGCAGCTAGTGAAAGGCGGTCAGAGATTCCATCCAAGTCACCAGAAATTCAGCCAGTCGCCCTAGAGAAAGAACTTCAAGGGGAAGAGATGCTGTGAGGAGGTGAGCCCTAACCATGTTGTCTTGGTCATAGTCAAGGACTAAACACGCACCCACACACACTGGGTGGCACTTTGTAAAGTGCTTTTATATGTGCTTATTACATTTTGGTACCCCAACGGGCTTCCCATTCCCATTTCACTCATTAGCAAACGGATGTGCTGTGTGGTTAAATGATTGCATCAGGCTATGCAGTAACTGAGTTGAGATTTAAAATCCGGGTATTCAAACTCCAAATCGTGTGCTCTCCCCTCTCTCCCATGTACTACTTGTGAGCAGTAACTGGACTCACTTCATCTGCCTTCCCCCTTTTCTCTACTATTCTTGAGTCATACACATCCTAGGGTCCAAGAACTGAGCTGCCAGGATTACCCTGGGAGCCATGAGACTGTTGCTGTATGAGAGAATCTCTGCTTTATCCGGTGAGTTTCCAAAAGAACCTCCTCTTGTAATAATACTTGCGTGTGTTTGGAGAGGCCTTAACATTTTTACAGATCTCTGCTTTCCTCGTTTGATGCCTACCCTGTGGGGTAGGAAAGCTTATCTAAAGAAGTTAAAGATTTGCCTGATGGTAGAGTCAGAATGCAGACTAAATTTTCAGTTCAGGTTCTTTCCACTCAACTGTGAAATGGATCAGTGCCCGGGAAAAGCAGAAAGTGGCACTATGGTTAAAAGACAGGCAAGCTGGCTTAGCTCAGGCCTGGTGAGAAGCCACTGGCCATATGAACCTTCATGGCCCCAGCTTTCTGTTCTCCTCCCACCCCACCCCACCCCACCCCACCCTACCCCACCCCACGTCATTTGCACTAGCAGGAGGCCCAATTGCTGGTTGTCTTCCCTCTTGTAAGCGGGACAGACCCGGTGTAGTTCTTCTTCATGAATGTAGCTACCATTCACCAAGGGCCTTCTGTGTGCCAAGCACTGCCAGCTGTTAGCATTGGTTATCTCATTGAATCCTAACATAACCTTGTGAGGATAAAAGTCATCAGATTTCAGGACTCCTGGATCTCTGGTCTTGGCGGGGACCCTGGATGATGGAGCTCTACCTAGGTCAGGCCGGTTAGCCGTGGAAGCAGCAGGATCCACCACTCCTGAGCACACCTGCTCCCTGAGCAAGACAGCTGCAGCCTCTGGGCCTGTCAGCATCAGTTGCAAGGCTGGGCTTGGCGCGGGAGGCCTTATGATGCCGTAGAAAGGGCAGGGAATGGGCTTTGCCTGGTACAGAGGAAATCTGAGCATGGTTTCACTTTTCAGATTATAGCTCCAACAGGATCACCCCCCTGACTATAGTCAGCAGCTGAGATGTTACCTCAGGTGCCAGTGAACCCAGCTGCTTCAAAAAGCAGGGACTATCTGCTAGAACCCCCATCCCACAAAGCCCAGCCAAGGACACAGCCTGGAACATCTTCCCACAGCACCTAGTGGTCCAGAGGCCCTGGCATGAAGCATCCGGTCCTAACTTCTCTGCTTGGAATGGCTGCATGTCTCCCACACCATTCTCAGGCCACCTCACCCAGCACATTCCAGAAATGACCAAGCCCAGTGCCAGGGAAGGCAGAGGGTTAAGCCCCAGGGTCAACTTCACTGGAGCCAGAACACTATTTGGTCACAGGGTGGAAGAGTTCTCTCAAAGACACTTCATTAGGAAGTTCCAGTTCCCAGGGTCCCGACCAGGCAGTTGCTACAGAGGACAGTCACACAGGATCCAGCCTATCTGTCTAGCCTCAAACCTGGAGAGATTCCTCCTGCCCCATCCACCAGCCCAGCCCCAGGATTGGTAGTGTGGCTGTCATTCTCTTGGGGCTCACCTCCCTTGGGAAAAGCAGTGCAACTCTCCCACGCTACGCTGCGGGCCTGAAGCTCTGCGGTCAAATCCACAAACACTTTTTTGAGCCCATACTGTGTGCCAAGTTTATGTCACAGCTACTTTCTACGCCTATCTTTCCCTCTGTCCCTGCACAGGGCCCATTTCCGAATTTACCACAATGCCTTACGCATGCTGGAGCTCAGTTAATAATTAATTGAATTGTAGAGTGAAGATCACTTGACTGGAAACCTTTGGCAGCCCTGCCTCTTGCTGCGCCGCCTCTCAGCATTTACCTCCTGGCTCACAAGCTCCTGCCTGACACCAATACATCCAACAGTGGCTGACACGCACAGAATGTGGACCACCTGCCAGGTTCTTTACCAAGCACATTACCTGCGTTATCTCATTTAAACCTCATGACAATCTAGATGAGGAGATGGTACTATTTTTAGCCCCATTTTACAGATGAGGAAACTGAGGCACAGAAAGTTTTAGTGTCCAGTGATGGAGCCAGAGTGTGAACCAGAATGTGCTCGTAACCCTGATCCTGCCCCCTGCGAATGTACCAGATTTCACATCCTGAATGGACCAAAGCAACATATGCTGGCTCCTCTGTTTAAAATACCCCAGTCTACCGAACACTGATCTGTATGCCATTTATTATCTTATTGTATTCTAGCTATTATCATTTTTCTCTTTGACAGTTAAGAAAACAGAGCCCCAGAGAGATGAGCTAGCCCACGGTGACAAAGCTAGTTCTCACCAAGTCTATTTCTAGAGCATGATTCTATTTCCCACTGCCCAACACAGGGCCTTGGCTGCATTTGCACCTCTAGCTATAGGGCTGTCAGGATCATGCCGGAAACTTCTGTGACCTTTAGGATAGTCTCAAGGGAGTGGTCTGAACACTGCCTACTGTCCTGCTCTGTTCCTTCCCCACACAAGTGTGGATTCTGCCATCCAGTCTGCATGAGATAGAAACAAGTGCATTATAAACAGGGCTCACATTGCTTTTATTGAACTAGAGCTGGACTTGAGCATGAGCTCTCTGGTGGTCCCATGTGGGTAGAAGTTCTGAGCTTGTGATGTGTGGGAGATGAGACTGACAGAAAGAACTAGACACATGGTGTGGAAAGTGCAAGATTCTCAGAGCTAAGAAACTAAAGAGGAGGCAGAAGAATGGTTTGAGGCAGGGTTTCTGGAGCTGCGAGGAAGGAGATCATTCGCTGATAGACCAGGAAAGGCTTGGAAGCCACTTGGAAAAGATGGAGAAGTTTGGAGTGAAGGTGGGGCTCTGCTGAAGCAGATGGAAAGAGACAGACTGCCTTGGCATTCAGGTGGAAAATCATCTCTGCAGACACTTATAAAACACCTATCCACACCAGGTGCTGTTCCAAGAGTTCATTGATTAAGAGAGAACATTTCAAATTTAGAACCCAGGAGTGGACCAGACAGGACAGTGAGGACCAAGAATGTAGGAGTGCAGCTAGAAGTATCAGCAACACCATTTTAAAGAACTGGCCTGTAAGATGGGCTTATGCATGTAAATCTAGAGATTGTGCACCTGGAATCTGGCTCCCTAGGTGGGGTTTGGGCTTTGAGGCCAGCGAGAGCCCGCCCTGCTCATGTCTTCCCTACTGCTCGGTGCCGTCAGGTGGGCGGTGTGAGATGGGCCATGGTATGAGTATTTACATCACAGGGATCAGCAAATGCTACAAATCGGAGCTGCTCCCCTTCCCCGCCTCGAAAGACATTTGCTGGCACATCAACCTAGAACTATGGTATATTTATGGGGTGCTCCCTAACCAATTAATGAAGCCGTCCAACAAGCTTTGATGCAGTAGCTACTTCATCTAAGCTGCTGACTCTAAGGTATCATGTAAGGTGCTGGGGATAAAGCAATGAGCAAGACAGACACAGACCCTGTCCTCTGGAGTTAACAGTATAGCGGCGGAAACAGAAATAAGGTTGACACAAATGCTAACACAGTTAATTCAATTGTGAGTCATGCCACAAAGGAGACAGGCAGGGTCCACAAGCTACCTCACCCTCTATCCCTGACCCGCAGCTCCACTCTCTGGGTTCTTAATGGAAAGGCAAAGCACCACTGCCCTCACTGTCTTCTCACTGCTCATGCCTCCAGCCCAGCTTTTCCTTATCGATAATGGGCAACAACTTTAGCACCTCCACGTCCCTGGTTCTCAGAGAGGATTTCAGCCTTAGGGAAGCGAGCCAACACCTTAGCAGAGCAGTCTTCGCAAAGCCAACCTCCTCCCCCACCAGCACCTGGCCAGGCCTAGCTCCTGCCCCTCTTCCGCTCCTCAGGACACCATGGTTTCCATGGGAACCCACTCACTTCAAAGGGGAACGAAGGAGACTGGAGGGGAGGAGGGGGAGGGAAAGCTGGATTAACCTCACCCTCTTGGCCCTGCCTCTGCGCCGCTGGCAACCTAATCCCCCAATTTAGGCAGCCCCTAACATCGGACCCATCACCAGCATGGGCGGGTGGGTGTTATGGTTCAACCGAGAAAACCCCAGGGTTGAGGTGGGGGCTGGGGGAGGAGAGAACTGAGCTGGGTCCAAACCTGTGGTCCCTCACTCCACCGGCCTCCCCTCTTTGGACCCCTCTCAGTGCTGCTCCTGGGCCACAAACACAATTACCCGCGATGTGCATCCAATCATGGGATCTGCTCGGATTAGACTGCAATCATTAATCTGAGCCGGAGCCCCTGGTTGCTTTGCTGATTAGTCCAGATGATGCTCTGGTATGATCCAATTAGAGACAGACGCTGCCCTCTGCCCCCCACCCCACAGTTTCCACATCAGAAGGGAACCAGTACATTTCATTAACACATCCTCATACACAAATGAAACCTCCCGGGCACTGGCAGGCTCCCTCCCCTTTGTCACACTGCCCCTCTGCCACCCAGCAGGGTCCTAGTCAGGGAGGGGCCACACCCACCCTTCCTTCATCTGTGGTTCTAGCAGGGGCCATGATGGGGGCTCCCAAAAGCCGGTGTGGGGCACTCCTCTGAATGGAAAGATTCTGGTTACATTTATTGACATGAAATGCTGACTCCCTGATGTGCTTTGGAGCAGCCAGCCTGCCCCAGGCAGGCAAATCTAATTAAAATTATCCGACCCTACAGGAGGCTGAGCTCCCTCCCCGGTCATCCCGGGGCAATGGCTGCAGAGAGGGCGGCTGGTACTAATGGGTGAGGTGTGGTTGTAGGAGACAACCCAGGGGCTGCCGGGCCAGGAGGCAACAGCAGGACTGGAGAGATGGGAAGCCAGCATGGTGCTGCTGTCCTCTTGGTGTCCTGAGGTGCTGGGGCAGCCGCGTTTGCCTGGGATTCCCTCTTCCAGGTCAGACAGCTGCAGACATACTTTGGGCAAACACCAAGGGTTGCGGATGGTCAGCCCGGAGGGAGAAGATAAAGCCCAGGAGGGAAGGGGAGTAGGAAGAAGTGTTAATTGCAGAAAGGTCTAGGCCATACTTCAAGTGACATCCATGTGGTGGTTCCCATGGGGACTGTGACCCACCTCTCATGCAGGTTGGCCTGGGTAGGGTACGAGTCTGGGATTGTGAGAAGGGCTTTGGAACCCATGGTTCCCATTGGTGGGACTGAGTAAACCCTCTGTTTGGTGCCAGACGCAGGGCCAGGTGCCTCTATGGGCTGTCTCATTGATTCTTATCAAGTCTGCTGCTTAGGTTCCATTGGGACATGAAAGCTCAGAGAGGCTAGGACACAGTGGAGGTGGGACTCAAACCTAGGTTTCCAAAAACTGTTCATTACACAACTCATCTGGGGGTCTTTCTAGACCACGGTCTCTGCTCACCACAGGCCCCTGCCCCAGGAGTCTGAGCAGCTGCGAGGTGAGTCTTCAGTATGCATAGGAATCCCCTGGGATCTTGTGAAAATGCAGACTGTGAGTCCTTAGGCCTGAGTGAGCCTCGAGAGCCTGCATTTCTAATCTGCTCCCAGGTGATACGATGCTGCCAGTCCACAGGCCACATTTTGAGTACCAATGCTCCAAATAGAGTATGACAAGCATATGTCATCAGGCTGTCGGGCAGTTTTCAGAGGCCACATTACTCCCTTCCCTCCTTATGCTCCCCACAAAAGCACAAGCCCACTGTACCTTGCCCAGGTTAATTACAGGTGGCTGTGCAGCCTCATCTCCCTATTCCCAGCTTCTCTGGCCACTGGCTGGTCCTGGAAGGTCCTCTCCTACCCCATTTCTCCACCTAGTGGGGTCTCTTACTCAGCCTTTAGGACCAAACTCAAATATTGCCTCTTCTGTGAAGCCTTCCCTGTTGCTCTGACCACGTAGCTCTGGTTTCTTGTTTGCACATCTATCGGTGCCTCGAGAGACAGAGGGAAGAGCCTATACATTGACCCTCCTTCCGCTGGAGTCTGGCACAGCCCCCACATAGGAATAGTAAGGATTCAATAAGAGACTGTAAAGAGGGAAGGGCGGACGGAAGGAGGCCCATCCCACACTGGGGTGGCTAGCTTGACCTTTCTTAGAGTCTCCCTGACAGGTACTGTGACCAGGTCCTGGAGTTCCTTGGGGCCCAAGCCAGAGCTCTCCACCAGCAGGCAGCTGGGCCTGGCCTATGTGTTTCACAGGGCAGGGCACAGGTGCTGTGTTTTGTCCCTCTCCTGGGCCTGGGAGGCCCCTCGTGCCAGGATCCGTGATCAGAGGCCACTGCTCTGGACTCCCAACTGTTGGTATTAGAGGCATTCGGCTTATCTGAGGAACTAAAAATAATGCCGATGAGAATAAGAATAACAGTCCTAATTACCACCATTACCATAAAGGCACTGTCACTGGGGTGGTGGGGGAGAATTCAGAAAGAAATCAATCTTCCTATTCATTAGTCTTGGGTGAATCATTCCACGTGTTACTGGCATTCGCACCTGCTGCAGTGTGTGCCCAGCCAGAGGCGAGCCATACTTGCTGATGCATGTGAACATATCAGCTCCCACAAGGGAATGTGAGCAAGGGTCCAGCCTCAATACTGACTGCGGACTTGGGCACCTCTTAGTGGTTAATGATAACTAAAGTCCCTGTAGGAGCCTCATTCAGGCCTGTTCTCAGGTGACAGCATCTTCCTCCCCAACTATGTACAAGAATGGGAGTTCATCAAGGAGACAGGCATTTCCCTGAGCCCCATCCCACCCTCTGCAACATTCAAGACTCAGCCCTGGATGCGTGGGGCAGATGCAGAATAAGAAGAAACAAGCTGCCTGCCCTCAGCAAACTTCCCTTCTTGGGGAAAAGTACCAGCACCTACAGTCACATGCAATACCTATTGTTTAAAAACAAAGACTACCATGAATCCAAGTGTGGTCCAATAACCAGCTGCATCAGATTCACCTGGAATGCTTTAAAAAATGCATGTCCCTCTTCCTATAGCTTGATCTACTGATTTGTCCTCTTTGAAGATGAAGCCCAAAACCATGTGTTTTAACAAGCTCTCCTTGTGATTTTCATGCCTCCTAAAGTTTGTGGACTGCCAAGTCCTAGAGGGTGCGGTCAGAGGTCCAGTGCTCTGGTGGGCTTGATGGAAGGAAAGCAACAACAGGGCACAGGGTGAGGAGAGGGTCCTGAGGCAGCTGCCTGTTTGGCTGAGCAGAGGGTTTCTGGTACCCATTAGGGGTCATCTCCCTGGTTGAGATAGGAAGTGCTGCCTAGGCCTCCATATCCCTCCCTAGACATTTCCAGAAAGCTAGAGTCACTGTGGCCAGCTGAGGGGTTTCTGGATTGAGTAGAGAGAGAAGGATGCCAAGGGAGAATAGCTATTGGCCGTCATCTCTGTTGAGCCCACCCTTTGGCCTGCATTCGCATCCCTCACAGCTGAGCTGGGCCTGAAGCTGGTTGAGGGCTGTAGACACAGCTGAAGTGTCTCCTACCTGTATACAGCTCGCTTGTCAGCCTCCAGCTGGGCCTGGGGGTCGATGGGGGCACTGGGCACAGGTGTGCTGGCAGCAGCTGAGGGGGCAGAGATGTGGACAGCCTGGGCCTTGGAGGGTGGCTGGGTGGTTGCCGTCATCTGCAGAGAGAAGAAAGCGGAGGTGGTAGTTTAGTATGGCCAGGGTGCTGGTCTCCAGGCTGTAGTGTGAGGTCCGCCTTGGCGTGTGCTGTGCCCGGAGGAGAGCATGTGGCCAAGAGAACTGTGAGCACACAAGGAGCATCCATTCGTACGTGCGCTACAGTGGGAAGAAAAGCAGGCTTTCTTCAAATGAGCATGTTCTAGAAAACAATTTCAGGCCATCCAAAACCAGGAGATGCCCAGCACACTCTGAAAAGAGATGACTCTTAGTGCAAATAGGGTAACCCTTGCCCAGAAGTAGAAAAAACAATAGGATGAACCCTTTAAATTGTGCTTATGAGTCATTTGGACCATCATACAGTTGATTTGATGACTTTGAAAAGCAGGAAAACAGGAGCTGAATCAGCTGTCGTTTGGACACAGGTTTATTTATTCCCTTTAATGCAAGCCACAGCCAATGGTCCCAGTGGTTTTGACGGATGACTGAATGGCTCTCCAAATTTGGTTTACCTGGCCACTTCAAGATAAGTGGCTTTAGTGGGCAATGAACAGATTCTTGTTCTTGGCCATAACAAATATTTAGGGCAGGGGTTTTCATAAACTGTGACATGTTTTTGAAGGTGTCCCGAGGCCGGCAATTTTGTACCAACCAGAGCAACTCCTTTTAATATTATCTATTAGATTTTCTATCTAAGGTTTTGTTTAAAGAAATGGTTCAATGGTTTAAATTTTTTTTAAAACCATCGTTATGGAATTTCATGCTTTTTTATTTCCTTCAGTCAAAGAAATCTCTAAAAGTGTGAATGATGATAAGCCTCAACTGTTCTCTTACATCACCCTGTCCATAGCACGATGGTAGCTCTCCCCACATGCGGTGTTGGGCTTCATGTACTTATCTGTCTTCTCCTCTGAGGCCTTGGTCACTCCCTCATCACCAGCTTCCAACTAGCACATACTTAGTAAAAAGGTTTGACGCTTAATAAAAATACTTGCGGAGAAAATGAGTGAGTGAATAAATAATGAATATGCCTTGAAAGAATCAGATATTTTATAGTTGTAAAGTTCATCATATGAATCTAGGTCCCTGCTTTCTGGAAGAAAAAGTATTATACTTCTGTGAATACAAGCATTGCTGGTGCTTATATCCCTAAGACATTTGCATGTCTTCATTTAGATCTTCTCTTCATTTAGATCTCCGCTCAGATGCCACCTCTTTGGAATACCATACAGCCCCTCTGCCTTTTGCTTTATTTTCCTTCATAGCCCTTACCATGATTATATTCTGTATTTATGTGCTTATTGATTTTCTCTTCACTCTCAGCTAAAACGTAAGCTCATGGAGTGATTATAACAGTTGTATTCCTAGGGCCCAGAATAGCCTGGCACTAGTAGGTGTTCAATAAATATTTGTTGAATCAATGTATAGATGAATGATGGGTGGTGAATGAGGTTGAGACTATAAAAGAAATGTACCTGCTTTCCTAGATTGTGTCGTTTATTAGGCAGAAATACCCTTGCCACTGTTAGCTGATCTGGGGGAGCCTTTCCAATCTCAGTGGGTAAAAGGCTGGACATAGCATCATAGTGCCTGGAAGCCAGAAGACAATTGCTTGAGTCCTACCGTTTTCCCCTATTAGCCTTTGACCTTGGGCAAATTCTTTAACTTTCCTAAGCTCCTGTTTTCTCATCAGTAAGCAAATTGGTGACCTTTTGAAATTCATGAGTATTAAGGAGGTGCCATAAGAAAGAAAGTAGAAGCAAATGCTGTTCCAATTTTCAAAATAGAGAAATAAAGTGAATTCTGAAAAAAACTAAAACCCAGTAATCTTCACACTTATCTGGGCCAGATTCATTCCTTCATTCACTAATGCAACTGATCATTTCTTCAGATGCTTCCTGAGTCCCTGCCATGTACCAGGCACTGTGCTGGGCACTGGAGTCACAAAGATGAGAGATTGCTATCAGAAAGCTCAGTTCATGGATCTGACATAACCATTAAGCTTGCAGATCAGGAAAACATGGTGTAAGTGACCTCAGCAAGGTATTTCCCATGATAGCCTGGCAGAAAATGTGGAGAGATGCAGCCTGGTGGACAATTGCATGGATTAGAAAACTACACCCAAGGGATGACAATTAAAGGATAAATGTCAGTTTGGGGCAGGTTTCCAAAAGAGTGTCACATGCTTCCTCCTTATCCTCTTATTCAGCACTTTAATCAGTGATTTAGAGAACGTCTTAAAAAATGCTCAACAAATTTATGAATGCTGTGAAACTGGGATCCTAAAGATCTTTACAGATTTTGGCAAGGGGCTAAATCTGATAAGATTACTCTTCATCTAATAAGTTAAAATTTAACACTTCTAATATTTGGGCCAAGAAAAATCAATATTGAAGTGCAGGGAAGGAGAGACATGGCTTAGTAGCCGTGTTTTAGTTGACAGCTGGCTCAATATATCAAAAGTGTCTGTCAAAAAAAAAATCCAACCTAAACTAATGCTAGCCGAGGATGCGTTAACAGAGGCATTGCTCACAGCACGCAGAAACTTCTGGTCTTGCACCACTCTGATTAAACAAGTACATGAAAGTACATTCAAAGCAGGGTCGGCCAGGATGGTAAAAGGGTTCGGTACTTCGTTGTATGAGGAATATTTGAAGGAACGTGGGATATATAGGCAAGATTTGGGGGGTGGGGGAGAAGGGGAAACATGAGAGCCCCCTTTGAATATCCGAATGAGGAGATTTGATTATATCGGTTCTGTATGACTCGAAGGGCCAAACTACAAGCAATGCATTTGATCTATAACAAGGAGACAACCTAAATAATACCTTTCCAATCCCCCAACTCTTTAAGGCTGGAATGGGCTGCCTCCCTTTCCAGGTGAATTTCCTGCCACCACGGAGGCCAAGCAGAGTCGGACTGACCAGCTGGGCCACCGTGCAGAAGACGGGAGCTTCAGCTGGGTGGCTGGGTTACATGATATCTGAAGCCCTTCCAACTCTGACAGGCTCAGACACCATGAGGGTGTTTTAATAATCACCACCCACCACACAGCGCTGGTGTGAGGCTCGGATTTGACGATGTGTAGTATGTAAAAGTGCTTTGGAAACTCTAGAACGCTTCACAGATGGAGGAGAGGTTGTTATTATTAAACACGAGATTTCCGGAATGTACTTCTGCCATAAAGCAAGGCATAGCTACTTCTGCACAGCTCGTCTGAGGGTGACATGTAGGGGGAACAGTGTGCTCTGCTCTGCCCACTAGGAGTGAGTTTCCTCGTGTCCTTGAAGGAATCCACAAGCGGCTTCTGTTAGCTGAGCTCTTGGGATGAAGAAGGATGAAGGAGGATGAAGTCCCCCTCCTAGGCAGGACTTCAGGGAAAGGTGTGGGGCGAAGGCCCTGGAGGGAAGCTCAGAATAAAATGTAAATCAAAAGTGGTCACTTGCCAGTGTTCCAAGAGGCCCCAGCTGAGAGGCTGTGACTAGCGGAAGTGTGGAAAGAAGACAGCAGAGCTGGTCTGAGGAGGACGATGACTCAAATTTATATAGCTCATGGGGGCCAAGTCAGCAAACTCTGCATTTCCTGCAGGTTTGGAGAATGAGTGTTTATCTCCAAATAGGTTTCTTTTTCTAGCCAGAGACATCCACTTCCCAAGAACTAGAGCTCAAAGGGAGAGGACCTGCAGCTGTCCACAGGGCTTGGGGGCCAGGAGGATGGGGATAGCTTGAAGTAAGTTTTTTGGGGGGAAGTTACTGGGCAGCACAGCCTAAAGAGTAGGCTCAGGTGTGAACCAGGGGCAGGGCGTGGCTATTAAGCAGTGGGCTGAAAAACTGCCTTGTTCTGGCCTGTGAAAGCCAACTGTTAAATTTTCAGAAATTTTGCAAATTGGCTGACATCACATTGAGAGCTTAAAACTGGCCATGGTGGGGGTATTTACACCACGGAAATTGGCAAATGCTGCAAATCAGGGCTTGCCCCTGCCCTCCCCACCCCCACTCCCAGAGAGCAAGTTGTTAAATATTTACTAGCACACCTCTAATTTCAGTTTTTCCCCAAGTAGCTCTCTTCCATTCTTTTTGGTCTGGCACGGGAAGAAACTGGTCTTACCCACTCCAGGAGGCCACTTGGTGCATTCACAGCTGGTCTCAGAACTGGCCACTCCAGATTTGGAGCTTTTCTCCAAGGAGCCCTCAGAGCACTCTGGAGACCCTGCCTTGGCAGCCCGCTAGGGACAGGGACAGGTAGGCCATCAGTGTAGGCATAGAGGACTGTCCTTTTTCAACCAGGGGAAGCTAAGGCACAGAGGAGAGGCAAGGTTGAACAATGTCCTGAGAACTGCCTGGGAGATCAGAAAAGCCTCAGAGAATGGAAAGAGCAGAGGATCCGGCCCTGGATTTGATGCTCTTCTGCCAATTATTAGCTACGTGTTTTGGGACAAGTTTCCTGATCTCTTTGGTTTCCTAATGTGTAAAATGCAGGAGATAATACTCAATCTGCAGGTTGTGCGGATTAATCAAGAGAACCAGACAATGGCTACTGATGGGGCAGGAGGCAGCATTCCCTGGGGAGGCCCCTATGAGACGTGACACTGTGCCAGCACCTACACATGTGCTAATAAAATATTTCTGGGGTGGGTGCAGTGGTTCACGCCTGTAATCCCAGTGCTTTGGGAGGCTGAAGTGGGTTCTGTGCTTCCCATGTCCTCTCTTGGCCTAGGGTTCTTTCTTGGGGCATAAGACCCTGGGGCCATCACCTCCATGCATTTCCCTCCTATAGATGCTATAACCACTGGACTTCTCTCTGCCATCTAGCCAGAACCAGTTCTGCCTTAAGCTTGCAGCTAAGGAAACCCTGCCCAGATTGTTGGTTTGAAGGTTCCTTCTTTTCCCATTCTAAAAAGGAGTGGGAAGAGTCGGGGGTTGTCAAATGTATATGCAGGTGTGTGAAATCCGGGTGGGGCTGAGAGATCCAGCCACGATGGCAGTCTGGCCTTCTACTCATGAAAATGAGTAGGAGATGCTCCCTGGCGTGTTTCAAGGGGTGCTGGGAAGCATCTTACTTGCCCTCACTGACACCCAAAGCCCCCACAGATGCTTCTTTTCTGTTAAGCACCATCTTTTTCCAATTGTAGGGGAAGAGTGACATGTTTTGTTCTAATAAGCTAATAAAATATTTCTGGGCTGGGTGCAGTGGCTTATGCCTATAATCTCAGTGCTCTGGGAGGCTGAAGTGGGAGGATTGTTTGAAGCCAGGAGTTCAAGACCAGCCTGGACAACAAAACAAGAACCCATCTCTGCAAAAAGTAAAATAAATAGGCTGGATGCGGTGGTGTGTGCCTGTAGTCTCAGCTACTCTAGAGGCTGAGGCAGGAGGATTGCTTGAGTCCAGAAAGTCGAGGCTGCAGTGAACTACGGTCGTACCACTGTGCTCCAGCCTGGGAGACAGAGTGAGACCCTGTCTCTAAAAAACAAAAAAAGAAAAAGAAAAAAACCATGTGGGCTTTCATGTTTCACAATAATCCTGTGCAGTAGGTTATCGTCATCTCCATTTCACAGATGAGAAAACAGAAGCCCACAGAGGGCCTTCTGACTAATCCCACTACATGAATTGGAGCATTTAATTCCTTTTCTTTGAAGAGGAGAATGGGAAGATTTTCCCCCCTCTGTGAAAAAAGAGGCAGGAGGTGTAGGGGGCTCAAATTAGAATGCACTTCACTCCCCCTCTGCACGTGTTCTAAGTCTCCATCTAGTCCACCCCATCCTCACTGCTGGTCCCAGTTTGTTCCTCTCCCTCAACAAACCTCTCCCCTACGAGTTCAAATCATTCTCCCAACAATGATCGTGCCAGAAACAGTTCTCCCATGTGGAACCCACGTAGGAAGGCACAGCTGGTTTATTAATCGAAGGTGGCTCACTGCTGGGTCAACTTTTCTCCGAGGCTATGAGGAGCCTGGAGGCCAAGAGCCTAGAGGAAACCTGCCTGCAGGGGCTTCAAGCCAGAATTCTGGAGCCCGGAGGCCCAAAATGCGTTCAGCTGCTGCCTCCTGCCAACTTCCCTTCAGACTTCTTCTCTTGCTCATGGGAAATGGGAGCAGATGGTTTAGAAGTGGGGCTGACACCAAGGTCTTTCCAGCATCCATAGAAGATGGGGTGGGGGAAGTGGGGTGGGATAGCATTAGGAGATATACCTAATGTAAATGATGAGTTAATGGGTGCAGCACACCAACATGGCACATGTATACATATGTAACAAACCTGCACGTTGTGCACATGTACCCTAGAACTTAAAGTATAATGAAAGAAATAAATAAATAAAGTCAAAAAAATAAAAAAAAAAAAGAAGATGGTTGGCGTTGGGGAGAGCAGAAGCGTGGGTTTCAGATAGAACTAGTTTTGAATCCCACTCTTACCACTTACAGCCTTAAAGATGGAACTTTACCTTCTGGGGTTTCAGGTTCCTCATCTGAAAAATAGGCGAGGTGCTTCCTACCTCCCACCGCCATGATGGGGATGGCTGTCTCCTCCAGTGGATGATGGCAGAGCAACCGGAACCGGGCCAGGCTCCTCTACCCCAGGCCTGCGTGGCCCTCAGCATGCCGCTGTGACCTGTCTGCTCACTCGCCTCCCTCCCTCACTAGACTGTAGGATCCTTGAGGGCAGGACCAGGGCTTTTCTGTTTACTGTCGTAGCCTCAGTGTCTGGTAGAGAGAGTATCTGAAATATCTGTTGAATCAGGAATGACTGGTATGGAGTGGGCAGGTCCGATTGAATGCTACCATTTTAGCTGCAGATTTACCTCCTTGACCCTGAATCCTCAGGCCACAAAAGAGAAGTCTACAGTTCCTGACCACATAACTGACTGGGGGGAATTTGGTGTCCAGCCCAGAGCTGGAGACAATGGGACAGAGCACGATGTGCTGGGATGAATCCCTTCTTTGTATTTGGCTCTCTCCTGCCTGTGTGATTTGGGCAAGTTACTCAACCTTTTTCAACCAGGGTCCTCATCTATAAAATGGGAATAATTATACTCAAGGTACAGGGTGTTCAGAATTAAATGAGACAATTATATGCAAAGTAGCTGGCACTCAGTAGCTATTCAGCATATGGCAGTTATTGTTAATATAATCCACACACCCTACAGCCCACACCCTGAGAGCTGGCTGCTGTTGTTTCTCTCATGTGGGCTGCCCTGGGGGTCCTACCAGTATGGGTGCCACCCCTGCTGAAGAAACCCATTCTGCATAAGCTCCCTGGGAGGTAGGCAAGTGTGAATTCAAGTGCAGGAACAGGGGGCCCCTGGTGTCACAGAAGGTTACATTATGTGTTACCAGCTTGGAATTGAGTGGCATGCCCAAGGCAAGGACTCAGTTCCTCTGAGCCTCAGTTTCCCCATCAGGTAAAAATGGAGCTATTAATATCTCTTCCCAGGGCTACTGTGAGACCATATGTGAGGGTGCATTGCAAGCAGCAGATGCCCCGCAAACCTTGGTTTCTAAGCAATTCTAATGCTTCCTTTTGCTAGATTTCTCCTCTGAATCAAATCCAAATTCCACCCCCTGTTCAGATCCGGCCCCAGTGCCCCCACACCTCCTATGCCCCCCACCCCACCTCCTCTGCATACAGTCTTGCTTGTTATGACTATTAAACCCCCACACACCTCCCACAGGGCCTCTTTCTGAAAACGCTGAACACCCAAGCCTTCACCTTCTCAGCACAGACACTCCTTTTTTTCCTTTTTCTTTTTTTTTTTTGAGATGGAGTTTCGCTCTTGTTGCCCAGGCTGGAGTGCAATGGCACCATCTCGGCTCACCGTAACCTCCCCCTCCCGGATTCAAGCGATTTTCCTGCTTCAGCCTCCTGAATAGCTAGGATTACACCGGGCATGGTGGCTCATGCCTGTAATCCCAGCACTTTGGGAGGCCGAGGCGGGCAGATCACCTGAGGTCAGGAGTTCGAGACCAGCCTGACCAACACGGAGAAACTCTATCACTACTAAAAATATTTAAAAAGCACAGACACTCCTTCTAAGAGGACATCCCTCTTCTGAGCCCTCCACCTGACATGGCAGAGTAGGTGCCAGCCAGCCCCAGGAGGGCCCCCTTGGGCTGCCAAAACCTTGTGTTCTGGCCCCCTGGGGCTGCCCAGGCCTAGCCCTCAAGGGGCCGCTGAGGCTTCAGGCGGGCCCAGCAGGGCTGGCACTCCCTCCAGTTTGGGGCAAGCCGGGTATGGGATCAGTTTCCTCACAACCAGGAGAGAAGCCAAGGACCTGGGAAGAGGTCAGGGCTTGAGGTCACTTGGTAAACATCAAGTTTGGCCGTAACAGGTAGGAGGCAACAGGGGACATGAACAATGCTGGGGGGCACAGAGTCCAGGGCGCTCCAGACCTAGGCCTGCTCAGGCGAGTTGGAGTACAGGGATATGTCCAGTTTAAAGACATGGGTGGCTCAAGCAGGCAGAGAGAGAGGTCACTGTGCACAAAGAGAAGAAAGGCCCAGAAGAAAACAAAAAAGAAGAGTCTGTTTTGATGAGTCAAAGCAAGGGAAGATGGGTCCCAATATGGTCCCTGGGGTGTTGCCCCTGGAGCAGAGGGACCCTTCGCTTACAGTCACAGAAAAAGCTTAGGGGAACTGAAAGCTGCCCACGGATCTGCAGCCTTGTCACCTGCACAGCCCTCCTCTCCTTACCCTATCGCCTCATACCTACCCTTGGTTGCCTGAGCGCACCCGATGGTGTCCACCTTCCTGCCTTTCCGATGGTGTCCACCTTCCTGCCTTTGCTCCCACAGTTGCCTCAGCGGGGACTGTCCTTATGTCCCCCACAGCCTGCCTTCCACCCAGCTGCAGCTTCAACTCTTCCAAGAAGCCTTTCCTGCTTCTCCTCCCTCCCCAGGCCCCGGAATACTGGACTCCTGCCTCATCTGAACAGACCCCAACACCGGCAACACCAGGCCCTTTGCCTGTCTCATCAGCGGGCTGGTCTCCCAGCTCCCATGCCTGCCCGCGGTGTACTCCCACGTGTTAAATGACTGAAGGATGACCCGAAGGAGGCAATGACTGAGTGATGCGTTAAAGGCCTCAGGGATCCCAAAGCCTGGGAGAGGCCAAAGAAGGCCCCTCAAAATATTCCCCAAACCAATTAGCCCAGGGAGAGGAAGGGCCGGCATCAGAGCCGGACAGTCCAATGTAGCTCAAAGAGGCTCTCAGAACAGCAGGCCTCGGTCACCTCCATTCTGATCCCAGGCCAAGTGGACAGAACAGACCACAGAAGAGTTACTCAGTGGTGTACAATGGGGGTTTCAGTTAGTTAATTAATTTTAAAAGGGTTTGTAAGTGGTGGTTCACACAATGTGACTCATGGAACATTCACTGCCCCTAACTGCATTTCCTGGGCTGTCACTGACAGCAGGCTAAGAAGAGGAAAGCTGTGGACTCCACTTCCCAGCTTTGTGCATTTTCCTGGGAACTGATGGCCCCCTGCCCATCCCATCGCTTCCCTCTGGAAGATCCTTCCCTTTTGTAATAGTCCCAAACCAGTGATTTCCAACAGGTCCTTCAGAGGGCACACCAGAATCCCTGTGTGTGCACATCTCTGTGTGTGCGTGTGTGTAAGGGGGTGTTCATATCTGGTAAAACCTATTTGACATGCCTATTATGTTCTTAATAAAAAGTAATTAAGGTTCAATCCCATCTGGGCTGCTGGAAATGTGCAGGTGATCGAGTGAAGAATGAAGTTGGGGTGTGGGTGAAAAGGGGCTGAGGAACACCACTGTACTTTTTGTTCCCACACTCTCAACAGTCTAGTGAGGCAGGGAGGGCAGAGTTATTCTCATTTTATGAATGCAGAAACTAAGGCCCCACATGGACTCTAAGCTCCAAGAGGACAGGAACTCCATTGATTTTGCACCCCAGTACACAGCACAATGTCCGCGTGGCCCACAGGTCACACTCAATGTTTATCGAATGGATGAGTGGATGAAAGAAACAGCTCTGAAATTACTTGCCTAAATTTGTATAATTCATCAGCAGTGGAGCTGATAAATTACACAAATTCTTATTACGAGTCCTGATTCCTGAATTTCTACAAGGTTGAGTCATTCCACCCTCCTCTTCAGATCACAGACTTCAAGAACAGCAAGTATCCTGGGGACCTAACTCACCCACCTGCCTCCTGCCAGGCCGCACAGACACCAAAGCTTTCCGAAGACCAACTAAGACCAACGGCGCGAGAAAGGGAGGCGGAGCATGTAAGGTCCTCCCCAGACCCGCTGCTGACTTGGATCACCTGTCCCCTGATTTATTTTAGGCTTTGTATCCCAGGGCCATTAACTATTTTTGTAGCTGTTTAGGGCATTCGTTTATTCTGCCTGGGGACAAGGGAGTAGACAATAAAATCTCTGTTTTTGGTAAATATCAGAATATAGTAAGTTCATCAAATAAAATACCTAGACCAGGCCAGTAGAGTGTTTCTTCCCAAGCTTTAAAGCCATGCTGACAGCCCACCATCTCCTGCATGGGCATAAAGGCCCCACAGTTGGACCTGGAGGTTGTTTTTGCCTTTTACACAATGAAGAGTCCAGGTCTTGAGTGAGTTGGAGTTCAGGGATATGTTCAGCTTAAAGACATGGGTGTGCCAAGCAGGCAGAGAGAGAGGTCACTGCGCACAAAGAGAAGAAAGGCCCAGCAGAAAAGAAAAAAGAAAGAGAAGAGTCTGTTTTGGTGAGTCGAAGCAAGGGAAGGTGGGTCCTCATATGGTCCCTGGGGTGTTGCCCCCAGGGGCAGAGGGAGCTATCAATCACCATCACAGAAAAGGCTTAGGGGAACTTTCAAAGCTGCTGAATTAACTCTATTGCTGCAAAGCAAATGTGTTTCACAGGCAGCTGAGCAGAGGGCCCTGCAAGGCAGGGGGCTCCAGCCCTTAAAGAGATGAGAGGAATGTAAAGCGAGTGTGAAAACATCTGAACCCGCTTCTGCCTGTCACAGCTGCGTGGCCTGGATGGAGGCCATTCACAGCCAGGGGCCCCAGCCACCCCCTTTTGCCTCCAGTTAACTAAACCAGCATGGGGATCCTAATGACTGATCAAAGCCCATCCAGCTTCCCCAGGATATCTGCTTCCCCTGGCTCCACCTGGAGTGGGGATGGTGCTAGGACAGGGAGGGAAAGAAGGTGCCCAGAGAGACAGGTCCGGCTTCCTCAGTGTGGCTGGCCCAGCCTTAGCCTTCCTCTTGCAGGGTAAGTGAGACAATGTTGTCTTGACCCCAGATCTCTGAGTGCCGTGTCCTGGAGTCCCAGACACCATTCTCCCCAGTCTGAGGGATGCTGGAGGATTGGGGTGAGGGGAATAGGAGGGACGCAGCTTTTGCAAAGGGGCCTCAAGCAAACACTTGACTTCCTGCCGAAGTGAGCCTCACAAACCGGACCTCGACTATGAGTTCTAACTGCCTGTCTTTTCTCCCTCTGTTCAAAAATGAGGCTGCATCCTTGGTGAACTTCCCAAACCCTTTCAATGCCACTCATCATCAAGTCATGCTACGTAAGCCCCTAGCTACCTACCCATCAGTTTGTTCCTAAACTATCCATTGAGTTTAGTTCCACATCGACAGGGGCTGTGCCTAGTGGGTCAGACTAGGATCTACCAGGATTTCTGCTTTCTAGTCCAATGCTCATGCAGCTGACATGCCAGGCACACGCAGACTGAAGCATACTAAACATTGAATACATACTCAAATAGACCAGATACAATATTTGTCTTGCTAATAAGCCAAGGGCAAAGATATTTGTGGAACGGTAGGTATGTGTCTGTGTTTGAGGAAAAGTTGTCGGGGTGGGGAGGGTGCTGAGAGTGAGAGTGTATTTTGTGTGGGAAGGTGAAGGGAGTGAAGTGGTTGCCTTTGCTAGTGAACCTGGATGGCTCCCCGGAGTGGCTGATGGAGCTATAAAAGTGAGAACTTCGCTTGGTGGGTGATATTGCATATGGGTGTTACAGGAAGGTCTCGAGTGACATTTCTGAGAGTACATGAATGAGAGGTATTTGCCTAGAAGGAGTGACAGGATGGTTGTGTGTTCCCAAGAAAATTCTGGGACAGAGGCTGGAGTGACACTTGCTGGGATTCTAAGCAAGGCAGGAGAGGAGAGAAATAGTAGCAAATGGAAGGGTCAGTGGGGATGCTGGGGCAGTGGGAGGAGGCGGCTGTGAAAGTCCAGCTGACAGCCAGGCCCACTATGGCAGAGATACAGAACAGAAGCAGGGTGATGTTGGAATCAACACAACGCACTGAACTGAGGATCACACACCTAGTTCACATCCAGGTCTCTCTAGAGACAGTGTGGTCATTAGGCAATCATTGTAGAGTTCCACTACCCCCATGACTTATCCCTACCTCTTCAGGGCATAAAGTGAGGGTCTGCATCAAGAACCCAATTACAGCATGCTGGAATTGGGGTCCTGTAGTTAAGACAGTAGAGGGCGCTGCTACTCTGGCAGAATTTAGCAGGAAGAGGAAGTAGGTCACAGGGAGGGTTCCACTGGGTTGTTGCTTTTGCACTTTCTTTCTTTCTTTCTTTCTTTTTTTTTTTTTTTTGAGATAGAGTCTCACTCTGTCACCCAGGCTGGAGTGCAGTGGCGCAATCTTGGCTCACTGCAAACTCCGCCTCCCAGGTTCAAGCCATTCTCTTGCCTCAGCCTCCCAAGTAGCTGGTACTACAGGCATGTGTC
The DNA here is from genome assembly GCF_028885625.2 of Pongo pygmaeus. Taxonomy (NCBI): domain Eukaryota; kingdom Metazoa; phylum Chordata; class Mammalia; order Primates; family Hominidae; genus Pongo; species Pongo pygmaeus. The sequence continues at coordinate 127,117,805 of NC_072382.2, read as the reverse complement.
ACCATGTCTGGCTACTTTTTGTATTTTTAGTAGAGACAGAGAGTTTGACCGTGTTGGCCAAGCTGGTCTCGAACTCCTGACCTCAGGCAATCTGCCCACCTCAGCCTCCCAAAGTGCTGGTATTACAGGCATGAGCCACCGTGCCCAGCCCGCTTTTGCACTTTCTAAACATACAGTCATCCTTCAGTGCACAATCAACAGAGAGTGGCGGCCTTACAAGCAATCACAAAGTTTCTCCAGGATGGACTGCAACAGAACTGAGGGGCTAGAAGCCACTTAGCCATCGTATCACTTGGCTTGTGCCCAAATAGCACGAGGCCATAACAGTGAATGCTTCTCTTCTAAAATGGGAAGAAAAAAAAAAGCCTCCCTCATTTTTAATAACTTTATTCCCCAAACTTCAAAAATGAAATTGCCAAGTTAAGAACTTGCCTTGAAAAAAAATTCTAATTTATTATAAAGAAGGTCCGGGGCTTGGGAATTTTTTAATGCAGATTCCTAATTTTCCAAAGTGAGATTCTCCTGTGCATTTGAATAGATTATGCTCGGTATTGCTAGCCCTTAGCACAACGGGAACATTATTAAAACGATCGCATGGGTCTCAGAGGAAGGGCTCTGCGTCTCACTTCCTTTTCCATTTGGGGGACTTCATATCAGAGACTGTCCATTTGTTGCCTGTGGAAGAAACTGGGTTTCTGAAGAGGTGATGGAGAGGTGTGCTCAGCTGCCCAGGTTGTGAGGAAACAAGTCATACGTGGTCCAAAAGTAATGAGATTAGACCTAAAGGAATGAGGAGGGAGTGGGCCTTGTTTCCTGAGAGCTCTGCTTTGGACAGGATTCCTTGGTGTGCCTGACCCATGTTCCCATCAGGCCCTGCTTCCCTGAAGATGTGGAGTCTCAGAGAGCGGCTGGTTCTTGGGGATATGAGCATTCTGAAGGGAAATGCAGCAGTCTCCCCCTAGGAAGCTGGGGTCCATATCTCAAAAAGATAAAGGGAAGAAGTTAGGGGTTCAATGCAAGTTTGTAGAAAGTGCCAGCAGCCAGGCATGCATGGAAGAGCTGTTCCTACAAGGGAGCCCCTCCTAGAAGTCTGAAAGAGTGGGTATAAGGCCCTCAAATACCAGCACTCTCTGGAGAGAACAGCCTTTCCCCCTAGAGTCAGAAGCCTTTGTTCTGGGGGCATCCCCCAGCTCCCCCATCCCTCCCACTCCACCCCTGCCCTAGCTCCTCTCCCTTAGCCCCACATCCTGCTCAGTTTCCTTGGGAACCAGCTCAGCTTGGGGAAGGCTAATGGCAATCTGGGCATAGCCTAGTGGCTTTATCAAGGCCATAAAGACCCTGACACCTTGACCTGGTCAGTTCACCATGGACACTGATGCTTCTCATCAGATATTTCACTCATGGATTGCCAGGGTTACAAATAGATGGCAGCTTCCCCAGGGCAAATTATTCCTTTGCTCTAAATGTGAAGATTTTAAATGGTGACATTCTGGCGGATCCTCAGAGAGGAGAGCCTTCGGGCAGTGCCTGTGTCTGGCTTCTGTCTCAGACCTTAGATATGGAAGTGGAGACTCCTTTCTTCCTCACAAAGGCTAGAGCAGCTCACTGGTGACTTCTGGGGGGCTGAGCGCCTTAGGGCTGCAGCCCACCTCCATCCATCCCTTGATAGCTGGGATTTATTAATCCAGCTGTATGCTGATCATTAAATTAGGCTTCTGGATTGGCATTCAACACAGGCCCTTGCTGCAGCTCTCCTGCTAATCCCTGCCAAACAAAACTTCTCCCAGCTCCCCAGGCAGTCAAAACACGGAGGGGTGGGTGAGAGGGAAGCGGCCACCATCAGTCATGCCAACACAGTGTTCTCTGACCTCTCAGCCCTGCCCTGGTCTATCCTTGAGTCTTGGGTATGGAGGTATGGGCCTTGGCAGCTACCACCTGCTAAATACAGGAAGGGTCTCCATCTCTGTTTCCCATTCTGACTGGAGAGAGAATCCAGTCACAAAACAAGTGGAGCCCACGTTCCCACCACTTAATCGATATGTGGGTGTCGATGTGTGCTGGCTGAGTGGAGTGGGAATGGGTCTGCTGCTATTGAAGAAGGATAATCTTGCCCCTATTCTGGCCCCTAGCTTCTCCTTCTCTCACTTCTTTCTTGGGAGGCAAAAGGTTCCCATCAGTTGAGGTCTCCTTCTGAACTTTGTCTCGGGAGCTGAAACTACAGAGGGAAGGGACTTGACATAGTGTTGGATGCCTGGAAGCTTTCAAATACAGGAGCCATGTAAAGGCCAAGTTCAACCCTGTGGCTTATTCATGGAAGCTACTGGCATGAGCAGAGGGCTCGCTGAGGATGGGGTTAGGCTGGGAGAGCTGGGGAAGTAATATGATTTGATATGTGGGAGTGGGGCCGTAGACATGTACTCAGAGATTGGAGAAGGACCAGGGCTTTTGGACCTTCAAGGGCAGAGCAAAGGTGTTCCCTATGCTGGGTATGCTAGAAAGAGGCCCCACAGCATCTGGTAATCTCCCGGAGGATGACAATGATGTATAAAGCAGCTACTATATGCTCCCACTAGGCTGGGGGCATCAGGGCCATAGTGGACACAAGCCTGGCATCTGCATCTTAAGACCCTTTTCATGCTGCACAAATCTTCCGTGTGGCCCACGAGAACCACTGTGTTTGAAAATGCCAATGAGGGATGGCAGAGGAGGGCAGAGAGTCGCTGCTGGAGGAGTGCAGATGGTAGCCTGCCCACAGCACCTGGCGGGCACCTGCTGCACATGGGTGAATGTGTGGATGGACATTCTAGCTGGGTGCATTTCACATCACAGGTGCCCAATAAATAATTCTTGAATTTATATTGACAGGAGAGTGTGAAGGGAAGGGTCAGAGAATGAAGGCTTCTGTGAAAGCACAGACAAAAAACTCAAAGTTTCCAAAGAACCAAGGGTGGACAAGAGGAGCACCTGGGGGAAGCAAAAAGGAAAAGCGGCTGGTCTAAAGGATGTAGGAGGGCAGCCCCCACAAGCTGGGCAGGCTTCCAGGAGGAGAAGGGCAGACAGCATGAAGACAGCGAGAAGGCACTGCTGAGGAGGGGCCTGTTGCAGGAGTGGCAATCGGGGTGGGAAGTGCAGAAGATCTTGAGGGGCGGCTGTGTCTGAGCTGAGGGATGGAAGCTGGGGACCAGAAGGAAAGGGTTGCGGGGATACAGAAAGAATCTTGGCTTTTTAAAAGTAGAAGCCCAGAAGAGTTCTGAAGAGAACAGAGATTCTCCCAATAGGCAGGCAGAGGAGGACAAAAGGGCCCAAGTGACCCGAGAATGGGGGGCCTGGCACTCAGAAGCCTCTGAGTGTGAAGTTTCTCAAACACTCAGAGGGCGGTTCCGCTCACATCTGGTACCTGGGTCTCCCCAAATGTGGATTTTGCCCCAGTCACAACAAAGGGGTTTGGCTGCACTTGTCTGCTGTCTGAAGGATGGGGTGGGGGGACAGGACTGTGACCACTAATCTAGCTTCCAGTCCTGGGTCCTGGGGTCTGAACCTGGTGACGGCCCTCGGGGTCTGTGTTTGCAGGGCTCTCGCTCCCCAGGCTGACGGGAAAGAGCCCGGAGTGCCGCCACGACGTGATTGCGGGAGGCCTGGCTCAGCCCGTCGGCCCCTGGAATATCCCAGCCTGCAGCTGGGGCTCTAAGGCCACCACACGCCCTCCCCCGTGGTGGGAGGCAGCGGCCCCTGCGCACTCACCTGTGGGCTGTCCTGGTAGGGTGGGGGCGGGACATTCTGCGTGGCCATCATCGTCAGAGCGGGGGCTGGGGAGGCATGTTGCATCATGGGATTGATTCACATGGAGGACCTGTGGGCAGGAGAAAGGGGGCCGCACCGTTAACACTGCTGAGCAGGCCCGCCCTGGGCACCCAGCAGCTCCCTGTGTCCCCCGCTGGGCCACCTGGGCCGGCTGGATGCAGCAAGGGTTGCACGCCCTTCAGGGCAACAAATGAGAGCTAAGGAAGAGGCCTGGGTGGGGAGGGGCTTGCTGTGCTATTTTGACTTGAAAGAAACAATATTCAAATCATATGTAAAACAACTGGTACCCCTGCAGCGGCGCTTTGTTCGGCATCAGCTCCGGCCCGTTGTGCGTGTGGGGAGGGGGCATGAAGAGGGAAGGGGCCTGCCTGGTAGCAGCACCGGGGGACTGGAGGCCATTTAGATACCCCTCCTTCCCCAGGAGGACCCTGAGTTCCAGCCTGATAAGGGTGCTCCTGGCCCCGCTGTTTCCCAGGCTTTCTGGAGCAGCCACAGCGCGCACAGGGGCAGGAGGGCCTCAGGCCAGCTACGGGACTCCAGGGTTCCCAAGTGCCAAGCTCGCCCCTCCCCAGGGCTCACCACACGGGGCCTGGACCCGTCCTCAGACTGTAGCCCCAGGGTGGCTGCCTGGAGGCCTTGGGGAACGGAAAGAGGCAGGGAATGCCGGTCTACTTCTGTACGTTCCCAGGCTCGGGCTTGTGACTACAGGCGTGTCCACAGATGTGCCTGCATATCCTATTAAGGAGGACTTTCCTCAGTCTTGGTTCAGTACGGTCACTGGAATGTGGGGGTGCCAGAAGAGCTATTAGAGCCAAGTGGGCTATCTGCCTCTTTGGCTGGTAGAAGACAGAGGCCAAGGGTGACTTGTGTATGGGAGGGCAGGGGTTGTGGGACTTGTTGGTGAAGCTGGGATGGAAGCAGCACCTCCAGATTCCCAGCTCTGGGTCTGCTCCACTGTTGCCCCCATCCTTTCCCCATCACCAGTAAGCAGGCGAGCTGCCCCCATGAAGCCTCAAGATTTCCTCTTGAACTAGGATGTGGTGCTATAAGTGGAGACAGCCCGGCTGTGCCACCCAAGGAAACAGAATGCCCAGAGAGCTGTTGTGCTACAGTAGATGCTCTGAAATATTTAGATCTAGAAGCCACAGGCTAGTTGCCTGATACAGGGCTGTCCACTGTAGGGTAGGAGGTTGTTAAGAGCCTCTGTGGAGTGCAGGACGTGTCCTTCTCCTGGGTGGAGGGCACTGTTGGTCTAGAAATCTCTGTGAGCACAGCACTCACACCCTCCGTCCCCTCTCCCTCAGGCACCTAGGGCTTCATCCTCTTCCAGTCTGGCCCTTCCCAGGGTCTTCCAAAATGTTCACAGACCTGAATTCTGTGGGAATTTGAGAGTGCTTTGGAGCTGCTGTCAACTAAAGGGGCTGGCCTCCAGGGCCGTGTGTGTGTGTGTGTGTATGTGTGTGTGTGTGATTCTTTTGGTTCTTTTTCAGGAAGTGGAAGTAAGATCTACTCTGACTTGACCTGAGTCTCCAAGGTACCAAGTATGCTTTGACCTTCTGCAAAAAGCACTGGAAAGGCCTGTTTCACTCAATAGATGTCTACCAACTACCAACTCTGTGCAGAGAACAGTGTAAGGAGTGTGATGGGACAGGAATGAGGCATGGCTAGGAGAGGGAGGTCATGGTCCTAAAGGAAGGAAGAGAGGTGGAGGTGGGTGGAGAATGCACAGGGAGGGATGTCTCCTCTGGTGCTAAAAATGCCGACTTCAGGCCAGTTCCGTCGGCCTCACTGTCTGTCACTCGCCCCCGCCTGGCCTCCTTCAGAAGACGGACCACCAGGATATCTTCACAACAGCAGGCAGGGCCTCGCCCATCTCACACACCGCTGGTCCCTGAGATCCAATTTCCTTTTGCAAAGGGACACAGGAAGGGGCTTTGGGGGAGGCTTTCTCTTCAGGCAGGGGAACCAAGGCCTCTGTTCACAGCTGGATCTTTGTCTGGGTGGTGGTCAGCATCCCAGAGAGCCAAGAGCAGAGTGAGGGTTGCAGAGGGAAAAAGGTGGGGGGGAGATATAGTATCTTTGAGACATCAGAAGGAACTTCCAGAATTAAGACTTTTGAGATATTAAAGTGGGTGGAATTTCTCTTTTTTGGACCCTGACAAAAATAAAAGAAATAGGAATGTTTCAGGGGCCTATTAAACATAGCCTTCCCTGGAACTCTGGCAGAGAAGGCAACTTTGGATGGGGCCCAAGGGCCAGGATGGTGGGATCTCTTCCCAGGAGCAGTGATCACAGATGCTCATCCGCTGGGAAGAAGGTGAAGGGCCATAGCACTGTAGTGCCTGCAGCCTCCAGAAGAGGGAGCCTGGGGGCAGAGTCAGGGTGGGAGCCGCCTCAGGAAGGAGGGCTTTCTCCCCCTCTTAGGGGCAACTAGTTCTCTTTGACCTCGGGCTTGGGTCTTTTGGTAACCTCATTCCATGGATTAGAAAGTCATAATGAAGGCAAAACAAAGGAAGCTCAACGAGGAGGGCATAGGCTACAGAGAGGCGCCTTTCATTCACATTCTTTTGTTCACTGTCCAGTGAATGGAAGGCAGGGTCATTTTAGAGGCGCTGTCCCTGGAAATATTTGTAGCAGCAGGAGGGCTGCCCTGTCTGGGGGTAAGGAGGGGTGGTTAAGAGTAGTCTGTGCCCAGAGACAACCACCCATGAGGCTGAGAGGAGACTGTTCAGTCCTGAGCCCACCAGGCTGCAGAGCAGGGCCAGACCCGCCTCGAAAGAAGACACAGGAACAATATTCTGAGGACCCAGATGGCCCTGGCCCCTCCCCCTCCTTGGGGTCACCACAGGCCACTAGGCCACTGCCCCATTACCCTCTGGGGGCTCCTCCTGCAAGAGAACAGGAGGCCTTTTCATCAGAGGCTTAAGTTTCCTTCTCTGCTTGCTCAGGCACAGAAGCCTCCGGCAACTTGACACTCCGGGAGCTCAGCTGCTGGAGACCCTGCACCCATGTCCGGAAGCTGGCTCTTTTCCTCACACCTCTCCACCCACACATGCACTTCCCCGATTCCTGAGGGGCCACGTGCAACCATCCTGGAGAGGAATTTGGGGATCTGACTCGCCTTATCAGTGACTTGGCTGGGACTTTGCAGTGGGGTGTGGGGGAACTCCTTGAGCCACAGCAGGGGTCCCGGCCCTTTGGGGGAAGCCTGCCCTTTTTGCATTTTCTTTGGGAGAGGGAGGGGAGCAGCAGGCCTGAGCCCCTGCAAACCCAGCCCCGGGCTTCGGAGATTTTGTCACGGATTCTGAGAGGCTGCTTGGCCCTGTCCAGAGGCCCCAGTGCTCTGTCACCAGACACCTGGGCATTCAAGGGGGCACAGTCAAGATTGCAAGTGGAGGACAGATGAGGAGCATCTCCCATGGAGAGATTTCCCATCGCGAACAGCTCACAGGAAGAGGTTGCTTTTTGATTTGTTTTGTTTTGTTTTGTTCAATGCTGAAAACCTTTACGATATGACATCTAGGAGGGAAAAATTCTAATGCAACACTCGACCCCACAATGATATCCAAGAAGAAATCATTTGTGTCTCTGATATCATCAGAAGAAACTAAAATGCCATTTTAGAGAGCCCAGGAGTCAGCGAGGCAGGGTCAGTGGATGCAAAGTCATAAAATCACACCCCTTTAGGAAATGGGATGGGCAGTCCTGGGCACTCACCTCCCTCAGCCTCCTCAACCCACGCCCCCCCACAGCCCTGCACCACCAGGTCGGCAGTCTGGAGCCCCAAATCCAGTGTGTTGACAAACAGGCTCAGAAAAAAAATACCAGGCTCATTAGGAAGGAGCTCATTAGGACTTGTTGACATGAAACCCATTAGACCAATTAACATTCCATTAACGGCCTGGGGCACCAAGGGGTTAATGCTGCTGGGCAGTAATTGGGCCAGGGTGCCGGGGTTGGGGGCTCAGGGCCTTAAGGATGAGACACAAAGTCTAATTGGGAACTCTCTGGCCAGCTGGCCTGGCAGCATTTGTTCCTGGCCCCTGACCCTAGCTGAGACAAATTGATGGGGGATAGGGAAAGTAGGGCCAGCTTGCTTGGCCCCTCACTGTCCCACCCACCTGCCCCAAACTGGAGACAGGGCCCATGGCTGGCACAAGGACAAGCGGGAGGGGACACTCCCACTCTCCTGGACTCTGACAGTCCTGTTTTCTTCCTTCACGCCCTTCCCCCCACTCCCTCTGGTCAAGTTTCTTTCTCAGCCCCGGGGAAGTGAGTCCCTTCTCTCCAGGAATTGCTTTTCAGTGATGTTACCCCCTTAGAAGAACTCTTTGGAGAAGCTAGAATCCTGCAGGTCCAGAGCCCCATTCATCTGAAGAGTGCTGGAGTTCAGAGAGAGGGATGGAGGGGAGGGTGGCCCTGGGTCTGCCTGCCTTCTGGCCCTGGACCTCCTCCCCTCCTTCCTCCCTTCCTTCCCCCCTTCCATCCTCCTTTCCTTCCTCCCTTCCTGTCCCTTCTTCCCTCCCTGCCTTCTTCCCTCCCTCCCTTCTTCCCTCCCTCCTTCCTTTCTTCCTTCCTCCCTTCCTTCCTTCCTCCCTTCCTTCCATAGCAGCTAAGAGGCACTCATGAGGGCCCCTAGGAATGCTTCTTGTCTGTCCTCCAACACACACAAGCAGCATGTTCATGATTTCCCTTCCCTTGAGACAAGTAGGGGCTGTGGAAGTCCCATCCTCTGTCTGGGTCTCAATTTCCCCATCTGTAAACTTTGGGATTGGATGAGGGAATTCACAGGGCCACCCCTCAGTTCTCAGTTCCCATGATCTAAGCCCGGCCTTGGGGTAAAAAAAAAAGTCTGGATTCCACATCCAGTAGAATCTACCACTTATTCTGTAGCCTGTACAAGTCACTTTCCCTCTCGGACTGCAAAATGAAGGGATTTCCCCAGAACATTCAGGAAGCCTTTGCCCAGGATCTGCACTGCACACATGCTTGTTGAATGGAACGGAAAGGGTTGGATTGTAGCTTCTTTCTAAAGGCCAGCCAGCACCCGACTTCTCTTCCTCCCATCTAGTTGGAGAGTGGGAAGGAGGCCCCTGAGGTCAGCAAGCCAGGAGCCGTCAATCCCTTCAGCCCAGACGCCCCCAGGTTACCCCTCCACCCCCACCCCCAAGCTGTCCCCTGTGAGCAGCTGCCCAGGCCTGGGTTCTGACGTCTAGACAGATTTGCAGGAGGCTGAAATAACACAGTGAACTCAGCAGGAGGGACCGAAAAGCTGCATTAGTAACCTGGCTGGCTTCAACATCTCCCTCTGGGGCAGCCTCCTCAACCCTGGCGCAATCCGTCTCTTTTTCCCTCAGCCCCAACACCGCATCCAAAATGATCTTCTCTGGCCCAGCTCCCTTCCCAGAAGTGGCCTGTAGGTGGCGTCGCAGGGCCCACTTTAATTGCATTACATAATATAACCTGTTTACTAAATCATGTAATCAGTCGCCTTAGGATTTGCAGCTTGGGATGTGTATGGAGAATTGGACTTTGAGTCAAATTTAAAAACAAATAAAAATGAGAGGCAGCTGTTGCTGATAGTGTGATATTCATCTTTTGGAAACAAATTCACCCCAGTGCTATAAATTATGCCTGGAAAAAAAAAGTGTTGCTGGTAGAACGGAGTTGGCTAGGTCTCCTCTGCTGGCAACTCATAGCGATGAATCTTGAAATAACGGTGTCAACCTGTCACTGATTTCATGTGACTCTGTGGATTTATCTAAAGAAGCAAAGGCTTGTGGGTGCATGCGAGCACACACACATAGAAACACACACACGCACCAGGTCTCTCTGCAAAACCCAGTAAGGGCTAGAAGTGACAAGCTGGAGGAGGGGTGTCTGCCAGAGCTCGGTGGTCCCTGAGGCTTGGTGGATGGAGTCGGCACCGAGAACTGAGCAGTGACAAGGGTGAGGTCAATTTGTGGTGGCAGAGGAGGACAGAATGGAGAGAGAGGATGCACCGTGGGCTGGGAAGCTTGACCATGTGAGCAGGGGTTTGTCACCTCCAAATCAGTTGTCGTGTTGAAATGTTTCAAAAAGAGGGAGAAGTGGAGGCTCCTGGAGGGGAGGACTAAGGAATTTGGGAAGAGGGGCAAGCTCCCCAGAGCCTGCCCCACCTTATAGCACAGCAAACACCCTTGCTTGCCTCTTCACCCCAGGGGCTGTGGGCGCTGAGAGGAAGCTGGGGACCCTGAGGATTCAGGCAGCAGGAATGTGGGGCTGAGTGGGTGCTGCTTTCTGCCTGTCTTTCTGATCCTGGGCTGATGGGGGGAAATGGAGATCCTCCAGTCTGATGAGGTCAGGCTCGGAGTGGGGCCTGGGAGCCAGGGAGGGAGGTTGTACATATCTATGTTACTGAAGGAGGGACAGGTGCAGAGGAACTGAGTGGGATTTGCACTCAGGTCTCACATCCTTGTTCACTCTGTGTCCTGAAGGCCAGCTAAGAGGTCAAAAATAAGCCGT